>NC_136062.1:280099159-280699159 GCF_964261635.1 Lissotriton helveticus
GGTGTCTAGTTTTAAAAAAATTTTAGGTTTGCTAGGTTTCCCTAGGTGCCGGCAGAGCTTAATTTCAAAATCTACAGCTAGGCACTTTGCAAAAAAAAGGTCAGGTTTCACTGTAAAAATGTGGTGGGTCCACGTTGGATTTTGTGCCGTTTCCTCCCACGGGCAGTAGGTCTACCCACACAAGTGAGATACCATTTTTGTTGGAAGACTTTGGGGAATGCGGGTGGGTGAAATGTTGTGGATGCACGCCGATTCCAGAATTTTCCATCACAGAAGTGTGAGGAAAATGTTTTTTTTTACATTTTTGAGGTTTGCATGGGGTTCTCGGTAACAGACCCTGATGCGAGCCACACACGTCACCCCTTCTGGATTCCCCTGGGTGTCTAGTTTTCAAAAATGTATAGGTTTGCTAGGTTTCCTTAACCGCATGCGTGTGGGCGGAATTCCGCTCGTACACTGAGATTTTTTAAATCGCACTTTACGTGACGAGCTGGGCTCATCATCAGCGTGCGAGGAGGCTACGCCATGACGAGCCCAGCTCGTCATCAGCGTCGAAGGGGTTAAGTGCCAGCAGAGCTAGGGTTCTAAACCAACAACTAGGCACTTTGCCAAAAAGGGTCAGTTTTCACAGTAAAAATGTGGTGTGCCCATGTTGCGTTTTCTTTTGGGCCATTTTGTCAGGAACTGAGTTCCGACCCCTGTCGCCTACCTAGAGCGAAGAACTACATGTCCCAGAAGCTCCGGTGACCTGAAGGCGGGAGCTATTTATGTGGACCAAACCCGGAAGTCGGGTTGTATTGGATTCTGTTTTTGGGAAAGTTACTGACGGTGTGGCTGCCCGTCAGGCTCAGGAGTTATCCGTGGTGCTTCGCAGGTGATTTATGCGAAGACACGGACATCTGTTTGCGGGACCCGGCTGGGTCAGGAATTAATCTGTTGCATTCATGGAGGCTTGAGGGGAACGCGGTTTTCCTTCAGAGGTGGTGTATTGTGCTTCGCAGGAGCAGGACGTTGCGAAGACACACCCGCCTCTCCCCGGACTTTCCTTACACGGAGGAAGGGTGTCGGCTGACACTCATTGCGGCGCTGTGGTGCTTCGCGGTAGAGTACGCAAAGACACGGTGGTTGCAGTACTGGATTATATCTTTCTCTGGGAGGTAAGATTGGACACTGCCGATAGGGGAGCCCAGACTTACTCTAGACTCCGTTGGTTCTCGGCAGCTGGTCGTTGGGGCTTTTTCACCTTTCATGATTCCCTGGATTATATCTGTTTTCTTTCTTTGTTTTTTGTTCTCGGGCACTGGTGCACTGCATTGAATTCATCCCTTGCCCCTGTGACGGAACAGGAGGAGGGGTGTTTGTTGGAACTTAGAATCCCTTACATTCATACCGGAGGTGGAGAGGTCGGACACTTGTTTGTGGCTGCGTGCATTGCAGCTCTGGTACGTACTGGAGGAAGGGTGGCCTGAGTCATGGGAAGGTGAGACGGGGAGGCAGGAAGGGAATAACTTCTGCTTGTGTATTGTAGGTAGCAGTCAGGGAGCTGCATACAAGTAAGGAGCGTCAGGTGACCGCTTTGGTTGTTCCGCCCCGGTATCCATAGTAAGGTACGGTCATCTTCTCGCAAGAGTATTAGATCCGGTGAGGTGACCCAGAGTGATCATAACGGGTTCTTCCTTTGTCTTACAGGTTGATCCCTTCCCGGCCGCACCATCCCAGCATATTATTTTTTCCCTCGCCAGACCACCTCTAAGCTCGGGGTACATTTGTGAGTCGAGCTTGGGGAGGTCTGGAGGTGGACCCTTTGAGCATCACCCGGATCCCGAAGAGCTAGGCGATACCTGACAGAATCTGATACCCACGAAATACTTCTCTTCTTGGTCTGGGTGATTCGCGCAAATGGCAACCTTGGATGATGTGCTGCAAGCTCTTGTGCTGGTACAGCAGGAGCTTGCAGATTCCAAGGCCGAAACCGCTGCGTTGAGGGAAAGGGTGGATAGACAAGCCCGCAACCCCTTTGATGCTTCCTCATCCACCCCTCAAATACACGTTACGGTCCCTCCGCCTGTCCCATTAGCTACACCAGAGAGGTATTCAGGGGATCCGAAAAAGATTCAGACCTTTTTGACACAAATAGCGTTGCATTTTTCTTGTCGGCTTGCGTCTTTTCCAACTAATGTCTCCAGGGTCGCTTTTGCGATTTCGTATCTCACTGGGGATGCGGCGGATTGGGCTGTTCCGTTGGTCCGGAACGATGACCCACTGCTCTCCAACTGGGATGATTTCAGGAAGGAGTTTGAGAGTGTGTTTGACCGGCGGGCCACCACCTTCAGTGCGGATAAGGAACTTTTGGAGCTCAAGCAGGGTAATAGGGACTTGGTCTCTTACATGACGGCGTTTAATCGCTTGGTAACTGAGACCGCCTGGCCGGCGGAAAAGAGGATGTCTTTCTACTACCAAGGTTTGTGCGGGGAAATGAAGGACGTGTTGGCACAAATTGATCCCCAACCCACCTCTTGCATCGACCTCATTAACCTCACGCTCCGGTTAGACCATCGTATGACTGAAAGGCACGGAGGAGTAAGAAAGGGGGAGAAGCCATCTCCGATAAGAGAACTAGATAATCGTTCACAGGCTGCTCCTAAGGAGGTAGGACCGGAACCGATGGACATAGGGGCGGTTCGGCCGCCCTTGTCTAGAACGGAAAGAGAGAGTCGCAGAGTCCAGGGCCTATGTGTCTCTACTGCGGTAAAAAGGGCCACTATGTCCGGGATTGTCTGGCTAAACCCAAGAGACAGAACCCCTATTTTCCGGGGAAAAAGGTGGCAGTGAGTACATTAGGGGACTTTGACGGGAGTACACCATCCGCTATAGGAGAAAGAAAGGACGTAGCGGGTGCCGGATGGCAGATACCCTCTCTAGCAGGTACGGAACGGATGAACTCGGAATCGCATATAGTTCTGGACATGCGGTTGAAGGTTCATAATGCCATGTATTCCGTCCGGTCCATGATCGATTCAGGGGCCACGGGGAATTTCATTGATATGGGGTTGGTTCAGCGGCTAGGGCTGGCGCGAGTGCGCAGCGAGAAACCTGAACCGGTGCTGGCCGTGGACGGCACCCCTTTGAAGTCGGGCCCTATTGTGGAACACACGGAAGCCTTAGAACTGACCTTTCCGGGGGATCCACAAGATCATGTGGAAAACATCGTCCTCAGTATCATCGAGGCTCCTCAATACGAGCTCATACTCAGCATGCCGTGGTTGTGGCACCACAGTCCTACCATGGACTGGCGGCAAAAAACTGTTCATTTCCAATCCCAGGAGTGTGTGTCGCATTGTATGAAGGATCACTGTTCTTTAGCCTTGTCTCTCGCTCTGGTTCACCAAGTGGCCACGGCTGCGGAAAAGGAGGTAGAGTTACCGGCGGAGTTTGTGGAATTCCAGGATGTTTTCAGTGAGATGAAGGCCGAAAGGTTACCACCCCATCGAGTATACGATTGCCGGATTGACCTGGTGGATGGTGCCGTACTGCCATCATGTAGGGTCTATGCCCTTTCTGACCCAGAGACCAAGCATTTACGGGAATATCTGGATCATTATTGTGCGCTCGGGTTCATTCGTCCATCACGTTCACCGGCTGCCTCTCCTCTCTTCTTTACGGCGAAAGCCAATGGGGATCTTCGGGCATGTATAGACTATCGCGTTTTGAACAGAAACACGTTGAGGAACAGATACCCGCTTCCGCTCATCCCCGTGTTGTTGGACCAGGTGAGGGAGGCTACCATTTACACCCGCCTCGACCTGCGAGGAGCCTATCACCTGGTCCGCATACGGCAGGGATATGAGTGGAAAACCGCGTTCAAGACGCGATTTGGCCTGTACGAGTATTTGGCCATGCCGTTCGGGCTGTGTAATGCCCCGGCGGCATTTCAATACTTTTTGAACGATGTATTAAAGGAATATCTGGACCGCATCGCGGTCGTTTACATCAATGACATTCTCATTTATTCAGTTTCCCCTGCTCAACATTCCACGCATGTATGCATGATCTTACAGCGATTGCAAGAGAACCATCTGTACTGCAAATTAAGAAAGTGCGAGTATGGAGTACGACAGGTGGAATTCCTGGGAGTGATCTTGAGTCCACATGGGTTCAGTATGGCAGAAAGGAAGGTGTCAGCAGTGCAGGAGTGACCCATTCCCAGGAACGAGGTGCGAGAGGTACAGCGTTTCCTTGGATTCGCAAACTATTACAGGCGTTTCATCTCGCATTTCTCTCAGTTGGCGGCCCCAATAACCCAGTTGTTGCGGAAAGGATTCCCTCGGAATCCACGAAAGCGTTTGTTCAGCTTAAGGACGCTTTTTGTCCCGCCCCGATCCTACGCCATCCTCAGGTCAATGGTCCCTTTATAGTTGAAGCTGAGGCATCGGACTTGGCAATAGGTGCAGTTCTGTCGCAAAGGGATCGCGAGACTGGGCAGTTACACCCGGTGGCGTTTATGTCCCAAAAGTCGAACCAGGCGGCGGGCAACTACACCGTGGCAGAGAAGGAGTTGTTGGCGATCAAACGTGCCTTCCAGGAGTGGAGGCAGTATTTGTGGGGGGCCCAACACCCTGTCACGGTGTATACGGATCATCGCAATCTGCAGATCATGAAAACGGCTCGACATTTATCACAGATGCAGATGCGATGGACCTTATTCTTTGCGGAATACAATTTCTTAATAACCTACCATCCTGGCACCGATAACCGAAAAGCGGATTCCTTGTCGAGACAGAACGAGGAAGATCCCAAGGGTATGGTGGCCTTGGAGGCGATTGTGTCACCTCAGAAGGTTTGTGTGCGGTTGCAACGGATGCATTCCTGAACCTGGACAGGAATCATCACACGGTGACACAGTGGCAGGACTGGGCCAGGAGGGACAAACAACGGTCCTTGCATCACGGTTTACCGTTACACCGTAACCGTTTGTTCTTGCCCCAGGATGAAGCGCGCCTCAAGGCATTTAACTGGTGTCACAATGCGGTGCTAGCGGGACATCCCGGATGCAAGAAAATGTTGTCCTCCTTACAACGATCTTTCTGGTGGGACAACATGGCTAAAGATGTGAAAACCTGGGTTTTCCAGTGCGACACCTGTGCACGAGCCAAGGGAGAGAACTGTAAAGCTAAGGGGTTTCTGATGCCGTTGCCCACTCCTTCCGGCCCATGGCAGACTATTAGTCTCGATTTTGTGGTGGGATTACCTATGGATCAAGGGTGTAACGCAATCCTGGTGGTGGTGGACAGCTTAACTAAAGCCGGACATTTCCTGCCTTGTAGAAACCTACCTACGGCCACTCAGACCGCTCAAATGATACTGCAACATGTGGTCCGGTTGCATGGCCTTCCCAAGGGTATTGTATCAGACAGGGGACCACAGTTTGTGGCTCGGCTCTGGAGGGCATGGTGTAAGGCGTTACGAGTGGAGGTGGCTTTGTCCACAAGCTTCCATCCGCAAACGGATGGCCAGACCGAAACATTAAATCAAACACTCAAGAAATATCTACGATGTTACGCTAAAGAGGCTTCCAAATCATGGGTTTCGTTGGTATGGCTGGCGGAACTCACCTACAACAACTCCTGGCACAGTTCCATCAAGGAAACCCCTTTTAGGGCGAAGACCGAATACCATGCCAACACACTGCCAGTGACGGTGCCAAGCGAGGTACAGAACCATCCTTCGATCCATGCTCAAGTGACGGAGCTAGTGAAGATCCACAAGCAGAGCTGATCCGGTCCAAGAACGCTTATAAGAAACAGGCAGACCTCCATCGTCAAGCTGGACCACAGTACCGAGTAGGTCACCGGGTGTGGTTATCTACTAAGAACATCAGGTTTCGCTATCGCAGTGTGTTCCATCCTCGCTTCATCGGTCCATACGAGATTGTGCGCCAAGTGAATCCAGTGGCATATCGACTGAAGCTGCCTGCGTCTCTACGGATTCATCCGGTCTTTCACTGTAACCTCCTGAAGCCGGCTAGCAGTCGTAGGCGACGGGCGGTTCCCCCAGTGGTGAAGGATGGTCAGTTGGAGTATGAGGTGCGCAGGATCCTGGATTCCCAGTACCGCCGGGGGCGACTTTGGTACCTGGTGTCATGGAAGGGTTACACCTCGGAAGAAGACTCATGGGAACCGTGCTCGGGGGTGCACGCACCGCGGGTGGTGCGAATGTTCCATGCTCGATTTCCTGGGAAGCCCGGTTCTAGGAGGCGCCTGGGAGAAGGACGTACTGTCAGGAACTGAGTTCCGACCCCTGGCGCCTACCTAGCGCGAAGAACTACATGTCCCAGAAGCTCTGGTGACCTGAAGGCGGGAGCTATTTATGTGGACCAAACCCGGAAGTCGGGTTGTATCGGATTCCGTTTTTGGGAAAGTTACTGACGGTGCGGCTGCCCGTCAGGCTCTGGAGTTATCCGTGGTGCTTCGCAGGTGATTTATGCGAAGACACGGACATCTGTTTGTGGGACCCGGCTGGCTCAGGAATTAATCTGTTGTGTTCGTGGAGGCTTGAGGGGAACGCGGTTTTCCTTCAGAGGTGGTGTGTGGTGCTTCGCAGGAGCAGGACGTTGCGAAGACACACCCGCCTCTCCCCGGACTTTCCTTACACAGAGGAAGGGTGTCGGCTGACACTCATTGCGGCGCTGTGGTGCTTCGCGGTAGAGTACGCGAAGACACGGTGGTTTCAGTACTGGATTATATCTTTCTCTGGGAGGTAAGATTGGACACTGCCGATAGGGGAGCCCAGACTTACTGTAGACTCCGTTGGTTCTCGGCAGCTGGTCGTTGGGGCTTTTTCACCTTTCATGATTCCCTGGATTATATCTGTTTTCTTTCTTTGTTTTTTGTTCTCGGGCACTGGTGCACTGCATTGAATTCATCCCTTGCCCCTGTGGCGGAACAGGAGGAGGGGTGTTTGTTGGAACTTAGAATCCCTTACATTCATACCGGAGGTGGAGAGGTCGGACACTTGTTTGTGGCTGCGTGCATTGCAGCTCTGGTACGTACTGGAGGAGGGGTGGCCTGAGTCATGGGAAGTTGAGACGGGGAGGCAGGAAGGGTGGAACTTCTTATTGTGTATTGTAGGTAGCAGTCAGGGAGCTGCATACAAGTAAAGAGTGTCAGGTGACCGCTTTGGTTGTTCCGCCCCGGTATCTATAGTAAGGTACGGTCATCTTCTCGCAAGAGTATTATATCCAGTGAGGTGCCCCAGAGTGTTCATAACGGGTTCTTCCTTTGTCTTACAGGTTGATCCCTTCCAGGCCGCACCATCCCGGCATATTATTTTTCCCTCGCCAGACCACCTCTATGCTCGGGGTACATTTGTGAGTCGAGCTTGGGCAGGTCTGGAGGTGGACCCTTTGAGCATCACCCGGATCCCAAAGAGCGTGGCTATACCTGACACATTTCCTGTCACAGGCACTAGGCCTACTCACACAACCGAGGTACCATTTTAATCTGAAGACTTTGGGAAACGCATGGGGGGTGGAATTTGTGGATCCATGCAGATTCTAGAACTTTCCATCACAGGAATGTGAGGAAAATGTGTTTTTTGTTTACAAAGTTTGAGGTTTGCAAGGGATTCTGGGTAACAGGACCTGGTGAGAGCAACACAACTCATCCCCTCCTAGATTTCCCTGGATGTATATTTTTGAAAAATGTATAGGTTTGCTAGGTTTCCCTAGGTGCCGCCAGAGCTAGCGTTTACATTCGACAGCTAGGCTCTTTGCCAATGAAGGGTCTGATTTGCTGTAAATATTTAGTGTGTCAACGGTGCGTTTTGGGCCGTTTCCTGTCATGAGCACAAGGCCTACCCGCATAAGTGAGGTATAATTTTTATCTGAAGTGTTGGACAGGCCGCATGGTCGGGCTGTCCCCCCTCCCCGCAACGGGGCCCGGACCCTGGCTCTCCCTGAATCCCCAACCAGAGTCCCCGGCAACCACCCGAAGTAACCTACAATCCCTCCACCACAAGACACCAGCTCCGGACCCAGCTGGCCCGGGTCACCATCCGCACCCCGGCCTCGGCCCAGCCGCCATTTTGGGGTACTACAGCATGAGGCCGCGTGGCCTCAACTCGACCCTAACCCTGGGCCCGGCCGGCCCCGACATCGAGGCACCAACCTCCTCCCAGGAGGCAGAGTGACCACTTGGCGAGTCAATGGGAGAAGGAATCGTCAACGGCTCTCCTCCGCCAGGTGTCGATCACCCCAGGCCGCCCTGGGCGCTGGCTCCACCCCCCTGCTGGGTGTCTGGACTCCCTCATCCCGGACCTCCCGGCCCCCAGGCGCGAGGGTCCGGACATCAAAGGGGACCAGACCTATAACTGGGGCAGTGCCAGACCAGGAAGGCAGTTGTATCCTGGAGTCGAGAGACCCGAGAAGAACTCATCCGTGACTGGCCTGCTGGCGCTGCCGCGGCCCTCTGCCTCGTGAAACCATCGTCTTGGCCTGCTGGCGCTGCCGCGGCCCTCTGCCTCGTGAAACCATCGTCTTGGCCTGCTGGCGCTGCCGCGGCCCTCTGCCTCGTGAAACCATCGTCTTGGCCTGCTGGCGCTGCCGCGGCCCTCTGCCTCGTGAAACCATCGTCTTGGCCTGCTGGCGCTGCCGCGGCCCTCTGCCTCGTGAAACCATCGCCTTGGCCTGCTGGCGCTGCCGCGGCCCGACTCACAGACTCTCCAGCTCGAGGATTGTGAGCTCGCCTCTTGCCACCCCCTGTACCGACCCGGTACCAAGACTGTCCCGCTACCCCCTTTTCCCTACAGAGACTAGAAGTGAGAGGACCCTCAGGTCTGAGATATCCTGTATCGCTAATATCCTTGCCTTACGTACCTTATATAAAGCATTGAACTCAACCTGGTGTGGTGGCTGTTTGTGGGGAGGGAGGTGACGTATCTGTACAATCGCCGGAGGCGGTCCTCATCGGGGACCTCTCCCTCAGTAGGCGGCCGACCCTCAGGGTCCCCGTCTAACATTGGTGGGCAGCGGCGGGATCCGAACCTACGCGTAATAGTACAGAGAGTCACTCTCCCCACGACACACAACCACCATGACAACAGAGAGCGGAACAACGGAAAAATTCCAGATGGAAAAATTGGAAGACTACAACCACCGGGAACTAAAGCAATATTGCATAGAACTTGGCCTTCCAACCACAGGTCTGAGCACAAAGGAAGACTTCAAACGAGCCCTAGAAGCTTGGGCAGAAACGGGTACGGCCGTACCCCGAACACGAACAACCGAGACGGGCCCCGCACCAATGGAAGAAAGAAGAGCGGGTCTCTCCCTGGAAGAGATCCAAGAAAGAGAAAAAAGCAGACTCCACGAATTAGAACTGGCCCGACTTCGCTTGAATGGAGAACTCAAACTGGCGGAACAAAAAATAACTCTGGAACACTTACGGCTCCGAGAGGAGCGAGAAGAGAAGCAAAAACAGAGAGAGCTAGAGGAAAAGAAACTAGCGTACGAACATGAGCGCAATCTCAAGGAACTGGAAATCCAGAAACAGAATAAAGAACTCGGGTTCCCCGAACGACCGACCCTGCCTGCCTCTACCGAGCCCAAGGTTCACATCCCCAAAGATGTCATCCGGGAATACCACAAGAACGATGATATACAGCAGTGGTTTAAAGCCTATGAGGTGGCCATGACCTCCCACCGGATTCCACGGAGCGACTGGGGAGCCGGGCTATGGGGGAGGTTTGTCAACGAAGGGCGGGACGCCCTGCTGCAACTCCCGGACCATCTGATGACATCCTACGACCACATGAAGGCCGCCCTCCTCACTCGATACGGGCTCACACCCGAGATGTACCGCCAGCGGTTCCGCGACTGCAAACGGATTCCGGGTACGACTTGGGTGGAGTACGTGAACTTCTTTAGTCGAGCCTTCGAAGGGTGGATCAAGGGCAACAAAGTGACCACCTACGAACAACTTTTCGACCTTATCGTATGGGAGCACCTGTCTAACAACTGCTTCGTGGAACTCCGGCAACACCTCTTGGACAGTAAACTAACCGAACCTCGACAACTCGCCGCCGAAGCCGACCGGTGGGAAAGCACCCGAGTTGGCCGGAACGGACCCAGCGAATCATCCAGTCCGTACCCAGGGCCCCATCGCCCCCGGGGAGGAGGAGGAGGGGGCCAGCGTCGGGGGAGAGACCCCGCCCCCTTGTCGCCCACAAGCAGCCCCTCGACCCCAGTCGGCCGAGGGAGCCCGGCCATCCGGGCCGGTTTCCGGGCCAACGTTATGTGCCACAGATGCCAGCGACCCGGCCACTACGCCAGTGATCCCAACTGCCCAAAGAATCCGAACACTACCCCCCGCCAGGTCGCAGCGGCCGCCCTAGGGGAAGAACTAATCCCGGAAGACCAAGAAGAGTACGAGACCGACCCCTCTGAGTGGGCACCAGCCGCCATGGCGCTGGTCTGCTTGGGGGAGAGAGAGATGATTCCGCGGGCCCTCCTTCCCGCCAACACGCAGAAGTACAGCCAGTGGGTCAACATTAATGGCCGCCGGGCGGAAGCCCTCCGCGACACCGGGGCCAGTGTAACTGCGGTCCGATGCCACCTTGTCACTCCAGACCAAATCATGCCGAACATTCTTTGCCCTGTCCGATCAGCAGACAACTCCGAAAGTCTGTGTCGCATGGCCTGCGTCCCCTTCGAGTGGGGAGGAGTAACAGGGATGTTAAAAGTAACTGTCCGCGATGATGCCCCCGTGGATTGCCTCCTAGGAAACGACCTCGAAAGCTCTCCCTGGGCAGCCGTCGAACGGAGAGAACACCTGGGGATGCTCGGCCTCCCCGAATGGGTCTGCGTCACGACCCGGTCCATGACCGCCCGCGCGGTCCCCAGTCTAGAAGAGCCCGAGTGGCCGGAACCTCCTCCCGCGCTCATCCCAGAGGAGGCCGCCCCAGAGGCCAGTCCCTCGACCCAAACAGAAGAAGGATCCGACCAGCTTCGGGACGTCCCTGACCTGGCACAATGGCGTCAGGAGGGAGGCCCCACTCAGGAACAATTCCGGGCCGAACAGAAAACATGTCCCTCTCTCGAAGGACTCCGGCAGCAAGCCCTGGCCCAGAGCACAGGGGATACCTCGGGGGCCCACTGGATCTACTGGGACCAAGACCTGCTCTACAGCGAGCAGAAAGTTGCAGAACTAGGAGCCAGTCGGGTACTGGTGGTGCCCCTTCGCTTCCGAGACTTTCTCCTGAACTTAGCCCACGATGTCCCCCTTGCCGGACACCTGGGACAGGATAAAACCTACGACCGCCTGGTGACCCATTTTTACTGGCCCCAAATGCGAAAGGATGTCACCAACCACTGCAGGGCCTGCCCCACCTGCCAGGCCAGCGGAAAAAGTGGCCGAAAAATCAAAGCACCTTTACAACCCTTTCCTGTCGTCACCATCCCGTTCGAACGAGTGGGAATAGACATTGTGGGGCCCCTCGACCCTCGAACAGCCCAAGGACACCGGTTCATCCTGGTCCTCGTAGACCACGCCACCCGCTATCCCGAGGCCATCCCCCTTCGGACTGTGACGGCCCCCGTGGTGGGCCGAGCCCTGATGGGGATCTTCTCCCGGGTGGGGTTCCCCAGGAGGTCGTCAGCGACAGGGGCACGAACTTTATCTCCAGATATATGAAGTCTCTCTGGCAACAATGCGGGGTCACCTACAAATTCACGACCCCCTATCACCCGCAAGGAAACGGACTGGTCGAGAGGTTCAACCGCACCCTCAAGGGGATGATTATGGGCCTAGAGGAACCCCTTCGACGCCAGTGGGACGTGCTACTTCCATGCCTCCTGTTTGCCTATCGGGAGGTCCCGCAGAAATCCCTCGGCTTCAGCCCATTTGAACTCCTGTACGGGCACCCCGTCCGGGGCCCCCTCAGCCTAGTCAAGGAAGGTTGGGAGCAGCCTCCCCAGAAAACTCCCCCAGACATCTACAGGTATCTCCTGGCTCTTCGCAACCAGACCCGGCGGTTCCGAGAAACCGCCAAAGCCAATCTCGAGGCCAGTCAGGAGGACATGAAGAGATGGTATGATCAGCATGCATCCTCCATTGAGTTCGAACCGGGACAACGGGTCTGGGTGATGTCCCCGGTTGAACCCTGTGCACTCCAAGACAAATGGTCCGGACCCTTCAAGGTGATCGAACGCAAGGGGCCCGTCACCTATTTGATCGACATGGAGACTGCCCGGAACCCTCTACGGGTCCTCCATGCCAACAGGCTCAAACCCCATTTTGTGCGATCCGAACTCAGCCTCCTGATGGCTACCGATAACGGGACGGAAGAAGACTCCGAGCCCCTTCCGGACTTACTGAGGACCCTCGAGCGGGATGGCTCAGTGGAAGGGGTCCAGCTCTCCGAGGCCCTGTCCCCGGAGCAACGCCAAGACTGTCAAGCCCTCCTGAGGCGGTTCGCCTCCCTGTTCTCCCTCACACCCGGAGTCACCCCCTGGTGCCTTCACGATGTGGACACCGGGGACAGCCCTCCTATTCGACACCGGGCGTACCGCGTACCAGACCGGTTGCGCGCCTGCATCCAGACCGAGGTGTCCAAAATGCTGGCCCTAGGAGTGATCGAACCCTCCGACAGCCCCTGGGCAAGCCCAGTCGTCCTGGTTCCCAAGGCGGCCGCCCCGGGCGTTGCCCCTGAGCTCCGGTTCTGCGTGGACTATCGGGGGCTGAATGCAGTTACCAGGACCGACGCTCACCCCATCCCCCGGGCAGATGAACTAATTGACCGGATGGGGGCCGCCCGCTACCTGAGCATCTTCGACCTAACGGCGGGCTACTGGCAGATCGCCCTCACCCCTAGGGCCCAAGAACGTTCCGCCTTCTCAACCCCGGACGGGCACTACCACTTTAAAGTAATGCCCTTCGGCATGAAAAACGCTCCGGCAACGTTCCAACGGCTGGTGAACCAGGTACTGGCGGGCCTTGAAGACTTCAGCGCCGCCTACCTGGACGACATTGCTGTGTACAGCCATCATTGGACCGACCACCTCCGCCACCTGCGGGAGGTTCTACACGCCCTCCAGCAAGCCGGGCTCACCATCAAGGCCTGCAAGTGCCAGGTTGGCCAAGGGTCCGTGACCTACCTGGGACACCAAGTGGGAAGCGGGCTGGTGGCCCCCCTCCAGCTCAAGATTGCTGCCATCCAGGCCTGGCAACCCCCTACGACCCAAACGGAGGTCCGGGCCTTCCTGGGGCTCACCGGATACTACCGGCGGTTCGTGAAGGACTATGGCAGCATCGTGGGGCCCCTCACAGAGCTCACCTCCAAGAAGAGCCCCAAAACAGTCAACTGGACCCCGGACTGCCAATCGGCCTTCGAGAAATTGAAGACCGCCATGTGCACGGCCCCCGTGCTCCAGGCTCCCGACTACAGCCGGGAATTCATTGTGCAGACGGACGCCTCCGATCACGGTGTGGGGGCCGTCCTCTCCCAACTCAACACCGAAGGGGTCGACCAACCAGTGGCCTTCATCAGCAGACGCCTACTGCCCGAGAACAGCGCTGGAGCACCATTGAGAGGGAGGCCTTCGCCGTAGTCTGGGCACTCAAGAAGCTCCGGCCCTACCTCTTCGGCACCCACTTCCGGGTGCAAACAGACCACCGACCCCTGCAATGGCTGATGCAGATGCGGGGGGAAAACCCGAAGCTGTTGCGCTGGTCCATCTCCCTACAGGGGATGGACTTCACGGTGGAACATCGTCCAGGCCAGGACCACGCCAACGCAGACGGCCTGTCACGCTTTTTCCGCCTCAGCGAGGAGAGTCCCCAGGAAGATGGCTGACTCTCCCCGCCTTCAGCTGGGGGGGACGCATGTTGGACAGGCCGCATGGTCGGGCTGTCCCCCCTCCCCGCAACGGGGCCCGGACCCTGGCTCTCCCTGAATCCCCAACCAGAGTCCCCGGCAACCACCCGAAGTAACCTACAATCCCTCCACCACAAGACACCAGCTCCGGACCCAGCTGGCCCGGGTCACCATCCGCACCCCGGCCTCGGCCCAGCCGCCATTTTGGGGTACTACAGCACGAGGCCGCGTGGCCTCAACTCGACCCTAACCCTGGGCCCGGCCGGCCCCGACATCGAGGCACCAACCTCCTCCCAGGAGGCAGAGTGACCACTTGGCGAGTCAATGGGAGAAGGAATCGTCAACGGCTCTCCTCCGCCAGGTGTCGATCACCCCAGGCCGCCCTGGGCGCTGGCTCCACCCCCCTGCTGGGTGTCTGGACTCCCTCATCCCGGACCTCCCGGCCCCCAGGCGCGAGGGTCCGGACATCAAAGGGGACCAGACCTATAACTGGGGCAGGGCCAGACCAGGAAGGCAGTTGTATCCTGGAGTCGAGAGACCCGAGAAGAACTCATCCGTGACTGGCCTGCTGGCGCTGCCGCGGCCCTCTGCCTCGTGAAACCATCGTCTTGGCCTGCTGGCGCTGCCGCGGCCCTCTGCCTCGTGAAACCATCGTCTTGGCCTGCTGGTGCTGCCGCGGCCCTCTGCCTCGTGAAACCATCGTCTTGGCCTGCTGGCGCTGCCGCGGCCCTCTGCCTCGTGAAACCATCGTCTTGGCCTGCTGGCGCTGCCGCGGCCCTCTGCCTCGTGAAACCATCGCCTTGGCCTGCTGGCGCTGCCGCGGCCCGACTCACAGACTCTCCAGCTCGAGGATTGTGAGCTCGCCTCTTGCCACCCCCTGTACCGACCCGGTACCAAGACTGTCCCGCTACCCCCTTTTCCCTACAGAGACTAGAAGTGAGAGGACCCTCAGGTCTGAGATATCCTGTATCGCTAATATCCTTGCCTTACGTACCTTATATAACGCATTGAACTCAACCTGGTGTGGTGGCTGTTTGTGGGGAGGGAGGTGACGTATCTGTACAATCGCCGGAGGCGGTCCTCATCGGGGACCTCTCCCTCAGTAGGCGGCCGACCCTCAGGGTCCCCGTCTAACATGAAGAATTTGGGGAACGCGGGATGGGTGGAATTTTGTGGATCCATGCAGATTCTACAACTCAACCAAGTCACCCCAAATTGGAATTCCAGAGGTGTCTAGTTTTAAAAAATGTATAGGTTTGCTAGGTTTCGCTAGGTGCCAACAGAGCTAGGGTTCAAAATCTACAGCTAGGCACTTTGCAAAAAAAGTGTCAGTTTTCGCTGTAAACATTTGGTGTGTCCACGTTGGGTTTTGGGACGTTTCCTGTCCCGGGTACTAGGCCTATCCACACAAGTGAGGGACCATTATCATTGGAAGACTTTTGGGAGCGTGGGATGAGTGGAATTTTGTTGATCAACGCAGATTCTAGAACTTTCCATCACTGGAATGTGAGGAAAATGTGTTCTTTTTTTACCAAGCTTGAGGTTTGCAAAGGATTCTGTATAACAACCCTGGTGAGGGCAACACAAGTCACCCCTTCCTGGATTCCCCTGAGTGTCTAGTTTTCAGAAATGTGTAGACTTGCTAGGTTTCCCTAGGTGACGGCGGATCTAGGGTTCAAAATCAACAGCTAGGCCCTTTGCAAAAAAAAAAGGGTCAGTTTTCGCTATAAAAATTTAGTGTCCACGTAGCACTAGGCCTACCCACGCAAGTGAGGTACCATTTTTATTAGAAGACTTTGGGGAATGCTGGCTGGGTGGAATTTTGTGGATCCACGCAGATTCCAGAACTTTCCATCACAGAAATGTGAGGAATATGTGTTTTTTTTTGTGTGTTTGAGGTTTTCAAGGGGTTCTGGGTAACATAACCCAGCGAGAGCCACTCAAATCACCCTCCTGGATTTCTCTGGGTGTCTAGTTTTTAAAAATGTATAGGTCTGCTAGGTTTCCCTAGGTGCCGGCTGAGCTAGGGTACAAAATCCACAGCTAGGCACTATGCAAAAAAGGGTCTGTTTTCACTGTAAAAATGTGGTGTGTCCACGTGGCATTTTGGGCTTTTTCCTGTCACGGGCAGTAGGCCGGCCCCACACAAGTGAGGTACCATTTTTATCAGGAAATTTAGGGGAACTCAGAATTGTAGAGGAACGATTATTACCTATTGACGTTCTATGCATTTCTCCCTTACTAATGTAAGACAACGTATAAAAAAGAAGTCTCTTTGAAAAATGTCTTACAATTCACAGGCTAGTATGGGTAACCATAACTTCAAAGATGTGCAAATAGCTACTGTTTTTCAACTCTATATTTTGTTCTCATTTCAGAAATACATAGGTGTCTTTCATACCTATTATTCACTCTTTATATTTTACTAAATTATTTGCTATATACCCGGTACACATTGAAAAACCACTGCAAGATGATGATCAGTTATTGGCTCTGGGTTCCATGGGTTCTTGGTGAACCTACAAGTTCTATATATCCCCATAACCAGAAGGGTACAGCAAATGTAATGGTATATTGCTCTTAAAAATCTGCCATACTTAGAAGAAGTTACAGATGAAACATAGGCACAAATGACAGTTTTTTCAACTCATTTTAAATTTTTCTTATGTTCAACTGTTAGTTTCTATAAAAGAAAAACCTTGAAGGATCTACACAAATTACCCCTTGCTTCAGAAACGTATAGCTTTTCGGGATCCATTATTGAATTTTGAATGAAAATACTTGTATTTGATTTTTTTTTAAATCATAAAAGGGTGGAACCTGCCACCAATATATAAGACACATCAAAACGATTCGTCCAGTTAAAAGGCATAAGAAGATGTAAACACATCAAGATTCGTATGTGTGGAGGAGAACACACATTCTAGATAGATATGTTAAAAACTGACTTGCTTGCTTCTCCAGGATGTAATGTTCTGCAAGCGCTAAAAGAGAATGAACGACAAAATTAAACAAGCATTTACAATGCAACGGTCTCGCCTTTGAAAAAGTTAGAACTATTGGCACTGTAAATGACAACATTTGTATTTGTGTTGGTTTTGAAAACAGATAAATAAATGGCATTGTCATTTGCAATGCCAATAGCTTAATCTCTCGCAAATGCCACACACAAACACACAGACCCACACAGAGTCCCACACACATACATACCTACAGAGCCACACACAGAGACACACACACAGAGCCACACACACACACATACACAGAGCCACATACGCAGATACACACACAGCTACAGACACACACAGCCACACACACACACACACTTCATCCACCCACTAAGTCCATCCATCCAGCCACCACTCAACTCCATTCATCCACTGACTCCATCCACCCAACCACACCTTGTCAGGGGTAGTAAGCACTATATAAATACAGTTACAAAACAATACATAAAACGAACTTGTGCAAGTACATGACACCTTAATGAATCACAATCACTTGCTCTGTCTTGATCTAGGCGTAAAAGCAACTTAAACAAGATAAAAGCTTTGTAAATTAACCCCATTATAACCATCGATTTGCCAGTCGCTGCCTTCCTCATTGCTCTTCCTGATAACTTTACAATAATGATCCTCAATCAGAAAAGAGAAGTATATAATTGAATGGCACAAAACAGACAACTGTGCGCTATATAATATTTCACCACAGACACAGGTGAAATAATGGCATGGGAAGATGTTTTTACGTTAGCAGTTATGTACACAAAAGTGTTACGGATACCAAAGAAAATTGGCACATTTTGTAAACTGATACCTCATGCTGTAGGCTCCAGCTCCCAACTCTTGGCCAATCCCGGAGAGGCTGGCATCAAAGTCCTGTACCAATCCAGACACGATGACTTCATCTGCAAGTGGCAGTTTGAGACCCCAGGCCATTTTAATTCACTAGTTCGGTCCAGCAGCCCCAAAAGTAAACCCCTGAAAAGGCCGCAGTCATCTGCCCCGCAGGCTCGGAGCCTGGGAACGGAGCAGCAAGCGGGACTCCTCGCCGGATAACTTCTGAGCGTCTCGGGCCCAGGTGGGCCCGTCTGCGGCTCCCGGAGGCCCTGGAAGTGTCCGGCAGTTACAGCGGTGCCAGCGGGACGGGGCCTGGGAGGAGGCCGTCTGGAGGTTGGGGCGGCAGGGCCCCAAGTCCACAGGGACCGAGGATCGTGTCCCCGTCCAGCGGAAGGCGCGGGTTCCCAAGACTCACCAAACACATACATACCCCAAGCCTCTCAAACCCCATACATCTGCACACGCACAAACACACACGCTGACTCACACACTTGCACACAAACACACGCTCACTCACAAACTTGCACACAAACACACCAGCAATACTTTCACACCGAAACAGGCACTCAATTGTCCACACACAATCCAAGAAACAACGTTGTCGTTGCACACCCAGGTGCATGCTCTACAATTCGTCGGTCGCACGCCAAACTGGACAGGAAGGTCACTGCACACGTACACACAGATCACACACATGCACATAACACGGTCGCAGATAAAAAAAATGCACTGCAGGCACATGCATCCTCACACAGCGCACACACATGCGCACAGATACAAAACAGCCTACCACCCACCAAACAAGGCCACACACGTGCACGCATGCGCACACGTACACAAAATCACCTCACGCCCACCACCACCACAACTTCCACACACACACACCAAAAACCAATAACCTCATGGGTATTGTCTTATTCTGACCTCAGTGAGGGGTGGGAGAAAAGTCCACTCCAGAGAGCGGTCCTTCGTGGAAGGAAAGTACTCCAGGCTTTGTTGACATCGAACCTGTCGAAGCAAGGGCAAGGGGCAGGGGGTGGGCGTCGCGCTTCCGGTCGGGTCAGGCTAACCCCTCGTGCATGGGCAGCTCCAACCAGGAGGGAGTTGATTGGCAGGTCCATGCTATTTTCCCAATCCTTTGGAAAAGAGTCCATGTCTTTTCATATCTGACTGAGCCCCCAAAAAATGACATTTAATATCTCACTCTGAGGGACTGGAAAATCAAAATTATAACGTCTCACTCGGAACCGCGTGAACCTATCGTTTTATCTCTCACGATAACACACTGGAAAACCTGACTCTTTGCATTGAGTTATTATCCCCAGTAAACGCTGACGTTTTACATCTAACTCCGAGGTGTTTGAACCACTAAAGTATGCCTTGTAGTACATCTGACATCGAAAACCCGAGAAAGCTGGCAATAACGCATTAACATTCTGAACATCTGTACTTTCAAATCTCACCATGACCACTGGCAAAGCTGACATTTATTTTAATTGTGAAACGCCGGGAAAGGTGAAGTTTAACATCTCAAATTGAGCACAGTAAACGCTGACGCTTTGCATCCCCCTGCAGAACGTCGGGAAGGTCCGCGAGCTCTGGCATCTGTCAGCCGCTGGAAAAGCAAGCATTAGTTTGACATCTCTCGGAGGAGACATACTGCGAATGCTGGCCTTCCCTGCTGCATCTCGCTCTGGTCACGTGAAAAGGGTGGGCCTCGCTTTACGCTGACCTGGGTACCCGGCCTACCCCGTTCCCGCAGAGGCTGCGATCATTCGGATTTCAATAAAGATGCGTTTAATGCTTCCCTGGTTACAGGGGACACGGATCGCACGTCGCATTGCTTTACTTTGAAAATGACTGTTCATTAAAAGATGCACAGCACAAATTCCGTAATAGCAGTTTGCGAGCCAGGGGAAGGCAGTTATCTGCAGTGATTAGAAACTGTGGAGTAGCGGTGCTATAAAATATGTTTTTAAACACAGCTATACAAACTCCTTCCGCGATGTGTCCGGAAGTCAGGCAAAGTCGCCTGTGACGGGGGCGGGGCTGCGTCTGCACCGGAAAAGAAGGCAGGCGGAGTGAAAGCGTCTCGCAACGCCAGAAGGAGAGCGGAGTCCCTCTAAATTGAACTGGTAAGTTGGAAGGGAGGGGGGGGGGCTCGTTTCACGGTGCACTCGTGTGTGTGTGTGTGTTTGTGTGTGTATGCATGTGTGCGACGAGGGGGAGAGGGGGGTGCACTCGTGTGTGTGTGCGCGCGTGTGTGTGCATGTGTGGGGGGGGTGTCTCTGTATGCATGTGCGTGCGTGGGCGCTTGTGTGTGTGTCTGTGTGTGTATGTGCATGCGTGTGTGATGTTTTGAGCTTCCTAGGAGACAGCGCCTGGCCGCAGCGCTCGTTCGCGTGCGCGTGTCAGTTTGGAATCGCCTCCAAGGCGATGCGCGCGGCCAGGATTGTCTCCTGGGAAGCTCACACGCCAACATAAGGTTCTCGGCGGAGACGCGCTACGCGCGGCTAGCCGAGACCTAAAAAGTGAGTATGCATAGCAGTCCCCTCTTGTATAGTTCGGTTCAGCGTTCATTCTTGTCTAGTTCTTTTGCCGCTATGTTCCAAAGTTTTATTGCTTTGCAGGACATTTGGACTGACAAGCCAGCAAGACATTTTATGACCGCCACTCTACAGGTCCTTATTTGTTCTCTCCTCAGTGTTTCTCAAAGGAGTGATTTCCAAGAGTCTAGTAGCGCAGGACAAATACATAAGAAGTGTAATAGTGACTTGTCTCCTTGTCCGCGGAGGCGGCATTCCTCTGTCATCCACATCTGTTTCCATTTTGGAGTGAGATCTTTCAAAAGGAATGATCCGAGCTTTAGTAGGGTCAGGTTCTGTTTTTTTTGGTATGAAAAGTGTTCTAACAGGTGTGGTTGGGGTTTCAGCATTTTGTAGTATTGATTCACAGCCCATGCATGTGGTTACTTTCTGGGTCAGGGCGGGTTTGTCTATTAACAATGAGTGATTCTTGATGGCTTTGTTTGCAGCATTTTTAAACTCAGAGTAGGTCATTGATGTGGGTCAGACCATTCTAGCTGTAATGCAGAAAACGATTCCTTTAAAGTTGGGAATACGAATTTGCTTAGCCTGGATTGTTTTTAGATCTCCTGCCAGCAATATTGGGCTAAGGTGTTATCTTCAGCTGCCCTCATCCTCCAGTAGTATTTAGCCAAGGCTCCTTGTCTTGCGGGTATCTGTTTTTTTAGACCATATTCTAGTCTTATCTGTGCTTGTGAAATATGACGTGGAATTGAGAACAATTTATTTAAGAGACTAGATTGTGCTGTGTGTGTGGATCCATTATTTCTTTCACACCCATTTCTACCACTAACTGGAAGGAGGTTGAAAGCACAAAAAGTAGTAAAAATAGGCTATGTCCCAGTAAAATGCCAAAACTGTGTAAAAAATGTTGGTTTTCTGACAAAAGTCTGCTTGTCCCTGAAAGCTGGGAAAATGATGATTTCAGCACCACAAACTCTTTTTGATACCATTGCAAGGTAAACACCAGACGCATTCTTCTGCAGCACTTTTTCCCCATTTTTACCCCCCAAATAAACTGTATTTTTGCTAATTTCTGGGGTCCGTCCAGGGGAACCCACAAACCCAGGGTACCTTTAAAATCCCTATGATGTTGAAAGAAAAGGGTGCAAATTTGGCGTGGATACCTTATGTGGACAAAAAGTTACAGGGGCATAAGCGTGAACTACCCTAAATAGCCAAAAAAGGCTTAGGACAGGGTCAGGGAAAGGTTTTGCAGCGAAAGAGTTACGGAACTCTGGCTGCGTATAAAAAACATGTTTCTATTTTGGAATGCAATCTCAGGGATGGTGATCCACTGCCTCTTGCAAGCCCCCATCTCTGTGATTGTAGCCAATAAATATTAATGAAGAAGGACATTCTGTAAACTCCTGCATAGGTCAGTTCGAAAAATAAAACAGTGGTTGCTAAAAGTTGGTACACAATATTTGAGACCACTTAAATGGTACATATGGCCTTAAAGTTCTCTTCAGTCTTAAACACAGAAGCATGTGTCACACTGGTAACTGCAAAGCTTTTGTGCACTGAAGTATTCAGTGTCACTCTCGGAGACAAACGGCTGGCTCGTGACTAATCAGTTAATAAGTGAGTTAATAAATAACATATATGCAAATTGATTTAAAACCCAAGTTGAGGACTTACTAAAAACAGATATCCAACATGCCTGAGGCGGGTGCAAAGCATGATTTGAACAGTAACAACCTGTGGAAATAACTGCTTATCAGACACATTTGTAGCAGCTGAACAAACCTGCAAACCACACCGGCAAAACTATTTATCGCACAGTACAAAGGTCAGAACAAACAGAAAAAAGAAAACGGCCGGAGCGTAGCACGGTAAGGAGACCCAATCAAAAGAAAAACAGTTTTTAGTACATATTGTTACTATACAAATAGTCTATGTGGTATGCTCTTGACTGTATATCTAAATAACAAAAATAATATGTTGAATTTAACATGGATTTCATGTTATTGTAGCACTATGTTTAAAATTAATGGAATGGAATGGAATGCATCCATGTTTCATTTTTTTTAATTCATATGTATTCTCCAGTGTCCCTGTGATGATGCTTATCGTACATTTTACACAGAAAATAATTTGCTTTGCTAACAACTTTAGCAACAGTTTGTCGAATTTGCCATAAATGTTGCAGAAATGTCATTCACTTTAACCGGATCTTGCAAGTTTTGTCTAGATTTGTCTGGGGCAAAGAAAAATATTATATTGCGGGTCGCAAAATATAATTTCGGTGTTTCCGCTCCCATAGCGGAAATGTTGATGCAGCTACAGAAACACATTTGATAGACTAAAAGCATGCCTGACCAGCAGTGTTGGAGTCAGTTGTCTCTTTATTGAGAACCCATTCCAAGACGGCAGATGAAATGCAAGCCTGAATCGGGAGGAATGCACACACACGTCTAGTGACAGGTGCATAAACATGCATCGGGAAACATAGCGGTTATTTTTAATTTACCATTCTAGCATTAAAAGTAAAATGTTATCAAGAAACATAGAAGGCTGCAAAGCACAAAAGACAAGAGGCTAAGCAACACATTGCAGCTGCCAGACCCTCTTCAAAAATAATATTAACAATAAAAAGTAATGTTACATAGAGAGTGCAACACTGAGAACCCAACTATGTGAGATAAGGACAAAAATAACGGTGGAAGCCATTGATTCAAGAGCAGATGACTGAGGCAGCATAGTCATTCAATCATGGACATGAGGCTGACCCTGACACCAAGCCCACTTTAAGTACAAGGCAGACATTGGAAACAACAGGTCTAGTCCAGGGGCGGCTCTAGGCTCATGGCGGCACTGGGCAGGGAGCGTAGGTAGGGGGCCCCGGAAGAGGGGGTCCGGGCGGGGCGGAGCGTGGAGGCCATGGAAAAGGGGGGGTCAGGGTGTTTGGAAGTGAAACAGAGCCAGAGGCCACCAAATCACTGCCAGGGGCCGCCACGCAAATATGTATCCATCCTCAGAGGATTATTACACTAAGTATATATATTGGCGTGGTGGTCCCTGGGGTTTGGTGGCCCTGTGCAGGTGCACAGCTTGCACATGCCTAAGGCCGCCCCTGTCTATTCTAGCAAATAAACAGATACTTCTATCGGTAGACGGATTGGAACAAGATTTGTCGTTCTCACAGTGCTAGTGTTCGGTATGCTTTTTTTAATTTGGTGCTAAACGAGGTTATACCACATTTGCAATCTGGGTAGGAAGGTTCAAGAGGATTCAGGTCCATGGACATGAATGGGTGCTAGATTTTGAAAATGAGCTAAGAATCCAACATGATTGTCTGTGACGTATTGATCAATTTGCATTTTGCACTCCACTTTTTTAAAAAACAAAATGCAGCCTTCAACAATTTTTTGGGCCTCAATGTGGGCAAAGGGTAGCAGGGTTGAAGGTTGAACCGAGCTCCATAGGGCTACAACGTAGCTATTTCATGCAGACAACAATTCTGAATTTGGTTTTGGCCATAGGATTACGAGCAGTGCACAATAGGCACATAGATTCCTTCAAAGCCACACAGTGATGGATGGAGTTAATGTGCCTCTAAATTAAACCCCTTAGCTCAACCCTCACCTGATCTGTACTTTGCACTAGTAGTAGAATAAACCGAGCATAGCTAAAGACAGATATTTTTTGGAGTGCTTACCCCTTGAGGACTGTATGATGAATCTGTACAAAATATTCAGATTCAGATTCATAAACTTTTATTCGATTATAAAGTTGTATGATCATAAAAAGTATTCCAAAAATAAACAGCTTTAATTAGGTTCAATATTGGAAGGTTTTATGCAGATTGGTCAAGCGAGAGGAAGTCCTGTGGCGGGAGTGATAAAAGTTACATTTTTGAAGTTCTTATAGGGAGTTCTTGATAAGTGAGAACGCAAAACTGCTGCATAAAAACCAAGCACAGTTAGCACTCCTGCAGAGATAGTGGCCACAGGACAAAAGGCCCACGGCAGACAGAGTCTCGGCGTCATAATTGACTCCGAGCTCACTCTTAAGGCCCAGGTGAGCGCCGTTACATCTTCCTGTATGTTCCAACTACACAGGATTCGGAAAGTCGCCCACCTACTGACACCTGAAGCTTTGCTACAAGTCTTAATAGCACTGGTGCTGTCTCGCCTGGATTTTTCTAATTCTTTGTATCTTGGTCTCTCCAAATCCTTGTTGTCTAGGCTACAGATTATTCAAAACCAGGCTGCCAGACTGGCGTTTAAAATGCCCAGATGGCAGTCGGCCAAACCTTTACTACATCAATTACACTGGCTACCTGTCAACGAAAGAATAGCCTTTAAGGTCGGCTGCCTGGTCTTCAAAGCCTTGACTGGTCCCTCTCCTGCTTTCTTGAAGTCCCTGGTTACTCCCTACTGCCCCTCCCGAACTCTGAGGTCCACTCACCTTCAGCTTTTAGTCACTCCCCGGTTCAAACTCACTAAATTAGGTGGCCGTAGCTTTTCCCACCTGGCCCCCAAATTATGGAATTCTCTCCCGCTCTCCCTTAAATCTTCACACTCTATTGTATCATTTAGGAAGCTCCAAAAAACTCTGTTGTTCTCACATCCCCACTAAAACCCCTTCTGTTTAGCCTAAGTGTTCCTATCAGCGCCAGGAAACTCATGGTGACAGCGCGCTCAACAAATGCCCATTAACATAACATAACATAACATTCTGCCCACTTGGAATAACTGCACATTATACCCAGTTGGTGCAGACGCCAAATCACCGAGCACAGTGCATCAACCAATGTCACTTTGTGCCCATGAACTACTGAGTATGACCTCAGATCGACTTACGTTGTACTGCATCTTGAAATATCTAGCAGTAATTTAATCTGTGCCGATCAGGATCTGATGGTTGAAAACTGTGTTTTCTGGGTGTTCCGGAGAGTGGTCTGAACCTTTTGTAGTCAGGGGCAATGAGATTAAGAGAAAGACCTAGTTAAAGCCCAGTTGTGCACGGCTGAGGTTGGCTGTCCATAGAAAGTTGGACTCCCGGGCCAGAGGCTCGACCAGGCACTTTATCAACCCCAGATGTGCCCAGCTAGAGGCCATATGCTATAAGTGTTGCTTGCCTCTGTAGAGTTGGGTGTGGAGCCTCGAGTCAAGGCTCTGAGGCCACCCCCTATTGTGTCCGGCTGGCGTTGGCCACCCCTTGAGAGTTAGGACAACGCATTTCATCTGGCCAGGTCCTGAGCCCATCACTACAGTGCATGCATAGCAGAGGCTTGCCACCTGCAGAGGATTGGACTAACTTTAGAAATTTCCCAAAACACAAAAATACACAAGTTATACTTAAGTGAACTATCAATAATGTGCACCCCCATCATGCACTGCTTTTGGCCTCACATATTACTTCACCCAGTATGTTAAAGTATATCATTGTTAACATTACTGTTGGCAATGGCTCTTTCTGCAGGGTCACCCCAAAAAGGTTTGCCTTCCCCCTCCTGTTTTTCTGACCATGTTTTTGTTGGCTTTGGGACTCAGGGCACTTTAGCACTGCTAAACAGTGCATGTGCCCTATACCTAAAACATTGTAACATTGGCTTATCCATAATTGGCATATTTAAATCACCTGTAAGTTCCTACTGAAGTGCACTACGTGTGCCCATGGCCTGTAAAATAAATGCTACTAGTGAGCCTGCAGCACTGATCGTGCCAGCCATTTAGGTAACCCTGTGTGTTAAGTGTTAAACTGCCATGTCGACTTGGCAAGTTAAACTACTTGCCTGTGCCAAACCTTCCTTTTTATTACATATAGGTCACCCTAAGGCGGGCCCCAGACAGCTCTTGGGCAGGGTGCAATGTATTTAAACAGTAGGATATGTACTTTTAAGTTTTACACATCCTGGTAGTGAAATACTCTTAAATTCGTTTTCCAGTACTGCAAGTCTTATATATCCAATAGAATAACATTGTGTTGCAGAGATTCTGTTTGGAAACAGAACTGTGCAGTGGTGGTTTCTTTATTGGGGTGTTGGGGCATTATTTTAGTGCCATGTTGACCACAGGCCCCATATTAAATATTTTCTCACTGCTCGCATGGCCTGAGCAAAGTTTACCTTACAGGAGAGTGACTAAAGGCAGGCCAATGCTGAATGAGTGACAGTGAACACCGGGCATCTTTGGGCTGAAGTGCACATGCCAGATTGGATGGGTGCCTTGCTCCGACCAGGTTGGCATGCGCACTTGCACCTTCGCCTACGTGAGAAATTCAGCAGCCCAGGGGATTGCTGCCACATCCCCAAAGGAGCACTGTCGGAGCTTGGCCAAGCTAATCCTCTTGCTGCTCTCTAACATAAACAGAAAGGTAGCAGCGCAAGGATTGGCTCAGGAGTCATGGGGTGAGACAGAGACTGGAGAGCCAAGCTTGTCGTCATATTGTCACGCGGCAGGCCAGGAGGCAGTCACGAGTGTTCTCTGATAGGGCCTGGGCTATGGGTGTTTGTAAATTTACTAGCCAAGTCTGAAACTTCTCTTAGTGAGAGCAGCTTTCCTGCTTAGGTGCAGTTACTACTAATTTTCGAGAAACTCTGAATGTGATTTTCTAGGGTGTTACAAATGCATCAGGATCAGCGTGGATTATTTTTTTTCTTTGAATTGGATGACACTATACACATATTTTTCATGGGCTTCAGCTTATTCATAAATCTGTGTGTCTTTTTATTTCCCTTATATGTACTTTATAAAACTGCATTGTCATTTTTTCTGTGAGACTGCATTGTAAATGGGAGACTCTTTCGTGCACCTCACTTGGCGAATTATACTGTCCTCACAACTGAGGAAGGACTGGATGTCAAAGCAACGGTACAACATATTGGGTAAAGTGCTGGCTCACGTGATTTGACATCCCATAAAAGCAAGACAGGAAGGAATCTCAGGGGATGGCCAGGGGCTAAACATCTTTTATCTTTTAGTGGCCTTTCATCTTTCAGAGGTCAAAAACGACCCTGCCACCCAGCCCCCACCAAAACCGCTTCAAGGCCCCATCGGGAGTAGGAAGCTTATTTAGATGTAAATGCAACACAATAGAGTTAAGTTAGCCAGCGGAGGGACATAACGCTGATTAATGCCCTTCTCCACCCAGATTATATCGAGGAGCCCCTGAGATCTGCATCCCTCATGCGAAACTGTGCAGCCATTAGTGCATGATGACCAAACCATCTTTGTTAATGACAGCGCAGTTATGGCCAGTTGCATTTCAAGTTTGGGCTCTAAAACCATTAGTATAAAAAGACAAGCAGATCTAGATAGACTATAAAGGCATGTGAATGAACTCTAGTAACAACAAGCATTTCCAGTGCAATAGGTCTCGCATTAGTTAAAGTTTGAGCTTTTGAGGTTGCAAAAAAAAAATGCAACACCCATAGCTCTAATTTTCAGTAATGCGAGACCTAAGTATGCCACTATGGCACAAAATGCACACAAAAACAAAAGATATGTGATTACGAAGTAGGCCATACGTGCACTGCATGCCCAAATGCTGTTTATCACATTAAACAGTACAAGAATTGGCTTGGTAGTTTGGTTTGCCCTGTTCCCATCATGCACTGGGACAGGAACAAACTAATTTGCATATAGCCAAGTTCTGAGCTGGGATGGTGCAGTGAGCTAAAAAACGGTGATGGATCAAGCCCTGATCTTTGGACTGGGTAAGAGTGGTCTGCTTAATTCAGGCACTCTGTTCATCACCACCCCCTTTTTTGAATCATTTTGTCCACCATAAGCGTGGAAGGGTATACTCAGATGTGAGTCCCACGCTCATTGCACCATCAGGATTCAAGCAAGCCGGGCCGACGACGCCTGAAATGGCAGAAACCGGTTCCCGGAAGCTTGTTTCCTTCCCAGTACAAGAATTGGCTTGGTAGTTTGGTTAGCCAAGTTCTGAGCTGGGATGGTGAAGTAAGCTAAAAAACGGTGATGGATCAAGCCCTGATCTTTGGACTGGGTAAGAGTGGTCTGCTTAATTCAGGCACTCTGTTCATCACCACCCCCTTTTTTGAATCAGCTTATCACATTAAAGCCTACGCTACCGACTTTGCCAGTGCTGGGAAGAAAGCAGTAAAAATGATTATTTTTCTGGGTAGAATGTCTGTAGTAGGATGCTGATTTAAATCTAAAATAGCCCTTATGCAATAGAATCACTTCCTGGAAGGTGGAATGGTATATCAAATAGTCAACAACATGAGGTGAGAGGGCACACTCCTTAGGATGGAGCCAATACATATTTTATACAATCGCCAACAATATTTGCTGTAGACAGCTGTGCAGTTAAAACAGTCCTCATAAATATAGACATGTAGTACTACCGTTCATAGGTAAAATCACATTTTCTTACTATACAATAGCATTTTGTCTGTACCAAACCCTTACTTACTAACATAACTAAACATTTTCCTTTATTTCTGAGAACTGAACAGCATGTTCAGTGTTTCCTTGTTTTCAAGAAATATGTCCTATTTTATTCCAAACTGCATCAAAATAAATATGAAATATTTAAAAAATCCATAACTAGCATCATGCTAACTATAGTCAAATGAAGCTTCCTCGGGTTCGTGTGAAATTTACAATCTAATTTGCCCTCTGCCATGTGGTTTATTTTATCAGCAGAATCTTTCTTTCCATTACATAACGGTACCATAATGCAGTTACAATTATGTATCCTCCATTCATCTAATGGCTTCTATGTGATTCTATATTAGTGTGACGCCTGCAGCCAGTACAGGCTTATAAGCCAAGAACACTTAACTTGGTGGAAGTCAAAGGGGCGTACCTGAAACTCCAGTACCCAGAATTCAAATCAATGTTGAATAGAAAAAAAAGGCCTGGAAGAGGGGGAGCGGAGTGGATAGGAAGGGGGTATATCCTCGTTCCTAGGGACAGCCAAATAACACGTAGGTGCCAGGATACTTGAGCTATGGATGGATACCCACAAGTAAGAACCGTTTCAACTGTGGGAAAAACCAATCACATAGTGCGACTGGTTCCAATGCAGTGAGCTCACACACCTAAGGATTGAAACGTATTTATGGTGTTTGTACGTTTGTCTCTGGAATAGCAATATAGAACTATAAGTCCCAGAATACAAAACAACGATGGTTAAAAAAGCAAGGAATGAAAATGATGCGTGATCCAAGAGCAAAATGGCCAATTAGAGTTAATGCCGTGTTGACCCGCATAAGCACGCGCAACCCACGGGCCTACTTAGAGCGTGCCATCCTCGCACTCACCTCGAGCATTTGAGAACGGTCTACAAAGCTTGATTGTTTTTTTGTGTTCTCTAGCAATGGATGTGGTGGGCTTTGATGACCAGGAGCTCCGGGAAGTTCAGTGGGGGTACCTGGACTTTCTCTGTGATGATGTACGGCATGTCTTCTTGAAGAGAAAAATTAATTTCAAGACTTTGTTCTGCAGTGTGCCGCACTCGTGGGCTTGGAAGTGGAGGAGAGTGTCTAATGAGAGGTCGTAATGTTGGATGCTCTTTTATAAGGCTCAGAACGCGTCTGTCTATGCTTGTTTTGGGCTCAAAACGTGCTGGCATCATTAATGATGTACTCCATTCAAATGTAGCATAGCAAAGACATCAGGGACCCTAAGACAAGCAGTCAAAATGTCCCACCTGCCCCCAATCGGCTATCAAATGGGACCTTTAGTTTGTGTTTGAGGGGTTCAGGGTGACTGGGTACCGTCTGCTGCAGCAGGTTGTGACAATACTTAGCCACGGGAGGGGGCACAAAAAAATCGCAGAGTTCATCGAAGCTTTCTGTTACTAAGTAAACAAGACTTTCTGAACTAGCTTGTAACATTGGTGCTGGATAAACGTTAGGATTTGTTAACGTGTTTCATAGTGCTGCATTCGATAAATAATGCACCCCTCCCCCAAGCGCCTTGATACCCTCTGGGTGAGTAGTGCGCTATACAAATTCCTGAACTTGAACTTGAACTTGTATGGACTGACTAGTGTTATCTACAGAACGAGTCCCTCATTCAGAGTTGCATGGTACAGGCTGCACGGTAAAATCGCGTGTGATTTTACTCTAACTGCAAAATCTGCAGATAGCAAGGTGGGACATGCATGAGAGGACCCCGGGGTAGAGTAGAGAAGTACTAAAGGGTGGAGTCCCAGGGAAAGGTGCTCTCTGTCATTGTATGCTCCCTGTCAGACAAAACAAGCGGCAGTGAAAGCGATCGCGAAAGCGATCGCTATTGTAAAAAAAAGAAAACATGCCCGCGAGTGGTGCGCGCACTCGCGCCCCAGCGAAACATGTGCTTTCAATTATCGCGCACGTGTCTGGGCACGATAATTGAAACCACATGGCCTTTGGTGCGCGTAATAGACACCAATAGGCCAAGGGCGGAGCAATGCGCCTGCCTTTGGCCTATTGCGTGCTCTCTTGCTAAAAACAAGCATGCAAAGGCCAATAGCGGGGCACAAACGAAAAGCACACACACGAGCGTGTGCGATTCCTACGTCACTCTCCTGAACCCCATTTTTAGCTACTAAATGTCTCACTGCACCGCTAGGCACGAGACCTAAAAACAGTTTCCTCCGCAGGCTTCTGGCAACAGGAACTTATCTTGTGTGACTCAGTGTGCACTGCTAGTAACCAGCTTTCTTTGTCACACTTTGCCTGCCATAGGCTTTATCCATGCTCCTGTCTGACAAGGGAAAACAATATATTTGCATTTCTAGTATCCATCCCGCATCAGCAAAGTTGCTAGTCCCATATGTGACAATAGACTCAATTCCGACCTCAACATAAATCCATATGAGAAATAGTCGCCCGATTATTTTTTGTAAATCACCCACATTCCTCTTCTAAAATGTTGGCATGTATGATACATGCCAACGTTTTAGAAGAGGAAAGTATGAATAGGGTCTGAGAAATTAATCAGGGGCGTGCGTGCAGCCGACAGCGCGTAGTCAAATACTCATAGGAGTCGGTGCCCGAACACACCCTTGTCACGCGCGCACAGCTCAAGACACTTACACCAATATTAATGAAGTGCACCTGCATCAGTTTGACGCCTCTACACACAACCAGCTGCAGAACCGGTTTTAGGACTCTTTGGAGACCCACTGGAATGAGATTTATTAATTAGCCAAACCAACAATAAAAACCCGGCATTGGTAGGCGAGGCCCGGCTCACAAGCTCCTGGGTCCATGCACTCAAGCCGGCCTGTGTTTCCAGGGAAGATGGTGGCCTCTCCCGGGAGAGCTACAAGTTAACATGCAGTTGTGACACAGTGCAGGATAGGCGGAGCCATAAAGCAACAAGGGCTAGACTTGATACCAAAGTCAAAAAAGAAACCCCTTTGAATAAATGCACACTTCACACAAAAGTCAAACACAAACTGCCTCTCAACAGTAGTATAGCTGTGGACACGAGGGATGCAGCAAAGAAAGAAGAAATAATCTAAAAGAATACAGATCTAGAAAAATAAACAAATTTATTGATGATTAAAAACACTGTAAATATCACAATACATATCAAATTCTTAACACTTCCAGTCCTAGACTGATAGAAAAAATATCGAACCCCCTGATACCCGCAGCCTTACGGATCGGACTCAGGGGGAGACCCATGGGTCTTCCCAACACAGGCATGTACGTTGCGGATGGCACTGACGCGTACACACTGTAGGGGGCACACTTGTCCGGAACGTACCCATTCAGTCAATGGGAGGCCAAGTATGCGTTGTACGACTGGCTCCCATTGACTTCAATGGGAGTCCGACCGAAACGAGTCCGACAGCATACGGCCGCATCGTACTCGCTCGGTCGGACTCCAGGAGTCTGGATCGGTCGAAAAACACCCCGGATGAAGTGTCTAGGTCTCCGCTTACACCTGCACAGGTGAGTTGTAATGGAGTAGCACTGATGTGGCCTCAATAAAGTGCAGACACGTCAAAGCGGCAAGTGGTAGTTAACGTGAAGGGAAATTATAAAATGTGAAATATTTCATTAAAAAAGGCTGCAAATTCTGACCGCTGTGCAGTCTGGCCAACAGACAGGGCGGTGCCTCTAGAAGGCCTGTAGGCTGGGGCCAAGGTCAGTTGCATGGCAAACTGGGCCCACACTCTGGCCACGAAGTGTTTGGTACTGTGTGAGGCCACATACTCCACTTCCATACAGGTGCATGTGATCACCAGATTACAATGTGCTGCACACCATTGTGATTACTCATACCACGCCACTTGCGTGCATGACTCCTATTCACCAGCTGGCTTCCGCTTACCTAAGGGCCATTGGTGCCCATCAGGATGCAGTGTAATGCTTAGGGCCCGATTCCGATCTCGGTCGGAGGGCTCCGAATCGGGTTCGGGATTAGCGGGTCGGATTCGAAGGCTGAATTTCCGTCCGGTTCGTACATGGGTCCGGACGACGAAGTACGATGCGAACAAGCGCGAAATCTCCAGCCTGAATCGTTTCTGGGTCCGAACCGGTCCGTATGTCTCGACCGTAAGCTAACCGTGGCGTGCAATGGAGGCGAATTACGACCAATCCAGTACGATGCGCGATTCGGACAGCCAGATCGAGTCGGAGCTTCTGGCTCGCAATAGCTCCCGGAGCTGGTCTTTGGGGGTCCGCATCGGACCCCCTGGTACCGGCAGCCTTACGCTCGGACACAGGGGAGACCCATGGGTCTCCCCAACACAGGCATGTACGGTGCGGATGGCACTGAAGTGTACACACTGTAGGGGACGCACTTGTCTGGAACGTACCCATTCAGTCAATGGGAGCCCATGTACGCATTGTACAACCGGCTCCCATTGACTTCAATGGCAGTCCGACCGAAACGAGTCCGACAGCATACTGCCACATCCTACTCGCTCGGTCGGACTCCAGGAGTCCGGATCGGTCGAAAACACCCCAGATCCGATGTGGCCTCATTAAAGTGCAGACACGTCAAAGCGGCAAGTGGTAGTGGTAGTTAACGTGAAGGGAAATTATAAAATGAGAAACATTTCATTAAAAAAGGCTGCAAATTCTGATCGCTGTGCAGTCTGGCCAACAGACAGGGCGGTGCCTCTAGAAGGCCTGTAGGCTGGGGCCAAGGTCAGTTGCATGGCAAACTGGGCCCACACTCTGGTCACGATCACACCATGTACGGGTGGGCTCCATATGTGGTGCAGCGCAAGAAGTCATTCCTGAAGACACCCCATCTCATACTCAGTCCTGCCAAGAGAGCCCAGACGTTGCAAAAAGCGACCGTCCAGAGGGATAATCGGATTTCAAAGTGTTTACATAAGTACTTTGATATTTGCTGAGGGAGCCAAGGACCACACGTGACGTCACCACCCAAGGGAGATGCCCTATATACAAGTGGCCTAACCCCGCCTGCACCAAAAGACAGCACGTGACTATAAAAGTTCTGCTTTCAGAAAATGCCTACAGCTTAAAAGTAATTACACTGTGGGTTGCGTGTCTTCACAAACAGCAGCAGTGCCAGAGCCTGGCTAAAAGCAGTCAGCGTGCGCCGTACCGCACTCTGTACCTCCAAGAAATTCAGACCTATGCGGCAACAGTGGCGTCTCTGGAAGGGAAATGTAAGGAGGGGGCACACATATTGGTCTCCAGATAAAAGTAGAGGGGCCACCTACAAAGGAGCTATAGATTTATATACACAGATAAATACATATACACTTAGGGATGAGTTTGCTTAACCGGATGAAATATAACTTTGTATGCACGTCTGAATATATACATACACATATGTATTTTTAGACAGTCACACATACTTACAAAGTCAGCTTTGAACGTTTTCAGCAAATACTGCTTCGCAATGAAATGTGGTCAGACACATTAGTAGGCCGAGGTGCATGTCCGTTTTTCCCTGCGTCGCCTTCTGATGAGCAGTTGTGGTGGCGTTTGTTGGGGAGCAAGAGGGAGCGGGATTAGGACAAAGATGGGACACAGGCCCATGTGCTACCACCTCTCCCTCCCCCGATGCCACTGTGGCAAAGGGAACATACAAGGTATCCAATTACCCCACCGTGGTACCATTTGCACATGCAATAAGTTTGTTATAAAACTTTAGCATGCGATGTAGCAATGCCCAAAACATTTCATTGCATGATCCTTGCCAGTCATGCACTGCTCGCCATGAGATCACCCTAAAGACATGGACCAGCATTGGCACCGCAATCATCAGAAACCTACGCATAGACATGCTGGCATGGAATCCTTCAAAATAACCAATGTTACCTCAGTTGGTTAATGAATCTGCTGCTGAGATCTGCTACTGCCTGCCGATCCCCATTTAGAATCTCCCCACGGACCGATAAATGTTTGTTTTTAAATAAATCCAAAAATAAATCATATTACTAGAAATATTAATAAGACTAATAGTGTTATGAGTGCATAGGCACCGCACCGTTTCGCCATCAGCGAGGCAGATTATAGGGTGTTCATACAAATGGGCCACGCTCTCAATGAACAGCTGCATTTTTTCAGTGCGTGAAAGAGGGTCAGGCTGGGGGCGTGGCCTAGCAGGCTAAGATGGCGGCAGCATTCCCGTAGCGCTGCGCATAGCAGCCCCATTTTTCTGCCATAAAATATGCCCTAAAGCTACTGCCAAACACCGCCGGACCCAGCATAGCAGAGGCGAGAGCGGGGGGGGTCTATTGACCACATCGGTGTGGTCGGAGGAGAGCGGATGGGGTCGCGGGAGGTCCCGATGAGCTGGTGGCAGGGCCGTCAAAATGGCGGCATCCTGTGAGGCCCGGACAACCAGAGACTGAGCCGGTGATGGTGACGGGGCTTATACGACACTGCCCCCAGGCCAAGGTAGTGATCGCAGCAGGAGACAACGGGGGTCAGCGGGCCCAGATTCCACGGTCCAGCGGACAAAGCGCACCACCGCAGCGGTCCCCGAGTGGCTCGGGATCTGCAGCTTGGGGGGCGCGGCTTGCGAGCCACAACAGTCGTCGGCAGGGTGGCTGGGAGGCCTTCTAAACACAACACCGCACAGTCGAACTCCGACGTAAGAAGGGGCCGTATGGGAAGAGACAATACATCACCTTAGGGGAGCATAGCAATGACCCCATACCACACAGTATCATGCCATAAGAGTCCCAGGACCAGCGACATTTGTGGGGGGTGCCTGGCGGGCCTGTACAGCGCTCTTGGCCCCCGCAACGAGACCCCCCCTCCCCCGTGACGGCGCTGGGCTTCAAGGCACGTGGGGGAGAACATAGTTTGGTGGTGCGGGCCCCGAGTCGGTGGGAGGCGGCGTGTCAAGATTCCCCCCCGGTGGTGAGAGGCCCGATACTGCTGCAGTACCCGTGGCATAATACCGGAGTCACCACAGACTGGGGCAGGCTGACGGTGGCGGACTGGCGGCCCCCTGGGATAATTGTCAGTGGTCCACCTGGAAATGCGGGGGAAAGCTGCAACACCAATAATCCGCTGCGATAATCCCTTGCACCAGAACAGAAAATGGACACCACCTGGGCTCTGAAAGGTCTGAACTGGGACAACAGCCCCCACATGGAACCACCTCTCCCCTGCGGCGGAGCCGGGCCTGGAGACGCGCAGGGGGAAGCACTGAGAATCGACCAGCTGAGATCCCCCCTGCCAACAGATGCAATACCCTTTTACGATGAAACCTCGCACCGAGAAAACTGAGTCCGCGGCCAGCAGGGAAAGGTGAAGCGGCCACATCTAACGGCGGCACGCCCGGTGGGACCTCCGCGCCGAGACCTGTGGACCCCCGCAGATTATAACAGAAGCTGTGCCAGGGGGCGACGGAGGACCTTCCGTACACGCTTCTAGGAAGCAACGGAACGACACCTACAAGTTGGAACGGAAGCACAACCAGGGGAGACGCCGAGTCGCCATAACGGTTGCGGCTGACCACGAGCAAAGAGACCACTTTCCAGGGGAAACTAATGTGGGGGGCCGCTGGAGACGGTTGGCGGAGTACATAGTCAACATGGGGCACCGACGGGCGACCGGCACAGCGCAAGCTTCGGGGCCAGAGAGGGCGCCGTCCCCGGCCTCTCACACCATGCCTCCAGACGCGGAGCCTGCAGGATCGGACTCTGTGTCATCCAGATTGGACAAAGTCTTAGCGGCAATTGAACACTCAAGAGTGACAATGGAGCACAAGTTCGGAAAACTGTCCAAGGATCTAAATTTACTCTGGGACGACCACTGGAAATTGGTAGATAAGGTCAAGCTACGAGAAACTACGATGTAAACTCTGGTACCACAAGTGTAGGGGTGGGCGGAATTTGCATAATCCCATTACGCATATCTCCGCGAAACGGTAAAAAATCATTACAGGCAGCTGCAGAGGTGGGGTTCCCGGGAGACAGCTCAGATGGTGAGAGAGGACCGCACATATTCACATCGTAAAAGGAGGGCAGCGACGGAAACACCCTAGGAGATGGCTCAATGACTCTGCCAATAGTGATCTCCCAGACGGCAGACACTGATCTAACTCTGCTCTGACACACTCTCAACCCGGCACACGAAATCCGGGTACAAGATGGTCTCTGACACCAACACGCCCCCTGCTCGAGGGGAAGCTGCTGATCACGGATTGAATGGCTAACCCTGAGTCCGGCGAAACAGACAAACATACTTAGCATCAGGCTACGCGGCATGGCTCGGGTCGACTGGGCCGTGGTAGGGCACCAGCTTGATATAGTCAACCAACAGGCGGCTGCAGCGACAGCAGCTAGCGGAGGCCGAAGACCACATCCCCCACATAAAGAACTAAAGTTTGCACATGTTGTGTAGTTTGGACGTATCACTCCGAGGAATAGGTCCTCAAAGTTGGGAAGGTTTCCCGTTAAGTTACTTTACTCCTCCCCAGTTACATATCCCTTTCACATTCCCGGGGGAACGAACACACACTCTGCAGAATGGTGGTATGACCTACAGAAGCAGGCACTTGGGCGGGGAGGGGACACGGCAGGGACAAAAGGTGGCACACTCTGTGAGACGCCACCCAGACAGCAAGAACCATGACAGGCATGCTCCATAACACAGACCTGAAAGTAGTAACATTAAACGTCATAGGCATGCACACTGCAGGCAAATGATATGCGATATATGTATATATGAAACGACAGCAAGCTCAGGTAGTGCTCCTCCAGGAGACACACCTTGCGGGGATAGAGATGGATCGCCTAGGGAAGAAGAGGCGAGGTATCATCTGTGCTACAACATAGTCTGCATTTGGTAGGGGAACCCTAATCTGGATCAGGCCTGGGATCCCCTTGAAAGAGCAATTCAGGACGATAGATCAAGAGGGCCGATACTCTTTGCTAGCGGGTCATTTCGAGCGTAAAGAAATACTGATCGGAAGCATTTATGCCCCTAATGTAGAACAGGAGCAGTACTGGGCCCGCCTTACAGGAATATTAGCACAATACACAACAATGCTGTGGTTACTGGGAGGGGACTACAATTGCACCCTCAACATTAGCTTAGACAGGTCTCATCCCCCACCGCCGTATTCGCCTGCACCGAAACAGATAGAGCATTTTAAACAATGGGTTACCCACTCGTCTACGATATCCCCAATTCCCTTTCCCTGCTCCGAAAGAAATGTGAGGGCTGGCTTGGGGTTCTGGAGGATGAGGATTGGAGAGACGCCCTGATGGCCCCTAGGACGATTGCGGTATCAGCAAGACTGCGCCTGGTCCAAGTCTATTTTCTGCACGCCACCTATCTTACACCCCTGCGTCTCCACCGCGCTGGGCTTTGGCCCGATATAAACTGCCCCCGCTGCTCCCACCCCCGTGCTGACTTTTATCATATAGTGTGGCTCTTAAATGCGATCAGGGGTATTGGGAATTGTTAACACAAGACCTGACTGGGGTCCTGGGCTGGGAGGTGCCCCTTGATTCCATGCGTGTTCTGCTGGATGTCACCTACGGTCTGGATGGTTCCAGGGCTGAGAAGCTCTTCCTTAATACTGCGTTGGTGGTTGCCAAGAGGGACATCGCTACTCACTGGCTGGACGCCGCCCCTCCCACTCTAAGGCGCTGACGCCGGGGGGTGGACTGGTGTGCTGCGTAGGAGCGGCCTTTATATGTAGCCAGGGGGTGCCCCTAGAAATTTCATTGCATGTGGGGCAAATGGGTTGGGATACTCGACGAATGAGATGATGAGGTGGTCCGCTCTCCAGGTGCACGTGGTTATGCTACTCTGGATTTCTTTCTCTGATCTTGATGTCATTGCGATGTGTTTTTCCCCTATCCTGCTAATGCACTATGTAGCTCTGAATGGTGCTGTTTGTTGTCAAATTCAAAATTCAATAAAATTGATTGTCAAAAAAGAACTATTGATGGACAGAATGTAGAACAATGTCATACAGGGAGCCATGGGGAGGTAGTATCCTGGAGAGGTAGTGATCTTGACATTTGTTTGACTATAGACACTCTTTCCCACCCCGTTCTGAGGCTCATGGGGCAGAATTCCTTTTTAGACAAAATATTTACTATGTAGCATACCTATTGAGGTATTGCATACAGTGCATGTTTATTTCTGACATGTCCACCACGTAGTAGTATCTACATGTAAATAGACCTTTTTTCCATTTTTTCTATTTTACTTAGATTTCAAGTTTGAGTGTAGAAGGGATCCTATGGTCCTGATGAAGAAGCCAGGGGAGGGCTTCGAAACATGTTGACATAGGAGAAACAGCTTATTATAGCTTTGTTTCTCCATCTCTCTTCCCCACTTTTAACAATACCCATTCAACGGAACATTAAAGTATTTTTTCCATAGAGCCAGGTATTTTTTAATATATTCACTCTTCCACTCACTCCCGGCCCTTCCACTCACATACCTACACTACACATAGTCTTTTTAAACAACTAGTGCTCCAGCGTAGTCGTAGGTTGTAGCACACCCCATCCCGCAGTGGGGCGGGAAGACCCTTCATGATGAAACATGACACCAAGGGCCCTTTTGGTGTGTGATGTGTATTTAAACAAAGCTGTGTGCTTTCGACCACTATAGGAGACACACTTAGTTTGGGAGAACACAGTTGCACATCCTTCAGGGGTGGATCTCTTTTGTTTCTCATGCCCTTGCCAGGTCCACATGGCAGTTTTAAACTGCACACCCACGGACATGTTTGAAGGGCTGCTCATGTACTTGGCACAATCAGTGCGGCAGGCCCACTAGTAGCATTTTATTTTACAGTCACTGGACACACACAGGGCACTTTACTAGGGACTTACTAGTAAATCAGATATGCCAATCTTGTATACACCAATCACCAATACATTTTAGACACGAGAGCACATGCACTTTAGCACTGCTCACCAGTGGTAAAGTGCTCAGAGCTCTAAAACCAATAGGTCAGAATAAATGCAGAGGGAAGGCAAAATGTTTGGGAATGACCCTGCAGAAAGGTATGAGGTAATAGTAAGTCTTTTTGAAACCTTAGGTTTATCTAAGCTTGGCTCCCTTTCGGTGCTTAATTTGTAAGATACTAAGTGCCAGGGATCTTGCCAGGAAGCCACTGTAGCTTGCACCATTTGTTGCTCCTGTCAGTGTAGCCAATGCCAGAAACAGCACAACTATTATTAATCATGCTCTTGCAAGTTTGACAATCCAAACTATTCCAGGCCCCTGAAGCTATAAGAACAGTTTTGGTATCATGTATTAGTTGTTTCTATGTACATTGAACTAATAAACTGTCGTGTATTTCTATAGGTTCTGAATCGATCCCCCTATTCCTGACCATATTCTGGTTAACCTACCTAGCTAGTTAACTAACAGTCAGCCCATGAGGCAAGAAATCCCCCATGATGCAGATACCGTTATCTGACGCAGTCACACTACGGCACAGGAACGTGTTATCTGATTAGGTCATAACGCTTGAGATCTAATTAGACAAGCGACATTCCTCCAGCCCCTGATAAGGCATACGACGTTCTCATAACAAATCAAACCTATGACAACCTGGATAATCCGTGCGGCCATTGTTTTGATTTCACAGAGAACTTTAGTAAAGAATGTGCTAACGAGCAAGTCGTATGACATCTTTATTGACGTACCTATGTCCATCCTTACGTCAATCCCGGCACCTTTAAGGTATAAATATTGCCGACCTTGCCCTATGCAAACACACGCGTGGTGACAAGACGGAGCAGCCATACTTGCAGAAGCAGACCCCGCAGGCAACAGCCCCGCCTTCCTGACGCGCTGAGAGACGCGCTGCTATCTCAAGCCGAGAGACCCAGCACCGGCGCTTCTGGGCAGCCCTCGCAGGCAGCCTGGAATATCGAGAGCAGAGAAAGAGATACCATTCCTCATTCATTCTAAATTCCAGGTACAGAACTGAATCACCCCTCCTAGAGAATTATTTAGTTATTCACTTGGCAAAAACAAACTTAACTTAAACTGTAACTTTCTATTCCCGCCCACGCATTAGACTTAGGTCAGGTACACGGGGTAGGCGTATTTAGAAACACCAGTTGAGTACGTTTAGTCAAATGTATATGTGTATGTAAATATATTTTAATCATTTTAAACATCATATGGCTCAGAAACCATATCAATGTTTTTACAGTATTATTTTATACTATTGCTTTTAATGTATGCACTTTACTTAACTATAAGTATTGCAATAATATCGATCCATTTCTCTTGTACGAGAAAAGAGACTGATCAATAAATAACATCTTTTATTGAACACGCCCGTCTCTTCCTTTTCTCTACATTCTGATGAGACTAAGAATGCACGTACTGACTGAGTAAAATAATTGCCTTGTGCTCACACGACTCTTGAGATTGACTCTTGATTAGGGGAGAGCAAAGTTGTCATGTTCTATGGTTGTCAGAAACTAAATCCCTTCTTGTCTAATCAGGGGAGTTAATCCTTCCTTGAACATTCGAGAAAGTTTCTAGCGAACTCTGAGCTTAGCTGGCAAACCCAAAAATTAAGTCTAGTATCGACAGTAGTAGACCTAGTTAACGTCTGGTCTAGGCCTTTACTGCTGTAGGTACTATTCCAATGTGCAGAGCCTATTGGGAAAATAGGAGCTACACTACATGGCGCCCAACGTGTTTGGAAAGGGCGATAAAACTAACGTAAGACATTTAGAGTAACTCAGTCGTGCTTTCTCACTCAGACCCCTTTTCCCAAATACTCCAAAGACGTCTGGAGTGGGTGAAAGGTTATCGTATCCTCCAAAACCTCGCAGGAGGGAACTCCTATGTATGGTTCTTGGTCTAGTCAACGTTGAAGGATAAAACAGTTCCAGAATATTGTGCATCTAATCTCTGTTTCCATAAAGAAACCTGATCTGCAAATAAACATAATACCATCCTGTCAGCATAATGGACAGCGATGAAGAACGAGAGGTTACTAGATTAGCTACTGAAATAGCAGATGCTGATGCTACCATGCAAGCAGCAGACGCGGATATAATACTCATTCCGGTCGCCAAAAGGAGATCTATAACCTTAAAACTTATAGAAAATGGACTGACACCTAGAGGTGGCACAGTCATATTCGTAATCGAGGCACACGAATATCGGCAGACAGAGGTATACTATACATGGATACATTTTCCAGCAGCTAATACTATAACAAAGTACTTCCACTATTACAAAGTAGAGGAACCTCCTAATGAGTACACTCCTTTCGAGGAGGTGGAAGTACCACTCAAATTCCAAGAGCATTTGCTCTTATTTGATGGCGCCCTAAAACATAATAATCACATTACAAGGCTCGGTCCTTTAGGAAGACCAGGAGCAACGTGGCCGGTCTTAGCCGGATACACACCATATCCAGACATCGAAAGAATGCCTGCAGCAGAGCTGTTAATACAGCTAAAACAACTACTAAAAATTCACAGACAATTAGTTCAGTATGTAATGCGGACTTCAACAATTCAGCCAGCGATTAAACTTCCACAGCTGACCCCTCACCAGGGGAACACAAATAAAATTACACCACAGAACATCCAATCCTGCCTAGGTAAAGTTCCAGCTAAACGGGAACAGATACCATTCTGGTTGGCACAGAAAATTACCCAAATAGAGGCGGTGTTTCCTGACACCACCCCGCTGGAGAAACACAGGATTCTGACTATATGTCTCCCAATGGGAATCGCACCACACATTGAGGACTGTGACACTTGGGGTACAGTCTTTGCTTCCATCTACACAAAAACGCACGGTGTTCCATCCATTTCGGTAATACCAGATGTGCTAAAACAAATTCAAGATGAATACGGTCCAGAACCTGCTTTAACTCTTGGTATGAAATTACTAAAAGACTTCAAGCAGGTCTCGGCTATATTACTAGCCAACATAAAGGGTGAAGCAGCAAACGTGGCGATCCGCCAGAGGTTAAAAGAGACAGATATAGCAGACCAACCAGCTGAAATTGCCAGAATCATAGAAAAATCCTATGAAGAACTAGGCAGAGATAGTCTAGGTGGAATACCAGTAAAACCGCAACTGACTACAAGTCCAGAAAAAATGTTTTTTAATAATAATAATAATTCACCAAAAAAGAACTGGGATGGGAACAAACAATCCAATCCAAAAGAAAAGAAATTCCAGTCCAGAGGAAGGTCTCCTAGGCGAAGAGAGAAATCTCCAAACCCGAGACAAAGGTCACCTCAGAGTGAACCCTCTGGGAATAGATATAACCTTAGAAATAGGGATAATATTAAAAAACCTGATAGATATCAAGACATTGATACACGTCCCTCTCAATCTTTTCAGAATTCCTCGCAGAAATCGGAAAGAAGAGGACGATCAGAAGAGCACGCCAAGTCCAAAGACAAGGAACCTGCTCAACTGAAAAAGAAATCACAATTTCCAAAAAAGAAGGTAGCCAGTATCAAGGTAGTTAACAATGCCGAGAATACTGAGGACACAACTGAAAAACGGAGAATGGGCTCAGACAATGCTAGACAGCGCAGCAGAGGTGAGCATAGCTCGCAAAGTCCTTATGGATCATCTGGAGACAGTGGACACGAATGAATACCTTCAAGTGGAAACTGCAGATACCAGAGTTAGCAAGCCCCACAAAATATACGAGATAACATTACGTATAGAGGGAGATAAGACTAGGAAAATAAGGGGACTATTTTGGGATAACCTCTCAAAGGGTTATGACATACTTCTAGCTGAAAAAGACTGGCCACCAGAGTTTGTCAGGGAGTGCCCTCATGGCGAAGAAGTAATTATGCCTGCCTTCTCGAATCAAATCCCGATTCATAAAAAATACACACTTGCTAGAAAGTGGGCAGTGGCCTTAGCACCTGCTTTATATAAAAATCATGTAGGATGGGATGAGGATTCTCCTCCTCACAAAATCCAGTTAAAATCACAACCAACTGCACAAAGGCAGTACCCAATTAAGCAAGAAGCTAAAAAACAAGTAAATGAAATACTAGATCAGCTAGAATACCAGGGGGTGATTGAAACTTGCACCTCACAAATGAACAACCCTTTGTTTCCGGTCTCCAAACCAGACAATTCATATCGTCTAGTTTTGGATTACCGACACCTTAACACATGTTGCAAAACTTTTGCAGTGCAAAACTCACACAGTGCTGCACTAATGAATAACATAGTGCGCAAAAAATACAAAACTACCTTGGACATCTCCAACGGATTCTTTTGTCAAAACATAGCACCAGAGAGCAGATATTTAACAGCTTTCTCAGTAAATGGCACTCAAAAACAATTCTGTCGGTTAGCCCGGGGGTACAAGAATAGCCCGGGGGTATTCTCAGCGAGAGTAACAGAATTACTACAACAATATGATGATGAAGCATTATCTTATGTCGATGACATTTACTTAACAGATGATGACTTGGAAACTCACTTGAAAAGAGTGAACACCATAATACTTGGTTTCGCTGCAGAGGGTTACAAATTCAACTTCAAAAAATCCAGAATTGCCCATCTGACAGTCCTATTCTTAGGATATGAGTTATCAAGTGAAGGCAAAAGCCTGGCAGACAATTTCCTAGAGAAATGTGCCGTAATCCAAGCTCCTAAAACACTAAAAAACCTACAGTCAATTCTAGGCTTCCTAAATTTCGGAAGAACTTACATTGCAAATTACGCAGAAAGGGTCAAACCCCTTTACGATCTAATTAAACCAGACTTTAAAAGATCCAGTTGGACTCAAACACACACAGAAATTTTGAGATCCTTACAAACAGACATGCTAATTAAAACAAAATTAGAAACCCGTGATAATACACGCAACCTTGTGATCCGAGTCATCCCAGGGAGATGCGGATTCACATACCTGACCTCTAATGAGGGAGAAAAGGTACCAATTGCATTTAAATCACACTTGTACACAAAAGCTGAACAGAGATTCAGCAACAAAGGAAAAATTGTTCAAGCAGTTCAAACCGCAATAGCTAGAGAAAAAGACATAGCTGACGGTAGACATATCACAGTCAGAACAGCTGAATCAGCATTTGAAGCATTAACAACACCGTGTAATTTACCAACAACAACATTGGATCCAGAATGGTTACAATGGGTAAATTCAATCACAACGGACAAAGTATACTACTTCTTTGATCCAGAACTAGAAGAATTAAAAAATCTAAAATATGAAAAGACGTATCCTCTGCCAATCGACATTCTGCCTCTACGACATTACGCCTGTGTAATCTATACAGACGGACATGCTCAACCCTCCGTTTGGGGAGAACATGCATACAACCCCACATGTGAGATCACAAAAGAAGTGTGGCGCGGAGGTAAACTAAGACCTCTATTAACAAAATCACACTCAGTAGAAACAAATTCAGAAATGCAAACTGAAATAATAGCTTTGAAAATGGCGCTAGATAATGCGGATCGCGAATTCCCGACACTTATAGTGTCAGATTCATATTTCTGCGTCAAAGCATATAACAAGGATTTGCAGACATGGATTCAGAACGGTTACAAAGATGACACAGATGCACCAATAAAGCAGAGACTTCTCTGGGAACAAGTAGCTCTTTTAAAGAAAGAACTACCAAAGACTCACGTGACTCACTCACTGAGTCATCAACGTGATGGCGTTCACGTTGTGGGGAATTCATTGGCTGAAACAGCCGCAGCGGCAGCCACTAAATCGGCTCCCGTAGATCGAAAAAAGCGTACATTAAAATACATTGACGGTGAAACATTGCTGGCGGTGAAAACGTCATCAAAAGGCGACTGCTCAGCGTTACCGATCAACTATCCACTCAATTATACATACATAATCGATGCAAACTCCGTCCCTTTTGCTCGAATCCCTGGAGTGGGGGATAGAGTGATTCCAAACATGGACAGGAGACACTTGTTAATCGCAGACGCACACATGGGCGAGGGTCACAGACGCCCCTTCTAATCTCGGATAAACCATTAGCCTGTGTTTATCTAGACCACTGCGGTCCCTTACAAAGGGATGGTAACTATAAATATATCTTGGTCGCAGTGGACTCATGCACGAGATTCATATGGATGTGGCCCCAGCGAACGGCTGACGCCAGAACTGTTATAAAAGATTTGCGGGTCTTTATCGGCACATACGCAATTGGCATTCTGCATTCGGACAATGGTCCTGCTTTTAGCTCTCGGGCTTATAAGGAGGCCATGGTCAGCATGGGCGTGCAATTGCGGTACTCTTGTCCATTTCACCCTGAGGGGAACGGAATTGTTGAAAGAAAAAACCGTGACATAAAGCAATCTATAACGGCAAAGGTATTAGGTTCGGGAGCTGGGTGGGTCAAACATCTAATAAGTGTCCAACGTAGTCTAAATACCTTGCCAAGAAATTCTCTGAAGGGATTCAGTCCGTACGAATTATTATTCGGAACTAGGATGTTGATCTCTGACCTTGATAGTCAGACTTCAGTGGTAATAGAAAAAAGCTTTGATGTCAAAGACCGTTTGGCTATTTTGCAGGACTTAAACAAAACAAGAAAAGACCTGAGCAACATACAGTTGAAACAACAGCCAACAACCACTGAAGAATCACCACCTGTCCCAGCAAGACCTGTCTGGATTCCAAAAGTCGGGGATCTAGTCAGGGAGAAGATCGCGGTAAAGAAGGAATTTGGGCCTTCTTACAGAAAAGCAGTTCCTGTCTTGTCTGTCAACGGGACAAGATCAGTTGTACTACCGCCACTTGCTGGAAAAAAGGAGAACCGAGTTGTATCAATCGACCTGGTAAAACCACAACATGTGGCCAATAACAAACAGTAGGCCAAGCGGACTCCCAATAAGTAGCAGAACACCAAGGTTTGCTACCAGTACAGAGGTCCTAACAAAGAGGCTCATCACTTTCGAAACGCCTACAGAAGAACAACAAGGACTATGCAACAATGCAATAGAACTTAGACCTCTGAAAACCCAAATAAAGACATTTAGCAGAGACACACCAATCTATACTGAAGTACCAAGTGAAAATGCAAAAAACAAAAATCCTGAACCAATTGGAACAATTGACAGAACTGCATCCGGTTACTTCATCAACTTCGATGATTCCTCTGAAGGCTTCAGCGAACAAAAGACACAGCCATCATCAAAATCCTTTAAAGACAAAGCGAAGGAACTTTTGAAACAACTAAAAGAAACATATCTGATTTCTCCATGGATTGAATTTTGGGTGGGTTTTGGTGCATTTATCCTCATACTTTGGCTCATCATGGTATTTACTTTGGGACGCTTCATTGAGGGAAAATATGCTAAAATGGACACAGCAAGTCAGAACATCAACTTGGTCCTCAAACCACACACATCTTCACACGTCGAGAAACGAGAACTTTCTTCAGAACTTTCTTCAGCCAACTTCACAGCAATTCCAATACCTGGTGGGGTAGCCTGGGACAACACTGACTATGAAATTTATGGTCCGGTCGAGATCCTGAAATATCCACACCAAATTAAGATCTCTTTGAGTGACTTTGCGAAACCAAACTCATTTGCTGATGATTGGGACTTTGAAAGTATAAACAATATGATGTCTGACTTAGTAATGTCTGCTAAATTTACAAAACATGATTATTTGCAAGGTTCTACAAATTATGATAGTATGTATTGCTATAACCACTATGGTAACCATTTCTTGCATAAATCTGCACAACCTAGAAATGTTTTAAAATTTAATCAATGGGAACATTGTGCTACACCTCCAAAAGGGAGCTCTAGAACCGTTTATGACAAATATTCATACTTTCAAGGTTTTAACACTAGTAATGCTGAAACATTTTATTACAAATTGTCAAACAAGACAGGGACCAAAACCATGATAACCAACACAAAATTGATTTATTCTGATTCATTCTTTGAAAAAATGAATACTTTTGGATTCAATTATTGGGACAAAAATGTTGATTTGAAAAGTGTTTGGGGCACAAAAGAATGGCAAGTACAGGGTTTAGAAGCTTTGTTTAGAGCCTGCATGATCCCAGAACAAATGATATTTTTAAATGACACTGTTCAACAAACCACCTGTCTTGGCTTAGCCAAAATCAAAGATTTAAATAACCCGTCTATTCCAAAGCCAACAATGTTTAGCAATAACTCTGATACAGATGAAGGAATAGACATAAACCATATACTTAACCAAAACAGAACAAATCCTGATCGGAAACAATGGTTGATCTGGCCCACAGATGCAAATAACTGTCAAGATAGATTCCTGAATAAAACACAGGGTTTCAAAATGACCAGGCCAGACCCTAGATATCCCCAAAGACATCATCCAGGGATAATAACAACCTACAGTGTGGGCAAATTATGCCTTCAATGGCTACAAACTTCCACACTGCCTGAAATTAAGCAACACCTAACTTTACTTACTGATGGTGCTGACTTGCGTGATTTCATAATGGGACCACGCAAACAGCGTCAAAAGCGTTTCATAGCAGCCTCTGTATATGCAGCATACAATGAGGCCTGGAAGGTTACTCAAATTGAGACAGCAGAAAGAATACGGGAAATTGACCGTATCAATTTGGAAAAATCACTTTCTGTAGTGGACAATGGGTTAATGACTCTGTCCTCCAGAATATTTTCATTGGACAGCATTGTGTCTTCAGCAATCGATATATTATCGCAAGACTTACTGTTATTACAACATGGTCAGTCACAATTGCGCTCTATTGTACAGCTTGGCTGGACGTTACAAAATCTGCGTTCAGGCTATGTGCCTTGGCGTTTAATCAACACAACGTCACTATTCCAAATCTTTAACCTTACTGATAGACAAATCGGTATGGCGCAGAAGGGTGCTGATTATACAATCTTGAGCATTGAAAAACTAGAAAGATTACCGTTGACAATGTCAGAACGACCTGTCAGTGAATGGATAATCCACGGAATCATAAATATTCCAATCTCAACCTTCAGGTTTCAATACTGCCAAAAATATATACAGGCTGGCATGTACGAAAAATTGGGAAAGGGGTACCTTAAAACAACTTGGAACCTGCCCTATTCACATGCATGTGTCAGTAACAAAGGACAGAAAGTGTTTCTTAGTGGCAACAATTGTGCTATGTCACTAAGCGGCACGCTTCTGTGTAACGGTATTAGTTTGCACGGAGCCTGTGAAGGGAATTCATACAACCTTTCATGTCACCAGCAAGGCGCACCTGCAACTGAAATAGAACCATTCTTTCAAAGACTCTATAATGGGAGTTACATTCTTATTGTAGACCGCAGATGCTGTAGTCTTATGCCCGGGACTCCTTATCTCGTCACTACGACGGCGAAGGTCAAGTGCTGTGGACGTTCTTTGTTCCCCAGCTCCTTTCCAGACAGGGAGGCGAGGGCATGGCCCAGTTTGAAAATTACTTCTATTCGAATAGACACTTTAAGCAGAATGAAAACAGTGCTTCTTCAGACGCCTACAAGGCTCACGTCATCTAAAGAAACGTATGATCTACAAGTCGCAAGGAGGACTGCAGAGATACATACATTATTATCAACCAATTCCCCCGTACATTTCGCGGAAATCCTGAGCGAAATCTTAAATATTTCTGATACCACTGGGGTCTCAAAGGTATTTAAGACAGTATTTTCGATGGCATTAACACCATTCAAAGCCATACTGGGTATTTTTCCAGATTTCGTCCATTCGATTTTTGGCGGACTTCCCTTGATCCTGGGACTAATTGCAGGAATCCTATTCCTAGTCCTTATTTTTCGTTATGGCAACCCATGTCACAGAACAAACTCTCACGACAATGGAAGACACGATCCTAGCCATTGGATACCGGGACCGGATATCAAAAATCCTGGGACTTTCCCGGCTTAGAGACCTAAACATGACTTGGTTTCTATCATTTCGACCAATGTGGCAAAGGTGTGTTTTACCTGTACTAAGGTGTCTGCTATGCGGAGAAGAATGCGTGTTAGACACCTGTCTGACGCTACAATCGGATGCGCCGGTGGATGCAGATACACTGTTGGTTCCTACCAAGGTTCACGCACTGTGCTGCCCTCAAAGGCTGCCAATTCTGATGACGGCATTCCTGGAATCTTCACCACTGCGATTGAAGAGTAGTGAAGTTCAAGATGAAAGCAGCATCGAACAGGTACGACCTTCTGTCAGCAATGCAAATCAGAATGTCAATGCAGACAATCATGCGCATGAATGCATGGTTACACCTATTTCCGACTTAGTGGAACTTTCCCATGAAGCTGTTGACAGTTTTTTCGAAAGCCTGAATGATATGATGTTCTCTCCGGAACAGACATAGAGACTTTTGAGTAAACTCGCACACGGCGTTCCCTGAATCCGGCCTTCAACTTAAAAAATAAAGTCACATGAACAATTACAATCCAGTTCACGGACAGCAACTTTTTTCAGCAAGCCCTTAAAATATTTTTCTATATATTTTTCCCCGGGACACTGATCTTCTGCTTAAAGTAAGAAACTATTCCTAGAGAACTAAGATTTCTATTTTTTTAGATACTTTATAGACTTTATATAGACTTTAGCTGCCCGCTGGTATGTTCACAATATATTTTATGTGATGAAATGGTTTCGACTTTTTTTCTGTATAGCCATATTAAGAGCCATTTCATGTGTATTTCTCATATACCAAAAAGCAATAATGCATAACAATGCATGTTTACTTTTGCATTTAATTCATAGCTTAAGTGCATACTATATATATGACTGCAATTTTTCAGTATATTTGAAAATTTCAAAATGCATTTATGTATTTTGGGGTGGTAAGGTATACACTATACTCTATAGTATGTTATACTATGTTATACTATGCATAGATTAGTAGATATGACCATAGTTAGCGTGGAGTGGGTGTCGTGTATTTCTATAGGTTCTGAATCGATCCCCCTATTCCTGACCATATTCTGGTTAACCTACCTAGCTAGTTAACTAACAGTCAGCCCATGAGGCAAGAAATCCCCCATGATGCAGATACCGTTATCTGACGCAGTCACACTACGGCACAGGAACGTGTTATCTGATTAGGTCATAACGCTTGAGATCTAATTAGACAAGCGACATTCCTCCAGCCCCTGATAAGGCATACGACGTTCTCATAACAAATCAAACCTATGACAACCTGGATAATCCGTGCGGCCATTGTTTTGATTTCACAGAGAACTTTAGTAAAGAATGTGCTAACGAGCAAGTCGTATGACATCTTTATTGACGTACCTATGTCCATCCTTACGTCAATCCCGGCACCTTTAAGGTATAAATATTGCCGACCTTGCCCTATGCAAACACACGCGTGGTGACAAGACGGAGCAGCCATACTTGCAGAAGCAGACCCCGCAGGCAACAGCCCCGCCTTCCTGATGCGCTGAGAGACGCGCTGCTATCTCAAGCCGAGAGACCCAGCACCGGCGCTTCTGGGCAGCCCTCGCAGGCAGCCTGGAATATCGAGAGCAGAGAAAGAGATACCATTCCTCATTCATCCTAAATTCCAGGTACAGAACTGAATCACCCCTCCTAGAGAATTCTTTAGTTATTCACTTGGCAAAAACAAACTTAACTTAAACTGTAACTTTCTATTCCCGCCCACGCATTAGACTTAGGTCAGGTACACGGGGTAGGCGTATTTAGAAACACCAGTTGAGTACGTTTAGTCAAATGTATATGTGTATGTAAATATATTTTAATCATTTTAAACATCATATGGCTCAGAAACCATATCAATGTTTTACAGTATTATTTTATACTATTGCTTTTAATGTATGCACTTTACTTAACTATAAGTATTGCAATAATATCGATCCATTTCTCTTGTACGAGAAAAGAGACTGATCAATAAATAACATCTTTTATTGAACACGCCCGTCTCTTCCTTTTCTCTACATTCTGATGAGACTAAGAATGCACGTACTGACTGAGTAAAATAATTGCCTTGTGCTCACACGACTCTTGAGATTGACTCTTGATTAGGGGAGAGCAAAGTTGTCATGTTCTATGGTTGTCAGAAACTAAATCCCTTCTTGTCTAATCAGGGGAGTTAATCCTTCCTTGAACATTCGAGAAAGTTTCTAGCGAACTCTGAGCTTAGCTGGCAAACCCAAAAATTAAGTCTAGTATCGACAGTAGTAGACCTAGTTAACGTCTGGTCTAGGCCTTTACTGCTGTAGGTACTATTCCAATGCGCAGAGCCTATTGGGAAAATAGGAGCTACACTACAAAACAACTGTCATGACACTCATCTCCAAAGTACACAAATAGTGTAATAGTGCAACATGTGGCAGGATGTCATAAGTGATGTGTTGACAATTATGTGCCGATGCTGGGCACCGGAAACCACCGGCTCAGCTTAGTCACTGCTCCCTGATTCTTTTGAAAGTACAATGGTAGCTTGGTTTCCTACTTTTTATTTATTACTTACCATTCCAAAGCCTATCCACTCCATCATGCTATGTGAGCCTGTTATTTTGTGAGTTTTCCAGTTTCTTGATGTTTGATTCATTCCAGGTTACAAAACCACTGTCTTACCACTCTTCATTTGTTCCACATGCATGCATGTACTCCTACCCTCATTCTGACCACACAAACATTTCTCCTACCTCTCATCACTTATGGCTCTTTGACTTTTCTGATTTTCCTGTTATATCCCCATCATGCTTGTGTCTCCCCACAGTTCTACATTTAGCTCCTCATCTTTAACAGACCTCCTCCTTCCATCCTTTTCGATATGTGCCCTGTAACATGTCCTCTCCCACATATTTGGCTTCACCTTAGAATGGCTCACTTAAACTCTTGGTCAACTACATTTTGGTTGGTTTCTGGTCACTTTAGCCCACTACCCCTACAAAAAATATCACTCATGACGATATTCTCTATCCTCTACTGTCTCACGAATGACTACTATTAAAGTAATGACTTTGAAAACTAAAGGTCATAATCACCCTGTAAAATGGTGTAAAATCTCGGACTATTGTCACAATTCAGCCAGTGATATAATATTTCTTCAAGAAACAAAAACTGGTTTTAAGCAAGCTCTCTCTCTATGGGCCATATGTATCAACAGACTATTTTGCGATTCCTAAATAGCGATTTTTAAGGAATCGCTATTTAGAAATCGCAAAATGGTATGTATGTAGGAAATCGCTTCTTTTTAGCGATTCCTTAACATTCCTAAATTGCGATTAGCAAATTGCTAATCGCAAATTGCCCATTCATTTCTATGGGCCAGGAAGCCCATAGGAATGAAGGGGAAATTTGCGATTAGCAATTTGCTAATCGCAAATTGTGAATATTTTCAAGGGTGCAAGGGTGTCTCAAGAACACCCTGCTGCACCCCTGAAAATGACATGTGTGGGAATATGGCGCACATGTATGAGCGTCATATGGCACCTTTAGATTTAAAAAAAATTGCTTTTGTAAAAGAATTTGCAACTTACCACCAACTAGAAGTTAGTGGTAATTTACGAATCCTTATGGGCATTTTTGAATAATTTTTTCTTTGATACATTGCATTTAAGGAATCGCAAAATTTGCGATTCCTTAAGTGCAATCGCAAAATAAGGAATGGCAAATTTTGCGATTCCTTATTTTGCAGCCAAAATGTTTCATACATACCATTTAGCAAATTAGCATTTGCAAAGGCCGAAATTCTGCGAATTTCAGCCTTTGCGAATGCGAATTTGCTTGATACATATGGCCCTATGTGCGGCGGATGGATTAATGACCTGGCGTGGTCAGAAACAGTCTCCAAAAAATTAAGATATTGCACTAATTTTCAGAAAATCTGCTTTTTGAAGGGCTGCTCATGTACGTGGCACAATCAGTGCGGCAGGCCCACTAGTAGCCTTTTATTTTACAGTCACTGGACACACACAGGGCACTTTACTAAGGACTTACTAGTAAATCAGATATGCCAATCTTGTATACACCAATCACCAATACATTTTAGACACGATAGCACATGCACTTTAGCACTGCTCACCAGTGGTAAAGTGCTCAGAGCTCTCAAACCAATAGGTCAGAAAAAATGCAGAGGGAAGGCAAAATGTTTGGGGATGACCCTGTAGGAAGGTATGAGGTAATAGCAAGTCTTTTTGAAACATTAGGTTTAGCTCAGCTTGGCTCCCTTTCGGTGCTTAATTTGTAAGATACTATTTTTTATTTTATTGATTTTGTGGCAGTGGAAAGTTGCCTAATAGAAAGTACATGGAAGAAATACAGATATTACAGAAAAATAATTCATCAGAAAGAATAAACAATAATTAACACATAAAGAAACAAAATCATATCCAGTTTGTTATCGGTGACGATAGTTTTCGACCAAAAGCCTTTTTTCCCCGGCCCTTGAGTTTATACACCGCATTTTCCAACTGATAAATACTTAACAACTCAAATTGCCAGTGATGAAATACTGGAGGGTCAGGATCTAGCCACCGAGAGGTTACACAATATCGATATACAGACATAGCTATAAATAGAAAGCCTTCTTCTTCAACCGTCTTATTACCAATTTGATCAGTTTGAATTCCAAATATTATTAGTTCCGGTGATAGAACAACAGATGATTCCAAAATAATATTTAGAAAACCTTGTACTTTTGTTGAAAATTGAGTTAATTTCAAACAACTGAAAAACATATGAATTGAATCGGCGGCCAAATGTCCACAATGTCGACATTTGGTACCCTTCTGGGCTTTCCATTTCACAAATTTTGCCGGTGTATAATACAAATCAAAAATAGACATGAAATGCTGACTTTTAAATGATCCATTAAATATAACCTTGCGGCCCACATCTAAAGACCTAGATATGTTCAATTCCCGACGCGGCAGGGTCTTGGAACAGGGTCAACGGACTCGATAATTCTCGCCTCAGTGCCTACTCTAACCAGGGAACACACTCGGTAACTCTGGGCATTAAGCTTGCCTCATCTATACAACGGCCCCCCACAGACGCCGGGGATGCCTGGTTTCACCCTGGAGATACCCAGAAAGGGACCAGCTCACAGGGAAAACCAGGACGGGTTCCCCAGCGGTCTACAGCGCCAGGACACTCGGGTAGAGTAACAGTGCGCTTTACAAGTATCCCACATTTACATAAACATTTATGTCAACCTTTCCAATTCCAAGACTTCTTTGCCATTTGTCTGCATATGTGTCTAAATTATATTGAGTTCTCTTTAACAACATTTGATATATTACACCAATTCTGTTTTTTTTCCTGCATCTTTCTAGCACATCTATTTTATTCATTGAGTCAGTGTTTAATAAATTGCTTGGCTCTAGAAAACTACGAATCTGCAGGTATTTGAAAAAATCCCCTTTGTTAAGACAGTATTCGTTCTGCAAATAAGCGTATGCTACAAATTGCACATCCTGATACAACAACCCGAATGAGCAGATCTTAAGATCATTCCATCTCTGCATAACGGAATCACTAAAAATTCCGGGCAGCGAGGGATTTCTCAAAAAAGGCGTATAATAATTCAGATTAGAAAAAAAATTAAATCTCTTCTTAATTTGTTTCCAGATCTGTAGTGCCGAAATAATAATTTTAAGCTTTGTTTTTTTATAATAGCTTGGTTCTATAATCCTAAATAGACATTGTCAGGCTTCTGCTCCCAGAAGCATTCCATAGATTGATGGCATCATAGCTTCATCTAAACTAAGATCTTGGAAAATTAGAATACTCATTAATCTCAATGAGACTGCCCAATAATATAATCCAAAGCTCGGGATACCCAAGCCTCCCCTCAGTTTTGGTAAAATACACCATTTAAGAGATCTTCTGGCTCTTCGATAGCCCCATATAAACCTAGAAATAATTCTATCTAATTTGTTGAAAAAAATCGAAGGAAACAAAAGCGGTATGGAACGAAATAGGAAGAGAAATTTAGGAAATATAATCATTTTTTTTTTTCAGAACAAGATGGAAATATAATCATTTTTACTGCATTCGTACGACCCCATAAGGATAAATGCAAATTATTTAATCTCTCGAGAGTCCTATTAATGGAAAATAATAAAGGATCTGAATTAAGCCGGACAATGTCCTCCAATTTGGCAGAAATTGTAACACCAAGATATGTAGCAGTAGATGTAACTGCAACACCCTCTGGTCTGCCTATCGGCCAATAGATTAGCTGAGTCTTCGAGACATTCAGCTTGTATCCTGATCTCTCACCAAATTCCTGGGCAAGTTCTATGATTTTGGATAAAGATGAACCGACATCTGAGGTGACGATCGCGACATCGTCAGCGTATGCGAGGATTTTATGTTCTACCTGATGAAATATTACCGGGGGAATTCTAGTTTCCTTTGTCAATAAATTCAAATAAGGTTCAATATATAATGCGAACAACAGGGGGTAACAGGGGCACCCCTGCCTCGTCCCCCTTGTGATCGGAAAAGGAGAACACGTCTCAGTACCTACACAGATTACTGCCTTAGGATTTGTGTATAATGCCTGAATGGCCTTAATATATTCAATAGAGACCCCCTTCCATACCAGAACAGACCACAGGAACCCTCAGTCGACCCTATCGAAAGCTTTTTCCGCGTCCAACAGGACAACGCCAACTGGGGATCCTGTGGCCTGCGCCCAATCCAACAGGGTTATGATACGTCTGATATGATAAAACCATGCTGAGTTTTAGAAACCAGAAGAGGCATTATATCATTTAATCGATTGGCCAATATTTTTGAGAAGATTTTACTATCTGATGTGATAAGAGATATTGGCCGATAAGATCCTACTTCAGTTCCGTCTTTCCCTTTTTTTTTAAATACTACGATGGTAGCCAGAGACCAGGAGACGGGTGGATGTCCTTGAAAAGGTTTTTGGAAAATCTTAAGCAGTTCAGGTTTAAGCATATTTCTGAAAGTGCAATAAAATTCTAGGGGTATTTTGTCTGGCCCCATCGCTTTACCAGGAGCTAGACTGAGAATGGCTGATTCGATCTCATCCCAAGTGATAGAAGCGGCTAGAAGTACTTTATCTCCTTCAGTAATCGGTACACTATCGATATTCCTCAGATAATCCAAAGGATGCTTGGCTTCATTGATTTTGTTATTAGATTTATTGTATAATGATTTATAAAAGCCGCTGAATGCCTTTAAAATCCCTACTTTAGATTATTGAGAGACTCCTTCTAAATCAGTAATTTTAGTTATTTCGTTCATAGCGGCCTTTTGTCTTAACCTTTGAGCTAGAATTCTGCCTGTTTGTTCGTTTAATTCATAACATTCCGGCTTATGTTGTTTATGTTTAACAGCAACCTGATCAGCTAAAAAGGAATATGAAACAACATGTTCTATGGTTAAGAGTCGCTGAGCCTCTTCAATGCCTTGTCCATTTTTGATATTAGCAGCTAGTTTTAGCTCTGCCTTCCTTACTTTATCGAGTTTATTCATAAACGCCACTTGTTCCTTCCTACGTTGAAAATTGGAGTAACTAATTGTTTCCCCCCTCACAATGGTTTTAAAGGCATCTCATATGACTTGAGTTGAAGCTGTCTCATTATTACGTACAAAATAATTTTATTTGTAAGATACTAAGTGCCAGGGATCTTGCCAGGAAGCCACTGTAGCGTGCACCATTTGTTGCTCCTGTCAGTGTAGCCAATGCCAGAAACAGCACAACTATTATTAATCATGCTCTTGCAAGTTTGACAATTCAAACTATTCCAGGCCCCTAAAGCTATAAGAACAGTTTTGGTATCATTTATTAGTTGTTTTTATGTACATTGAACTACTTACCATTCCAAAGCCTATCCACTCCATCATGCTATGTGAGCCTGTTTTTTGTGAGTTTTCCAGTTTCTTGATGTTTGATTCATTCCAGGATACAAAAACACTGTCTTTCCACTCTTCATTTGTTCCACATGCATGCATGTACTCCTACCCTCATTCTGAGCACACAAACATTTCTCCTACCTCTCATCACTTATGGCTCTTTGACTTTTCTGATTTTCCTGTTATATCCCCATCATGCTTGTGTCTCCCCACAGTTCTACATTTATCTCCTCATCTTTAACAGACCTCCTCCTTCTATCCTTTTCGATATGTGCCCTGTAACATGTCCTCTCCTGCATATTTGGCTTCACCTTAGAATGGCTTACTTAAACTCTTGGTCAACTACATTTTGGTTGGTTTCTGCTCACTTTAGCCCACTACCCCTACAAAAAATATCACTCATGACGATATTCTCTATCCTCTACTGTCTCACGAATGACTACTATTAAAGTAATGACTTTGAAAACTAAAGGTCATAATCACCCTGTAAAATGGTGTAAAATCTCGGACTATTGTCACAATTCAGCCAGTGATATAATATTTCTTCAAGAAACAAAAACTGGTTTTAAGCAAGCTCTCTCTCTATGGGCCATATGTATCAACAGACTCTTTTGCGATTCCTAAATAGCGATTTTTAAGGAATCGCTATTTAGAAATCGCAAAATGGTATGTATGTAGGAAATCGCTTCTTTTTAGCGATTCCTTAACATTCCTAAATTGCGATTAGCAAATTGCTAATCGCAAATTTCCCATTCATTTCTATGGGCCAGGAAGCCCATAGGAATGAAGGGGAAATTTGCGATTAGCAATTTGCTAATCGCAAATTGTGAATATTTTCAAGGGTGCAAGGGTGTCTCAAGAACACCCTGCTGCACCCCTGAAAATGACATGTGTGGGAATATGGCGCACATACATGCCCTAAGGGCATGTATGAGCGTCATATGGCACCTTTAGATTTAAAAAAAATTGCTTTTGTAAAAGAATTCGCAACTTACCACCAACTAGAAGTTAGTGGTAATTTACGAATCCTTATGGGCATTTTTGAATTATTTTTTCTTTGATACATTGCATTTAAGGAATCGCAAAATTTGCGATTCCTTAAGTGCAATCGCAAAATAAGGAATGGCAAATTTTGCGATTCCTTATTTTGCAGCCAAAATGTTTCATACATACCATTTAGCAAATTAGCATTCGCAAAGGCCGAAATTCTGCGAATTTCAGCCTTTGCGAATGCGAATTTGCTTGATACATATGGCCCTATGTGCGGCGGATGGATTAATGACCTGGCGTGGTCAGAAACAGTCTCCAAAAAATTAAGATATTGCACTAATTTTCAGAAAATCTGCTTTTTGAAGGGCTGCTCATGTACGTGGCACAATCAGTGCGGCAGGTCCACTAGTAGCATTTTATTTTACAGTCACTGGACACACACAGGGCACTTTACTAAGGACTTACTAGTAAATAAGATATGCCAATCTTGTATACACCAATCACCAATACATTTTAGACACGATAGCACATGCACTTTAGCACTGCTCACCAGTGGTAAAGTTCTCAGAGCTCTCAAACCAATAGGTCAGAAAGCAAATTAGCATTCGCAAAGGCCGAAATTCTGCGAATTTCAGCCTTTGCGAATGCGAATTTGCTTGATACATATGGCCCTATGTGCGGCGGATGGATTAATGACCTGGCGTGGTCAGAAACAGTCTCCAAAAAATTAAGATATTGCACTAATTTTCAGAAAATCTGCTTTTTGAAGGGCTGCTCATGTACGTGGCACAATCAGTGCGGCAGGCCCACTAGTAGCATTTTATTTTACAGTCACTGGACACACACAGGGCACTTTACTAAGGACTTACTAGTAAATCAGATATGCCAATCTTGTATACACCAATCACCAATACATTTTAGACACGATAGCACATGCACTTTAGCACTGCTCACCAGTGGTAAAGTGCTCAGAGCTCTCAAACCAATAGGTCAGAAAAAATGCAGAGGGAAGGCAAAATGTTTGGGGATGACCCTGTAGGAAGGTATGAGGTAATAGCAAGTCTTTTTGAAACATTAGGTTTAGCTCAGCTTGGCTCCCTTTCGGTGCTTAATTTGTAAGATACTATTTTTTATTTTATTGATTTTGTGGCAGTGGAAAGTTGCCTAATAGAAAGTACATAGAAGAAATACAGATATTACAGAAAAATAATTCATCAGAAAGAATAAACAATAATTAACACATAAAGAAACAAAATCATATCCAGTTTGTTATCGGTGACGATAGTTTTCGACCAAAAGCCTTTTTTCCCCGGCCCTTGAGTTTATACACCGCATTTTCCAACTGATAAATACTTAACAACTCAAATTGCCAGTGATGAAATACTGGAGGGTCAGGATCTAGCCACCGAGAGGTTACACAATATCGATATACAGACATAGCTATAAATAGAAAGCCTTCTTCTTCAACCGTCTTATTACCAATTTGATCAGTTTGAATTCCAAATATTATTAGTTCCGGTGATAGAACAACAGATGATTCCAAAATATTATTTAGAAAACCTTGTACTTTTGTTGAAAATTGAGTTAATTTCAAACAACTGAAAAACATATGAATTGAATCGGCGGCCAAATGTCCACAACGTCGACATTTGGTACTCTTCTGGGCTTTCCATTTCACTAATTTTGCCGGTGTATGATACAAATCAAAAATAGACATGAAATGCTGACTTTTAAATGATCCATTAAATATAACCTTGCAGCCCACATCTAAAGACCTAGATATGTTCAATTCCCGACGCGGCAGGGTCTTGGACCAGGGTCAACGGACTCGATAATTCTCGCCTCAGTGCCTACTCTAACCAGGGAACACACTCGGTAACTCTGGGCATTAAGCTTGGCTCATTTATACAACGGCCCCCCACAGACGCCGGGGATGCCTGGTTTCACCCTGGAGATACCCAGAAAGGGACCATCTCACAGGGAAAACCAGGACGGGTTCCCCAGCGGTCTACAGCGCCAGGACACTCGGGTAGAGTAACAGTGCGCTTTACAAGTATCCCACATTTACATAAACATTTATGTCAACCTTTCCAATTCCAAGACTTCTTTGCCATTTGTCTGCATATGTGTCTAAATTATATTAAGTTCTATTTAACAACATTTGATATATTACACCAATTCTGTTTTTTTTCCTGCATCTTTCTAGCACATCTATTTTATTCATTGAGTCAGTGTTTAATAAATTGCTTGACTCTAGAAAAATACGAATCTGCAGGTATTTGAAAAAATCCCCTTTGTTAAGACAGTATTCGTTCTGCAAATAAGCGTATGCTACAAATTGCACATCCTGATACAACAACCCGAATGAGCAGATCTTAAGATCATTCCATCTCTGCATAACGGAATCACTAAAAATTCCGGGCAGCGAGGGATTTCTCAAAAAAGGCGTATAATAATTCAGATTAGAAAAAAAATTAAATCTCTTCTTAATTTGTTTCCAGATCTGTAGTGCCGAAATAATAATTTTAAACTTTGTTTTTTTATAATAGCTTGGTTCTATAATCCTAAATAGACATTGTCAGGCTTCTGCTCCCAGAAGCATTCCATAGATTGATGGCATCATAGCTTCATCTAAACTAAGATCTTGGAAAATTAGAATACTCATTAATCTCAATGAGACTGCCCAATAATATAATCGAAAGCTCGGGATACCCAAGCCTCCCCTCAGTTTTGGTAAAATACACCATTTAAGAGATCTTCTGGCTCTTCGATAGCCCCATATAAACCTAGAAATAATTCTATCTAATTTGTTGAAAAAAATCGAAGGAAACAAAAGCGGTATGGAACGAAATAGGAAGAGAAATTTATGAAATATAATCATTTTTTTTTTTCAGAACAAGATGGAAATATAATCATTTTTACTGCATTCGTACGACCCCATAAGGATAAATGCAAATTATTTAATCTCTCGAGAGTCCTATTAATGGAAAATAATAAAGGATCTGAATTAAGCCGGACAATGTCCTCCAATTTGGCAGAAATTGTAACACCAAGATATGTAGCAGTAGATGTAACTGCAACACCCTCTGGTCTGCCTATCGGCCAATAGATTAGCTGAGTCTTCGAGACATTCAGCTTGTATCCTGATCTCTCACCAAATTCCTGGGCAAGTTCTATGATTTTGGATAAAGATGAACCGACATCTGAGGTGACGATCGCGACATCGTCAGCGTATGCGAGGATTTTATGTTCTACCTGATGAAATATTACCGGGGGAATTCTAGTTTCCTTTGTCAATAAATTCAAATAAGGTTCAATATATAATGCGAACAACAGGGGGTAACAGGGGCACCCCTGCCTCGTCCCCCTTGTGATCGGAAAAGGAGAACACGTCTCAGTACCTACACGGATTACTGCCTTAGGATTTGTGTATAATGCCTGAATGGCCTTAATATATTCAATAGAGACCCCCTTCCATACCAGAACAGACCACAGGAACCCTCAGTCGACCCTATCGAAAGCTTTTTCCGCGTCCAACAGGACAACGCCAACTGGGGATCCTGTGGCCTGCGCCCAATCCAACAGGGTTATGATACGTCTGATATGATAAAACCATGCTGAGTTTTAGAAACCAGAAGAGGCATTATATCATTTAATCGATTGGCCAATATTTTTGAGAAGATTTTACTATCTGATGTGATAAGAGATATTGGCCGATAAGATCCTACTTCAGTTCCGTCTTTCCCTTTTTTTTTAAATACTACGATGGTAGCCAGAGACCAGGAGACGGGTGGATGTCCTTGAAAAGGTTTTTGGAAAATCTTAAGCAGTTCAGGTTTAAGCATATTTCTGAAAGTGCAATAAAATTCTAGGGGTATTTTGTCTGGCCCCATCGCTTTACCAGGAGCTAGACTGAGAATGGCTGATTCGATCTCATCCCAAGTGATAGAAGCGGCTAGAAGTACTTTATCTCCTTCAGTAATCGGTACACTATCGATATTCCTCAGATAATCCAAAGGATGCTTGGCTTCATTGATTTCGTTATTAGATTTATTGTATAATGATTTATAAAAGCCGCTGAATGCCTTTAAAATCCCTACTTTAGATTATTGAGAGACTCCTTCTAAATCAGTAATTTTAGTTATTTCGTTCATAGCGGCCTTTTGTCTTAACCTTTGAGCTAGAATTCTGCCTGTTTGTTCGTTTAATTCATAACATTCCGGCTTATGTTGTTTATGTTTAACAGCAACCTGATCAGCTAAAAAGGAATATGAAACAACATGTTCTATGGTTAAGAGTCGCTGAGCCTCTTCAATGCCTTGTCCATTTTTGATATTAGCAGCTAGTTTTAGCTCTGCCTTCCTTACTTTATCGAGTTTATTCATAAACGCCACTTGTTCCTTCCTACGTTGAAAATTGGAGTAACTAATTGTTTCCCCCCTCACAATGGTTTTAAAGGCATCTCATATGACTTGAGTTGAAGCTGTCTCATTATTACGTACAAAATAATTTTATTTGTAAGATACTAAGTGCCAGGGATCTTGCCAGGAAGCCACTGTAGCGTGCACCATTTGTTGCTCCTGTCAGTGTAGCCAATGCCAGAAACAGCACAACTATTATTAATCATGCTCTTGCAAGTTTGACAATTCAAACTATTCCAGGCCCCTAAAGCTATAAGAACAGTTTTGGTATCATTTATTAGTTGTTTTTATGTACATTGAACTACTTACCATTCCAAAGCCTATCCACTCCATCATGCTATGTGAGCCTGTTTTTTGTGAGTTTTCCAGTTTCTTGATGTTTGATTCATTCCAGGATACAAAAACACTGTCTTTCCACTCTTCATTTGTTCCACATGCATGCATGTACTCCTACCCTCATTCTGAGCACACAAACATTTCTCCTACCTCTCATCACTTATGGCTCTTTGACTTTTCTGATTTTCCTGTTATATCCCCATCATGCTTGTGTCTCCCCACAGTTCTACATTTATCTCCTCATCTTTAACAGACCTCCTCCTTCTATCCTTTTCGATATGTGCCCTGTAACATGTCCTCTCCTGCATATTTGGCTTCACCTTAGAATGGCTTACTTAAACTCTTGGTCAACTACATTTTGGTTGGTTTCTGCTCACTTTAGCCCACTACCCCTACAAAAAATATCACTCATGACGATATTCTCTATCCTCTACTGTCTCACGAATGACTACTATTAAAGTAATGACTTTGAAAACTAAAGGTCATAATCACCCTGTAAAATGGTGTAAAATCTCGGACTATTGTCACAATTCAGCCAGTGATATAATATTTCTTCAAGAAACAAAAACTGGTTTTAAGCAAGCTCTCTCTCTATGGGCCATATGTATCAACAGACTCTTTTGCGATTCCTAAATAGCGATTTTTAAGGAATCGCTATTTAGAAATCGCAAAATGGTATGTATGTAGGAAATCGCTTCTTTTTAGCGATTCCTTAACATTCCTAAATTGCGATTAGCAAATTGCTAATCGCAAATTTCCCATTCATTTCTATGGGCCAGGAAGCCCATAGGAATGAAGGGGAAATTTGCGATTAGCAATTTGCTAATCGCAAATTGTGAATATTTTCAAGGGTGCAAGGGTGTCTCAAGAACACCCTGCTGCACCCCTGAAAATGACATGTGTGGGAATATGGCGCACATACATGCCCTAAGGGCATGTATGAGCGTCATATGGCACCTTTAGATTTAAAAAAAATTGCTTTTGTAAAAGAATTCGCAACTTACCACCAACTAGAAGTTAGTGGTAATTTACGAATCCTTATGGGCATTTTTGAATTATTTTTTCTTTGATACATTGCATTTAAGGAATCGCAAAATTTGCGATTCCTTAAGTGCAATCGCAAAATAAGGAATGGCAAATTTTGCGATTCCTTATTTTGCAGCCAAAATGTTTCATACATACCATTTAGCAAATTAGCATTCGCAAAGGCCGAAATTCTGCGAATTTCAGCCTTTGCGAATGCGAATTTGCTTGATACATATGGCCCTATGTGCGGCGGATGGATTAATGACCTGGCGTGGTCAGAAACAGTCTCCAAAAAATTAAGATATTGCACTAATTTTCAGAAAATCTGCTTTTTGAAGGGCTGCTCATGTACGTGGCACAATCAGTGCGGCAGGCCCACTAGTAGCATTTTATTTTACAGTCACTGGACACACACAGGGCACTTTACTAAGGACTTACTAGTAAATAAGATATGCCAATCTTGTATACACCAATCACCAATACATTTTAGACACGATAGCACATGCACTTTAGCACTGCTCACCAGTGGTAAAGTGCTCAGAGCTCTCAAACCAATAGGTCAGAAAGCAAATTAGCATTCGCAAAGGCCGAAATTCTGCGAATTTCAGCCTTTGCGAATGCGAATTTGCTTGATACATATGGCCCTATGTGCGGCGGATGGATTAATGACCTGGCGTGGTCAGAAACAGTCTCCAAAAAATTAAGATATTGCACTAATTTTCAGAAAATCTGCTTTTTGAAGGGCTGCTCATGTACGTGGCACAATCAGTGCGGCAGGCCCACTAGTAGCATTTTATTTTACAGTCACTGGACACACACAGGGCACTTTACTAAGGACTTACTAGTAAATCAGATATGCCAATCTTGTATACACCAATCACCAATACATTTTAGACACGATAGCACATGCACTTTAGCACTGCTCACCAGTGGTAAAGTGCTCAGAGCTCTCAAACCAATAGGTCAGAAAAAATGCAGAGGGAAGGCAAAATGTTTGGGGATGACCCTGTAGGAAGGTATGAGGTAATAGCAAGTCTTTTTGAAACATTAGGTTTAGCTCAGCTTGGCTCCCTTTCGGTGCTTAATTTGTAAGATACTATTTTTTATTTTATTGATTTTGTGGCAGTGGAAAGTTGCCTAATAGAAAGTACATAGAAGAAATACAGATATTACAGAAAAATAATTCATCAGAAAGAATAAACAATAATTAACACATAAAGAAACAAAATCATATGCAGTTTGTTATCGGTGACGATAGTTTTCGACCAAAAGCCTTTTTTCCCCGGCCCTTGAGTTTATACACCGCATTTTCCAACTGATAAATACTTAACAACTCAAATTGCCAGTGATGAAATACTGGAGGGTCAGGATCTAGCCACCGAGAGGTTACACAATATCGATATACAGACATAGCTATAAATAGAAAGCCTTCTTCTTCAACCGTCTTATTACCAATTTGATCAGTTTGAATTCCAAATATTATTAGTTCCGGTGATAGAACAACAGATGATTCCAAAATATTATTTAGAAAACCTTGTACTTTTGTTGAAAATTGAGTTAATTTCAAACAACTGAAAAACATATGAATTGAATTGGCGGCCAAATGTCCACAACGTCGACATTTGGTACTCTTCTGGGCTTTCCATTTCACTAATTTTGCCGGTGTATGATACAAATCAAAAATAGACATGAAATGCTGACTTTTAAATGATCCATTAAATATAACCTTGCGGCCCACATCTAAAGACCTAGATATGTTCAATTCCCGACGCGGCAGGGTCTTGGACCAGGGTCAACGGACTCGATAATTCTCGCCTCAGTGCCTACTCTAACCAGGGAACACACTCGGTAACTCTGGGCATTAAGCTTGGCTCATTTATACAACGGCCCCCCACAGACGCCGGGGATGCCTGGTTTCACCCTGGAGATACCCAGAAAGGGACCATCTCACAGGGAAAACCAGGACGGGTTCCCCAGCGGTCTACAGCGCCAGGACACTCGGGTAGAGTAACAGTGCGCTTTACAAGTATCCCACATTTACATAAACATTTATGTCAACCTTTCCAATTCCAAGACTTCTTTGCCATTTGTCTGCATATGTGTCTAAATTATATTAAGTTCTATTTAACAACATTTGATATATTACACCAATTCTGTTTTTTTTCCTGCATCTTTCTAGCACATCTATTTTATTCATTGAGTCAGTGTTTAATAAATTGCTTGACTCTAGAAAAATACGAATCTGCAGGTATTTGAAAAAATCCCCTTTGTTAAGACAGTATTCGTTCTGCAAATAAGCGTATGCTACAAATTGCACATCCTGATACAACAACCCGAATGAGCAGATCTTAAGATCATTCCATCTCTGCATAACGGAATCACTAAAAATTCCGGGCAGCGAGGGATTTCTCAAAAAAGGCGTATAATAATTCAGATTAGAAAAAAAATTAAATCTCTTCTTAATTTGTTTCCAGATCTGTAGTGCCGAAATAATAATTTTAAACTTTGTTTTTTTATAATAGCTTGGTTCTATAATCCTAAATAGACATTGTCAGGCTTCTGCTCCCAGAAGCATTCCATAGATTGATGGCATCATAGCTTCATCTAAACTAAGATCTTGGAAAATTAGAATACTCATTAATCTCAATGAGACTGCCCAATAATATAATCGAAAGCTCGGGATACCCAAGCCTCCCCTCAGTTTTGGTAAAATACACCATTTAAGAGATCTTCTGGCTCTTCGATAGCCCCATATAAACCTAGAAATAATTCTATCTAATTTGTTGAAAAAAATCGAAGGAAACAAAAGCGGTATGGAACGAAATAGGAAGAGAAATTTATGAAATATAATCATTTTTTTTTTTCAGAACAAGATGGAAATATAATCATTTTTACTGCATTCGTACGACCCCATAAGGATAAATGCAAATTATTTAATCTCTCGAGAGTCCTATTAATGGAAAATAATAAAGGATCTGAATTAAGCCGGACAATGTCCTCCAATTTGGCAGAAATTGTAACACCAAGATATGTAGCAGTAGATGTAACTGCAACACCCTCTGGTCTGCCTATCGGCCAATAGATTAGCTGAGTCTTCGAGACATTCAGCTTGTATCCTGATCTCTCACCAAATTCCTGGGCAAGTTCTATGATTTTGGATAAAGATGAACCGACATCTGAGGTGACGATCGCGACATCGTCAGCGTATGCGAGGATTTTATGTTCTACCTGATGAAATATTACCGGGGGAATTCTAGTTTCCTTTGTCAATAAATTCAAATAAGGTTCAATATATAATGCGAACAACAGGGGGTAACAGGGGCACCCCTGCCTCGTCCCCCTTGTGATCGGAAAAGGAGAACACGTCTCAGTACCTACACGGATTACTGCCTTAGGATTTGTGTATAATGCCTGAATGGCCTTAATATATTCAATAGAGACCCCCTTCCATACCAGAACAGACCACAGGAACCCTCAGTCGACCCTATCGAAAGCTTTTTCCGCGTCCAACAGGACAACGCCAACTGGGGATCCTGTGGCCTGCGCCCAATCCAACAGGGTTATGATACGTCTGATATGATAAAACCATGCTGAGTTTTAGAAACCAGAAGAGGCATTATATCATTTAATCGATTGGCCAATATTTTTGAGAAGATTTTACTATCTGATGTGATAAGAGATATTGGCCGATAAGATCCTACTTCAGTTCCGTCTTTCCCTTTTTTTTTAAATACTACGATGGTAGCCAGAGACCAGGAGACGGGTGGATGTCCTTGAAAAGGTTTTTGGAAAATCTTAAGCAGTTCAGGTTTAAGCATATTTCTGAAAGTGCAATAAAATTCTAGGGGTATTTTGTCTGGCCCCATCGCTTTACCAGGAGCTAGACTGAGAATGGCTGATTCGATCTCATCCCAAGTGATAGAAGCGGCTAGAAGTACTTTATCTCCTTCAGTAATCGGTACACTATCGATATTCCTCAGATAATCCAAAGGATGCTTGGCTTCATTGATTTCGTTATTAGATTTATTGTATAATGATTTATAAAAGCCGCTGAATGCCTTTAAAATCCCTACTTTAGATTATTGAGAGACTCCTTCTAAATCAGTAATTTTAGTTATTTCGTTCATAGCGGCCTTTTGTCTTAACCTTTGAGCTAGAATTCTGCCTGTTTGTTCGTTTAATTCATAACATTCCGGCTTATGTTGTTTATGTTTAACAGCAACCTGATCAGCTAAAAAGGAAAATGAAACAACATGTTCTATGGTTAAGAGTCGCTGAGCCTCTTCAATGCCTTGTCCATTTTTGATATTAGCAGCTAGTTTTAGCTCTGCCTTCCTTACTTTGTCGAGTTTATTCATAAACGCCACTTGTTCCTTCCTACGTTGAAAATTGGAGTAACTAATTGTTTCCCCCCTCACGATGGTTTTAAAGGCATCTCATATGACTTGAGTTGAAGCTGTCTCATTATTACGTACAAAATAATTTTATTTGTAAGATACTAAGTGCCAGGGATCTTGCCAGGAAGCCACTGCAGCGTGCACCATTTGTTGCTCCTGTCAGTGTAGCCAATGCCAGAAACAGCAAAATTATTATTAATCATGCTCTTGCAAGTTTGACAATTCAAACTATTCCAGGCCCCTAAAGCTATAAGAACAGTTTTGGTATCATGTATTAGTTGTTTTTATGTACATTGAACTACTTACCATTCCAAAGCCTATCCACTCCATCATGCTATGTGAGCCTGTTTTTTGTGAGTTTTCCAGTTTCTTGATGTTTGATTCATTCCAGGATACAAAAACACTGTCTTTCCACTCTTCATTTGTTCCACATGCATGCATGTACTCCTACCCTCATTCTGACCACACAAACATTTCTCCTACCTCTCATCACTTATGGCTCTTTGACTTTTCTGATTTTCCTGTTATATCCCCATCATGCTTGTGTCTCCCCACAGTTCTACATTTATCTCCTCATCTTTAACAGACCTCCTCCTTCTATCCTTTTCGATATGTGCCCTGTAACATGTCCTCTCCTGCATATTTGGCTTCACCTTAGAATGGCTTACTTAAACTCTTGGTCAACTACATTTTGGTTGGTTTCTGCTCACTTTAGCCCACTACCCCTACAAAAAATATCACTCATGACGATATTCTCTATCCTCTACTGTCTCACGAATGACTACTATTAAAGTAATGACTTTGAAAACTAAAGGTCATAATCACCCTGTAAAATGGTGTAAAATCTCGGACTATTGTCACAATTCAGCCAGTGATATAATATTTCTTCAAGAAACAAAAACTGGTTTTAAGCAAGCTCTCTCTCTATGGGCCATATGTATCAACAGACTCTTTTGCGATTCCTAAATAGCGATTTTTAAGGAATCGCTATTTAGAAATCGCAAAATGGTATGTATGTAGGAAATCGCTTCTTTTTAGCGATTCCTTAACATTCCTAAATTGCGATTAGCAAATTGCTAATCGCAAATTTCCCATTAATTTCTATGGGCCCGGAAGCCCATAGGAATGAAGGGGAAATTTGCGAATAGCAATTTGCTAATCGCAAATTGTGAATATTTTCAAGGGTGCAAGGGTGTCTCAAGAACACCCTGCTGCACCCCTGAAAATGACATGTGTGGGAATATGGCGCACATACATGCCCTAAGGGCATGTATGAGCGTCATATGTCACCTTTGGATTTAAAAAAAATTGCTTTTGTAAAAGAATTCGCAACTTACCACCAACTAGAAGTTAGTGGTAATTTACGAATCCTTATGGGCATTTTTGAATTATTTTTTCTTTGATACATTGCATTTAAGGAATCGCAAAATTTGCGATTCCTTAAGTGCAATCGCAAAATAAGGAATGGCAAATTTTGCGATTCCTTATTTTGCAGCCAAAATGTTTCATACATACCATTTAGCAAATTAGCATTCGCAAAGGCCGAAATTCTGCGAATTACAGCCTTTGCGAATGCGAATTTGCTTGATACATATGGCCCTATGTGCGGCGGATGGATTAATGACCTGGCGTGCTCAGAAACAGTCTCCAAAAAATTAAGGTATTGCACTAATTTTCAGAAATTCTGCTTTTTGAAGGGCTGCTCATGTACGTGGCACAATCAGTGTGGCAGGCTCACTAGTAGCATTTTATTTTACAGTCACTGGACACACACAGGGCACTTTACTAAGGACTTACTAGTAAATCAGATATGCCAATCTTGTATACACCAATCACCAATACATTTTAGACACGATAGCACATGCACTTTAGCACTGCTCACCAGTGGTAAAGTGCTCAGAGCTCTCAAACCAATAGGTCAGAAAAAATGCAGAGGGAAGGCAAAATGTTTGGGGATGACCCTGTAGGAAGGTATGAGGTAATAGCAAGTCTTTTTGAAACATTAGGTTTAGCTAAGCTTGGCTCCCTTTCGGTGCTTAATTTCTAAGATACTATTTTTTATTTTATTGATTATGTGGCAGTGGAAGTTGCCTAATAGAAAGTACATAGAAGAAATACAGATATTACAGAAAAATAATTCATCAGAAAGAATAAACAATAATTAACACATAAAGAAACAAAATCATATCCAGTTTGTTATCGGTGACGATAGTTTTCGACCAAAAGCCTTTTTTCCCCGGCCCTTGAGTTTATACACCGCATTTTCCAACTGATAAATACTTAACAACTCAAATTGCCAGTGATGAAATACTGGAGGGTCAGGATCTAGCCACCGAGAGGTTACACAATATCGATATACAGACATAGCTATAAATAGAAAGCCTTCTTCTTCAACCGTCTTATTACCAATTTGATCAGTTTGAATTCCAAATATTATTAGTTCCGGTGATAGAACAACAGATGATTCCAAAATATTATTTAGAAAACCTTGTACTTTTGTTGAAAATTGAGTTAATTTCAAACAACTGAAAAACATATGAATTGAATCGGCGGCCAAATGTCCACAACGTCGACATTTGGTACCCTTCTGGGCTTTCCATTTCACTAATTTTGCCGGTGTATAATACAAATCAAAAATAGACATGAAATGCTGACTTTTAAATGATCCATTAAATATAACCTTGCGGCCCACATCTAAAGACCTAGATATGTTCAATTCCCGACGCGGCAGGGTCTTGGACCAGGGTCAACGGACTCGATAATTCTCGCCTCAGTGCCTACTCTAACCAGGGAACACACTCGGTAACTCTGGGCATTAAGCTTGCCTCATTTATACAACGGCCCCCCACAGACGCCGGGGATGCCTGGTTTCACCCTGGAGATACCCAGAAAGGGACCATCTCACAGGGAAAACCAGGACGGGTTCCCCAGCGGTCTACAGCGCCAGGACACTCGGGTAGAGTAACAGTGCGCTTTACAAGTATCCCACATTTACATAAACATTTATGTCAACCTTTCCAATTCCAAGACTTCTTTGCCATTTGTCTGCATATGTGTCTAAATTATATTGAGTTCTATTTAACAACATTTGATATATTACACCAATTCTGTTTTTTTTCCTGCATCTTTCTAGCACATCTATTTTATTCATTGAGTCAGTGATTAATAAATTGCTTGACTCTAGAAAACTACGAATCTGCAGGTATTTGAAAAAATCCCCTTTGTTAAGACAGTATTCGTTCTGCAAATAAGCGTATGCTACAAATTGCTCATCCTGATACAACAACCCGAATGAGCAGATCTTAAGATCATTCCATCTCTGCATAACGGAATCACTAAAAATTCCGGGCAGCGAGGGATTTCTCAAAAAAGGCGTATAATAATTCAGATTAGAAAAAAAATTAAATCTCTTCTTAATTTGTTTCCAGATCTGTAGTGCCAAAATAATAATTTTAAACTTTGTTTTTTTATAATAGCTTGGTTCTATAATCCTAAATAGACATTGTCAGGCTTCTGCTCCCAGAAGCATTCCATAGATTGATGGCATCATCGCTTCATCTAAACTAAGATCTTGGAAAATTAGAATACTCATTAATCTCAATGAGACTGCCCAATAATATAATCGAAAGCTCGGGATACCCAAGCCTCCCCTCAGTTTTGGTAAAATACACCATTTAAGAGATCTCCTGGCTCTTCGATAGCCCCATATAAACCTAGAAATAATTCTATCTAATTTGTTGAAAAAAATCGAAGGAAACAAAAGCGGTATGGAACGAAATAGGTAGAGAAATTTAGGAAATATAATCATTTTTTTTTTTCAGAACAAGATGGAAATATAATCATTTTTACTGCATTCGTACGACCCCATAAGGATAAATGCAAATTATTTAATCTCTCGAGAGTCCTATTAACGGAAAATAATAAAGGATCTGAATTAAGCCGGACAATGTCCTCCAATTTGGCAGAAATTGTAACACCAAGATATGTAGCAGTAGATGTAACTGCAACACCCTCTGGTCTGCCTATCGGCCAATAGATTAGCTGAGTCTTCGAGACATTCAGCTTGTATCCTGATCTCTCACCAAATTCCTGGGCAAGTTCTATGATTTTGGATAAAGATGAACCGACATCTGAGGTGACGATCGCGACATCGTCAGCGTATGCGAGGATTTTATGTTCTACCTGATGAAATATTACCGGGGGAATTCTAGTTTCCTTTGTCAATAAATTCAAATAAGGTTCAATATATAATGCGAACAACAGGGGGTAACAGGGGCACCCCTGCCTCGTCCCCCTTGTGATCGGAAAAGGAGAACACGTCTCAGTACCTACACGGATTACTGCCTTAGGATTTGTGTATAATGCCTGAATGGCCTTAATATATTCAATAGAGACCCCCTTCCATACCAGAACAGACCACAGGAACCCTCAGTCGACCCTATCGAAAGCTTTTTCCGCGTCCAACAGGACAACGCCAACTGGGGATCCTGTGGCCTGCGCCCAATCCAACAGGGTTATGATACGTCTGATATGATAAAACCATGCTGAGTTTTAGAAACCAGAAGAGGCATTATATCATTTAATCGATTGGCCAATATTTTTGAGAAAATTTTACTATCTGATGTGATAAGAGATATTGGCCGATAAGATCCTACTTCAGTTCCGTCTTTTCCTTTTTTTAAAAATACTACGATGGTAGCCAGAGACCAGGAGACGGGTGGATGTCCTTGAAAAGGTTTTTGGAAAATCTTAAGCAGTTCAGGTTTAAGCATCTTTCTGAAAGTGCAATAAAATTCTAGGGGTATTTTGTCTGGCCCCATCGCTTTACCAGGAGCTAGACTGAGAATGGCTGATTCGATGTCATCCCAAGTGATAGAAGCGGCTAGAAGTACTTTATCTCCTTCAGTAATCGGTACACTATCGATATTCCTCAGATAATCCAAAGGATCCTTGGCTTCATTGATTTCGTTATTAGATTTATTGTATAATGATTTATAAAAGCCGCTGAATGCCTTTAAAATTCCTACTTTAGATTATTGAGAGACTCCTTCTAAATCAGTAATTTTAGTTATTTCGTTCATAGCGGCCTTTTGTCTTAACCTTTGAGCTAGAATTCTGCCTGTTTGTTCGTTTAATTCATAACATTCCGGCTTATGTTGTTTATGTTTAACAGCAACCTGATCAGCTAAAAAGGAATATGAAACAACATGTTCTATGGTTAAGAGTCGCTGAGCCTCTTCAATGCCTTGTCCATTTATGATATTAGCAGCTAGTTTTAGCTCTGCCTCCTTACTTTATCGAGTTTATTCATAAATGCCACTTGTTCCTTCCTACGTTAAAAATTGCAGTAACTAATGGTTCCCCCCACACAATGGTTTTAAAGGCATCCCATATGACTTGAGTTGAAGCTGTCTCATTATTACATACAAAATAATTTTATTTGTAAGATACTAAGTGCCAGGGATCTTTCCAGGAAGCCACTGTAGCTTGCACCATGTGTTGCTCCTGTCAGTGTAGCCAATGCCAGAAACAGCACAACTATTATTAATCATGCTCTTGCAAGTTTGACAATTCAAACTATTACAGGCCCCTAAAGCTATAAGAACAGTTTTGGTATCATTTATTAGTTGTTTTTATGTACATTGAACTAATAAACAACTGTCATGACACTCATCTCCAAAGTACACAAATAGTGTAATAGTGCAACATGTGGCAGGATGTCATAAGTGATGTGTTGACAATTAAGTGCCGATGCTGGGCACCGGAAACCACCAGCTCAGCTTATGCACTGCTCCCTGATTCTTTTGAAAGTACAATGGTAGCTTGGTTTCCTACTTTATTGCTTTTATTTATTACTTACCATTCCAAAGCCTATCCACTCCATCATGCTATGTGAGCCTGTTTTTTGTGAGTTTTCCAGTTTCTTGATGTTTGATTCATTCCAGGATACAAAAACACTGTCTTTCCACTCTTCATTTGTTCCACATGCATGCATGTACTCCTACCCTCATTCTGACCACACAAACATTTCTCCTATCTCTCATCACTTATGGCTCTTTGACTTTTCTGATTTTCCTGTTATATCCTCATCATGCTTGTGTCTCCCCACAGTTCTACATTTATCTCCTCATCTTTAACAGACCTCCTCCTTCTATCCTTTTCGATATGTGCCCTGTAACATGTCCTCTCCCGCATATTTGGCTTCACCTTAGAATGGCTTACTTAAACTCTTGGTCAACTACATTTTGGTTGGTTTCTGCTCACTTTAGCCCACTACCCCTACAAAAAATATCACTCATGACAATATTCTCTATCCTCTACTGTCTCACGAATGACTACTATTAAAGTAATGACTTTGAAAACTAAAGGTCATAATCACCCTGTAAAATGGTGTAAAATCTCGGACTATTGTCACAATTCAGCCAGTGATATAATATTTCTTCAAGAAACAAAAACTGGTTTCAAGCAAGCTCTCTCTATGTGCAGCGGATGGATTAATGACCTGGCGTGCTCAGAAACAGTCTCCAAAAAATTAAAGTATTGCACTAATTTTCAGAAATTCTGCTTTTTCCTTTATATCTGAAAAACAGGATAATGAGGGCAGGTGGTTAATTACCAGACTACAATGTGGTGAATCTGAAATGTATACAGTCAATATTTATGCACATAATGGTGAAATACCTCAGTTTTGGACATCCCCTACTACTAATTTTGTGAGCCTTCCCCCAGCGGCTTATAACATTTGTGGTGGTGATTTCAGCTTACCAATGGACCCATTCATTGACAGGGATTCGGTATTTAAGTTCTGACCTCCTAAATCACACAGAGCCATGCACAAATTCTGATCTGCCTTACATCTTGAAAATGTTTGGAGGCTACATAACCCCTTGGAAAGAGAATTTGCCTTCTTTTTCTATTCCCATCAGAGCTATCCGAGAATCAATTATCTTTTAGCTGACTTCTCTCTTTTACAAAATGTGGTCTCTTTGTCAGTTGAACCTGTTGTAATTTTCCTTCCCTCTTTTCCTCCACCTACTTTGTACGTTCCTCCTTGTTCCCCCCCTCCCCTTCGGTATGTTCTGCCAGAGCTTGCCTTAGAATGTTGGCATCCCTCTGGCAGTCTTGGAGAGTGAGTGACAGAATAAAGTTCACTTTGCCTTACCTCTGCTTCAAATGTTCCTATTTACAACACTGGCGATGAGAGCGGCGCAGGGGGCCCCACTGTCACCTCCCCTTTCGGTGCTCTCTCCATTCTTTTCAGTTTCGAAGTTCACGGTTATCATTTATTGTGTGGAAGAGTCCGGTTCTCCATCCGTGCTGCACTGTCATCTATGCCTGCTGCTGGTGGAATGTTATCGGGGTAACTTTGCCTAGCTGCTGGATTCTCTTTCTGAGTGTTTCCCATGTTGCCACCAGCCTCCCTTGCCGTATTGGTGCCAGTTCACATTGAGAAGTTCTTCTGTGGTCGGGTTGCTTCCTGTGCCGGTTCCCAGGGCTGCCCGGCTGCCGGTCATGCTGTCGATGGTGCCGGTTCATGTGGGTATTCGAGATTTGTCAGCTGCACTGGTTGTCTACAGAGGAGTGGGTACGGGTGCAGCTCTGACGGTTCCAGTCAGCCGCATAGCGATCCAAGGTGATATCAAGCAGCTGTCTTCTGTTCCGGCATTTGCCAGCCTTATTATCTTCCTCACGTGTGTCAGACTTCTTCCCTCAAGTTGAGTTCCGGCGCTCCAGCCTCTTTCGCCCGCCTCCTCATTGGTGTATCCTGTCAGACGTCCTGATCTACGCCCCAGCCGCATTTACGGTGATTCCTCGTTGAGACGCTCCCGGTGCCCCAGTTACTTCTGGGCCACAGTTTTAGCGTTCTCCTCATCAGGTTCTGTCAAGGTGCCACAGTTGACAGCATTTTTCTTCCAGCGGCTGCTCTGCATAGAGATGTCAGTTATCCATAAAGTTAAACTCTCTTCACAAGTAAGATGCTTTATTTCATTATTTTCTGCAGTTCCACTGCTTTAGGTTTCCCATCCCTCAGTCCCAGTGCTGTTTTTTCTCCTTCGGTGTACTCCATGGTGGCACATCTATCTTTGGTAATCCTACAAGGAAAATGTAATTTATCATACAAGTGCCTTGTGGGTCATCCACGGTGATACGCACACCACTATAATCTGTATTAAAGACATCAATGATTTATCAAATACAACATGAGTATCCTGAATGTACCATTTTCTTGAACAAAAAACCCTTGGCTGTTTATACTGATTCTTGTTTGCCATTTACTTTGATTAATCAAAATGACATGAATGACCTTTTTGGTATTCCTAGTCTTAATGTACTAGAACCTGACAAATCTCCCATAAGTTATGCTAAAGAACCTATACACCTGGTGGGCATGGTAGAGATGTGTATAGATTTTAGGGGAAGATCCACTAGTGGTAAGGTCTATATTGTAAAAGAAGGGTCAAACCTATTTGGTTGGTACCACCAAAGAGAGCTAGGGATCATGCTTGACCCTAATAATAAGGATCAAGTTTGCCTGGGGAAAAGTACTCAAAATCAAGTTTCTGCCTTAATAGAGAATGAACAGAGAATTAGTATATTTGAGGGAGAAAATGAAAGCACGTCTAGGAATCCTGATCTAGTACTAAGTACCCCTTAGTCTAAAGTTGCCTTAGAGGTTATTGGTCCATTCGGCCAGTTAGGAGCGGATAAGAGAGTCATGTTCATGCTCATCGACTACACTTCCAAGTGGATCAAGCATGAGTTTGTATCAGACGCAACAACAGGTGCCCTCATTGAGTTTTTAAGAGGTTCATTCACTAGTGAAGGTGTACCAGATACCTTAGTCACTGGAAAAAATTTAATTTTCTCTTCAAGTGAAATGGAAAAGTTCTTAAAAAATGTAGGAATCAAACACGAAGGTACCAACATTTGTGCTTCTATAACCATTGAGCTAATTGCCAAGTCTTTTCAGATGATTATCAAACACATTCAATTTGCCCATGACAACAATCTGGATGTGGACAAAACTATAAGAGATGGTATTTGTACATATCACACGTCTCCCATTGAAGGGATGAGAATCTCCCCTTTTTCCTCCTTCAGAGGGAGAGATCCTTGGTGTCACAACAATCTGCATGGTACTACTCCTTGGTAATTTTTCTGTCAATACCCTGGGCATATGTGTTGCTATATGTTTTCCGTTAGCTATAAGAGATATATATACCCTTTGCATGAAATGTTCTCTACCTTATTTTTTCATATTGTATCTACCGTTGGGTGTTCCCTCCCTTTCCCCTCTCCCCTTAGTTTCCATAAGGGGCTCTCTCACATTGTATCAATTGTATATCTCATCTAGTTAGTCCCAGGAAGATCACTCGCTTTGTACCAGTTTGATATTCTATCATGTTGTCGAAGGGAGATGTGTTGTAATTTTCCTTCCCTCTTTTCCTCCACCTGCTTTGGTACGTTCCTCCTTGCCCCCCACCCCCACCCCCCTCCCCTTTGGTATGTTCTGCCAGAGCTTGCCTTAGAACGTTGGCATCCCTCTGGCAGTCTTGGAGAGTGGGTGACAGAATAAAGTTCACTTTGACTTACCTCTGCTTTAAAGGTTCTTATTTACAACAGAACCCATATGTATTGCTGATCATGCTGCGTTTACACTCTCTCCCAAAATCACCCCCTGTGCCCCAAAAATGTATCATGGCATTTGAACAATAAATTATTGATGACCCAGTTGAGCGACACATTTTGGCCGGCGAGATTGACCTTTCTTTACAGGATAACTCTGGTTTGGTCTTCTCCCCAATAACCCTTTGGGATGCCTTACAATGCACAATACTTAGGTACCTTATCAAACATATGGCATGGAAGAACAAAGAGATCTCTCGTTCTTTTAAATCCCTCTCCAAAGAAATCAAAAACAAAGAGAATCTCTTTAGAAAATGTTGTAACCCATTGGGAGAGGTGTGGCGCCACGGCCAGGATGACTGATGCTGGAATCTGGGAATCACGGTTCGATCCCCAGCACCGGTGTCAGATTAGCCCAGCACCATGTAACTCTGGGCAATAGCTTGCTTAATTTTCCTGACGGCCCCCAGCGCCTAGAGACCCTTGCGGGAGATTGTTTGAGCTTTACATTGTGAATTATTATTATTATTGAACCTGAAATCAGTTTAAACATTGAAATAGGAATATAATTCAATTATAGGCACAAGGGTGCACTTATAAGTATATGTAGTGAAAGGGAAAACATTTCCATCTTAATAGAGCAGGGTATCTAAAATTATTATTGAGAAAAGCTCTATTTTTACTAGTATTAAAGACCCCTGCATATGTCTCTAAACAAAATCACTGATGTATTACATGTTTTCCGTGGTTTTTATGAAAAACTATATACACCCTTTCTTCAAACCACTGAATAATCACCTCTTGAATTCTCAAATTTGGTTCCTCAAACTCACATTTTAAAGAACGACAGACTAGATTTATGTAAACCTTTAGAAAGAAAGGAAAACCTTGATGGCATTAGGTTAATCCCTCAGGCAAGGCCCCATGACCTGATGGTTTCCCTGTCAATTTCTACAAAACGAAAACATCCTGTACAAGTTCACCCGTTTAATCAACTCTCAACCATTCTGCTTCCAATGGTGAGGTCTCTGGTACTGCTGCAACTGCCACTATAGTAGTAATACCAAAAGAAGGCCAGTATTACCATTACCCCCCAAACTTCCTCCCAATTTATCTTATCAATATGAAGGCCAAGATTTATGCAAAAATATTGGCCTAGAAACGGTTACTACTAACATTATCCATCCTTCTCAGGCCTGGTTCGTTAAAGGCAGACTTGCTACGATAATATTCAGTCTTTTTGCTATATCATTGAAAGCTCCTCCTTTCTGGCTCCCCCCGCAGCAGCGATAGCCCTTGATGCTGAAAAAGCATTTGACAAAGTCACCAGGCCCTAATCTGGAGGCATCATTGTATTGATGTACTCTGGGCAATGCTTTTATAAAAAGGGCAATGTCACTTTATGCTAATCCAAGTGCTCATATCAGAATCAATGGTTCCCTTTTAACGCCCTTTTCCCTAGGAAAGGACACCTGCTTAGGCTACCCATTATCTTCCTTACTGTATCTACTTCAATCAACCCTCTTAAACACCTTTTAAACAACTCCCTCAATATTAAAGATTTCTCATTCCAAGTTAATTGATTTTAAAAAGCAGCTTATGAGGTTGCTATTATGATCTTCTTGGGGGAAATGTACATTGCACTTCCTGCAATTATAGATACCATTCATACCTTTTCTTCCCCCCCAGGTTTGTCCTTAAATAAAGATCAAACAGAGTACTTACACTTAACCCACTCTGCATCTTGCCAATTGTTACTGACACAGGTCTACATTGGAAGCTTAACTATATAAAAAATCAGGGTATTTGGTTTAATTATGATGTCTCTGAGTCAATCGCATATAACGAACAACAAACTATCCTCAAAGTCATAAATGTTCTTAGATCATGGTTACCTAAGAAAATATGTTTATTGGGAAGATTAAAAACTCTCAAGATGATGGAAACCCCACTAGTTAACTTTCTCTCCAGTGTGCTACCCATACGACTTTTCCAAACTTCCTTCTCTACTATTAAGAAGATTGTCTCAGAATTCCTTCAGTCTAATGAAAAAGCAAGAGTCTCCATTAAAAAAGTGTGCTTTTCTAAACAGGATGATAGCTGTAACTTCCCCAATTGCACATTGTCGGACAGATTTAATGTATCTAATCTAATCGGTTACTAATACTAGAGATAAATAGCAAAAAGTATGGTCTGGTAATGAAGGTACAATTTAATTTGAGCCTGCCAAACTGCATCTTTTATCCTATTGTTTCTTCTAAGGAAAATCCTGCCCAGTTATTGGAAATATACATTCCATTTGGGTTGGATAGGAGGGGGCGTTTACATGACTGTTTTTTTTTTAAAGAATATATTTGTTAGAGGCTTTAGGACCTTTAGCCTACCAAACTGCAAGAACGAAAGAATAGGACTCGTTACAACGCACGTGTTACAAGGTGTGTCATTACAACGAATGTTTTACAAAGCGAAATCCATTAAAAAGCATGTTGTTACGACACATGTTAGTACAACGCTCAATCTATCACAACACAATTACTATTCTAACTCCACTGGGGCGTTACTTTGGGGAATGTGTTGTAATGGATAATGTGATGTAATGACATACATTGTAATGGATTTCGTGTTGTAAAATATTTGGTGTATTGATACGCGTTGTAACTCGTGCGTTGTAAACAATGTTTCCAGAACAGAAGGTACAGAATGCGGCGCAAGTGGTGAGTTTAGCATTCATTTTTAGAAAGTCATAAAAAGCTATGTTTGGTAGATGGAAGTTGTTCTGAAGAGCTGCGAACAATAAGGGGCCATCATCAGAAGCAAGATCACGGACAAGGCAGATACCTTTTTCTGCCCAAGGAGGGCCCACCTGGCAGGCTCCGTTTGTATTCGTACAGTGCCAAAATGACAAAGAATTGGAGTTAGGGATAGAGCATGGCAATTTATTGTCAATGGCAGAGCAGGAATTGATGGTATCTAACATGATTCTTCTGGAGTGAGTGATTGGTATGATCCATTGATAGAAGGGCTTGACAAGAAACAATGTGTCTTTTCATGAATAGCCAAGGAGGGTAAACAGAAGTTGGTTGCAAGAAGCATTTGGCTCCCTGTGATGCGTGATCTGAAGATGGATAATTATTTCACCAGAGATAAAGGGGCTGATTTAGAATTGGGTGGTAATCTGACACCTGCTAAAATTAAGCAGGTGCCGTGTCTGCCCACCTATTAGTTATCCCACCTCATTTAGAAGTGGGGAAACTGCTGTGTTTCTACAGAAGAACCTTAGCTTGCTCTGCATTGAAACATGTTCCCAGAGAACTATCAGCTACAAACATGAAAAAAGAACCATGTCCCAAGCACACTGTGAGAAAATCCCCAGCCCGTGAGGGGCATTGAATTTATTTTTTCAAAAGCACTCGCTCACTTGAGGGTTTGTCTCTGACAAACAAAATTAAATTACACTGGTCATTCCTGCTGCAGTGGGCTGACTAATATTGAAGAGGTTCTCTGAAACTGCTCCTGTCATTTTGGCAGAAGAACTTTCAGGGCAAAATCCCTTCCAATATCTCATGGAACTCCCTCCCCGCCAACCTACGACTGACCCAGGACCATCTCACCTTCAGGAAACACCTCAAGACCTGGCTATTCGAGCAGTAGCAGCACCCACCCCCCTCCCTGCAGCGCCTTGAGACCCTCACCGGTGAGTAGTGCGCTCTACAAATGTATTGATTGATTGATGTGGCCCCAGAACCTTTTGTGTATTTTCAGCCTGGCTGCCCGCAGCTTATTAAAGCCCTATAGTTATGCTAAGTCCCAAACTTTGAAAACGTTCTCTAACTTTGTTTCCTAGACTCTTTTGTCCTGCAAACTATCAAGAGTGGCTTTCAAACATCACCCAAACACCACTCCTCAGGTTGTGACTGCAAGATGGCTTCTGAAAACTCTATTTCAGATACACAGCAAAATGTCTATTTGAAAACTGGTTCCTGGGATTGCTCTATAGCAGCACCATCTTCCTTTGTTCACTGGACAGAGAGATGTTTTACAAAATCAGGAGAAATATCTGTGTTCCATAGTTTTCTCTTCCTAGAACCCTTTTCACTCTCCCAGCGCCACAGGGGAGATGCTCCACAGGAACAAGTGGGCTTTACTGGAAGGACCTGGATCTGGTTATGCATGTGGGTCAGCAAGATATATTTTTCTTTGAAAAATAAAGGTTTTAATCAACGCTTTATATTTGAAGCACGCTTTTTGTCCTGGATGCATGAAATATTCAGTGTCTATCGTATATGCAAGTCTTCTCCAATGAGTAGCTCGTGAGCAACTGGTAGATCTCCAACTACCTGTGAGTAGTTCTTCTGTATGCAGCACAGCCTACTAAATCAAAAGCTTTTGTTTGGTTTAATTAATGTATGTGTACCAAAGTTGAAAAGCATGTATTTGATATGAAATGTGTGTATTTTCAAAGCCCATCATTTCCAAAATATATTTAAATCTGATATTCAAATAATAAATCATGCAGCATTGGGAGACGTATTAATAACATTATTACCTGGTGCCAGGGGGCATTGCAGCTGTGGCTGTTGTGCGTTGGCCTGCAGAGGCATTCCAAATAGACTAAGCCTTTTTAGGTCTCGCCTATTCTATCCCATAGGGATTGATAAGCAAGATTATAGTAAGCGGTCGGAAAAGTCTAACTAGCTGCGGATCACGTATAGTTCATGTGAGCCAGGCGCATGCACATCATGGCCAGCCACATCACACATCACACATCACACACCACCATTTGTCTGTGCCTCGGCATCAGACTTCAAAGGCTGCCGCTCCCCCGCCCCCCCCCCAATCAGACTTCAAAAGAAGCCGCTCCACGCCCCCCTCCGCGCAATGCCAGAACATCCTTTTAGGGCTTCGACAACCCACCCGCCCCCCCTCCCTCTCCCTCTCTCCTCTTCCTCGCACAACTCGTGTTTATTTTTTTTATTAAATACATGTTATGTCACCTATAAATATGTTATTTACTAAGTGCATCCCTCTCATTTACCTTGTACAAAACTGTGTCTTGCTATATAAAGTATTCCTGTTGGTTCCTTCCTACCAAGTTGAAGAAACTTAATTGTTCATCACAAAATGCAAATTTCTAAATAACCCAACTGATAAACCGTCCATGCCTAAGTGAGACATTTATTTTGAAAGAACGCTTTCAGACATGAACAGTAGCCGTGTAATAAAGGCTGTCTTCTGTGTGACTTACTCTTCCCCAGCCCGGTTGGACTCCCAGATTCCCTGGCCTGAAAGGAATTCTCAATTCACTAGGAGCACAGAGGGAAGGAAGGAGGAGGCTGCCCCCCACTCAAAGCCTATTTATACACAAAGAAGACTCCTCCAACCGGACACATAATCTTGTGAAAAAGTGACTCATGGGAAAATCAATTTTTCTTACTTTCCTTTTATAAGAATTTCATTTATTCATATACGTCACTGTGTCCAATTTATAAAAAACACACCGACTGCCCATCAACTGCCACCATCACACCCCACATTCTGTCAAGTGAAAAAATGTGAGAAGCGGGAGAGAGCACCTCACAGAAGAACCGCCACAAGGGGTTACTGGCTGTTGATTACCAGTTTACCCACTTATCATCATCGGTAGCTCTCTCTCACCCGTGAAAAGAAGAGGAAAGGAAAGAAACAAATAGTGAAATCAACACATCATTTCACTAATTAGGACACATAAATAATAGCTCCCATCTGTGCACATATCCACACAAACATACACCCCACGTGAAAAAAACACAAAAATGTGATTCTCATCGATAAAATTGAGAGGTTTGCATAGCCACTCTGACCTTTATTCTGGGCCGCAAGCCTATCAAACTAAAATTGGTTTCTGTTGTAACCAACCTATTGTTCAATTGCCAACATGTTTCGTTGCTATGTAATTGCGCAACTTCATCAGGGCTTACAAGGGGTCGTCCTTTCACTCATTCCTTGGTGTTTTCCATTTTAACACCTGCAGTGGTAGACAATGATAGACAGACAAATTATAAAAGAAATTAAAACAATGCTGTATAGGGCAACAATAGTGTAAAGTCTGTTACATGTAGTGACGTTGAGATTACTCAAAACACAATTACCTTGAGGTGGCACAGTGCCAACATACCAGCACACCTCTTGTCAGGGGCCTTGTGTCAGTTGATCACGTATCCCTGGAAAAATCACCTCACTGCCTGGGTTCTCTTCGTGTGAGCAGGGGTAGAAAGACACATACACTTGTAAATATCAGTGCCTCAAGAGTTCTATTCTCATATATTTTAACTGTAGCAGGTGCTCGCTTAGTGTGAGTAATAGTGATTGTAAACACTCACATATGGCTATCTGACCTAGTCACATAGAGTCATTACTTTGCTTATAGTTTTGGAGTTGTACATTAAAACGAGGGGACTCGCCACATAACATGAAGATGAAAATCTCCCTCCGTTTCACCAGATCAATAACGTTCAAACTATCAAATTCATGCACCATCAATAGTCACAGAATCGCTAGGCAAGTGCACTCCTCTAATCTGAAGTCCACAGGCAAATGCCCAAGTCTCCCAAGCTAATGCCGGCCGCAGCGCACTACATTTACATAGGCGCCCGCCCGACATCCTAAAAACCTCCGTTCTGCCTTACCGCTGCCGCGTCCCACCGGCGTTAAAGGAGCACCGACAGCGAATGCAGCATTACCGTGTCATTTAACCTGTCGTCTACGTCACTTCCTCAATCGCGCTCATCCGTGAGCAGCTTACGGGTAAAGGACGGTTTGGTGCGAAGTAGTGGCGGCCATCTTAGAGTGTCTGAAGCCCATGCCGAATAATACTAATTCAATGTCTTTTATCATGGATTCACATTATTCTCAGTCTATGGCCAAACAGTGACGGGTTCTATTCAAAAAATGGTGTGTGTCTAAGCACACGCTATAGTACAAAGAAATTTTTTTTTTTAAAGTTTTTTCTTTCAAAAAAAAATTTTGATACAAAAAAATTTCTTTTTCACAAATAATCCCCTCAATCACTATTCAAATAATAAATCATGCAGCATTGGGAGACGTATTAATAACATTATTACCTGGTGCCAGGGGGCATTGCAGCTGTGGATGTTTTGCGTTGGCCTGCAGAGGCATTCCAAATAGACTAAGCCTTTTTAGGTCTCGCCTATTCTATCCCGTAGGGATTGATAAGCGAGATTATAGTAAGCGGTCGGAAAAGTCTACCTATCTGCGGATCGCGTATAGTTCATGTGAGCCAGGCGCATGCACATCATGGGCAGCCACATCACACACCACCATTTGTCTGTGCCTCGGCATCAGACTTCAAAGGCCGCCGCTCCCCCGCCCCCCCAATCAGACTTCGAAAGAATCCGCTCCACAGCCCCCTCCGCGCAATGCCAGAACATCCTTTTAGGGCTTCGACAACCCGCCCGCCCCCCCTCCCTCTCCCTCTCTCCTCTTCCTCGCACAGCTCGTGTTTATTTTTTTTAAATTAAATACATGTTATGTCACCTATAAATATTTTATTTACTAAGTGCATCCCTCTCATTTACCTTGTACAAAACTGTGTCTTGCTATATAAAGTATTCCTGTTGGTTCCTTCCTACCAAGTTGAAGAAACTTAATTGTTCATCACAAAATGCAAATTTCTAAATAACCCAACTGATAAACCGTCCATGCCTAAGTGAGACATTTATTTTGAAAGAACGCTTTCAGACATGAACAGTAGCCGTGTACTAAAGGCTGTCTTCTGTGTGACTTACTCTTCCCCAGCCCGGTTGGACTCCGTGGCCTGAAAGGAATTCTCCCCAACAGCCCTGTGAACGCCTGACATAACTGCATCTCTGTCACCCCATATGCCCTTCACTGACATGAGTGTTCAATAAATAAGTCCGGCAGCAAACATTCCATTCCACTCATTTGTACCTTTTTGTAACTATGAATGATGCATTGTCTGTCACAGGCACACACACCGGTCTACTCACAAGGGTACACCCGCAAGCAATCACATTTAGGTTCTTAGCAGGCAATATTACATGTTCGACGGATTTACTGTTGCCCGGGATTGTTCGAGATGTCGATCTGGAGAGGCAAACATTTCCCCCTACAAAGTATGGCCCCTTTTAAAGTGACTTTGCAAATGACACACTGTTTGTGCTGGTGAGCATTTGAGCGCGAGCAGGGGTGACCCTTGCCCCAGATTTGTAATCGCCTCTCAAAGTCATTATACTCATAATACAGAACGTACGCCATTCCCAGAAGCTGGCTGGGTAAGCACACCCTCACCCTCACACACCCTCACCCTCATACCCTCACACACCCTCACCATCACACCCCCTCAAACCCCCTCACCCTCACACCCCCTCACCCTCACCCTCTTACCCTCACACCCCCTCACCCTCACACCCCCTCACCCTCACACCCTCAGACCCCTTCACACCCCCTCACCCTCACCCACCCTCACTCACCCTCACCCTCACACCCCCTCACAACCCTCTCACCCTCTCACACCCTCACCCTCACACACCCTCACCCTCACTCACCCTCACACACCCTCACACACCCTCACCAGCATAGCATAACAAAACATAGCATAGCACAACAAAACACAGCATAGCATAGCATAACAAAACAAAGCATAGGATAGGAAAACTAAACATAGCATAACAAAACAAATCATAGGATAGCAAAACAAAACATAACATAGCATAGCATAACAAAACATGGCATAACAAAACACAACACATAGCATAACAAAACATTGCAAAACACAACATAACATAGCATAGCTTAACAAAACACAACAAAACATAGCATAGCAAAACAAAACATATAATAGCATAGCAAAAGATAGCATACCATACCAAACACAACAAAACATAGCATAGAATAACATAACAAAACATAGCATAGCATAACAAAACACAGCATAGCATAACAAATCAAAGCATAGGATAGCAAAACATAGAATAGCATAACAAAACAACACATAGGATAGCAAAACAAAACATAGCATAGCATACAGCATCCTTGGCGGACTCCTATGCCCACAGCAAATGAGTCTGTGACACTGCCCTGATCACCCCATCTTCGTGTAAACGTATAATTAATATTAAAAGATCTGCTGACACCTTCTGCTCAGATAGCACAGACCAAAGTTTACTACGAGGAACTAAATCAAAAGCTGACCTCAGGTCTACAGAAGCAACGTAGAGTGACCCTTTCCTCAGGACCACAGTATGCCAATATAGCGTTATAAAAGAAATCTGATCCACTGTACTTATTTTTACCCAAAAGCCTGCCTGGAAGGGTGACAAAATTGCATGCTCGTCTATCCACTCCTGAACAATATGCAAAACCATCCAGCCCACAACTTTTTGTAAACAATCTATCAGGCTTATAGGCCTGTCATTTTCTGGTCTCGACTTATCCCCTTTTTTTAAAATGGGTAAAATTTCAGCCCCTTTATATGAAAGTGTGACTTAGGCACCATGAGCAATGGCATTAGCCAGAATATTAATATACTTGACCCAATTGGATTTATCATTTAGAAAAAGATCTGCGGGAATTCCATCAATGCCTGGAGCTCTACCCTCCATTACAGCTCCCAGCGCTCTCTCTGTATCTACCGGTAGAAAGGGAGCGTCTTTAAAAAATGTGTACTCACATTCCTCGGATGCCCCCCACAATGTCTTCCTTACTGGCATACTGAAGTTTAAAAAAGTCCACCTACTGATGTTTGTCAACATAGTTCTGTGGGCGTTCCGGATGGCCCCCATTGCCCCATTTCACAAGTTTCCAAAACTGTTTGGTATCTCTATTTGTACACGCCACTCTTAGATCCTGCCTCCTATTCTCATCATATTATTTTTTAGCTAAATCCTGGACCCTCCTGTAATTATTACGTGCCTCTCGGACTCTCTCAGGATACCTTAGTTTAGCTTGAGTCCTAATCTATCCCGTGCCACTCTACAAGCCTCATTGAACCAAGAGGTCTGCGACTGAGCAGTAGTTTTGGCACTTGGCATTCGCCTAATAAAGTGGGTGCGTAGTCTTGAGAAAAAGGAATTATGAATTCCTGTGATTTCACCCCGGAAGTCTGCGTTCTTTTGCCTTCCAGCCTCAAAGCTGGCTAGGGTAACAATCAAGTCTTCGTTGATGGCTGTCAATGTTTCTGGACTCTCTACAAGTTTTGCCCATTTCAAATCAAGAGTGGTGATTCTATCTCCATAATTATTTGCGTTAAGCTGGCCCTGAAGTTCAAAGGTAGAGCATAGAGGGTTGTGTTCACTTTCCATACACTCCTCTACGAACATATCCTTTAAGAAATGCCAAAATTTAAGATTAACAAACAGATAGTCTATTCTGCTGTTAAAACGGCCGTTATTAAAGGTATGAGCTCCATGGGGGTCCGAGGGTGTACGCCCATTTGCTGCCCATAGCCCTTTCTCTAAACAAAACCCCTTTAGCTGTATGGCTGCATCCGTCCATTTATGCACCGGGGGTAGGTTCAGCCTAGGAATACCCCACCTTTCATCCTCATCACCTGCAAGATCAGATTCTCCAGGGCCCAGTGGTTCAAAGGTTGTTTTAAAATCACCAGGCCCAATGGGTCCTGGGTATGACCATCGAGTAGTTCCTCCATAAACATTTGAGCTTTTCCCCCAACCATACCCCTAGCATATACATTGTAAATATCTATATTAATTGTGGGTCTCACAGTGAGACGTAACGCAAGGATGTTGTTACTCTGGGTAACCAAGGGATGGATTTTGAAGCCAAGATCTTGCCGTACCCAAATAGTGAGTCCTCCTGCCGGGCGACCCTTAGTTCCCTTTGTGGCCACTATATGGAAGTTAAGGTAGCCTGGGTAGTACATTGGGGTGAGTAGCCACGTCTCCTGGAAGAGACATATGTCATATAGTTCTATAAATTGTTGCCAATCGGGAGAACTCACCCTACCACTCAGACCAGCAATGTTCCGTGATAGTAATGAAAGTTTTCTTAGATTATGGGTGTTTTTATCGCTCCCTAGTAGATCAGTCGCTAGAGATGATGTGGATGTGGATATGGCCACAGGGGTACCTTGTTGGGTGCTCAATTTAGCCTCAGTGAAAATTCTGTTGGGAGAGCTCAACGGACAATTTGACTGCAATTTAGACACCTGCTCAAAGACCGGAACTCAAGATTTTAATTCTGAGTCTGGCTCAGACCGAGCGCCGGTCTCAGTGCTACTTAGGCATGGTAGTTTATAAATACTTTGTTTTGTTGGGGGACAGACCAAATGTATGTTCAGTAATGGACTACAACTACTACCCACTGGCAGTAAATCATATTCCTCAAGAGATGATAAAGGCTCGAATCTGTTGCCCAAAAAAATGCCCCCTGATATCACTGGTGTTACACGCCCTCTCCCTCCTTGCCGAAGCTGTGGGTTGATGTCCCTATTCAAACTAAGCCTTTGAGGCATAGGATTATCATAGAAAAACTCTAGTGTTAGGGGGATTATCCGCGAATTCCTATGCTGAGGAGGAGAGAGATTGGGCAACAAATTGGGCAATACATCAAAATGAGCAAAATTTATAATAATACAATCTCCATAGAACATTTTTTTTTGATTTCCAACCCAGTTTACTCTCCTTGCCATAATTATTTCATTGGCCAACATATATGTCCCCTTTTCAGTAATGTTCGTCTTGTTTGAAAACCAATGGAGACATTTGTTCATTAGATTTGTAGTGGTCTCAGTCTGCTCTCTTCTGAGAGGTGGTACGTTTGCCAAAACTAGGGCCAGTGGAGCAGCTGCTGGAGGGGGGTTGAGAGTCACAGAAAACAGTTGCTCTGGTTAGTTCTGAAAAGCATTCAATTTTGCTGGGCTACGCCCTTTGCAGCTGGAGTTATCAACAACTGTAGGTAAATAGGCGTTGGAATCAATGATGGGTACATTAGTACTTAATGCCGTAGGAATGTTAGGTTGGTCCTGACACGGCTGAATAGCTAGGGGCAGGAGGCTAGTGGGAGCTACCCCAGCAACTCTCGGTATATCTGTACTCTGGAGACATGTTTGGAGATCGCGAACCTGTGGCCTAGAGAGGACAGCCATAGATGAGGTGACCTTGGGATCGCGTCGACTTTTCTACAAGTTCGTTATCCGCTTCTCAATAAGAGTACGTTCTTCCAATACAGGTACCATAGAAAAATCAATTGTTTATACAATATCCGCCCATATGGATGACTAATTCTGAGGCGAGAGAGCAGAGGGTTTTGCAGAGATAGAATTACTGACAGCTGCTGCTAATAATTTTTTCGTTTGGGTCTTAGGCCTAACAACTCGTGATTTCTGGGGCTTGGCTTTTCCAGGCTCAGATGGGCCTCTGACTCTGATGTGTTTCCAAGTCCGATGTGGCGATGGTAGTTCCTCTGATTCGTTTTGCGAGATTGCCACTATGCTTCCATCTGGTACGGCACTAGTTTCTATACTAGGCTCCGGGGAAGCACTGGTGGGTTGTATCAAGTCGCGAGGGATGCCAGGTGATAAGGATTTGCAAAGCGGGGACGGGGAGATAATGGTGCCAAATGTTAGTCTTGGGGGTGCTGACAATTCCCCCGTTCCCAGCGATAAGCGCCTTTCAGTCATTTCGATCTCATGAGATATCACACATACTGCTCTAGTAAGATAGGAATCCAAAGTTGTGACACCCCCCCCGTAACCTTGTCCTTAAGGCCCCTTCTCCTTGCCATTGTTCTTAACAGTCAGAAAGATAGATAGAAACAGGTACCTTCTGTTATGGTAGATGAAAGAGATGTGGCCCAGCCCGTCCTAATCCGGTTGATGATGGGCGTGGGACGGGCGCTTCGCCCGCGCCGCGGGAGCCCACAAGTGTTCTTAAGGCGCCTCCAGGCGCTTTCCCTATGACGCGATGCTGTGCGTCTGGAACAATAACAGGGGTTCTGCCCAAATTTCCCTCCCATACCTGGACAAGGAGCATCAAAAAGATGAAGAAGTAGAACAAAATAGTATTGAGGGATTAATTCAATTTTTAATTAAGAACATGAAAAGATTAATTATCCTGTTCTATACAACTAAATATGTAACGAGTTATTTGCAAAATTCTGAGGACATATAAACATGTACAAAAAGGAGATGGCGCATAACAACTATATATAAGGAAGACAAATTCCACTATATACACACAATACAATGCAATATATACAAATCACAACTACAATATATACAAAACATATACAAAAAGTGTACCCATAGACAGATCTCAATGAACGACCTATCATACAATATACACTCCTAACTTCGAATGATATAAATCTGTAATGGAGATCCCAAATACGCCTGAGATGTAACTTCTCTCAAAACATTCTTTTATATAAGGCGCCTGAATATACAAACAAAGATAAACTGAAACGGGACTCCTAAGCACCATGATGTCGACGCCTTCGCGGTCGCGTTTCTGCCAGTAGAATCTTTATGGCTTCATCAGGACAAGGGTACTACAACAATAATGTTATGAAACACGTTAAATCAAAACAAGATCAAATACATTAATACATTGCCGTATCTATTATCTCACCCGTCTGAAGAAATGCAGTGCCACTCGTGCCCAATAGAAAGTGCTCAGAAACACCTAACTCCTCACAAAGAAAGAATATTACTAAAATAGGACCCAAATGAGCCTATAGTAAAAGAAAAAGAAAGAGACAAGGGGAGAGCACCAACACCAGAGAACAAACCGAAATGTTCAAAGGACAATCAAAGATTTAACAATTATCCTGAGGCACAATTCAAAAAATGGAAACCCCACCAAAAGGGGACAGTGCAGGGCAAACTACAAACCACCACACATCATAGGGTATAGGTACCTGAAGACAGAAAATAACGCTCATCAATGTAGAGGTCACCCATGGAAAAGAGGGTAATATCGGTCCACTGGGCCACAGCGCCCGGAGAACACTAAACACAAAATATAAAAAAAATATATATATATAGTCGCTATACACCGGTGGAGAAATCAAATGTCACTCAGAAGCAGAGTAAACACCCAAAAAGGTACCTTTCCGGGACAAGCCGATGTCCCACTTGAAGTTAAAGGGCGTCAGTAAAGCTAGATTAAAGATCCAAAACAAGGGTCGAGGCTGCAACACTCGTTCCTGTGTAACGGAAATATAATAATCAAGGAAAACCTCGTTATCTCTCTGAAGTATCCTAGAGAATCTACATGCAAGCTACAGCACAATAAATTGTAGCATGTAATTTTTTCAACAAATTCAGACACATCAAATTTTCTCCACAATTAAATGTCAATAAGAATGGCGAATCCACAGTAAAAGACCAATAGTCAATTTAAGAGGTCTTAAAATGGGGCTCACAATCGGTACACCAGAGAAACCTACCGAAACATTATTATGGCAGACAGAGCCGCCCCAGGGACCAAAGAAGGAGCAATAGAACTGTTCTTTGCACCTGTATCCACCAAAAATTCCTAAGCCAAGCCATGCCAACCTGCAGTAACGTAAGAACCGCGCTGACCTACAGGTCTCGGAACTGATCCCTCACTCTTTCCCTAGCTGTTCTAGCTACAAGACATTCCTGACACCTCATCTGTATCATAATCATCATGATAGTACTGTACGCCTGAGGGTCCTCAAAGTAATTATTGTCATAACGACCGTGTGCGGCCGCAGCGTTCTAAGCTCCTGTCTGCCCCACCAGCTCCACAACCCAAACCACGAGAACCTCATCCTCTAGAGACCGCCACCTTCTGCAACAACATGGGACACTCGCTATGCCAGTGTCCCTCCTCCTTACAATATGCACACTGATTCAGCCCTAAAAGCTGCCTGCTAGTGCGTGGAAGCTGTCGGGCCGAACCACCACGTCCTCTACCATTCCCTCTAGAAACCTGCTGCAACAACACCTTTGTCTGCAAATCCTTGTGCTTCTTCTCTCTCCTCTCCTAATCCTCATTCTCCCTGTGCTCATAATACTGTACCATATTCAAAATAACAGAAGTCGAAAAGTTGGACCAAGTGCTTTTAGAAAGCTGCAATCGGGCCGCAACCTCCAGGAGCAAATTGGAAACATATCTATTACCAATCAACCGGACACCTCCCTCATTCGTCAAATCCAGCCCACTATAATCCAGAAAAAAGTCTTCCAACCGTGTGAAAAAATCAAACACACTCTCATCTTTCTTGGCAACAAGCTATTAACTTGTCCCAATCAATCTTCCTCGGTGGAAGAAGAGAATGCATGTTCGTGATAATGCGACCTGGCAAAGCAAGTATTTCTGTCCTAGGCTTATCTCCGGCTTCCTTTCCTGACCCCATACTTTGATTTGATCCCACCCACCCAGTTCCGCAACATGGTCTTGTGTGTGCACTTGCCTCCAAATATCAACTGGAACCAATAAACCAGAGAATATTTCAATATCTGCAAGTGTCATTCCTGGGGAAGAGCAGCTTCAGTCAATTCTTTATAATACGCAGTAGGGTTTTTCCTAGGGTCGGGTAATTGGGTTTTAAGAGACAATACTTCACTTCTTGTCCCATTGCTCTTGAAACCTGGCCGCCACTGGCACTCGAGTAACATTACCAACACCATCTGTTACTTCGGGTGGTATATAGGATGAACCTCTCTCATCGGAGACTGAGACACCATAGTGGGGCTTTTCTCAAACAGCTTTCCCCTATAAGCGATACATTTCGAAACGCTACCAAAAACTTGACCAGGCTCCATATTAGTGACATGTACACGATCTTTAATATCATATTAAATCTGTGGTGCTGCATCTTTGAAACACTGCTCCCAGAGGCCAATCAGGATAGCAGAGATATGCTTAAGGGCATGCTGTTGTACAAAGGGCTCATTATCTTTCATCACATTCCACACATCTTCCACACCATAAATGGGGCTTTGGGCCCACTGTGCAGCCTGGGGAGCCACCACCATTTTCTCTGCATCCCACACTTCATATCGCACATACAGACGAGGAGGAAAACGTCGAGAAAAATGCCAAGAAAACGCCACATTGCCCGCATCCCCCCAATATCACGTTTGAAGACGGGGCCTGATGGGGCTTGAAGCAGATGCTTCAGGGGCTTAGAGGGGCCCTACCTGAGGGATTGAAGTCAGCCTGAGGGCCGGGGGCAGAAAGCTATAGAAAGCTACAGTGCGGTGCTTCTTGGAACTTGTAGTGCCGGTAGTACCTCGCACTTTGAGCAGCTTATGGTTTTCCAGAAGCGACACTATCTGTGAGTAACCTCACCTTACTTTACCACATTTGTTGGAGTTGGAGCCTGAATTGACCTGCTGACCGGCGAGGGTGTGCCTGTGGCGTGACTGTGGCGAGCTGAGCCGGGGTTGCAGCAAGAGCGGCTGGAGCCGTAATTGGCTTAGCTGGCCACGGAGCTGCGGAGAGCCTGAGAGTCCTGTACGGTAGGGTTTAGGAGGGGTATTCGGGCCTCAGGGCATGCCACTGGGGGACACGTAGACCTACAGAGGTTGGTGGCCGGTGAGGCGGTGAGAGACACTAGATAAAACTAGGTACAAGTTAAGCGTGGTTAAGAAAGTTAGGCCCATCTATGAAAAGAAGGAGGTGGGACCTGTGGGACCGGTGATGTGGTAGGAGTTTGGAAGAATAGAGCGTCCAAATTGTGATAGAGCTGTGACAGAACAATGTCAGAACCATCGCAGTGCAGTGCAAAGAAAGATTAGCTGTAGTGGCACCTGAACTGGAGAAAAACTGATGGTGTATAGCTGAGCTGTCTAAAAACCAAAATTGTTACTCATTATTACTCATCATTATTACGGCTGTTGTTATATTTGCCATTTACTACTGCGATACACACTTGAATATCTTGAATACATTAGTGATACAAACTATTAAATTATAATTATCTCAATACGAACAAACGAGCAATACATTGGGAATGCGCTCAGGGAAGGAAAGAACACTGGCCGCTCAGACAAAACGGGCACGTAAATCTCAACCACCAAAGGTGCAAAAAAATGCGAAAGCACAGATTAAAGAATCAATCCAAACTTTAATCTCACCAATAGCGCGGATGTTCGAAAGATCAACAGAAATACCACAGAAATTCGATTTTTTGATAGATCCAACAGGAGCGCTTATGTCAATGGAAACAGATATAGACAAAAAACAGTTACAGATTCCACTCAAACCAATAAATATTTTTGAAACACAAATAGTCGACTCGGATCGGGAATATTACTACGTCAACAGTACACAAACTAAAGACTCAATGTGTAAAATAAGAGAACAAAGAGGGGAAATAGAAGCACAAAGCCCATTATTGCTTGCATTAATAGAGGTTAAGTCGAAATAAAGAAAAAAACAGAACTATTCAATGCACATAATAATGATACAACGAATACACCCTTAGTGGTAACTACGTTAATAAGAAAAAGTGGAGAAAAAGACATTGAATTGATATATGGAAGTCAGGAGTGCGACACTACAAATCATATGAAAACACTGGGAAAACATATGGAATTGATTTATGAAAATCCGGATTGTGGTACACCAAATGAGACGCAATCAAGGAATATCAAGGAAAAAAATAGGGGAAGTAGAGATCAAGGTGATCTTAAAGCAGATTGTACAGATAGAGATATTAATTCGGCTAACATTAAAAATTCAGATGGAAATTATCATACTGGCCAGGTTGATATTAATACCCATGTTACCACTACTAAAACACTATTTGATCAAAAATCAAAAAATACGGGGGCGTGGCTACGCAAGCGGAGATGGCGGTCGCAGCTTACTAGAGCTCCCGCCTGCCCGCCATTAATCCGACAGTTTATCCTGGTCCCTGACCCCAAATACCCACACCAAAGCAGGGCGATTGTGGCCAGGAGTGTCGCGGACCCTCCGGTACACTTAGCGGTGGTCCTGCGTTCCGGAACCAGCCTAGGCAGCGAGGCGAGTGGTGCGGCCTAGGGGGCTGTGGAGCAGCCGGGGCCTCAATTTTGGAGCTCCCCGGCCGGGGAGCCGTGCAGTGCGCCGCTTGGCCTGGTGGCGGCCGCGACGATTGGCAATCCGGGGCATCGAGGGCGCAGAAGACTTGCGCGGATCTCCTCGCCCAGCTGCTTCGTGAGGAGACCCGGGGGCAGCAGAGGATAGGAGGCGGCCGAGACGGCCTGGTGACCTGGGCGCAGCCGGGACCTGGATTTTCGCGGCCCCGCGTCCACCTGGGGCCTGCGGACTTGGAGGGGATCGGACGCCCTGGTGATCCTGCCCGGCGGTGAATGGCCCGGGACACAGATGACCGGCGGGGCGGCTGGCAACAACAGTGAGTAGTGGCCCTCCCCATGCCCCTCCCCCGGACCGGAGGAGACACAGGCGCTGTGGCGCGAGACACTCTTGGCCTATCTACCCTTCAAGGGGGGGGTTGCTGGTCGTGTGGGACCCTGCTCATTTGCGGTCATTGAGGCCTGTCCCGCTCTGGACTAGACATTGGGCCATACCAGAACGGCCCCTCCAGGACCCACCGGGGGGCCAGCGTCTGGACATTGCTTCCCCCCCCCCCCCTCCCACTATATTGGATAGGCTCCAACGGGGGCGGTCAGACTCCCACCCATTCGGCTACATCTTGGGGGCCCTCATAATCTCGGCAGTCATGACCAGAGGAGGCGGTGGCTCCACCAAGCAAGTGACCATCGATAAATTTACGGGCCCGGGGGGGGCCCTGGACCGTCGGGGGGCGCTCCGCCTGGAGGGGGGCCGGACAATGCAGCCCTCATGGCGGCCATCACCCAGTCGAGAGACATGCTGGACGCCAAGATAGGGGCAGTTGGCGCGGATGTGACCCTGTTGCGCCAGGACCTGAGAAATGCCGTGGCGCGTATCACCGAGACCGAATCCAGGGTATCGGTGGTGGAAGAAGATGTGACTACCCTTAAAAAGAAAAAGGCGGCGATGGAATCTGCGCAACGGACCACTGCGCTCCGTGTGGAAGATGCCGAAGGGCGGGCACGCCGCAATAACCTCCGCTTTATTGGCTTTCCGGAGCGCTGTGGCAAGGGCAACATGGAACAATTCCTCGCACAATGGCTGGAGTCCTGGATGCCCCCGGGGACGCTATCTGCCTGCTTCATTATTGAAAGAGCGCACCGAGCCTTGACGCAAAGACCACCTGAGGGCGAGCGGCCTAGGGCGGTGATCGCTAGACTGCTGAATTATCACGACAGGGACGCCATACTGAGGGAAGCTAGAGCCAAGGAAGCCCTCCTGTACGAAAACAGTAAGATCATGATTTTTCCTGATTACACTAAACTTGTGCAACAACAGCGTCATTCCTTCCTAGCTGCCAAGGCAAAGTTGAGAGGCCTTAAGCTCCAATACTCCCTGCTGTACCCGGCGCGCCTGAGGGTGATCTTCCAATCACAGACACTGTTCTTCGATACGCCGGAGGACCTGTTCAAATGGACGGATGAAACGGTGCGGATCAGACCTAATTCTCAACCAGGACTCAATCCAGGCTCTCCTGAGGGATCACCACGGGCGCAGCGACACCGGACGATGAAGAATGGTCGGAACAAACGCTCCAACTCGCGTAGGCGTGCGGCCTCGGTAGATGGCACTCAGAACAGTGGTAGAACCGAAGATTTGGAACACTCTGGCACGGATCATTGAGATCTCCGGGGCCTTGGCTCCTCTATTCTACTATTGATGCTGTGAATTCTGGTGGGACTCATCGGGCTGCCTGAGCCCTATTGCTTGCCTGGCTGTGCTGCTGCCCTGGGGCAGTACTGCTTCTGTCTCCTGAACGTGGATGGAGTTGTGGGGTGGGGGTTCGGGGACTATGTGATAGGGGCTACCACTCTCCAATTAGAGAGAGGGACACTGAGGGAGGGGGGGTGACTTTACGGTTCCTTGTTCGGGGATGTTGGGATCCATTGGTATGGGTGGGCCCGGGCCCTCTGTTCTGGTCTCGAGACCGCCCATGCCGCGACAGGTACTTCATGGTTCATTGAGGTATGGGGTGGGGGGAGGCGGGTTGCGGGTGGTCAGGGTTGTGGCCGCTGAGTTGGGGCTGGGGACCGTTTGGGGCTGTGGGACTGAGGGGTCTGTTGTTGTTGGGAGGGTCGGGGACGGAAGGGGTGGGGGAATGCACGTGCTGTATTTTGAAGACATGGAAAGAGTACATGGGGAGTGGCGATGGCACCGGGGGCCGTCATGTTGGACTTCAATTGACTATGGTTGACTCGCCTCGCGGACTCCCCCGGGAGTCCCTTCGGATAATCACATGGAATGTCAGGGGGATGCTGGATGTAATTAAAAGGGGAGCGGTCCTGCGGTGGGGAAAAAGGGAGGCTGCTGATGTACTCCTGCTCCAAGAAACTCACATGATGGGCTCTAAGGTTCTTAGCCTACAGAGATTTGGATATCATCAGGTCTTTCATGCTGGTTTTGTCAGGGGTTCTAGGGGTGTTGCTATACTGGTGCATCGTAGAGTTGCATACGTTCACGAGAAGCAGTGGGCGGACCCACAAGGCCGTTTTATATTCATCAAGGGCATGGTGGGCGGGGAGCCAGTAGTGTTGGGTAGTGTGTATGCCCCCCCCCCTCTGCAGTGGGCCCTATCCGAGAGGCTGTTTGCGGTGTGGGATGATATTCCGGAGTCCTTGGCGGTGATTGGCGGCGATTGGAATGAGGTAATGGATGTGCATGTAGACCGTCAGAGGCGGCAGGGAATGCTTGCTGGTCCTTCTGCGAGTTCCCCAACCCGGTTGCAGGCTATGGCTGAGGGATTGGGATGGATGGATGTGTGGCGGCATTTGCATCCGACAGCGCGAGAATACACATATGTCTCTGCAGTGCATGGCTCGTTCTCGAGGCTGGATTATGTGTTTATGCCTGCCGTCTGTCTGAGTAGAGTGCGCAGCGCGGCGATGCTTCCAAGGGGCCTCTCGGACCACTCCCCTGTCTCAGTCACAATAGACCTTCTGACGAAGAAACAACCTTTCCGGTGGAGGATGTCCTCGTGGCATCTCCAACAGCCCTCTTATGTCCAACACCTGTGGGAAGCTGTTGCACACTATTGGCGTGAGAACCTAGTAGAGGATATGGATGTAGTGGTAGTCTGGGAAGCCATGAAACCTACTATAAGGGGGGTGGATATTGCTTGGTGCGCTGAAGCCCGCCGTGCTCGTCGGGAGTCGACCACTACGGCTGCCAAACTTGTAGAGGAGCTAGAGCAGCGGAGTCGGGGTGGAGGGGACGAGGTAGCGGTGCGGCTGCTTCTCCAGGCGCAGCAGTCCTATGCCACTCTCCTAATGGACGAGGCTAAACAGGCGTGGCTCGCCACGCGGAGCAGGATATACCAGTGGGGAGACAAGTCCAGTACCATGCTCCATAGGTTGTGTCAGCAGCGTCTCCAGCCGATCGAGCTGCCGGGCCTCACTGGTGAGGACGGGGTGACGATGACGGAACCGGCTGACCTTGCAGCGAGCTTCGCCGATTATTTTAGGTCACGATATGCCCCACAAGATAGTCTCAGCGCTGAAGACGTAGCTAAATTTATCGACGACTTGCCCCCTCGGGCGGTTTCCGACGAGGCTAGACGGGACCTAGATGCTCCGCTTACGGCGGAGGAACTAGGGGAGGCGCTGGGTCAACTGAATGTCGGTAAAGCTCCGGGCCCGAATGGCTACCCGTGTGAATTTTTTAAGAAGTTCCAGCTTCTCCTCGGGACCCATTATCGGGCTGCTCTAGAGGCGGCACGAGAGCGGGGCGGACTGCCGCCTGACTGGTGCCACGCCGAAATTGTTGTTTTTCAAAAACCTGGTAGACCCCCTGACCGACATGACTCGTATCGCCCCATATCGTTACTAAATATGGAAGCCAAGATTCTAGCCAAGGCGATAGCGAATCGTTTACTTCCCTATATGGTGGACTTGGTCCACCCAGACCAGGCAGGCTTTATGCCCCACCGGGCGACGCGGCACAACATTAGGCGCGCGCAGGCGGCGGTGGACGCGATGGGGGTCCTGGGAGAGGAGGCGGCTTTATTATTGGCAGACATACATAAGGCGTTCGATTCCGTCAGTTGGACGTACCTTTTCGCGCTCCTCTCCCGCCTTAATCTGGGCCCGGTGCTTCTGTCGTACATCTCACTGCTTTATACAGATGTCACGGCGTCCGTTAGAGTCGCTGGGGCCACGTCGGGGATGTTTCCCATCGGACGGGGGACCCGTCAGGGGTGCCCGTTGTCCCCGTACTTGTTTGCGCTGGTCATGGAGCCGCTAGCGTCGTGGGTTCGCATAGATGCACAGCTGCGGGGTTTTGTTTGGTCTGAAACCCTTATCGATAGAATTGCCTTATATGCGGACGACGTCCTCTTCTTTCTTACTGACTTGGACCGCTCGGGGCCCCGAGTGTTGGAGATGATGAGGATTTTCGGAGAGGTCTCGGGTCTCAGCTTGAGTGTAGGCAAGTCTACCCTCTGGGTGCTGGGAGGCAGGGCGGAGGTGGGCCTCTGGGCGTCAGGCTTACGGCAGGCAACTGATGGTCTGAAGTATTTGGGGGTGTTCCTATCTGAATCCGCCAGTGTTACGTGGGAACGTAATATTGTGCCTGTATGGGGCAAAGTTCAAAACGATCTTAAAACTTGGTCCCGGATGCCATTAACCATTTTTGGCAAATCGGCGATATTTAAGATGGTGGCTCTTCCCCGTCTATTGTATCAGTTGCAGAACTACCCTCACCCCATCCCTCCCCAGTGGTTTCGGCAAGTTAATTCCGCCCTGTGTCACTATCTGTGGGCCGGGGGCGCAGTCAGAGTTGCCCTGAAGACGTGCTTCCTCTCCACGTATTGTGGAGGTTTAGCCACCCCAGATCTGATGTCATATTATCAGGCTTCACAGTTGCTCGTACTTAATGAATGGTGGTATGGTGATAGAGGGGACCCGGCCTACGCCCTGGAGCGCTCATTGATGGGCGACCATACCTTGCATACGGTGCTCTACTCGGCTCGGCTGCGGCGAATATTGCCATGCGTCACGAGGGTGGTCTTCACGGTGTGGCGGCAGGCGTTACGTCGTATGGGTTGGTGGGGCAGGCTAACTGCTGAGACACCGTTGTGGCATAACGGTCAACTCCCCAGCCTGATGACTCTCTCTGGGTTCGACGGCTGGGATGCTGTTGGGATATCGACATTGGGACAGGTCATGTCCGGGACTACTCTTAAGTCCTTCCAGGACCTTAGTGCTGAGTTCGAAATGCCCCAGACCCAGTTTTTCCGTTACTTGCAACTCCAACATGCACTTACACCCAGTATCGCGGACCTTGACTCGCTCCCTGAGTTTAGCCCCATCGAAGCTAAGATATTCATGGGGGACCTGGGTGACAAGAAAATCTCTCGTATTTATCAAACGTTGGTGACCCACTGCTCCTCCACCTTACTGCCTTTGAAAGCCGCATGGGAGGCTGACGTAGGCCCCCTAGACGAAGACGACTGGAGGGAAGCCCTGGAGTCCCCACGTGGAACCGCGATAGCGATGAGGCTTCGCCTCATTCAATTCAAGTATCTCCATAGGGCTTATTATACACGAGAGAGGCTCTGGAAGGCTGGACTGATTGGCTCGTCGGATTGTTTGCGGTGTGGCGCGACGGTGGGTACGCTGCTGCATACAGTGTGGTCATGCCCTAGATTGATCGGATTCTGGAGGGGCGTATGGAACTGTTTGTCTGAGGTTTTGGGGTGGGACCTCCCACGCACCCATCGGTTGGGCCTACTCCATGTACTCGAGGGCGTGGGTGGGAACATCTACAAGCGCCACTTGTTGCTGCTGGGCTTAATAGTGGCTAAGCGGGACCTAGCCAGGGCGTGGAAGAGTGTCCGGGCCCCCCCCCTGTGTGCATGGAAGGCCGGCTTAGATTTTTATATGGGATTGGAACGACCTGTGTTTGAGGCGAGGGGCTGTCCCAATAAGCATTTTAAGATCTGGAAGAGATGGGCGGAGTACAGGGGGCTGCTTCTTGATCCCCCGGAGGTGCCGGAGGAAGAGTTGTAGACAATGGTGCCTGGTGCCTCCTTGCTGTGTCATGCCTTACGACCAATGTTACTGAGTGTCTACTGCACGTGCATGGGGTTAGGGTGGGATAAGGGGTGTTGGGTGTTGGGGGGGACAGGGGTAGGGGAGAGGGATCCTTACTTTGACTTCTTCTTCTTTTCCTTGGTTCTCTTATGATGTGTGTACACTATGCTGCAATGTTTGGTGGCGCTCTCCTGATTGTGGAGAACCACGCCTTTTTGCTCTGCTTTACCTCAAATAAAATAAAAAGTTGTTGTGAAAAAAAAAAAATCAAAAAATACAGATAATCAAGGTCTAATATCAATATGGGATATATTTTATCAAACTTTAACATTAACTTTAGAAGCACTGACATACCAGTCAAACAAAATGGATACCCAAATTGAAATTCTTGGAGTCATGGCCAACGCAGTCTCTGGAATAGACCAAAAATTAGCCGAGCTAAATAACTTAATAAACAAAGCTCAAAAAGAAGCAGCATCCAACTATTTTGATTGTACATGTGTACCTATAATAAACAAACTTGCAACTATCCCAGATGTAGTAAACACCATATTAGAAGATGTTAAAGAATTAGTACACAAAAAGTATGATAATAAAAAAAAGGAGATGTGTTATTCTCTCTGTAATGAACATGAAGATCAAAAAGAGGGGTTGGGATATTCGGAAAAAAATTCAATTGCCCCTGCAGAAGGTAAAAAAGTGAATCAAGTTGGGTATGGAATGGACATGAATGTCGAAACCATGCAAGAGACTCAAGAAGAGTCTAATATGCTATATAGTAAAGAATCACTGCCCGATTTCTCACCACAAAGCAGTAAAGAAGGAACCGACAAGGAAGATCATTTAGTCTATGAAATAACAAAGAGACAAAGAAAAAAAATTTGCAAGGCAAGAAATAAGGCAAAGAGTGAAAATATAGCAAAAGCTGATTCTAAATTGGAAATATCTGTAGATATGATAAATGAACAACAAAGTCAAGGGAGATCAGGAAAACAAAATAGTGATGTCCTTGGGATTCAGTCTGCAAAAGCAGGGAAAGAAAATGGAAAATACTATGACATATTTACAAAGTCGGGAAAAAACTGGGTAGACTTTACAGACCAACAAGTTGACTTAGTAAAAAGTGAGGGCAAGAAAGACCAAGAGGAAAAAGCTACACATGGGCAAAAAGAAAATGGATGTGTAATAACTAAGAGCTTTATGTGTGATATTCAAAGTAACCCGATTTAAAAAAAAGAAATCTCTGACTTTTGTAGAATCCGAAATCCGAAATCCGAAATCTCTTTAAATGAAGACCAAAACTATATAGGTAAAAAAGTACAGAGAACAATTCACCAAGATCAAAATAAGCCTCCAAGAACAAACGGAAGTATGACGCAACAAAAAGAAGATCTAGTTGTGCAAAGACAACGGATAGATGAATCTATGACTAACACAGCAATAACAAAAAAGGAGATCAACGATAATGGATATAAATCTAAAAAGCATGACCTAGTTATTACAAGAATCGGTCAAGTTAAGCATATTATATGTAAAGACTATCAAGCTTGTGATGGTAAATCGTTACTGCTGAAAAGTACTGCACAAATCCTTTATACGACTCACGATGTAACTACGACAATTTGAATAGAGGTAATATTCTTCGGCTGCTGAAGTCAGTACCATCATTAGAAAATGTGACCACAAAAGATATTGAATACGTGGGGTTTATACAAAACCCCGAAGGCAATCAACCATTAACACTGCTAACCATAAATACAGATTCCGTAGTGGATCAAATCCTGCATGAACAAGAAATATTTCAAAGCTGGGGGATAAAGATTAGCCAACCTGTCCTAAAGTTATATCCTACTCCGCTTATAAAAGAAGAATCACCCACGATTAACTTTAAAAGGAGAATGAACAACTTAGTGTATGCGATACTATAAAATCCCTTGGGTAAAATACATCGGGATGAGGAAAATACCATGGATGAAATAAAAGTTGGAAAAATAAAACAAATTACCGAAAATTGGATTCGGACAGCAATGCATGGACAGTGACAGGATAGAACACAATATAAAATAGAAGAAGGGAATCCGGATCACGTACCAATAGGAGTATGCTCATGGAACATAAATGGTATATGTAAAAAGATAAAAAATGCTCAAATAGATACTTCAACAAACCTCTATCAAATCATACTCCTGCAGGAAACATGGGAAATTGACCCCTTTTTGTTACAAGGATACAAAGGATACTATGTGCCTGCAACTAGATATTACAAATTTGGCCGACCATGTGGAGGCTTGGCGATATTCATTTTGATTGATTTGAGAATTACACATGAGCAATTGGTCACGAACAATTCTAACATCCAAGCAGTAAAATTGAAATATGTAACAAGTGGGAAAAAAACTTGAAACGTTAATATTAGTTAATATATACATTCCACCTAAGTACTCGTCAAAGAAGGATATAAGTGTAGCTTTAACAGGTTTTTTATTAGAACAAATAATAGAAGACCCGACTGTTGAGTTTATTCCTACAGGTGATTTTAATATAAACCTGTTAATACATTTAATACGGGATGTTTTTACACAGTCCCAAAATCACCAATGGGTAATTCCTGAACAAATATTGGACTCCCGAACAAATACCAAGCATAATCCAATTGGAAGAAAACTACTGATGGACGTGGAAGCACTGGGACTAAGAATATTAAATGGCAGGTTTGTAACTGATATACCTCCAGGTTGGTCATTCCAAACACAAAAGTCTAAATCAAGAATAGATTATACAATGGTATCTATAAACATTTTTGATAAAGTTATATCGTATCGACTAAGGAAAGTGTTAGAAAGTGATCACAGCCAACAAATATTACAAATTAAACTGTCATCTTCAAAACATCAAAATTATTTAACAACACCTGGTCAGACCTGTACCACCAATTATAGGAAGCTCATATGGAAGACCAAAAACAAGCACGATATGAAAGAAAAGGCGCGGGAATTAATTAAAGAATGTTTGAAAGAACATATTACACAGTCTGCAATTAAGCAGTGGGAACTTTTCACGCAGAAAATAGTTCAACCGTTTGATGCCACATCTTGTGATAAAAAAAACGAATGCCCAAAACGAAAAAGAGGGATACTACTATCAACCTCCCACATGCAATCAAAAAAGCTAAGCAGACCCGAAATAGACTGAGGAAGCAGCTAACCAGGCTCCCAAATATTGAGGAAATACGAATGCAATTTAAAAGTACCAATTGTAACTTGAGGAAATTACTTTGGAGCGAAAGATTCAGCAAGAACTTTGGACAAAAATCTTTCATGCTTGTAACCAAGTAAACTCAAGGGAGTTTTGGAAAATTATTAATGGTTTAAGCAGACCGAACAAATCTATGGTAGCATCCACCTTAACTGAAGATGAATGGTTTGTATTCCTTAAAAAGACACTAGACCCTGTATCTGAACTAAACACAGAAAGACAAACAGTCACTGATGATTAAACAGACCTAGAATCTGATCTGGAAATTGTCATTACAGAAAATCGAGTGATGAACTTAATAAAGAAACAAAAAGATGGAGCGCCAGGACCAAATGGCATCCCTTTTGCACTCTACAAAGAAGATCCAGACTTATTGGCCACATATTTGACAAAGCTCTTTAATGAAGTTGTGCAATCTGGACAAATACCAATATCTTTGAGAGGATCGATAATATCTCCTATCTATAAACCAGAGATATATACCAGAGAATTATCGCCTGATTACCCTCCAAGATACTGACGCAAAATTGTTTGCGGGTTATTGCTATCAAATTTAACAGATTGGGTTGTGGGAAACCAAGTATTACCCCCAAATCAAACTGGGTTTATTAAAGGTCTAGGAACCTGCACAAATATATTAATTCTATTGGTTTTAATGGATAAGGCACTTTTAGCTAAACAGCCCCTCTATTTTTGTTTTGTCGATTTTAAATCGGCATTCGACTGCGTGAACAGATACCTACTTTGTAAAAACTTAAGGATCAAGGAATTCCAGACTCACTGCTAAAATTGATACAATTATTAAACTCTGACAACTGGGTCAAGGCAAGAATTGGTGATGGTCGAATATTAACTAATAAAATGCACACGATGGGAGGCTTAAAGCAAGGTTGTGTCCTTGCCCCACTGCTTTTTAATCTATTTATAGCAGATCTGACTATTGCACTGAACGAAGTCAATGCACATCCACCGAGGCTAGCTGGAAAACAAGTATCTAATTTGCTGTACGCAGATGATGTTGTACTTCTAAGTCAAACCAAAGTGGGCCTGCAAAGATTAATCGATCGCATATCAATGTACGCAAAAGAAAACGAAATGGTAATAAACTAAACAAAGACGAAAGTAATGATAGTTACAAAAAATACAAGATTTAAAAATAAATCCTAATGGAGACTGGAACAAACTCAACTAGAACAAGTTGATTACTACCGGTATCTCGGAGTTATATTTAATGATAGCAGAAACTTCCTTCCACAAAAAAAAGATATTACTAGGAAGGCTAATAGTTTGGTTGCTGCATTTAGGATTATACAAAAAAAATTAACTGCATTGTCCTACGGCCCTTTATTAAAGATCATATCAGCAAAATTACTGCCCACATTGACGTATGGCTGTGAGGTATTAAATGGGAAAGATGCGGAGATAATTAATAATGCAGTGGCTAAAATCTACAAGATCTTATTTCACCTACCGCATAATGCCTCGCAAACACAGGTGAGGTTGGAATTTGGGATAAGTAACCAGCTGTCTGCAAGAAAAGGTCAAATTCTAAAAGTATGGAATCGTATAAAAATTACCATGGAAACCAAATGTCCCAAATACTATGGCAAGAAGTCAAAGACAACCGGAAATTGCAAGCCTGGGCCTATCTAAATAAAGCTAAGGAAGAATTTGGCGTAATACCAATTTGGGAAAATACAATTACCCAGGAGAGTTTCAAAAGAACAATTAACAAACTGACTAATCAACTGTCGCTGATAAAAGTTAAAGAGGTATTTGTAAAAAGAAGACACGCATGGCCGATTATAAACGGATTTTTAAAAAAACAACCTCAAGAATATCTTAAAACACCGTGGTCGCAGCAAAGTAAACAAATCTTTATCAGAGTACGTTTTGGATTATGGCCGGGTTTATCTCATTTACCATCATGGAAGAGCAGTGAGGACAATACTATATGTAGGTTATGTAAATGTGGGCAAGAGGATATTATACATCTACTATGTCTTTGCCCTGAATTAGAAGGTGAAAGGAAAACCACCCTTAAGAGACTACTCAATGCTCGTGGAGTAAGGACATGCAGACAAGCAGTGATAGCATGCCTTAACCCTAAAGACGTACTTATGAAATTTTTATGTGTTGTTGGTAAAAAGCTTGATGACTACATTTTTGTATTTTATTAACTATGCGTTATTAGATAAATCATGTTTATAGTGTTTTAAAAATTGTTTTTACCTGGTGATATTTTAAGCATTTTTGTAAGATTTTAATTAATCAAACAAATAATAAAACTTTCACTCAAGGAAACCGGAGGATGAAAAACCAGGGAAGGAGAGGCAACTGGACTGACAGGTACCAATGATGTTGAGGGCTGCGTCACATAAAAAGCTGGCAACATATATGCTGAAACAATGGTTGTGAGGGGGGTGCTAGCAGTCACAGTTGCTGTGGATGGCAGGGAAGCAGAAGGAAGAGAAAAAAGAGAAGGAGCCGATGCCACGGCCGTCGAGATGGCAGCAATAGATACAGAAACAGGGTCAGTCGAAGCAACAGTAACAGGTGGCTGTGAGGGCCATGGAACAGGGGGATATATCTTTTGTGGGGCATACAGGGGTGGGAGTCTATTCTTCAATAACTGCTCTACGAAAGTATAATTTTCTTCCTGGGCCACATAAGATTTGTCAATATGTAATCGAAACCTCCTACCTACACGTTCAATCCCTATCTCCTGTTCCTTTCTATCATGCGCTACAGCTTTCTGAGTCAATGTTTGCATTCACCCCTTTTGTGCCTCCCTTTCTATCTTTAATTGTTTCTGTTTAGCCTCCTTCTGCCACATTCGAAGAGAATCAACCATAGACTGCCTACTTCGTCTCACACACAATTTGTTCTGTAAAAACCCACTTTTTTGGTCATCAAAAGTGCCTGTCAACGTCCACTGCAACTCAGCATTGTCCCTCGTATATTTGTGCCATAATGTACTAAACATAATAGGGCCAATACCATGTTTCACATACAAATCAAGATTATGAGTGCTTTCTGGAGGTGCCAGCTGAGCTTTTTCCAATCAAGCATCTGCAGAACAACAACGAAAATAGTAAACCAAGAAACGACTAAGTCCAGGCATTTTCAAAAGAGATCCAAATTCATTATTTTGCTTGGCAAAGCAATTGCAAGTGCTTTGATCCCAAAGACGGTCCTCAGACCGTATCAAAGGCAAACCAAAATGGCACCATATCAACAAATAACCAAAACAAACTCACCTGATATATGCAGGTCAAACAAATGTATTCTCCACTACCAACTCTTCGGACAAAATGGTCAGATCCAAGGGTTTGGCCATTCAGGACTCCAGAAGGGATGAGTGCTGGGTGAGGAACCGTCTAGCGATACAGATGGGGCAGCTGTGAGTACAGGAACTCTCTCATGCAGGGATCCCTGATCTGTCCGTCCGACCTGACAATAGCCCGACCTCCCCACCTGCCCGTGTGAGGGGATGGGTCACTCATCCGAATGAGTCCCTGTTCGGGGGTCAACTGAAGGAAGCGGCCTGTTTAGTGTCACCCGGGTCACTCACGTCCACCTGTCAGCCTTCCATACCAAATGAAGAGTCTGTCAGATAGTAGAGAATACAAACCAGTATATGTTTATTCAGATACACCCGAGCGGAGCCGGGTCTGCCCAGTCTCTAGGAGTGCTGCAGAGTGTGACTGGCATCAGCAAAGATAGAGATACATTATGTACAATTCAGAACCGTTGAAGCCGCGACCAGAATGGAATTTTCCAGGCAGATGCAGCTAAACAAAGAAGTACAGTAGGATAGGTTTTGACTCTGAGGCCGGGCACACACTATCTCCTACCCAAGGTCACTATGTCCGTGCCCACCACTAGGGGTAGAAGGCCTCTTTCTAGAGGGAAAGGTATGCGCTAATAAGAACAGTGTATTCATTAGCTGACCTAGGCCTTGAAGAAATGAAACTCACCAGAAACCGTTCTTCAGGAACACAGACATTAGTTTTGATCATGGTTCAAAATGGTGGGCAAACACAAAATGGTGCTGCGAATGCTAACTTACATAGAACAATGCACAAACAAAGGCAGCGAAAACATTTTCATTCCAACAATACCATGGCTTCCACATGCAACTAATGTTCAAGAAGAATTTTAACCTGAATAAGAGGACATTGTATCTGGCATTTATTAGTTTTAAAGTCTTGTTTGAGTCAATAAATCTGTCTAATTATTGGCTGACATTAAAACTTGAGTGAAGTTAAAACTTGATCCAATAACGAGGTGGATAATAAGAGAGGCGTGGCTAGCAGGGTCAAGATGGCGATGCACTCTAAGGAGGCTTAACGCTACTACCCCATTATCAGGCATTCATCCTTAGTACTATCGGACATCTATCATTGACGACTAGACCATTTTCCTCCCTCAGTTGCCATCCATTGACCACTGCCTTTACTGAGGAGACTGGTGTAGGGAGTTTCGGTGAGGCCCTGCCTTGCGGCCCGCACCTGCTCCTGAATGAAGGGTCACTTTACACTGCTTGGGGAGTGCAGTAGACTACATCCCTTTTGACCACCAGGTACCCTAGCTTATAAGTCACAAAGCACGCTATCCCTGGTATGATTTCCAGTTGGGCCCAGCCCACCTGGAGGCTTTCCCCTTTTTCTCCCTCACATTATTTGGCTTGTCTGTAGAGTTGTGGGGTAGACATATAGATCTTATCAGCTGCCTGCTGCCGTTCCTCTGAGCAACGGGCCTAGTGGAGCTGCAGGCACTGTAGGGCTGATCATGCTGCGACACCATGACACCACGATCCACACAAAGGTGTCTGCAAGCGGGCCCATCTGGAGGTCGACATGGGAGAAACAACATGCAGTCGTCAAGCCCCCAGATTGATTAATCAGATACTGCATAACCAGCGTAATCAACCAGAGGCCGGATGCTGCCAGTGCTGCGGCACCACATTTTTTCCCCTAGTGCACGCAAGTGGGCCCCACTTTATGCCACTCTCCCTGTATTCATTAAGTGACAGGCCTGCCTGGTGCCTCCTTGAGCTGTTCCTTGGGCTGCCCCTTGGGCTGCTCGTGCTGCGGCACCCCAGCGCCCCATCGCACACTAAGGCGCATGCACGTTGGCCCTCTTTGATGGCGCCTCCACATGGACTCTGATGCTTTCAGCAGACGCATCGCAGATGCCCTTCCTTTGTGCTGATTTAGATCACCTTGTATTGCAGACACTACTCCTGTCATTGGATTATACAGCTTGCCGGTGTGTGGGGAATTCTAGGCATATCCAGCCCAACAATGGGCCCTCAAATGCTCAGTGCAAGCCAGCTGGCCTTGAGACTCCTCCACTCAGTAGTCCAACCCCTGACACCACACCAGGCATCAACTAGAGAGAAGCCACGTGGATACCTCAAAGCTGCGCAACCACCGAATTCATCTCTATCCCTTGGTACCAAACTGAGCATTGTGCTAAACGCTGTGAGAAGATAGGGGCAACACTTAACTTGAGCAAACATACACGTCACTTGAAAATCGAATTGATAAAGTAACTGCAGACTTCACACTACTACATGCCGACCACCGCAAATTAGTCGACAAAGTGCACAATGTGCACAATGTTGAGCAGACATTAGCTGAACTTTCAACCGGCAACTTGCAAATCAGAAACCTTGCAACAGGTCCTAGATGACAGTGTACACTCTCTTAAGTGCAGGATAGAGGATGAGGAGGGACACTCCAGAAGGAACAATATTTGTATAGCCGGCCTTCCAGAATGTGTTGAGGTCCAGGATGAGGTGACTTACGTTGAAAACTGGATCCGCGCTCTACTCCTCGGTGCAACACTCTCTCCCTTCTTCTCTGTTGAAAGCGCCGACCGTGTGTCAACCCGTAGACCCCCCTCCCAGTGCCAATCTTAGGGCTTTTCTGTTAGGTCTGCTAAATTACCGGGATACTATCTTGCATGAGGCTCGTAAGCTACAGGACATCAAGGTGGATAATGCCTCAGTTATGGTCTTTCCTGCTTATACCATGGCTGTGCAGTGACAGAGGAGTTCCTTCCTGGTTGTTAAGCGTCAACTCTAACTCTATTTGCTCCTGTTCACAGCCCGCCTTTGCGTGGTGGCCGAGGGGGCCACATGCTTCTTCAACTCCTCTGCGGAGGCATAGGACTGGATGGGGTCCACTGGACTTATGACTTCGTACCCTTTGCTATCTGAAAAGGCGCAACCTTGGAGAGCATAACCGAGGGCTGCCATCGTGGGCACTGTCTGCATGGTCCTTCACACTCCGGCAATGCTCTGAATGTGGAACAAGTAATTTTGGAGAGACGCCAGGCCCTACAGTTGGCATACACAATACGGGGCCATGCCCGAGCCCCCACACTGATATCGGCTTCATAAAATTCTTCAGTGATGATGGCTCCTCCAACATGTGGTCCTCTAGGGTGGACTTACTGGCCCCACCTGAGGTGACCGCGCAGACAGAGGACAACTTTATCTAACGTGCCAACAGCTGATGCTCCTAGAGTCTGCTTAACTGTTCGCTGTTCCATTCTTGTGTTGTTTTATTCATGCATGTGTTAATCTTTCTTTATTGCAGCTGCTGGGGGCCTAGTTCCTATGGGAAGCTCTCCTATATGTTGCACAGTTAGCCTGTCCCCTATTGTGAACATGGCCAGACTGGCTGTAGTGGGCCCTGGGTGTTTCCCTGGTGGGACGCCAGGGTGGGGACTGGTTTTTGACGCCTGGGGTGCTGTGTTTGTTACCAGGCCGGTTTTGCAATATCAGCCCCCTGTTACAAAAGTGGCAACGGTGAGACTGGAGTGGTGCTACCAACTAGCAGCCCCCTCCCTGAGGCCAGCCGAGCTGTTTGACAGGGCCAGTTATGGTTACCAGCCCGGACGTGATTGTGAAATACTGTATAAGGTAGCTCATCACTGTACTCCATATCTATTTATCCTTCACATGTGGGGTGAGGCACTTTGGGTTCTGAGCCTCCCCCCAAGTTTCTTTCCAACTGCTTGTAGGCCTGGTTACTAACTTATGGCAGTTCAGCAGTTTGGGCAGATACCTGTTGTCCCTTCGCTTTGATAATATTTCATGTTAAATACCTTTTTCCTTTTCCAGTTATGATTGATTGCCTGGGAATTCCCAGCCCTCCTGATTGCTCTCACCCACCATCACCGCTGTGTCACAAGATCCCCCCGACCTGAATGGGCTAACCGCATGCTGGGCAATGCCACATTTCCCACATGACCCACACTAGCATCGTAACCTGGAATGTGTGGGATTTGCACACACCATCGTGCTGTTATGCCATGTACCCGTACCTCAATTGTTGATCCACTCACATAGCACTATTACAGGAGATGCATTTAACACTAAAAGACTCCAAAGGCAGTGGCAGGCCATGTATTAAACACTGATTATTCCTCATTCGCTAGAGGAGTATTGATCTGGGTAAAGCCGGGGACCCAATTTGTAGCAGATGAGGTTGTGCTGGACACTGAAGGCCGATATGTGTTAATACAGGACGCCTAGATGGTTGCCGACTCTTGCTGGTTTCCACATATGCCCTCAACACAGATCAGACCTTGTTCCTACATAACGCTAGCTGGCCAACTGTCTTGTTGGAGTGGGATTCCGTGGCTTACAGGGGGTAACTTCGTGTTTAGTACAGCTCTATTTTCTCTTTCCCTCCTCTACCTCATATGCTTACCACATCCAGTGCCCAAGCACTAAGTGACTGGCTCCAGCACTGGCAACTCATAGGTATGTGGCACGCTCATAATCCTATTGCGCGTGTGCACTCCTTTTAATCCTCCCAGCACAAGCTCCATGTTAGAATAGACCTCTTTGTTGGGTCGACTAGCATACTCCCTTTTATCCTGCAAACAGACTACTTGGGGCTTATGCATTCGAACCACAAACCCCAATATCGACAGCTTGAATGGGTGAAAGGTATGCTTGCCATCCCAATGTGGTGCCTCCAACCTACAGACCTACAGCACTGGAGGACCCACCATGTTGCGCCTCGCTCTCAACTGCTATTGCTGACTACTTTTAATTTAATGGCAACTCTGCCTTTAAAGTGACCATCGGAAGGCATTGCGTTTGATTGAAATGGAATATTCGCAAACAGTTTGATGGCAATATTTCCCATATTGAGCGCACCCTTCAACGTCATAAGACCTGGTCGATACATGTCCCAGCTCATGCCCACCTATTAATGGAAGCGCGCAGCGAACATACTTCACTGCTGGAACGGTTCTGATGACTTAACTATGCTGCATATTTATTTTGCACCCATGCATCGTCGGATCGCACAGGCCGGCTATTGGTGTGGCTGATACATCAAGATCAACCTAGACACCCCATGCTTTCACTACTCTTCTCTACGGGATGCCTCCTATATGCCAAATAAGACATACACGTGGAATAAACACACCACTATATCTCTCTAAACCAATCAATCACAGTAGTTCGCCAGGACAGTATTGAGGCATTCTTCCCCATGATCCAACTGACCATCATCACAGCTGAACAGCGGATGGAGCTCGATGAACCCATTGCTCCTAGTGAAATCCAAGAGGTCATCAGGGCCCTAGCAACAGGTTAGTCCCCGGGGCCAGGCGGTCCACCGGCTGAGTACTGCAAAGCATATGCTTCTTTGCTGGTTACCTCAACTACACATCCTCAACGGAGAGGCCCTATCTGTTTGCACTATCATTATAATATGATTCCTCCTTTTGTATTTTATGGAATTGTAACCATGCTGACTGTATTATTCTTAATCATATGTATGCTTATGTTGATTAAAATACTGCGCTTGAGATCACGTCGTTAAAATAAACATTTTAACCTTACTGTGTTTCTATTTTACTCCTGTTGTGAACTGGTATGAACGTATAACAAAAGAGTGTTCGCACTTCCCACCATTCCTGAGATGGTCCTTAGTCGCGTTTTCTAGGTTGTCTAATCATTGGTTTCTTTGTTATAGGTCGTAGAGCTAATGTGACACTGATTGCTAGTCTGGTAGGGGATTTTGGGTGCTAATGTGAGTTTTTGGCATTCCCTAATTCACTGAGGTCCTGAGTCTCTCTGCACAGTTCTGTGTCTGAGCAGAATCCCTGTAACATTTCAACATTAAATGCACCCTGATTCAGATTCCCCGGATGCCCCCACAGGAGAGTGTGAGGCAGGGGTTGAGATCTGACAACTTAGTTTGCATCAGCCACATGGGGCGTTGATTGATACTTACATGCTCACCCCACACAATTAAGGTTTGCTGGGTCGGTGGTTGGAAACATGAGTATTGTTGGCAAATATGGGTTATTGGGCATAGGACAGTTGGGAGCTTTAGTTTGGTCCAGTTTACTTAGTTCACTGTCCCCCTATGCTGTTGATTTTCTTATTATTTGTGCCTTTGTCAAAATAACACGCACTTGGCCTTACAGTTATCCCCACACGAACAATCCACTAAGACGCCATTGCGCTGTGTGCATACACTCTATTCTCCATGCATTACCAAATGCCTGTTTACATGTTACATGTAGCAATGTCATGTATCAAACACTCTGTGGCATTATAAAGCTGACCAACATTATACATTCCGTATTCATGCCTGAATGGTACTGTATTCTGTCCTGATATGTCAACTCCTTACCCTTGTTTAAAATCCAATAAAATATTAAAACAAAAACAAATGAGGTGGATGATAATAGCCATTCCTTCAACAATGCAACCATAAGGAGCTTAGATATCCCCACCTTAACCCCATCCTCCACCCCCGGGGATGGAAATGGCTAGTATGCACTTACCATGATGCCTGCCATGCCTATGTACTGGGCGGGCCACCCGTATTTCTTAACCAATTCATAACCTACTAATTAATGACCTGGCAGAGGCTCTGCTTTAAATCAAAGCTGGTGTCCCTACACTTGGGCAAGGGATGTTTTTCAAACCTCTTTTCCAGATACTGTAGTGATCATAGCTCATACTTGAGATAGCATTGAAAATAACTCTGGCACATTTTGAAGACTATGGATTAGGTGACCAACCAAACAAAAACAATGAGTTTGAAAGTGAATTGAAGGAAAAACTTATATTGTAGCCTTTTTATAAGTGGCACACAAGTCAATAATGTTAAGACATGGCATTTTGGGCATAGGTTTTGAAGCCAACTCATCCTAGAGGGCGCGTTTAGATAAAACAAAACTTTGATGCCTGGTTATGTGAAAAGATTAATCAGAAGGTGTGGCGGCCATTTCATAAAATCTGCCTTGGAGATTTATAGAGCCTAAGACTTGTCTGTGGCGTATCCGTCAAGATTCTTGGAATGAGTTAACTTGTTAGCATTGGAAATCACCACTTGTACTAATACTTGAGTGAACTCTGCAATCGCCACCATGGACATGCCATCGGAAGTAGGTGTTAACTAGAACAAAGAAATTGGCAGCAATTAAAACAATTAATGTCTTAGGTTGTCAGATAAACTAGCAGAAGGGTATTATTAAACACTGTTAATAAAACCATTGAGCCACGCTAATTGTTTCGAGAGGAATAGTGTAGAGTTCCTTTCATTCTTATGCAGTAAGGTCTTTCACATGTATGGCCATGCCATAAATCACTTATTAAGAACATGAACTATGGACGGCGCGCAGCGGCAAGATGGCCGCACCCTGAGGAGGCTCTGCTGCACCGAGACAAACTTCCTCACGAAGGGACCTCCCAAAGGGACAGTGTCCGCTCACAAACACTTGTGATTTCGTCAGAGAACGCCAGGTTGCGGAGGCGAGTTTCCGACCTTTATTGAGAATGCGTTGACCTGTTTTCAGCACAAATTGGATTCTCCTGTTGTTCCTCGAGATCGGGCCGCCATTTTCATCGCGCTCAGAGCGGTGCATCACAAATCTCCTCAGCATGACCCGCATTACGACTGGCACAGAATAAAACCTCCACAATGCAAGTAAACTCGCCTAATCTTTCTATAAGCATGGCGGCTGTCACCAAATATGCGCTTTGGTTTTTGTAACTTATTCTCCTCAGGTGTTTCTCCACAGCGTGCGAGCTTATTCAAGCACAATTACTTGTCCCTCAGCTTGCAGCTTTTACTGAGAATATACCTAGAATACTCTGCACCAGATTTAATATTATTGCAGCTGCCACTGTATAGTCACTTGTAACTGCGCACTCAACTCTGCATAGTTCTAATAGTATTGTGACTGTCATAGTTTTGATAGTATTGTGGCAGCCATGGTACTGGAGCTTGCATCTACCTGTATATAGCTGTTGTGCAGCTCATTATTTCAATAACATGCTGAGCCTTCCACAACGGCTCTCCTTCTTTGCGTATTATATTTGATTAAACACAGCTTTTTGGTACCTGCTGAGTTGATACTGTGCTTTTTACCTGGATTTTGGACTCTGTAACCTCGTTGTGTCGGCAGCAACTCACACTCTACCAGTCATTCCACTGAAGTGATTGCATTTTCCTCGATCTCGCTTTAATAACATTATTGTCTCTGGTCTTTTCCTGCCTTTGGTGTTGGTCTTTGACTTTACTTCTTGCTCAACTATTCAAAATGGATCTAGCGCTCTCTAATAAGTTGCATGGAACAGCTGGGACTTCTTCTGGGGGTCAGAAGGACTCTACAGCCAACAACAGCAAACGCCTTAAAAAAGACCCTTCCTCTCCAACTAAGTCCCTTCTTCCCATCACATTGGAGGACATCATGGATGAATTGCGTCTCTTCCACCCCTTCATGTCGGACACTACCACCACCCTCCAAAGAATTGAGGAAAAATGGTCCGGCCTTGACAAGAGACTATCTGATGTTAATAAAAGGGCAACGACACACAGGATGTCATTGCCAAAGTCAAGACCCTCACCAAAGAAGTTCACCAACTCAAAAAATCTACTGCGGATTTAGGAAACCGCAACCGGCGTAATAATCTTTGTATTTATGGCATTCCTGAAGGTTCTGAAGGATCAGATATGATCACCTTCTTGAAAACTCAGGTTTTGCAGATTGTTGGCCTCTCAAAATCAGTTGACTTTAATATTCAAAGAGCATATAGACTAGGGCTTTAAAACGCATCCTTTGCCACCAAACCAAGAGGTATTATCGCCTATTTTCTGCTTTACCCTGATCTTATGGAAATCCTAACGGCTGCCAAACAACACAAACAGATGTACTGGTCAGGTCACAAGGTTTTTTTCAGTTAGGATGTGTCCAAACCAACTGCTAGTAGACGCAAATAATGTCTGGATCTCAGACCAGCCTTAAAATCCATGAACACCCGCTATGGCCTTATACATCCCTGTTACTTTAAAGTGACTTACAAGGACAGAACTCTTTCATTTGAAGACCCAGCTGATCTCCGGAAGTTCATTCATACACATCGAGAAGAGCACATGGAACTTGGAAAACATTGATTGGTTTAATACGTCTTCTACTTCACTCCTTAGGTTTTGCATTTGTTGTTTGTCATTGCTAATTTTTCCTTTTGTCTGTTTTTAGGATTTTCTTGTGCTGTGGTTGAAGATTCCTGATTACATCATCCGTCTGTCTGTTTGTTTGACGTATCCAATTGACTTGTTCCCCTGTCTCTGGTAAGCTCCCTTTTTCCTTGTCGCATTTGTTTATTTTTTTTCCCTTTCTGGAATATGTTATCCTTTCCTTTTCATCTGAAATTGTATAAACAATATTTGTTTCTCGGTGCCCTCCCCCAGTGGTGTGGTTGTTTTGGTTTTTGCCGCCCCACCCTCCTCCACAACGTTGTTTCTTGTTCTTTTTTATTTCACTACCATGACTAAAGCCCCTTGGCTTTCTGTCATCTCTTCTTTATCTCCTTCTACACAACTTCTTTCCTCCTTGCTATTTTTTTTCTGGCAACATTATTCTTTTTTTGACTTTCTTCTAAAAAAAATTCTATTTCATCTCAACCTTTGTTCCTTACTTTTCTCTTATCTTGTACCTGCTGTGACCATTTCATATGAATACCTTTCCCCGGGCTGTCTTCTGCTATTTACTTTTCTTCATTCTTATGCTTACCTTTTTTTAACATTTACTCATGAAGGGTCTTCGCATTATCTCCTGGAATGTTAAAGGTATTCGCAACCCTGTTAAAAACAGCGAGTCTTATCTCATTTAGCGAGATTGAAATGTCAAATTGCATTGTTGCAAGAAACACACCTCAAAATACAAGATCTGTCTTCACTGCGTAAGCAATGGGTAGGAGACATTTTTTGTTCTCCGGCAGTGAATAATAAAAATGGTGTTGTTATTTTGTTTCACAAGTCGTTAAATGTTCAGTTGCAAAATGAGTTTCACGAAACAGTGGTAGATGGTTATTTTTGAATGCTACTGTTAATGATACACAACTTTCTTTTTGTAATGTTTACGGCCCTAATGGCATTGATTTAGCTTTTTGGAACAAATTTTCTACTCTTCTCTCTTCGCATACAGCTGATAGCTTAATTGTGGGTGGTGATTGTAACCAACTCATGGACCCCTTTCTGGATCGGAAGTCACAAGCCAAGTATGTTCCCAATAAGATGCAAAAATCGTTCTATAGAGCCATTTCCTCTAGAGGACTAATTGACACATGGAGAATTTCCCATCCCGACACATTAGAATTTTTCTTCTTTTCCCCTGTTCACAAATCTCACTCCCGAATTGATTATATTTTCCTTACACACCACGCCTTGCAATTCATGTCTAATTCAGAAATAGGCTTTATCCTCATTTAAGACCACACCCCCATCATTTTAGATCTGGATTACCCTACACCATCTCCCACCTCTTGTCGCTGGCGCTTTAATAATTCTCTTCTCTTAGACTCCCAATTTGTTGAACAATTTGCATCCTTTATGGAAGAGTTTTTCCATAACAATCTTCACTCTACTCCTCATTTTCATTTTGTTTGGGATGCCTTAAAAGATGCCGCACCAGGATTTGTTATTGCTTATGTATCTCAGAAGAAGAAGAAAGCTCTCTCGCAGTTTTCCCTTATCCTTAAACAGATTAAAGACCTTGAACATCAATATTTCACAACAAACTCTACTGATACATTATCTTCTCTCATTAAAGCAAAAATGCAATACAATTAACACTCAGGGGATTGTGCCAGTAATAATCTTCTAAAATGTAATGCAAAGATATATGGTGGACGGAATAAGGCGGGTAAATCTCTTGCAAACTAACTCAAAATTAAGCCAAAATCCAAAATTATTGCTATTAAGGATAATCAAGGAGTTTGTCATTCTATAAATGATAAGATTCTTGACTGTTTTGTTCAGTATTCTACCTCCCTATACACTCCAGAATCCAATCGGTCTTCTGCGCAAACTGACTCCTTTTTTCAAACCATTCCTAAATCTCCAGAAACTTCTATAGATCTCATATCTCTAGATACTCCTATATCAGATAAAGAGGTAGTCAATGCCATTACTCTGTTGCCCAAACACAAACCTCCTGGCCCAGACGGCTTTACTGTTCGCTATTATCTTCACTTTAAATCAATCTTAATACCCTATTTACTCTCACTGATTAATTATTTTCTTACTACAGGTAAATCTGCTGCCTCTTTCACTCATGCAATGTTATGTTTGATTGCTAAATAGGACAAAGATCCTTCCATGTGCAAAAATTATAGGCCTATCTAATTAACACTGATTGTAAAATATATGCTAAAATTCTAGCCATTCGCAACAATAAAGTTATCCCTGATCTTATTAATATTTATCAATCGGGGTTTGTTAAGGGTAGATCAATTACTGAAAATTCAAGAACCTTTCTCAACATCATTCACCTTGCTTCAAAGATGGATTCTCCTGTTGCAGCTATCACATTAGATGTCGAGAAAGCATTTGATAGGGTGAGCTGGGACTTTATGTTTAGAGCATTGAGATGGCACGGTTTTAGTCCCCATGTCATTCAGCATATTTCCTATGCTATATTCTGCCGCCTCCACTTCCATTTGGGTCAATGGCTCCCAATCTAATTACTTTTCTCTCCACAGAGGTACCAGACAGGGTTGCCCCCTTTCCCCTCTTCTTTTCATTCTTGCTTTAGAACCTTTCCTGGAAAAAATTAGGCGCTCATCGTCTTATACTGATTTCAAATTTAAGAATATTGATATTAAATATACTGCCTACACTGATGATATTCGTCTTTACATTTCTAACCCGTCTACTTCCTTGCCTTTCCTTTTTTCCTTATTAAATGAATACTCTTTAGTTTCTAATTACAAGTTTAATATTGATAAATCTGAGTTTTTACCCTTAAACAAATTCTGCCTCTCTCACATGTTTCAAGGTTCTGGCTTTGAATGGAATCCTAGGAACAGCAAATGTTTAGATGTCCTATATGCGAATACTATTAGAGAAACTATTAATATCAATCATGCAGACATACTGAAAAGGTTATCTAATCTCATTGAAGGTTGGTCCCCTCTTTTCCTAGCCTGGTGTAGAAGACTTTCAACTATTAAAATGATGCTCCTTCCCATTGTCAATTTTTATCTTTCCGTGCTTCCCATCTCTCTCCCGCTCCTTTTTTTCAGAACCATCAATCGGATCCTTCTAAAAATTTTATGGAACAATCGTAAAGCTAGGATTTCTTAGTCCCGGTTTCAACACCCTAAAGACCTAGGAGGAATAAGTTTCCTAATATTAGTCGGTACCATTCCGCTTTCTTGGTAAAACAGAATTGGCCTTTTCTTTCAGACTCCTCCTCTTGCCCTACCTCAAATGTTTGGAGTTCAATCGAACTGGCACAAATCTCACCCTTTTAATTTCTTACAGCAACTCGTTTATCTCAGCCTCCAAGACGCTTCATCACCCCCATATTTAAACACTCTAAAGCGCTCTCTCTCTCGCTGTCTCGCTTCTTTACTTTCAATATTGATTCTCAACAGGGCATTATTTTGGAAGGAGTGGATTGATAAAGGCATCATCGCTTATGACCACTTACTTAAAAATAACTCACCGAGGGATTTCTCAGATATTCGCACATTTTTTCAGGTCTCCGACACATATTCTTCCCAATGCCCCTTGTTAAAAAATGCCCTACCCTCAGTACTTTCTGAAAACATCCCTCAGACCATTAATGATCCGACCCTCTCCCCTTCACCAGATTTTTCTACTCCTCTCAAAGCTGCTGCTATATACAAAATACTTTCACATTCACAGGTTGTCAGGGTCAAATCAAAACTAGAACTCACATGGGAACAGGATTTAGCTCAGGAATTTTCCTATCAAATCTGGTATTCTATCTGGTCAAAAATACAAACAGCTTCTCGCTCCGCAAGCACTACACAGACCTTATATTTTTTCTATAATAGACTCTTGCCTTTTGACATTGTACATATTTTTTTGGGTGGTTCCTCACCTCTTTGGAATGTTTCATCTAATGCACGAAAGTTTATAGATTTGTTTATAGCTATTTCCTTTCAGATCATCACAACTAACTGGAAGGACACTTCAAAAATCTCCAAATAGTGCTTGGAGGAATTGTTATGCCACCATCATAGACTTGATCGTGATTATGCCACCGCTTTACCTCTATTAATCATAAAGGATTTGTTATGGTTACATCTTACTGATTTTCTCTCCACACATGTTACTTGAATTTTTGCCTTTTCGCTTTTTTTTTTGCTCCTAGTTGTTATTACCATTTAATGTTACTTATCCTTACGTTTTTTTATAAATATTACATATTGGATGTATAAGATATGTTGCTCTCTTTCTTCTCTCTCTCTTTCTTTCTTCTTTTTTCTTCTTTTCTCTCTTTCCTGTTCCTTCTTAAAAACAAAAAATCCTGAAAAGCTTTTTGTAATTGGTATAGCTTTTATATCCCTTTTGAGACTTAAAATGTTTGCTTGCAACTTTTATTTTTTTACAATTTTCTTTGTACTGATGTTCTACATTGTCTATTGATTTCAATAAAGCTTTCTAAACTTAAAAAAAGAACATAAACTATACCTTCTATGAGGCTCACTGTCCCCCGATACATTAACTTAGGTATTTATTCAGTGCCCATATCTACATTCATGTGAAAACTAGAGTTTGTGCACGATTCAAGATTTCTGGTTGTGTGGTAATTGACACCAGCAACGATTCCATAGCACATTTTGACAGGGTCAGAAAATAGTAAATTCAAGTGGTTTCTGAGATCAAAACACTGATCGATCCCCGTGTTGTGCCGCATTCCACCCAGCTCTTCTTAGAATAGGTGTGTAGTTTTTGCATATAGTAACACCTTGGAGTCAGCACCCAAGTTGGCAAAAGGTGATCAAGTAGACATATTGGCTGTTAAATTCATTAGTATCTTAATGGTATTGCAGAAATTATGAATTCGAGAATGGGCTCTTTAAAACTTCTTTTTAGAAGTTTGCCAAACTGATAATTGAACCATACAATTTTCAGATATACAGAATGATAGGGCCATTTCACAGAATACAGTAGTAATATTGGGCAAATTAATTTCCATAAGTTTTCGCTTTACATAATACGGAATGTAGAAAACGCTTTATGGGCTCAAGTGAGACATATCGCCCTTAAGAATTTTTAACAAAGGAATGCTAATAGACAGAAAGCAAAAGATTTTGCACTTTTATTGCTACTAATGTCATATAAGCAAACTGATTTTGCTTTAAGCACAGTCCCATAGTTCACATTTAACAAAGTAGACAATGTGTTGTTTCCACTTCTTTATGTATAAAGAGCAAAATGTTCTGAAATCAGTGTAGTCCATGTTTAAACCCATGGTGCAGATGCAATTTGCTCCATTTCAAATTTCACTTGTAGCAAAAATTGGTGCGAATTGACATTTAGAGGATTTTTAAGTTCCGGTGTAAAGTTTCATTGCTATGACACTTGGAAAAAAGAAATCTTTAGGAGGTATCTTGTATCCAGCATGAATGATAGGGCGTCTTCTAGGCAAAACAATTACTAATATGATTGTGTTTGTGGCGACCTTGTTTTATGAAGCTCAAGTCCTAATGTGTTAATTGGTATATATTTTGTTAGTTTTCAAGTATGCGTTTGTAAATGAACCTCTGTTTTCCATAGTTTGCTGGTTTATACATTTCGAATCCAATAAATGTGACGTGCACTTCAGATAACAGCGCCTGACTACAAAGGGCAAGGTGCAAGTATATATTAGTTACTAAGCAGTTCTTCGGCGCAGGCGATGCTTTTGGCCAATGGGATTGATCTCACTCAAGGAATTTCACATGGCCTCCATATATGCTGCAAACAATTACCCTTCTGTACTATGGATTTTCTTTTTTTCTGATTTACTTGTAAATTTATTATGTGTCTTACTGATTTACAAGCAAATCAATTACAACTTTTAAGACGTACAAGAACGCTTTGACTATCATTAGACGAGGTTAGTTGGAGGATAGTGCGTGGTGGCATTTAAAATGTGTGTTTGTGTGAGAGAGCAGAAAGAGAGAGAGGGTAGAGAAAAGCAGAGGGGGATAGAGGGAGATGGTGAGTCTGGTGGGGGAGAAAGAGAGAGAGAGTAAGAAATGGAGAAATAGGGAGAAATAGAAAGAATGGCCGAGAGATATAGTGAGAGAGAGAGAAAGAAAAGGAGGGAGAGAGATAGTGAGAACAGAAGAGACAAGAGAGATGGTGACAGACAGAACAGAAACGAAAAATTGAAAAAGATATAAAAGTAGAGAGAGGGTGAGAGAAAGGGGGGAGAGAGAGCGAGGGAGGAAGAAAGAGTCAGGCGGGAGATAATACAGAATGGGAGAAAAATGAAGAGAGAATGAAAGAGAATGAGAATGAGAAAGAGAGAAAAGAGAAAGAGAATATGAATGAGAACAAAAAGGAGATAATGCAAAAGAGAATTTAGGGAAGGAAAAAGAGGAGGAAAGGAAAACCAAAAGGGAAAGTAGTTGGTAGGAAGAGAGAAAGCAAGAGACAAAGTAGGATAGAGAACACTAGAGGAAATGAGAGAGTGATAGAAAAAAGGAAAAGAGAAATGTAGAAATTGAATGTGTTGGACATAAATATAATCCTAGTACATGTGTTCAGATCTATAAAAGTGAAAGACAAATTGAAAATCAAGGCAGCTTTTATAACGAAGTATTGCAACAGAAAAGGAAAAATGCATGTTCCTTTATTTGGTCTGTATAATAGGACAATGTTCCTGTGATGTGAGACTCTAAACAGTCGACATGTTTCGGCATGTCCTGGCTTCCAAAGGGGAACTTTAAGAAACGAAGGAGGATCCGAAACCTTTCTAGTCACAGGCACATACCTAATCATAAGGCCTAAGACTAAAGAGTTAGGAACACAACATGAGCCTGCTTCCGATAGTTGAGGTATGTAAAGATGTACACACATTAAAGATACTATTGAAATATATACGGTACTATAGAAATATGAAAATATGTGGTTATCATTTACAAACTAAAAAAACACTTAATGCCAACTACAAAGTGTGAACCGATCTTTACTGGGACCTTTTCATGAATAACACCTGAATATAGCAGAAAAAGGAGATCTTACAATAATAAAGGAAATTTGGAGTTTAGACTTTTTTTGCTCCACACTGTCTTGAAGGATTTTGAAGGTGAAAATCTTAGAGAAGTTTTCAAGAAAGCAAATAGTGGGTAAGATTGTTTGAGTTAATAGTAAGTTTGCAGAAAAAATACACCACAAAAAATACAGCTGGGTGTATTAAGGAAAACCAGTGTTAGTATATGGACGGCTAACCTTGCCAGAGTGAAGATCGGCTGCCAGGACTTGTAAAACATGAAATATACACAACTGAGGGGCATATTTACATGGGCTTTATCTCCGCTTTTTTGGCTTTAAAAGCCAAAAAAGCGGAGATAAAAATATCGCCCTATTTACACGAAGGTGCTAACATGCATAATCGCATGTTAGCACCGTTTTGCACTACGCCTACCTTTGCATCTTTAATGACATGCGCTACATGTCAGGGCATCAATAGCGCGGCTTCGCGCTATCAGCAAGGATGCCCTAGCATTTTAGCAGACGTTAGTTTTTGGAGAAAACTGCTGTTTTCTCCAAAAACTAACGTCTGCTAATTTCTTGACTTAGCCACCCCTAACATAGGGGGTGGATTGTGCTGGTATGATCCTGTGGGTCGTACCAGCAAGGTTATCGCCCTTTTGCAGGGAACATCGCAAAACTTTTTAAATAGCATTCACCCTGCTCTATTGAGTTCCTTGGGCCGACCTTCGGGATAACTTACAAGTATTAAAAAGTTAGGTTTAGGTCTGGCAATAGGTTTCTTTATCCAGTTCGAAATTCAGTTTTAATTCTGCACACACAGACTGTAATTGCAGGCTGGATACATGCTTTATAGTGCTACTTTAGTGAGCACCATATTTTAGGGCCGTGTAAGTAAATTAAATGTGCCAATCAGGTTTTACCATGTTTACCATGTTTGGCAGGGAGAGCAGAAGCACTTTACCACTGGTTAGCAGAAGTCCTAAAGCCAACAGAAAAAGGTTCAGCAAAAATAGTGTAGTGAAGGCAAACACCTGGGGGAATAGCACACAAAAGATGGTAATTAACAACAAGTACAAAACATTTTTACCATCTCAAACTGTACAAATCGCTGTTTGCGACCACAAAAAATACTTTTTTTAATAACAAATATAGCTATTTTACCAGTTGTAAATGTTGTCCATGTCCTAAAATAGCTTTGTGACTCCACACAGAATCTCTTTTTGGAAGTGGTGTGTTGAAGGGGTCCTTCCAAATAGTGATTTGGTATGAGATGAACAAATGTTTTGTGACCAAAATCCAGTCGCAAAACATTGAAAAATTACAGACCATTGAGTTGGTGTAATAAGGCATTTATAAAAGGGAAGGGGTATCCTTGGGACCTCTTTCCCTTTGTGAATTCAAAAAACAAACGATTTGTTTCGGAATATGCAGTTATCCAGGGGACCACTGCTAATTCGGTAACAATCTTTAAAAACCTTGTATTTTAAAAACAGTAATCATCTTCCTTTAGGAAAAACAAGTCACATTGAAAAAAGTTTACTTTATTAAAAAGGAATCTACGGCATGATGGCATATTGACACAAGAAGGCCATCATCCTTGGGAGAGCCACTAATCAGAGTGAGTCTCAATTAGCGACGTCACCTACCACATTAATATTTATGAGGTTGGTATGATTATGACCCACTCCGATTTCAACTTTTATGACTAAATCTCTAAATATTGGTCCCAAATTGTGAGCAGTTTTTTTAATGCCGCTTTTTAGAACAGCGTGCACTAGGTAACTTACATTTATTTAAAGGTCGAGCACTCAATACACATACATGCTTGTTGTAACATAAACTGCTCTGTAGGCCTCAGTGCCACCATGACCTCAAACTCTTCTTACCTCAATCTCCCACTTACTCTGCCTTGACTGTAAGTAAACTGAAGCAAGTGACAAAACTAATCTTTACAACACCCCAAAAAAAGTAAATGTACGAGCTCACTTGCCTTAAAAATTAAGTGATGGGCATATGCCGGAGTAATAGTGAATTTGAATTAGAATTTGAAAAGCATTTATTAAGCGCACATTTACCTAGCGGTTTCTTGGCGCTGAGGATGCAATTAAATCCAGTAAAAGGGGTGCAGAGGTTAAGACAGAAAGGCTTGCAGGAAAAGGTGGGTTTTGAGCGCCTTGCGAAAGTCAGAGTACAAGGGTATTGATCTAATGGTGGGGGGAAGGGAGTTCCAGAAGGTGGGGCCAAGTACCGCAAATTTCATCCCTCCCATCCTTTTCTTCCTGAAACGTGGTACGGAAAGGAGGGACTGGGTGGAGGAACGGAGTTCTCTGACCGGGGTGTAATTTTTGATTTCAGAATTTAAAAAAACTGGTGCAGTTCCGGCTCGGGCTTGAAACGTGGTGCAGCCAGGTTTGAAGAGGGCCCGCTCTCTAATGGGCAACCAATGCAAGTCCTTTAATAAAGGGGTGGCGTGGTGCAATTTAGGGAGACCATGAATGAGGCGGGTGGCTTGGTTCTGGACCAGCTGAAGGCGTCGAAGGGCATAAGCCGGAACACTATTATACAAGATGTTACCGTAGTCTAAACGGGATAACACCATTGCTATCAGAATGAGTTTTAAGGCAGAGGGGGAAAAGAATCTGGAGATTTTCCTGATGGTACGAAGGGTAAAGAAACAAGATGATACCACCAGGCCGATCTGGGAGTGCAGGGTGAGATGTTGGTTCAGCATGATCCCAAGGGTTTTAACTGAGTGAGAAGGTAGGGGGTAGGGCACCAAGTGAGGGAGGCCAAAACGTGGGGGTCCAGGGACTGGAAGTGCCACCTGTGAGGACCACCTCAGTTTTATCTGGATTAAGTTTAAGGTGGTTGAAGTTCATCCAGTCCCTGATGAAAATCATAACCGATTGAAAATTGTGGGTGGACTCAGGGGAGGGGGAAAGGTTGAAAATCAACTGGAGGTCATCTGCATAGTTGAAGACTGTGACCTCCAATTGCTGTAAAGCAAAAATAAGGGGGAAGATGTACAAATTAAATAAAACGGGGGAGAGGGAGGAACCCTGAGGGACGCCACACTGCACCTTTCGTGAAGGGGCAGAAAAATCTGCTAGATGAACAGCCTGGGTGCGGTCTTTCAGGAAGGAAGTGAGCCAAGCCAAAGGGGGCCCCCTGAAGCCCGCTGCCTCGACACGGGTGAGGAGAATGGAATGGTCAACCGTGCCGAAGGCAGCGGACAAATCAAGGAGGACCAGGGCTTGGGGCTGGTTGACATCCTTCCACACCCTGGCCACGGTCCCGCGCATCCGTAGAACCACTTCCGGAGGCAGGACCTTCTCCCACCGCGCCACCAAGACCTGAAACACCCTCCCCCTCTACCTACGACAAACCGAAGACCTGCTGACCTTCAGGAGGCAACTCAAGACCTGGCTCTTCGACCAGTAGCAGCAGCAACCCCCGCCACCCCCCAGCGCCTTGAAGCCCTCGCGGGTGAGTAGTGCGCTTTACAAATTAAATGATTGATTGATTAATTGATTGATTGTTCAGATCCCTTATGATTGTGTTATTGGCTGACATTAAAGGCACCTCACGGCTAGTCGTTAATATATCCCCGTTTGCACTACTCTTTCTTGCCTCTTACCTCTGTGTTCTATTTCTGACTATAAACGCCACTCACTTTCGGTTCTAGCCTTCAAAAATTGTCACCAACTAACCCACCCCCAGGTTAATGCGGTACCTCATGCCTACTCGTCTAATTTTTTTCTCCTCATTCACTCCCTTCCTTACTGAGAATCACATCGCTAGTGCTGTAATTTTATACCCCAATTTGAACCGCTACTATCTGCATGTTTTTTCCCCCCTCAGAGACTCTGCCAAAGGTGCCAATCCCCCCGCCAGGGGGCTTTACTGAGATCCTAGGCACAGAGTTTACTGTGTCCAAAACTTAGACATTAACCGAAAATAGGGTCAAAGATTGAGGAATTCTAACTGCAACTCCCAGATCTTATTCCCCTTTGACCACCGCTGCAGAAATGTTAGAACACCTCTCCCCCCTTACCCCTGATCTCCCAAACCCTCTACTCTCTTCCTGATGTTGCTTGTCTCATTTTCGCCGTGTTTTTTCTTCTTCATATATACCTCCCCCTCTCCATTCTGTTCCTAGAGTTCTAGAGTTCTCGCGCGCACTTTCAGCCCCACCGCCTTCACCTCCCCAACCTCACTCCACCCTCTCTCTCGTAGGCCTCAGCCCGTCTCCCTTTTCTTTCTCTCAATTACTACCAGTGCCCTCCACCCCCACCGTTTTTGCCATATGTTCGGTGCCCAGATATCACTCTGCCCTCCCTCTCCCTGTCTGACTCTGAACAATTTCACCCCTTCCAGCCGGCTCTCTTCCATTTTCGTGCCCTCCTTTCTCTTGTCCGGATTTCACCCACCGGGTGCTTTAAATGGAAATACCAGTGTGCCGGTACTTTGTACCTGCCCATTTGAAGCACTGGGCCCTACCCAGCAGGTATCAGCGGCTTTCCAGCGATGCACTGTTTGACACCCCAAGTGACTTAGGGCCATATGTATCAAGCTAATTAGCATTCGTTGCGAATTTCGGCCTTTGCGAATGCTAATTTGATAAATGGTATGTATCAAAATTTGCTATTCCTTATTTTGCGATTGCACTTAAGGAATCGCAAATTTTGCGATTCCTTAAATGCAATGTATCAAACAAAAAATATTCAAAAAATGCCATTAAGGATTCGCAAATTACCACCAACTTCTAGTTGGTGGTAAATTGCGAATTCTTTTCAAAAAGCTTTTTTCCAAAAAACAAAAGGTGCCATATGACGCCCATATATGCCCTTAGGGCATGTATGTGAGCCATATGCCCCCAAATGTCTTTTTCAGGGGTGCAGCTGGGTGTTGTTGAGACACCCCTGCACCCTTGAAAAAATTCCTAATTTGCGATTAGCAAATTGCTAATCGCAAATTGCCCCTTTATTCCTATGGGCCTCCTGGCCCATAGAAATGAATGGGTAATTTGCGATTAGCAATTTGCTAATCGCAAATTAGGAATGGTAAGGAATCGCTATTAAAAAGCGATTTTGTACATACATACCGTTTTGCGAATTCCAAATAGCGATTCCTTAAAATTCGCTATTTGGAATTCGCAAAACGGAACTATGATACATATGGCCCTTAGTGCAGCAAGCATTGGCATAGCTAATAAGTCTCTCCTTTGGGACCTTTTAAGTGTTTAGCCATGCAACAGTTGTTGTTGCACCATGAATATTGTGCTGCATAACTAAATACTTAGAAGGTCCCAAAAGCGAGACCTATTGGCTATGCCAATGCTTGTATTTTTTGTTGGGGATCGTTTGTACGGGACTATTGCACTGTTATGTGAACCACAAGGTCCAACACAGCAGTAGAAGAAAGGCCAGTCTGTCCAGTGTTGTGCCAGACATTTTGAAGGCAGTTGATGCCTCCCTATAGTGAATGCACAGCGCAACAACATGACTGGGAGTCTAAGAACATAGACTGACATAGCCTCTGTAAACACACTGACTCCTGGAGGAGGGATGGTGAAATGGTATAGAAAACCTGAGCCACGTCAAATTTACTGTTGTACAATTGAAGGTAAATACTGAAACCAAAAGTGGGCAGCGAGTAGCTCACTACATCTGTGATCCACTTAACCATTGCCAATAGGGAGGTTTGTTAGGTCAGCGGAAGCAGATGTATAGGGATTCATTGCTAGAATTCTTAGTCATTTGTTGCAATTGCATACTGGGCAGATGGCAGCAGAACAGGCATGACCCAGCCAACTACAGAAGTGTGATTATAGCTCTGTGCTATGACTTGTTTTTAGTGAAGAAGAGCACCTCAAACAAGAGCCGAGGTCCTCAGTAGTCGAGTATGTCTAAAAAAAAGTGGGATGTTTAGAGTCCAAAACAAAGTGATGGCTGCTGAAGGACATGAACTGTGGTTTTTAGGAGCAGATTGCCTCAGCGAAGAACTAGGGTCTTTTGTAGCAGAGTTGCATCTGATCAAAACTAGTGTCTGGTGGATAATAGTACCACGAAAAATAACTGAGGCTTGTACATAACAGTGCATCTGAAAACAAGCATTAAAAATGCAATAGCTGTTGCCTTTGATTAAGTTAAAGCCATTTGCTTTGCTATACAATACCATTAGCAAAGCAAATGGCTTTAACTTAATCAAAGGCGAGACCGATTACATTTTCAATGCTTGTTTTAAATAAGTCCTGGGATGGACTGGCACTAAGGTGTGTTTAGAAATGCGTTTACTATGTGTACAACCTGCGGGTGTGTAATGTTTCTAGAGTTAAGGGAGGCAAACAATGCGAAGGACCCATCTGCTTCCAGTTAGTTCAAGGCCCATGGAGGAGGGAGGGGGCGGCTTCCCACATGTCCAGCTACAAGTGTTTTTCAGTCCTCTAAGATTCGCCAGTGAGTGGGCCGGGTGAAGTGGGGCTGACTCGGCGTTTGCTTATTTCCGACAGGAGAAGAGAAGTTCCAGGCCAGCAGGAGGCCAGCGCGTCCAGCAGCAGCAGTCAGCTGGTAAGACGTTTCTTTTCTTTCTTTTTTTTTTTTAAAGGAGAAACGGGTGACGTGAGATGCATTTTAGGCCTTTCTTCGAGGTCAGAATTAATCATGTCTTTGATAACTCGATGGTGAGCAGTTTCTAAAGCGTGCAAGTAAGTACGAGGCTGGAGGGCAGTCTAACAAGATACAAAGAGTAACAGTTTCTCAACCGCGAGTTCACGAGGAAGAGGCGAGTTGACAGGCCCCAGACTGGCCGTGTGACCGCCCCCAACCCCCTCCAGCCGCCCCTGTGAAGCGGGACCGCTAGGCTCGGGGTCAGGCGGGGGAGGGCGGGTTTGGAATGAGGCGCTCGCGAGGCGCTTTCTTTCAGCAAGAGCACATTGTAAATGTGAGGGGTCGTTGCGCGCTGATCTAAAAGGGAATCTGCGCAACAGTTGGAGGGAAGAAATTCCTGAGGTAGAAAAAAAGTCAGCCATTGCTCGTAGATTTACTTCTCACACTTGCATTGTCAGGATGCTACCATGCGCAGTTTCATGCATTTCGGCAAAGCAAAAAATGTATCCAGTGTCTTGTTATGGTCCTCAAATACCACATCCATCATGTCTTGCACCTCCTGCGTATGTGTACCCACCAGGGGCGGTGGGTGACATTTGAAAGCGGTGGGGCGCAAAGTGATTTGCATACAGCACCGTAGCGAGCGAGCGCAGCGAGCGAGCCCGAACGCTAAAAGGGGGGTTTGGGGGGATTACCCCCCCCAAGAAAAATTTGAAAAAAAAGAAGAAAAATCGTGCATTTTCAAGCAAATTTGAGAAAGCAGGAAGGTTAATAAAGCAACTGTGAAAGTACAGTTATTACATTAATAGATGGCATAACATAGGTAGCTGCTTACTCAGTATAACCACAGAGCTTCATACATTCCGTCCTATTACGCTCAGGTGCTGAATTCAGACTTTCATGGAAATCTCAGCTCTAAGAGTAGAAGAAGTTGCACAGCAGTTGGGAAACAGCCTTCACGAAGCATTGGGAACCACGCCTTACCTTTACCATTAGAACGCACGCAACTATCACGCATGTCTTTCCACACAGACAGATGATAATTTTAAGGTGAAACAAAATGTACTTAATATGCCATTTGATCAGTAAAATCTGTGTAGTCTCCAAATAGAATAAACACTACAAAACTTTTAAAAACAGAGATAACAATGCATTTCTGAGCACCTCAATCAGTATTTTTTTTATTCAACAAACAAGTAGCAGCATTCACTTTTTGTAAATGAAATCAGCACGTCTCTCTTTCAGTGTAGCAAACTCACCACTGACTTATTTACATCATATGCATTTAATGATCTGCATCAGGTAAATGTTCTTTGCAGCAGGCACATTAACCTCCTGCGCTGCCACCTGCTGCTATTTCACTACTGGGACCACAAACATAGGCTAGCTCTGCCACACTTCCAACGCACCTCCATATATAGGCCAACAACTGATTTTTCTATTTTTTGTACTATAGCACGCATTGACCAGACCCGAGAATCAATGGGCAACGTTTCATCAGGGGAAGTCAGTGCTGCTATATAAATGCATTTGCAATTACAATATGAATTATACAATCTGAAACTAAAGCAATGTAAGAGCTATTGTCTCTGTAAAAACCAATGCAATGTCACCCCTCTTTCTGAGCTCATACTTGGCCTAAAGGTTGGGGTGCATTAGGTAGAGAGCCTGAAATGGGTCCTGCATTGAACAAGTGCAGCACATGCTGTGGGTCCAGCCCCATGAGGCCGCCAGTGACACACAGCCACATATTATACTGCACACATGGATTGAAAATGAATAATGGGACGGGAGGGATAGAAGAGAGAACTACATTCCATGGGCCCAATTATGTCGCACTGCCAATTTGCAAACGTGTGAAATGTAATAATAAAATTAAGTTCATGTTTTTTAACTTGTAAGCAGTCAAAGGTTAAACAGCCCAGTAGGTGACAGGAAAAGATTTACCCTGATTGCTCTATATAAAACTCTGAGGGAAAAATAAAGCTAACTAGGCCTCTTACTATGAAGAGTATTGTAAAGGGTGGGAAGAGGCCCAGATTTCAAACCTTAGCACTAGTGGGCTATCAAACCCTGGTATCCAGAATAATGTTAGAAGTGGTGCCCTTCTCCGTCATTACACACGCAATGGGGCACCAGCCAGAGATGTCCCTTCTCACCCTCCTCCTTTGTGTCCTAATGATACACCTTACAGATGACAGAGGCTGACATGCCTCCATTTTGCGAGAGATCACAAAGTAATGCTGTTTGCTGAAGACGTACGGCTAACCCTTACCAACCCGGAGGTCTCACTTCCACAACTACAACACCAACTAGGTAAATTCGAAAAGGTGGCAAGCTTTAACGTTAACAAAGCAAAATCCAAAATTCTTAACCTAACTCTCTCAACAGTGGAAGTAGCGAATGAAAATACTAATCCAAGATGGGCAACCAAACATATTGCCTGCATACTTGGTGACAATCCAACATCTACATTACCCCTCTATGCAAGTAACATACTCCCAATGCTGAGGGAAATACAAAGCAGCAGACTTAGGAGACGGGGTACACTCCCAGTGGCCTCGCTTGGATAACATCAACGCATTCAATTTAAATGTCTTATCTAGACTTTTATTTCTATTCTGAGCCCTTCCACTTATCATTCCAAGCACATTTTTTGCAACGATAAAAAGGGTTTTCTTGAAATATATATTGGGGGGGAGAGACACCGAGAGCAGCAAACTAGGTGCTTGCCGGCCAAAGCAAAAGGGAGGCCTGGCCCTACCCCCACTCACATCTATTACATTGTATCCCGACTCCAGGTCCTAGAAGACTTGAGTGCCCTGGAGTCTGCAAAACTATGGCTTCATATGGGCAGAGCTGTAGCAGTCCATAGTTGTGGATTCTCATCTGTCGATCAAAAGCCCAGAGACCCCCAAACATCTACTGAGCACCCCAACAAATACCACACTACATGTCTGGGTCGAGCTCAATCATAAACTAGCATAAACCACATATACCTTCCCTTAAACACCCATCCATTTCAGCCAGTCCTTCACACCAGCATTTAGTCCTGGGCCCTTTGAGGCCTGGAGGAAGGGCGGCTCTCTTATGGTGAGTGACCTATATAGTAATGGGAAATGTCAAGATGTGTAATAATTGCAAACAGAACTTTACCTTGCAGACACAGAAAGGTTCCACTATGCACAGCTTAGGCTTTGGGTATTGCCCTCAACTATCAAGGACGCAGTCTCCAGAGACCTGACATCTAGAGAAATGTATTAGGCAAGCTAAAGACCAAAAGGGATTATCTCCAAACTATACCAGTTACTACTAGTAGAGACACTATCAAACTAATACCCATACACAAATAGAATGAATGCATTGTTAGGGGAGGCGCCTACAGATCAACAATATTCACACCTAAGGTGGGACCAAACGAGGCACTCCACACTTTTCTGGCAAAGAAGCACATTTTAAATTACTGTAGGACTGGTATATACATCTGGCGAAAGTCCACAAATAATACCCTAGTGCTAGTGCGCATCGCTGCGCTGGCAAGATTGTGATAACATAGGTGATCTACTTCATATGTCGTGGCCTTGTCCCAAAAATACGGTTCTTTTGTGGGGAGGTTTCAACAGCTGCACAGGGATGTAATTCAACTGATGCAGGTAATGTATTTAAAATGTATAATGAAAGATTACAATTGGCAGTCAGGCACCCCATCACTTTGCAGCAGGACTCCCAGCTTTCCCATGTCAAGTGGACCGTCCGCAAGCTCTTCATTCATCGAATGAGGAGGAGTCCGACCAGTCATTTTCCCTTTGGAAAGCTTTATATAGTCTGTTGATCAGCCCTCTACTACTTTCCCTTCCTGTTAAAATCGCCTGTAGTGCTTTCAGAATCTTGGGCTCTGTAGGGAACTTGGGGTATAAGGATCGCACTGCCAAGCGCAGTCTGGTGTTTGAGGACCCAAGCATTGCATAGTACTGGTGACCAGCCTGAAAATCAGCCAGTGCCAAAAAGAAGTTTGGTTCAGAGGTGGCTTTTTATGCTGGTTGAGATTCGGAGCTGGCTGTTCGTGCACATAGAGTTGCAGAGGTCTGTGGGTTCTACAGAGAGTGGTCAGAGGTGACTATAGGTTCACGCATTCTAAGACTGTTTGCTCACATACAGGTTCAGGCCAGGGTCTGTGGATTCTGTAGAGAGTGGTCCGAAGTGGCTATACTTTCATGCAGACTGAGGCTGTGCACATATAGGTTCAGAGGTCTGTGGGTTCTAGAACTTCTACAGGTAGTGGTTCGGAGGTGGCTATAGGTTCATGCAGACTGAGGCTCCGAGGTGGAAGTTCGCGTGGGTTGTGGTCTGGAGGTGGTACGCAAAGGGTCACGCTTTCTGAACAGAGGTGCGTGAGATCTTGCTGAGTTTGTGGTGAGAGTTGAGCTGTCCACTAGTTCTGACGAGAGAGAGTTCTACAATGAGGCATACATTCGGACATTGCTAATTTCATCAGGCAGAGTGTCCACACGATTTACCTTAATTCTGCAGAGAGAGGTTATGTAGTCTGTAAATTCGGCAGTGGTCTCGGATAAATTCGATCGAGAGGAGAGGTTCGACAGCCTCCGTGAATTCTGCAGAGAAAAGTGCAGACATATTTATGTTCGGCAGAGTGCGCTCGAAAGATTTGTAGTGTACACGTGCTGGCGAGACAGATCCTGAGGCTTGCTGAGGTCTGAGGGTGAGGAGAGAGGTGCAGAGGTAACAGACTCAGCGGAGAGCTATTCTAACTATACTGGCCTGCCTTGCTTCAGGCAAGCAGCTTGTGTCCTGTGTCCACCGAGCTTCCAAAACTACCCTTTCATTCAAACACTCCAGCCAGGTATCACTAAGTGATACCTGGCGGGAGCCAGAATGCGCATATGTCGTCACGAATTCTAATCCCAGCAGCAGTCCATCCTTACGGCGTCGGTAAATTCAGTGCCATTAACCTGGGTAATGATAACATCTGCTAGTTACAGCGCCTTCAAACGGCAGGCAGAATCGAGTTATTAAGCGTTACGCACAACAGGTTTTATGATCACCCCTCACACGAGGAGTGTGCCCTACAAGACTCTGGGGTCTGCTTCTCGCGTTTGTACAACTGTGAGATATTTCACTCGTTTTACTACGCCGAGGACTGGGCTGACTCCCTTCACATTAAAACTACCTCGGCTCGTAGGCCACTGTATACCATTGTCTGAATAGAACTCCACACAGCATGTCCAACAACTCTCTTTAATATGTAAAAATTGATTGATGTAAGGCATAATGCTTCTAACCCATACCATACAACATAAATTACATGAGCCCCTAAACACAAGACAAGTGGTTCATTACATAATCTACATAATCTATTAGAATTTCCAATAGAAAGCAAGCTTTGAACTGCATCTGAGTGCTTTCTAGAGCACCACACGCTCTCATGAATGTAAGACTCGACGTCTAAAAAATACCATGTAGGCATCTTATGCAGCCGGGCGTTAGCTCACTGGAGTATGTGCTTGGAGCTAGGATTTACTGCGCTACAGAAGGGGCGGGCGGGCATAGTACACTATTGTAAGCATCGCAGCATAAAACCAAACCGTTAGTAGCGTGATGCAGTACTGAATGGGATAAGATTATCATTTATTTGATTGCCTCTGTATGTATGCGCAAAAGGATTGGGAGCTTTAGGTTAGGGATAAATGCATTTATGTTCAGACGTTGTGTTGGACATTACTAAAAGACCACAACCATCTTTCAAATGTGTATCCTTGAATTATCATAGAAACTGCAAATAGTCAGACAGGAAGGGAAATGCCCGAGCAAACATTTATAACCTGTAGGGCGTCTCTGCTCGGCATTCCATTCCATTATTTTGAGCTCTTCTGCCACATTACATGAAGCAGGTGATCCAATGCTAGGCAGCCTCGGCCCTGCCTCCAAGAAGCAGTTCATCGTGACTTGTTGGCACAATAACTCGGCACAGGAAGGCAAGCGACCCCAGATGCCATGCCTTGCACACCCCCAGATACAGTGAGCTCGGGCACCTTTCACCAGGGGAGACTCCGAGACATCATGATCTAACGAGTGATTAACTTTGTCTGTAAGCTAGAAACAAAGAATCTGCACTGAAAATAGAAAGATGTACACACTTTTTGGCTGCTGTGTACACTATTATGTAATTCAAGGTGTTTTCTATATAGGTGATGCTTGAGTATATGTACACAATTGATGCGGTTTCTGTGTTTAAATGTATGTGAGCAATTATTATTTTCTTGAGTTGGACCACACATCTGTGTGGCCTCTTTTTATTAATCGTGTGTATCAGACATGCCCCACACAAATAAAATATATGTAAGTGGCCATTTCTTGCATTGGCCGAGGTATGAAGATGTGTGTAGGCTACTATTATGCTAGGAATGCTAGGCAGCCTCGGCCCTGCCTCCAAGAAGCAGTTCATCGTGACTTGTTGGCACAATAACTCGGCACAGGAAGGCAAGCGACCCCAGATGCCATGCCTTGCACACCCCCAGATACAGTGAGCTCGGGCACCTTTCACCAGGGGTCGGGGAGACTCCAAGACATCATGATGATCTAACGAGTGATTAACTTTGCAGCCGGCGCTTCTAAGCACTGTGACTCGGAGTCTCCATTGGTGGCATTTTCCATTCCGTTGTTTTTTAGCTCGGTTGTGCTGCTGCACACCAGTCTTGACCCAACCCCTAAGCATCAGTCACCCTAACCTTCCGGCGCAGACCAGACTGGATATCTACACTAAAATGAAAACTTTCATAAACGGCAGTAGGGCGCAGTAGTCATTCTTGATGATCAGATCAAGACAATACCTTTCGTTGCACAAGTCAGCAGCACTGCACCGAAAGTCGTGACGGTGGTGAGGCGCCTCAGGGAGTCAGTCACGGTGACACACACGGACACGGTCCCTGCTGCGCACGAGGGACGAGGAGTGGCGAGCAGTGCTCCAGGGACAAACCACGCTTGAAGCAGCGCACGCATCCCGGCAAAATGGCCAATCACTGCATGGCTTCGCATGAAGTCACACAGTGATTGGCCATAACAATGCAGCTGAGGCAGTGTGTGCCACCCGCACGCGCGGCATCCAATGATGCTAGGGGGGCACATTTGCAGCTCGCCCTGTCGCCCTACGTAAACCCCGGGGGGCTGCGGCCGGATAAACCAGCACCCCCTGCCTGGTCCCGCTCTCTCTAAGGGGAACTTACACTGCGCTGCGCGCATGCTCGGGCAAGTGTTCACACCAAATCGCACTTGCGCACTACGATCTCTGCTGCAGCCTGAGTGTGACTGTCTGTCACTCAAGCTGCAGCAGGCTGAGCCCCCCCCCCCCCCTGCGCACTCCGAAATCGCCGGGTGTGTCCCAGATTCCCGGAGGCAGTCAGGCGGATTGTAATTTTAATATTAGGATTGCTAATGCGCGATGCACATTGACGACGCGACGCCGACGGTGGGTCCATGTGGCTGGTAGGGCTACGCCCCTACGCCCCAATGGACGCACCGCTGCTGGTACCCACCCTGCCTGATATCGACATCTGAATCATTAACGCCTTGGCTGCTAGGGGTTCCCCCTAAGACCTCCATGTTGGGAGCTGAGAATACCTGTCTTGATTGGCAGAAGATGTGTTTTGCCACAAAAAGTGCTTCTCCTCTACACAGTTTAGTTTATCAGTTTACTTTATTGGTGATTATAGGAGGTAGGATCCTTCTGCATGGTTACCCCACGTTTTGCCTGGTGCTATGCTGGTTTATGGCTAGTCTGACTGAGATCTTGCTAATCAGGACCCCAATCTAGCTGCTTTCTCCCTAAACGTGTTGTATTGAGTACACTGAAGATTGGATACTGGGCTACCCCTATCAGTCCCTAGTATATGGTACTAAGGTACCCAGGGCATAGGTACCACAGAGGTCTCCCATAAACGGAAGCATGCATTATGCCACCCATGGGAGACCATACAACTTAGAACTACAGGCCTGCCATTGCACCACAAGCTGAAGATATAGGTTTACTATATATATATATATATATATAACGGTCTCTGCACTTAAAACCTGTAAGTCAGTGGTTCCCAAACTTTTGACTCATGAGGACCCCCATTAAGTCACCACTGGAAGCCGGGGACCCCCAAGCAATTTGTAGGATTTAAATTTCAAACATTAATTCGAACAAAATAAACACACATGTGCACACATATTTACAAGCCCCTGTCCGCAAGGGAATGTTACTTTTTGTGATGTTCCCATGGCGAGAGGGGCTTCGCCTTATTTACAAGGCAGCGTTAAGGCACTTATGTGGCTTAAAGCTGCCTTGCAAATAACGCCCCCTTTCATGCAATACTTAGCGTGAAAGAGGTGGGCAGTGGGTGCTGCGGTGGGCGTTCCACTGCAACACCCATTGATTTTTACGCTGCCTCCTATTCACAAGGGCTGCTTAAATAGGAGACTGCGCCAAAATTAAAACCAGGAAACACCTGGTCTTAACTTGGTGAAACGAGGAGAAATGCTCCTCGATTTTGCTTTTTCCATGTGTGCTGCCTTTTTGCAGCACACAAAGCAAAACGCCTTGGATTGTTTATGTTCAGGAAGGTGACCCTTCCTGCACATAAATAATCTTTAAAAAAATTATATTTTGTAACTTCCATGTGTGCTGCATTAAGCAGAACACATAGAAGTGACGAAACAGCATTTCAAGATTGTTTATGTGCAGGAAGGAGGACCTTCCTGTACATAAACTATCTTCCCCTGCACACAGATGCCTTTGCACCATGGTGAAAGGGTGCCTGCATTGGCGCTACCCTGCTAAATGTAGTACCAGCGCAGGAGGAAACGCAGGGCTGCACCATATTCTTGTAAATAGCAGTACTTTGTAATCCTGAAGGCAGGTTGCTTGGTTCTAAGTGAGAGGGTGCCCCTGCATGAGCAGGACACCCCTTCAGCCTACGAGTCCATTGTCCCGGGTTGTCAGTGCATAGCTGCTAAGGTTTCATATTGCTATGTCTGACATTGTCATAATTCCAGTGTAATTATGTGTGACATTTCAACAACTAAGAGTGACATTTCTTCATGAGCAAAATCATGCAATGCAATGGTGCTAACTTCTTGCACCAATCACAGAGGTCTCAGGGTTACCTCACCAACAGACAGAAAGAACTCGTCTACCTATAAACAGTCTTTATTTGTGTTTGGGCTCACCACTGCTTCCCTGCTCAAACCATGCACCTATGACCCTACGTACTCACCATATAACAGAGGGAGCAGATGTTCCGGAAAGTCATTTATGGGGTAGAGGTTGCAGGGATCCTGCTACGCCATTGTTACAAGGGGATACTAGCCATCGGTCCGAGGTGGAGGAGTGCGGGGTGGTAGTGGTGGACAGTGCTGATACTACAGACATAGAGTGAGTGCGAGACTGTGCTTGCTGGCTAGTGGTGGGCAGGCACCCGAGAAAGGACCAGTGATGTTTAAACGGCAGCCCCCTAAAATGATGGTTGAGCGGGCTACCTCTCACACCTCCCGGGTCTGCAGTCCCAGCCCCAGAGCTGCTGTTCACCCTACCTGACAGCCGCTCTCAGGGAGCCAAGGGTCAAAATGGCAAGTGAGGGCCTGTGGGAGTAAGGTGGCAGCCGAGGCCTCGGCTGTCCTGGTCTTTCTCTGGCACAGCAAAAGGGTCAGCCGGGATCGGCAGTGGTGGGGGTCAACCCGGGAGCCCGGCTTGCACTAGCTGGTCCTGGAGCTGCAATGAAGGGGCTCAGACAGGGGTGGGGGCCTGGGCGGTCCAGCACTGCCTAGGAGATGCAGTTCTGCTTCCCTGTTATGTACTTGCGGCCTGGGCAAGGGATAAGACGAAGGGGCAGAATGTTTCACTCACATGGAAATCGATAAGTCACATTATCGCGTCCTGTATGTGCACAGAGTGTGCCTTATTGGCACACAGCAGGCTGCCCATGCTTGAAGTATGGGCCTGCCCGATCCTGCAGCGCTGCCGCTAAAAAGGAAATCAATAATTCACACACATACTGCTGCACTGCAGTGAGTACAGTCACTTACTTCAATTGTGCGGCAGGTTCAGGCCGCAAGCCACCCTCCTGAGAAGTTTTTGACAATATCCTGGCCGCTGCAATGGTAACATTAATTTCTGAATGATTCTAAATTTGCAGCGCTGCGCCATGATTTGCAGCAAAAACAGCCATTTCATGTGAGACTAGTTAACTTACTTACCGCAGCGTCACTACGGCAGAACGCCGGTCCAAACTCACTGCCCTGTGGCGGAACAGTTGACGGGGTCACAGTGGGCGCACTGCCTGGCACACATGATGACCGGCTGCAGAACCACTAGTCACTCCGCTGGCAGTCGAGTCACACTCCCCGCAACGCCAGTCATCATGCAGCGCTGGGGCACTGTCAGGCTCAGCCAGAGTTCAGTACTCCACTGTGGTGCGACTCTCGCTGCTCCCGTAATCCAGCAGGGTGGCTCAGGGGCTGCGCTGCGGCTGGCTGCATGCCTGGTGGAAGTTAACCCGGTTCAGAGGCAGCTCAACTTGGTGGAACTATACAGCGCCAGCCAGTAGCAGCTCATCTGAGGCAGCACTCAGTGCAACTTAGCTGAGCGGCGAGCGCACGACTTGACTTCACTCACTCAAGTCCAAGAGTGACCTCACAGGTGACCGGAGGCTTCCCCGTGCCCAAGAGCTATGATCTGCCGTTTTGGGGTGGCTTTTTCCTGCCAGGCAAGGTGAGCTGGAGAGACGATCCACGCACAGGTTCGTTGCCTACTGGTTGTGCGGCCTTCCATGCAGAGAGAGGCGGAACGCGCTAGAGGGCCTGATTGTGATCGCGCCAGTGCCCAAGGCGATATGGGGACTGCAGCTGGTCCTCAGACTGTGCCCCTACCGCCATTGACAAGCAGTATGGATTTGGCAAGAAAGATCGTGGGTCTATGAAGAGGTAGAACACAGCTCTGAGCACCGCGATTAATGGCCCGCGTGACATAGTTTGAGCGTGCTCTCGCGCCTGCGGCCTGACAGAGAACGCGACCTCACGATTTCCTGCTGCCTGGGGCTGATTCAACGCAGGGTCCTGCTGGAGAGTCCGAGGGCGCCTCACTGTGCTAGCGGCGTGGGATAGGTTTTCCTGTGAGCGCGCCTTCTCTGGCGACGAGTGACCTCAATTAGTTCCTGCAGTGTGCAGGAGGACCGCCATTAGGTCTTATCTGGATAATGGACAGGCCCCAGTACCCTGCTGCTTGTGGGCTGTGTGTCAGTTTCACAGCCTGCAACGCGGCGCCGCGGGCGGAGCCGGGAATATTAGTTAAGCCTGGCGCTTGCTTGCAGGCGCGACTGTGATGCCGAAAAATTGCAACAATGTAGCTAGGGCTGTACCGCTCTGACTTCCAGCCAGAGCTGCATGATGATCCTTAACTGTTTATGAGTCGGAGAGCGCTCAGCGGCCTGCGAGCAGCAAGTGAGACTGCTGGGAGTAGCACCCAAGAGAGTGGCATTAAAATGCGTGACAAAGCATTTTAGTGCGGTAATGCGGAACACCACACTGAAATGCGTTAGTGTCACACGTGATGCGTGATACTTGGCAGGACTGTATTCCCGGCCCCGCCCGTAGCGCCACGCTGCAGGCTGTGAAACTGACACACAGCCCGCACGCAGCAGGGTACCGGGCCTGTCAATTATCCGGATAAGACCTCATGGCGGTCCTCCTGCACACTGCAGGAACTAATTGAGGTCAATCGTCGCCAGAGAAGGCGCGCTCACAGGAAAACCTATCCCACGCCGCTAACACAGTGAGGCGCCCTCGGAGTCTCCAGCAGGGTCCTGCGTTGAATCAGCCCCAGGCAGCAGGAAATCGTGAGGCCGCGTTCTCTATTGGGCCGCAGGCGCGAGAGCGCACTCAAAGTATGTCACGCGGGCCCTTAATCGCGGTGATCAGAGCTGCTGTCTACCTCCTCATAGACCCACAATCTTTCTTGCCGAATCCACACTGCTGGTCACTGGTGGTAGGGGCACCGCCTGAGGACCAGCTGCAGTCCACATATCGCCTTGGGCACTGGTGCAATCACAATCAGGCCATCTAGCGTGTTACTCCTCTCTCTGCATGGAAGGCCGCACACCCAGTAGGCCTAAACCCCTGCATGGCTTGTCTCTCCAACTCACTTTGCCTGGCGGTGAAAAGCCACCCCGAGCGGCGGATCATAGCTCTCAGGAAGGGGGGAAGCATCCGGTCACCTGTGAGGTCACTCTTGGACTGGAGTGAGTGAAGTCAAGTTGTGCGCTCACCGCTCAGCTAAGCTGCACTGAGTGCTGCCTCAGCAGAGCTGCTACCGGCTGGGGCTGCACAGTTCCACCAAGTTGAGCTGCCTCTGAGCCGGGTTAACTTCCACCAGGCAGGCAGCCAGCCGCAGCGCATCCCCTGAGCCGCCCCGCTGGACGACGGGGGCCGCGAGAGTCGCACCACAGTGGAGTACTGAACTCTGGCTGAGCCTGACAGTGCCCTGGCGCTGCATGATGACTGGCATCGCGGGCGTTGCGGGAAGTGTGACTCGACTGCCAGCAGAGTGACTAGTGGTGCTGCAGACGGTCATCGTGTGTGCCAGGCAGTGCGCCCGCTGTGACCCCATCAACTGTTCCGCCACAGGGCAGTGAGTCTGGACCGGCGCTGCTGCCGTAGTGACGCTGCGGTAAGTAAGTTAACTAGTCTCACATGAAATGGCTGTTTTTGCTGCAAATCATGGCGCAACGCTGCTTGCTCGAACCGCTGCAAATTTAGAATAATTCACAAATTAATGTTACTATTGCAGCGGCCAGGACATTGTCACTAAACTCTCAGGCGGGTGGCTCGCAGACCGTACCTGCCGCGAAATTGAAGTGACTGTACTCACTGCAGTGCAGCAGTATGCGTGTAAATTATTGATTTCCTTTTTAGTGGCAGCGCTGCAGGATCGAGCAGGCCCATACTTCAAGCATGGGCAGCCTGCTGTGTGCCAATAAGGCACAGTCTGTGCACATACAGGATGCGATAATGCGACTTATCGATTTCCATGTGAGTGAAACATTCCGCCCCTTCGTCTTATCCCTTGCCCAGGCCACAAGTACATAACGGCAAAGCAGAATTGCATCTCCTAGGCAGTGCTGAACCGTCCAGGCCCCCACCCTGTCTGAGCCACTTCATTGCAGCTCCAGGAACCGCAAGTGCAAGCCGGGCTCCTGGGTTGGCCCCCGCCACTGCCGATCCCGGCTGACCCTTTTACTGTGTCAGCCCCTCTGGCACCGGGCTGTACCTGACATAGAGCCAGGGAAAGACCAGAACAGCTGAGGCCTCGGCTGCCACCTTACCCCCGCAGGCCCTCACTTGCCATTTTGACACTTGACACCCTGAGAGCAGCTGTCAGGTAGGGTAAACAGCAGTTCTGGGGCTGGGACTGCAGACCCGGGGGTGTGAGACGTCGCCCGCTCAACCATCATTTTAGGGGGCTGCCGTTTAAACATCACTGGTCCTTTCTCGGGTGCCTGCCCACCACTAGCCAGGAAGCACAGTCTCGCACTCACTCTATGTCTGTAGTATCAGCACTGTCCACCACTACCACCCCGCACTCCTCCACCTCGGACCGATGGCTAGTATCCCCTTGTAACAATGGCGTAGCAGGATCCCTGCAACCTCTACCCCATAAATGACTTTCCGGAACATCTGCTCCCTCTGTTATATGGTGAGTACGTAGGGTCATAGGTGCATGGTTTGAGCAGGGAAGCAGTGCTGACCCAAACACAAATAAAGACTGTTTATAGGTAGACGAGTTCTTTCTGTCTGTTGGTGAGGTAACCCTGAGACCTCTGTGATTGGTGCAAGAAGTTAGCACCATTTCAAAATGCAATAGGGAAAGAAATCACGCTCACACCCAAACTGTGACTGCTCAATGTATGGGATGCCACAGATCTCACTAGCACTGAACAACAATGGGCCACCCTCGGGCTTAAACTAGCCAAATGTAGTATAACTATGAGATGGGGAGTTGGGAACCCACCAACAGAGAGAAACTGGGCAAACAAAATTAATAAATACATAATAGCAGAGAAGGAGGTCTTCAAAAGCAGGGGCTGCCACAAAAAGTGGTATAGCAAATGGGGAAAGTGGAATTCATAAAGAGGAGAAATCTGCATCTCCCCTTTGACTGACTTGCAGGAGGAGACAGAAATAGAGAAAGACCCGGATGAAAATATATCTGAAAGTGCCGTTATCAAGTGGGTACCGCTATGTTGTGAAATGTCTCCTGTGTTGATTGAATAGATGAACGGACGTATATGACACTGTTTCAAACTAAAAAAAAGAATTAAAAAAGAATAGGACCACATTTGCAAGTGGGGCAAATTGGAACTTGTCAAGATGCTGTACATGTCTTTTACAAGGTAAGGGGATACTTGCATGTATTCTTCTACAGAGATTTGTGACCCAACAGAGCCACAAACATCCAAAGAAATCAGCCCACAGACCTCTTTAGGGACTACATCGCTGGGACAGAGATGCAACTAACATCTGTCAACATAAGTGATATCCAAGTAGAAGCGGGATTCATATCCAAACATAGCTGAGCATGAATGATACAATCATGAACTGAGAAAGACGTGTTAGCAACAGAGACCACGAACAGAACCAAGCCAGTACCAAGCTGCACCTCATTTGAACATACTAGGGCTTGGACATGTCGGATTCAGTGTGGCTCTTTCTGCAGTACCTCCTCTAATGCACGAGCCTGAGGAGACAGAGAGCAGTGAGCTATACAGGCTCAGTCAAGGGCTGTAAAATAAATTATATTTTCAAGAATTAGCCAGTATTATTTAAATGACAGAGCTCAGCCCACCACATCACCAGCCTGACAAGAGTAGCCCGTGAACAGAGCTATAGGATCAGTCAGGCTGTACATTTAAATGATAATTTCAAGTAGTAATACAGACCTGAGTAAGCTACGGCCACGACGAGTCTCCAGCAGCCTCTCTGTGATGAAGACTATCTGTTTGAACTCTCGTCACTGACCCGGTCCGGTCACGCCGCATGTTGAAGCACCAATTAACTGTCTGGACAGACAGCAGTGGCTGCTAAACTAAAAAAATGTAACTACTGCTCGCTCGTGCTGTGGCCCGCCTCATCAGTGACTACTTCCTGCCTCCACTCTCTGCAAATTGACACAATGTTACACATTCACATGACGCCATGTCAGCTTAATGCAGACACAGATGTGAATGCTGCAACCAGCAAACACAGCTGAGCCACCAGGCAGCCTGGCTGGGCCACCAGACCCACACTTCAGAATATGACCTTACCTGGCATATGTTAACTTTAAATTCAACATACGGGCAACACTGCAGTGTCTAGTACTACCGGAGTCACTCACACACTCTGCCAAAGCAGCCAATTCATGACCCACGCTGCTGAGGGCTACTTCTATAGCGGGTCTCCGGTCTTGCAGCTTGACTCTGCAAGGAGGCACTATAAAGAATGATTTTGCATTTTAGTGCGGTGGTGCAGACTGCCACACTTAAATGTGTTAGTCTAACGCCAGATGTGTGGTACTTGGCAGGGTTGGCAGTCATTAATCAACAAGGATTTTTAGATCTGGCTTGACAGTAAAACTGTCACTTGACCTATTAACCTACACCAATATTAATCTACAGTTCTTTGCTTGTGCACAAATACATAACAATTCTCAAGCTATTTACTTGTAACCCTGGGTGGAGTTCTCGCAGTAGGACTACGCAGAGCTACGCAAAGCGCAAATAACACTCCGTCGCGCTATGCCTGGATTTAGTTGAATCCCTAGTGCCCCTTGGTCAGCCCACCGCAATACTGAGGGGCTTTTTTCCACCACATACAGTTTAACTTCTGAGAACCTGTCTTTGAACTCGAAGCGGAGTGGGCAGAAACCTACCATAGGAATCTTCTCTCCTGTGAATGTGACAAGGTGAACGTCTATGGGGTGTAGGTGAGTGCCTAAGGTGCACGTAAAGTCTCTCTCCCAGATGTTGCGTTGAATGATAGTGTATGGCGACCCTGGGTCTGCCACCATGGAGACCTGTATGCCTCCTATAGTTAACAAGCAAGAGGGTTTCTTGCTGCTAGTACAGTCAATACCCAGAACTTGGTCATCAATGCAAAGAACACTGTCCTCCTCAACTTCTCCCTCCACCCCATCTGTGTCGGAATCCTGTAGGACGTATTTAACAGAGGAGTTAATGGGCTTGCGTCTGCATACTTTCCCAAAATGACCCATCACCCCAATAGGAGCATTTAACTCGGAAGGCTGGGCACCGTCTGTCATTGGCTGCATGCGTATGCCTGCTACACCTGTAGCAGCCACTCTTGTGGTGACTGGGTGTCCTGTGGGGTCTGGCCGCTTTGGATAGTGGCTTCTTGCTGTATTTCCCCACTGTGGTTGGGGTTTTGCTGTGCTGGGGTTTGGAGTCAATCACTTTGCACACCGTAGTCGCACTGGTGCAATCCTTCTTAGCCGCTACAGCGCACCTTTTAGAGAGCTCTGCCTTCTTGATCAGGGCTATGATCTCATTGAGGGGTGCATCTCCACTAACCCAAAGTTTCTCCTGTATATTCGTATTGACTGTGTGCATTATTATCTGGTCGCGTACTAGTACATCATGGAGATGTCCGAACTTGCAAGTGACTGCTAGCTGCCTAAGTGCAGCCACGTAATACTCCACCGATTCCGTTTCTGATTGTTTCCGCTGGAGGAAAGTATAGCGGTCTATGGCCGTACAGACTACAGGTTGGCAGTGGCTATTTAAATCTTTCAACGCGTGGTGAAAGACATCATCGTCATCAGGGAGCCTACTCTTTTTTACCATGTTCTCGTACACTCGAAGACCTTCAGGCCCCAGATTGAGCAATAGTATTTTCTTCCTGCGCTTGCTGGAAAATGCCTCTTTGCCCCCGTCCTCCAGAGCTGACAAATAATAAAAAAAATACCCCTTTATCCCACTTCATGGCTGGTTCTCCTGGTTTCGTCAGGAAGGGGACTGGATTTGTGAGGGAAAATGTCTGCACACACATCCTGACTGGGCGACAGGACTGTGATCAGCCCAACGGAGACTGGTGACAACTGGGCAGCGGTGGACTGGGAGGAGTAGCAGCGCAGGGGTAGCGTCCCTGTAGGAGGGCTCTTCTATATGCTGGTCCGTAGGCACACCAGGCACTTACTTGGAGACGCTGACCCTCTGTAGCACCCTGTCGCCAGCAGGGCTTCAGCTGCTGTGCAAAGCCCGTTGGCTTATGTCTGCATCCTCGTGGACTTGGTCTGCTGGGTGGTGTCTTTCGGTGCTGGCCAGCAGGCACTGTATGCACTGACTTGGGATGCGCCCTCTGTTCCTGGCACGTGAAGTGGTACTACCGGGCTTCTGGCGCTGTACTCAGCTCTGTGGCACGTTGTGTGGTGGTGCAGGGCCTCTGGTTGCTCATCACAGCTCTGTAACACTGTGTGAAATGCTGTAATGCTGTAATGTACCTGGTTGCTGTGCTGGGCTCTGTGGTACTTCATATGGCTTTGCTGGGCACCTGATGGCTGAACTTAGCTCTCTGCTGAAATGACTCTCAGGTGGATGGGACACGTGGAGGAACACTGCAGGGCCCTTGGCGCTGTGCTGAGCTCTGCTGGGCTTCGTCTGAGGCTGTAGGTTTCCTGGATGCTGTGGCCAACACTGTAGGTGCAGCTGCTGTCAGTATTTAATTTCAAAGAGAGAGACCCCTTACACCAGGGGAATAAGGTACTTGTTCAAAGTGGAATAGAGTGCTTCCCTTGGCACAGTTTAATCGTTAAGCCCACATGTTAACTTTGGATATTTAAACATTTAAACACTATAAAACAAACCAATACATATATAAAAAGGCTGGTATAAATTTATTATTCTTAAAAACAATGACAGTCACAAATTTAAAAAATATGGTGTTACCATATTACAACTGATAAAAACAGAGGGAAGAAAGCAAAAAACCTTTTCTTCTAACAATTTATAATACAACTGAACATAATATCATAAGGAAAATCAATGACGAGTTCAATGGACAGAATAGGATAAATAAATCAAATTCTACTACACCACAACAAAGAGAGACATATAAAGACAATACAGTTTTGTCATTCCAGCTATGGCACACCGAGTGTATCAATCTCAGACTGGCAATCTTGGGTACATATAATTATTGTACTTTACAAAATTGACACGGTTACTCAGTTGTGCAATTCGTTTTGCGTCGACGCGTTTCGATGGCTTATTTCATATTCTTGCCATCTTTTTCAAGACTGTTGTTTTTTCGTCTCCCTTTATCCGCGGCACTGGATGGTTGCCTTAAATTAGAGGTTCCTTTTATGTCATATTTAGGAAGAATTTCTCTGTTTGTCCTGCACAGGCATATTATAGGGCAGGGCTAATCTGCTAGGGATTTCCTTGCTGCTTATTCTTTCCACGTGGTAAAATTATGTCAACAGTCCTGAACAGGGGTTATCTTTATTTATTATTATCCAGTTGGCGGTAACCCACTGGTCGCGTCTACTGGAAGGGCACGTCCCGCCTTGTTTAAAAATTGCTTGTATCTTGCTCATTAAGTCGCTGTGTTAAGTGCGGAGTGGATACTTGGCTGAGCCGTCTTTTAATCTTGCAAAGCGGCAGCACTTGTCTCTCCACTCCCAGTCCGTTGCAATCCTCCGTCTGGTTTCCCGTAGCGTTCCCCATTGTAGTGGGCTATGGAAAGCTGTTCCCAAGCGGGGAGACAGGGCCTCACCTCCCCCCGCGACCGCACTGGATTTCAGAGGGGGGTCGCTGCACGCTGTTGGAAAGGCGACCCGGGGGAGGCAGAAGATGTCTGACTGACCACCCCTAGGTCCACCCCTCCGTTGAGAAGTAGCCGAGCGTTATCGAGAGGCCTCCTGAATGAGGGCCCTCTCCTAGGATCGTACAGCAGAGTAATCACAGCACTACAAACGGACACCACACAGGAGGTCAAGTTCTCAAGCCTTTATAAGTAATAACGGTTGCGGGTTCTTGGCAGTATATACAGCTGGATCGAGGGATCCGTAAAGTCTCGGACAAGGAGGGTAAGGTAGCGGGGCAGTCTTACTCTGGGCGGAGGAAGGGATACCCTACGCACAGCTCTCAATCCTCGAGCTGGGGGGTTCCGAGAGGTTCGAGCCACGGCGGCGCAAGCAGGCTTGCAAGGTAGTTCAGCAAGGTAGGCCGCGGCAGCGCCAGCAGGCTCTCAGATGGTTCAGCCAGGTAGGCCGCGGCAGCGCCAGAAGGCTCTCAGATGGTTCAGCAAGGTAGGCCGCGGCAGCGCCAGCAGTCTCTCAGATGGTTCAGCAAGGTAGGCCGCGGCAGCGCCAGCAGGCTCTCGGATCGTTCAACAAGGTAGGCCGCGGCAGCGCCAGCAGGCTCTCAGATGGTTCAGCAAGGTAGGCCGCGGCAGCGCCAGCAGGCTCTCGGAAGGTTCAGCAAGGTAGGCGGTGGCAGCGCCAGCAGGCTCTCGGATGTTTCAGCAAGGTAGGCCGCGGCAGCGCCAGCAGGCTCTCAGATGGCTTCAGGTTACAGGAAGGATGAGTTTGTCTGGTGTCCGCCGTGACAGCGTCAGCAGGGCTTCCAGTCCAGGATACAACTGGCGTCCTACTCCGGGGCTGGCCCAGATATAGGACGGAGGTCCTTTGATGTCCGGACCCTCGCGTCTGGGGGCTAGAGGGGCCGGGATGATGGTGTCCAGACACCCAGCAGGGGGGTGGAGCCAGCGCCCAGGGAGGCCGGAGGGCGATCGATACCAGGCGTCCGGGGACGGCTGGAGGGCCATCGAAACTCCTCTCCCTCCGGGATCTGTCGAGTGGCCACTCGACCGCCTGGGTGGATCTTGGTGCCTCGATGTCTGGGCTTCGCTGGGGCCGAGGCCACGTGGTCGTGACGTGGTGGGCCCAAGATGGAGTCGGGCACGGCCTCGTGCTTGGGTCGTGATGGGCCTACGCTGGGGCCAGGCCGATGATGGGGATCCGGGATGGTAGCCGGATCTGTGGTGTTGGGGCGTGCAGGGTCGGGCAGAAGGGGCCGCCCGATGTCCGGAGGAGGGCTGATGTCGTCCTGGGCCCGCCATGCGGGAGGGGTAGGACCACGCCATGAGGCCGGGTCCAACACGCGCGTCCCACCCGATCCGTCTGCCACGCTCTCTCTACCTCCGAGGATTCCACCGCACTGTGCACAGCGGGCCGTTCTGCTGCTGGCGCAGGTACCGCGCTGATTCCACACGCGGCACAAGCCAACCTCGTCGCCAATTGTAGGAGGCAATTCTGCAGTATAAATGAATGCTGGAGACACTTGTGTGTAACAGGTTCTTTATTGGTAGAGAAAGCGCCGGGGTCAATCCTGCACCGCTAGCTCTCTAGTGCAGAAGAACGCTCACGGCCGCTCCCAGCATGCACTTCGCCGGATACGTGGTCTAGCCACTAGGGGGCCACACCACATTACCTCCCACCACGTTGTTGCTTCTCTTCCCAACCCCTGCGTTGCTTCCGGGTACTCTCAGTCTTCACATGCAATGCCCTATTTATTGTTCCCACTCACATGCGCCCTCCATGCTGCTCCCCCACCTGCACTCCCAAAAATGTTTTCATGCACTTTTTACTTTTTTTGCTGCTCCAACTCGGATTGCCAAATGAAAAGGTAAAACAAGCATTTGCAATGCAATAGGTATCGCATTAGGAAAGTTTGAGCTATTGGTATTCTAAATGACACATTTTTTATTCATGTTTTTTTTTTAAAATAGCGAAATTAATTGCTTTGTCATTTACAATGCAAATAGTTATAACTTTCGCAAATGTGACACCTATAGCATTTGTAATGCAATATGTGTTGTATTTACGTGACTTACATGTATTGATATTACAAATAACAATGGCTTTTATTTTTTTTTCAATAATTAATACTTAAATGAAAGTTATTGTAATTTATAATGGCACTAGCTTAAAGTTTTGTAAATAACTTTTGTAAAGATTATGTTCAGTGTATTTTATTGTGACGAAAATCCAAGAACAGAAGTGAAATATTAACATCTTTTTGTTACATTTGTAATAAAGCTTGAAACATTGAGAGAACATATGTGAACTTGGTGTTGAATGGTTGCACAGATTGATGCTGTGCTGGCGCTGAGTGATGTTGTGATGGCGATCGAGTGATGCTGTGGCCTTCTGTGATGCTGTGGTAGCGCATAGTGATGTTGTGGTGCCCCTGAGTGATGCCGTGGTGGTGCGGAGTGATGCTGTATGCTATGCTATATTTTGTTTTGCTGTGCTATGTTTTGTTTTGTTTTGTTATGCTATACTATGTTTTGCTATCCTATGCTTTGTTATGCTATGCTATGTTTTGTTATGCTATGCTATGTTTTGTTGTGTTTTATTATGCTATGCTTTGTTTTGCTATGCTATGTTTTGTTATGCTATGCTATGCTATGTTTTGTTGTGTTTGGTATGCTATGTTTTACTATGCTATTATATGATTGGTTTTGCTATGTTTTGTTGTGTTTTGTTAAGCTATGTTATGTTTTGTTGTGTTTTGCTATGTTTTGTTATGCTATGTGTTGTGTTTTGTTATGCTGTTTTGTTGTGTTATGCTAAGTTTTGTTATGCTATGTTTTGTTTTGCTATGTTTTTATATGCTATGCTATGTTTTGTTGTGTTTTGTTATGCTGTGCTATGTTTTGTTGTGTTGTGTTTTGCTATGCTATGCTTTGTTATGCTATGCTATGTTTTGTTATGCTATGCTATGTTTTGTTATGCTATGCTATGTTTTGTTGTGTTTTACTATGCTATGCTTTGTTTTGCTATGCTATGTTTTGTTAAGCTATGTTTTGTTATGCTATGCTTTGTTATGCAATGTTTTGTTATGCTATGCTAAGCTTTGTTTTGTTATGCTATGTTGTGTTTTGTTATGCTATGCCATGTTTTGTTATGCTATGCTATGTGTTTCTATGCTTTGCAATGCTATGTTTTGTTATGCTATGCTATGTTTTGTTATGTTATGCTATGTTTTATGTTATACTATGTTTTGTTCTGCTATGTTTTGTTGTGCTTTGTTATGCTATGCTATGCTTTGTTGTGTTTTGTTATGCTATGCTCTGTTTTGTATTTTGCTATGGTATGCTATGTTTTGTTTTGTTATGCTGTTATGTTTTGCTATTCTATGCTTTTTTGTGTTATGCTATGCTGTGTTTTGTTATGCTATGCTATGTTTGGTTATGCTATGCTGGTGAGGGTTTGTGAGTGTGTGTGAGGGTGAGTGAGGGTGAGGGGGTGTGAGGGTGAGGAGGTGTGAGGGTGAGGGGGTGTGAGGGGGTGAGGGTGAGGGGGTGTGAGGGTGTGAGGGTGAGGGTATGTGAGTGAGGGTGTGTGAGGGTGAGGGGCTGTGAGGGTGTTATGTTATGTTATGTTATGTAACATTTTTAATGCGCACAGATGCTCCAGCGAAGGAGCGTCCTGGCGCAGGGAAAGGCATGTGAGTGAGGGTGAGGGGGTTTGAGGGTGTATTGAGGGGGTTTGAGGGTGTATGAGGGTGAGGGTGAGGGTGAGTGAGGGTGAGTGAAGGTGACGGTGTGAGGGTGAGTGAGGGTGAGAGGGGGTGAGGGGGTGTGAGGGGGGTGAGGGTGAGGGGGTGAGGGGGTGTGAGGGTGAGGGGGTGTGAGGGTGAGTGAGGGTGTGTGATGGTGAGAGGGTGAGGGGGTGTGAGGGTGAGTGAGGGTGAGTGAGGGTGAGGGGGTGTGAGGGTGAGGGGGTGTGAGGGTGAAGGGGTGTGAGGGTGTGTGACGGTGTGAGGGTGAGGGTGTGTGAGGGTGAGGTGGTGTGAGGGTGAAGGGGTGTGAGGGTGAGGGGGTGTGAGGGTGAGGGGGTGTGAGGGGGTGTGGGGGCTTGAGGGTGTGTGGGGGTGTGAGGGTGTGTGGGGGGGTGGGGGTGTAGGGGTATGAGGGTGAGGGAGTGTGTAGGGTGAGGGGGTGTGAGGTTGAGGGTGAGGGGGTGAGGGGGTGAGGGTGAGGAGGTATGTGAGGGTGAGGGGGGTGAGGGGGTGTGAGGGTGAGGGTGTGTGTGAGGGGGAGAGGGTTGTGACGGTGAGGGGGTGAGGGTGAGTGAGGGTGTGTGAGGGTGGGTGAGGGTGAGTGAGGGTGAGTGAGGGTGTGAGGGTGAGGGGGTGTGAGGGTGAGGGGGTGTGAAGGTGAGGGGGTGTGAGGGTGAGGGGATGTGAGGGTGAGAGGGTGTGAGGGTGAGGGGGTGTGAGTGAGGGTGTTTGAGGGTGAGGGTGTTTGAGGGTGAGGGGGTGAGGGTGTTTGAGGGTGAGGGTGTGTGAGGGTGAGGGTGTGAGGGTGTGTGAGGGTGTGTGAGGGTGAGTGGGGGAGAGGGTGTGTGAGGGTGTGTGAGGGTGAGGGGGTGAGGGTTTGTGAGGGTGAGGGGGTGTGAGGGTGAGTGAGGGGGTGTGATGGTGAGAGGGTGAGGGGGTGTGAAGTTGAGTGAGGGTGTGTGAGGGTGAGTGAGGGTGTGTGAGGGTGAGTAAGGGTGAGGGTGTGTGAGGGGGTGTGAGGGTGAGGGGTTGTGAGGGTGAGGGTCTGTGAGGGTCTGTGACAGTGTGAGGGTGTGTGAGGGTGAGGGTGTGTGGGGGATGTGAGAATGTGTGGGAGTGTGAGTGTGTGTGGGGGGTGTGAGGGGGTGTAAGGGTGAGGGGTGTGTGAGGGTGAGGGGTGCAAGGGTGTGGGGGTGTGAGGGTGAGGGGTGTGAGGGTGTGTGAGGGGGAGGGTGTGGGGTGGTGAGGGTGTGGGGTTGTGAGGGTGAGGGTGTGAGAGGGTGTGAGGGTGAGGGGTTGTGAGGAGGTGAGGGTGAAGGTGTGTGGGGGTGAGGGGGAGGGTGAGAGGGTTGTGAGGGTGAGGGGGGTGAGGGTGAGGGGGGGAGGGTGAGAGGGGGTGAGGGGGTGTGAGGGTGAGGGTGTGTGGGGGGTGAGGGGTGAGGGTGAGAGGGGTGAGGGTGTGAGGGTGAGGGTGAGTGAGGGTGTGTGAGGGTGGGTGAGGGTGCGAGGGTGAGTGAGGGTGAGCGAGGGTGTGTGAGGGTATGTGAAATGTTTGTTGATTTTTGTGATCATTATTGTGCCTTAGATAAATAACATGACGGTGATTCATGATCAGCAAAGCATGATGCAATAGTAAAGAAACAGAGATAACACGCAACATAACCAAGAGATTTACAGGGAAATGCACATTAGAAGATCATTCCAGGGCAAAGAAGGGTTTGCAAAGAAAGGTTTACAATGCCCTGCTGAGAGAACTGGGGACAATCCGATAGATGCATGTTAACAGTTTCAAAGTCTTATGGCTTTGCGGGTGAAAGCTTCATTTTTTTTATTCCTTATTTTGAATGATTAAAGTAGCATCGCGAATTTAATTCTGGTGCTGTGAAAAGCAGCTAGAATCACAAGTTTTTCATGGAGACAACAGGGTTAGTAGCAAAGAACTGTTTTACGAGCGATTCACAGGATTTTTTTGTAGAATTCTGACTTCATACAGGAGAAAATGAAGGCTAACGAGGTGTGGAGTCTTATTATTCATCTCCATAGTACACGAGGAGAATGGAGCGGATCTGCCAATCAGTAGGAAGCATTTTAATTCAAATAGGGGTTAACAAGAGGACTTGGAGAAATGTTTTACTCTGCAGCAAAATGCCACATTTCACAGATAGAAAGCCATGGATTCAGTTTTAAAACTGTGGAGTGCAAAATGGGAACAAGCTCTCGGCATTGCTGTGGCGGGGGAGCGGGAGCGCATTCCTTTGATGTCTGATGCGGGGGCGGGAGCGCATTCCTTTGAAGTCGGATGCAAGGCACAGACAAATGGTGGTTAGTGACGTGGCTGATTTGTGCACGCGCATAGATCACATGAACTGTGGCTAATCTGCCGTTTTAGCAGACTTTTCGAGCTGCTTACTAGAATTCTCGACAAACAACCATTGCTAAAGCAATGCTTTAGGTCGAGACCTAAAAACGGTGGTGTCATGCTTAGTTTTCACACCAAACAAAATGACATGGCTGCCTCTATCATAGGCTTTTTTCTTATTTAGCCACGCTGCCACACAGCAGTGATTTTGTACAGCATGGCTAGAAACTGCTGACAAAGCCAATAGGTCTCAAAGGCATGACCTGTTAGCTTTCCAAATGCTTGTTTTCCATATTAGAGATTCTATTGGTACCCAGAATTTATGGACTTCCCTGGTGGGAATAGAGAAAATAAGCCAAAACCGAAGAAAAATTGGGTTCTCTTTTTAGAAAATTGAAAAAAGTGCTGTGTGTGTCTGAGTCTGCGTGTGTATGGCTTTTTTTTAAAATGGTGTGAACCAAAGATTTATTGTGCTAAGAGCATCCTCTTCCCATCTACATTATAAAAAAAACATATTTTTACCGCAGTGTTTGCATTTTTCTAAGTGCCACCTGATTTTACATATTTTTTGTTATTACTAGCTTCTTGGTGTTTGTAGTGGAAATAGGTGTGAAATCCTTGGATGAACCAATCTATACATCCTAAAAAGTAGAAAAAATTGGGAATTTTGCAAGGGGTCATTGTGTAGATCGTGTCTGTGGGCCTATCGCTGGGAGGGTGCGAGGGGTGCCAAATGTAGGAGTCAAAGCCTTTCGGGAAGGGCACCGTGGAGGGAGCATCAGCTCTTCCCCGAAAGGGTGGATGGTTGGACGTTACATCCATTTCCAGAGTGATTTATGCTTGCTCTCTAGATATGGATGTCACACAATAGGTTAACTTACTGCTATGTACCAAGATTTCTGTAGTTCATAAAAAGCCAAAAAATTATTAATCGTTTAGAGCCTTCTAAAATTTCACTTAAATAAGCCAGTTCATAGATATACAAAGAGCAGGGAAAGTGTGTAAGCAGGTGGCTTCTAGGAATCTTCAAGAAAATGGCCAAATGCTGCTATGAAGAATTGCACTATAAATAGACACATTCAAGAAATAGCTTTTTAACTGGGTGGATGGGACTACAAGGGCCTGAGTCACAAAGGTAAACTTAAACTTTTGTGGAAGTGTATGTTTGTTTTGGAATTCAAAAACTTCACTTTAAGAGTTAGTTTAGGACTGCTGAGTCTGTGCACTATGGGCAGAAAACTACGCACCTAAAAAGATAAACATGTTGTATCTTTTTATGTGCTGATCTTCTCCCATGATATGGGAATATCCCGGATACATCACTGAGAGATTGTAGAGACTGTCGTGCTGCAGATATGTAATTTTGTCATTGCTTTAAAGGTGAGCCAGATTGTGTAGCATGAATCTTGTTTAGTGGGGAGAGGACATACTTTAAATAATGGAATGCTGAATTTTACTTGCAGGGATTTTAACTCTACACCTATAAGCATGTTAACGCTGTGGGACTAAAGTGCTGCTGAGCAGCTTTAGTGAGAATCATTTAGGTATATATAAGTGTGTATATATATCTGCCTTAAGTGCAGCAGGAACCACTCCTCCCTCTACCAGGCAAGCCCAGGCCCGCCCCAGTATAGTGTATATATAGATATATATATATATATATATATATATATATATATATATATATATATATATATATATTACCTACTGGCGGTCGCCAGTAGGTATATATAGTTAGGATTTTTTCTCTATGGGTTTTTTGAAAATTCTATGTCTAATAACTTTGGCGTTTGTGGACGGAATTGGCTGAAATTTTCAGGAAAATGGCACATTTTGTTTCTGAGCAGCCCCTGAAAATTTTGGGGGGGTTCGTCAAGGGGGGGCCGAGAAAAAAGGGGGGTCCCAAAACGCGTTTTTCCCATGTTAATTTCCATAGGGCGGTTGGCCTCACTTTTAGCCCGAACGGCTGAATGGATTTGCACGAAACTTGGCAAAATTGTAGGGACTGGTAGCCCGATGTGCCTTTTGTAGGTCTCAATATATGTGCTCCAGTGGATTTTGAGAAATTAACGTTTAAAAAAAGATATATATCTGTAACAGCGGACCGGGCAGCGCTCTGGTTCGCGGACTTTTCGCGCAACGGAGCTTTGTGAAGCGAAGCTGATTGGTTCTCCGGCGTCTGTCAACATTCCAAACAGTCCGTAGCGGCCGCCATCTTGTCTCTCGGTAGGATCGAGAGACAAGAGGAGGCCAAAGCGAAGGGGCAAATGACCATAAGGGGGCATAGTACATTGTCGCTCACCCCCTAGGTTTGATGTGGAGGTTTTAAAAGGGCCCCGCGGGGCAAAAAAAAATAAAAATAATAATAATCGAACAGCTGAATGGATTTGCACGAAACTTGGCAAAATTGTAGGGACTGGTAGCCCGATGTGCCTTTGCTAGATCTCAATATATGTGCTCCAGTGGATTTTGAGAAATTAACGTTAAAAAAAAAGTATATATCTGTAACAGCGCACCGCTTCGCGTACTTTTCGCGTTACGGAGCTTTGCGAAGCGAAGCTGATTGGCTCTCCGGTGTCTGTAAACATTCCAAACAGTCCGTAGTGGCCGCCATCTTGTCTCTCGGTAGGATCGAACAGCTGAATGGATTTGCACGAAACTTGGAAAAATTGTAGGGACTGGTAGCCCGATGTGCCTTTGCTAGGTCTCAATATATGTGCTTCAGTGCATTTTGAGAAATTAACGTTCAGAAACAAGATATATATCTGTAACAGCGCTCCGCTTCGCGGAGATAAAATTATATGTGTATTACCTAGCTGTTGCTTTTGTTGATTATTTTTTATTTTTTTTTATTTTTTAAGGATTGTTTATTGTGTTTCATAATTTATTAAACTTTCTAACGCGGCGCGTCATATGACGCATTACGCGACAACGCAGGTCCAGAATATAGTCAAAATGTCTCCACCAACCAGCGGACGGCACACAACCCCTTTCAGCAGGCTAAATAGTTCTGTTAAATGACAACAGAAGGGACAGGCAACAAGAACCATCAGTCAAAGAGGGGAGGGCAAGTTCTTCTCTACCGGGTCACGTTGGAGCGCTACCGGAACTGATCGAATTGGTAGTCTACAGTGTTTCTGGATGTTTCAGACTGAAGCTGGCGTTAGCATGAGAGCACCACCATTTCGTAGCTCCGTCGTGGCCATTCCACAAGCAATCATGCTAGGCGCTCCCCACCAGAAGCCTGCGGGAGTCAGGGGCCCCCAAGACTTTTGTAGAATCTTCAAGGATGAGGGGACGCTTTCGAGAATGGAGCCCAAGCTCTAGCAGACAAGCGTCCGAGTTCCAAGGTGTCGCAGGCCCATTTAGTGGACCACGCCCAAATCTGAAGAGATGGCCGCCATTTTGAGAGTCCTGTGGCAGCCGCCTATCGCTGCACCGCAAGAGCGGGAGCAACTCAAGTACATGGTGAGCGAGACGCTGTAGTCGAAAGAGCGGGCGGTAAACAGCTGAATAGCGGAAGAGGCACAGTGTAGCAAAAGCGGGCTGAATGGCAAATGAAACGGAAAAGGGGTGCCCCACTACAGCGTGTCTTTAGGTGAAACGGATTGTGGGACAAGGTGAAGAATGGAAGAGTCACCAAAAGGAAAAAAGTTCCGCTTGACCCCGGGAGCCGGCCACCTATGTCGGGGGCGATCTCAGGCCACACCAGGGCAACACGACTTGGGGAGGGGGCCGGAGCCAAGCGCCCCCTCCGAGTCCGCGACATGACACCGTCCCTCGGGGGCCTCCGTCAAGCGGTTCAGGGTGGCACCGCATCACAACAGCCCCCACTTACTTTAAGAATAGTGAAGATGAAGCAATTGCAAATAGGCTTCAGACAATGTTACAAGCACTCCTCAAAACTTTGAACTTTCAGAGTGCATGAGTTGGGACAGCGAGGGGTGATTTGGTTTCTCGGACTGTTTTTCTGGTCTCTCACCACTGGCATACTTTAACGTTTTCTTGTTTCTAGGACATTAATAGGTTTTATCATTACGTTATGTTATCGTTTCTTTGTTTGTTGTTTAATAAAAGTTCATGTTCATCAGTGGCCTACTGATTTTCGTTTTCCTATTTTTTTCTTTCCAGGTTGTTTCATGGTAAAGTTTCTGTTAACAGGATACAGTGATCACTTCGTTATTATTGCATATGTCCTTTTCACTAGGGGTGCTCTCTGGTCGGGCCAGATGACGTATCTCTAGTAAATGGTCCGGGTGAAAAAGGTGCATCAATCAGTGGGGAGTAGATAGGCATGACAGATTACAACGGGGGAGAAAGGTCCGCATTACGTACCCTTTCACTACTTGCAAAGATTTTCCTACGTTTATTTGCAAACAGGGAATACCTCCAAAAAGAACTAATTCCCAAACAGTCAATGTTCGGACAATCAATCAATCAATGAGGAATGAAATAGGTACGACGTGTTAAAGGCTTGCGTTACCTACCCTTCACTATCTGCAAAGGGAGAGAGAATATTCCTATTCTTCCTCGTTTGCAGGTAGAGAAGATCCTTAAGAGAATTAACTTCGAACAATTCAATGCTCGATTGAAAAAATCAACAAGGGGTACTGTGAACACAAATGAACGCCGCTTATGTACATACGCATTGCTATTTTCAACAGGTTGTTCCTAATGTTTCTATTTTAGCGAGGTCAAAAAGAGATCCCATTAGTGGCCTACTGATTTTGCTCGATTCCTTTTGTTTTTTTACACGATTTTTCGCTATCTGCAAAGACTAAACAGAGTATTGCGACTCTGTGCTTGTTTGTAAATAGAGAATGAAACAAAGAGAACAATCAATCAAATGGAGAGAGAAGCAGGCACGACGTATTACAAAGGGGGCAAAGGGCTGCGTTAACTACCCTTCACTATCTGCAAAGAGAGAGTACTCCTAATAGAAATGAGGGGTGGGGGGCAGCATTCAAAGCAGATCAGTGTGCATAAACACAAAAATGTTTTTACTTACCACGTACTTGACATTCGACAGCTTATGATATTTGCTATTAAAAAACCATTGAAATTCACTGAAAAAACCATAGGTTATAGACCATATATAGTTAGGAATTAGCATTTACAAAACCTTGAAAATTCACTGAAAAAACCATAGGTTATAGACCATATATAGTTAGGAATTAGCATTTAAAAAACCTTATTTTACTCACACAAAACCATTGAAATTCCATATATAGTTAGTTGCACTAACTATATATCGCGCACCCGCAATCCACTGCTGATCATGTCACATATTACATCATTCATGACATGGTCAGTGACATCACTGATGACATCACTGATGACATCTCAAATGACATCACTGATGACATCACTGATGACATCTCATTTGACATCATTCTTGTGCTAATACGATAAACCTCTTCAGACTCTAATATAACCTTAGATACACTCAGTGTAAACAGACACTCACACACTGCCACTTATCCATGGAGTTACTCACACACCCAGTCAGTCATGCAAAGAAACAATCTCACCTCCATTTCTTCAACTATACAGTTAAACACACCTTACTTATTGAAACATATACTAACACATATTTACTCTCTTATACAATCCCTGATACAAGTTCACAATGATCGATACAACCACTCACTCATTCAGTGGCTCTCATGCACAGTTATTTATATATGCCAACTCTCACATGTACTGTGTTTTACATATGTACTTACTATGACATGTAGCATTGAGATATCCATTCACTCATCAATACACTCATGCACACAGTCAACTGCCCATGTAGCTGTTTCCACATGCACTCTTGAACTCATACACCTAGTGAATAAACTGCTCACACATCTATGCATAGAGTCACACACCTTCCAGCCACCCCCACACAAACTCAATCTCCCATAGAAATACTTGGGCAACCAATTAATAACACATATAGCCTCTCGTATAGCTAATGATCAACACATGCAGCAGTTTACAGAACAACAGACATAATGATGCACAAATTAAGACAGTTTAGTCACTAACCCATGCATTCAGTGAGACACATTTAATCACTCACTCATACAGTCAGTCATGCACCTACTAAATCCTTCATCCAGACACTTATACATCCACTCAAGACATATTTTAACTTTACAGAAAAATACAGTCACTGGATGTTGTCATCAGTGATGTCATCAGTGATGTCATTTGAGATGTCATCAGTGATGTCATCAGTGATGTCACTGACCATGTCATGAATGATGTAATATGTGACATGATCAGCAGTGGATTGCGGGTGCGCGATATATAGTTAGTGCAACTAACTATATATGGAATTTCAATGGTTTTGTGTGAGTAAAATAAGGTTTTTTAAATGCTAATTCCTAACTATATATGGTCTATAACCTATGGTTTTTTCAGTGAATATATATATATATATATATATATATATATACATGTGTGTGTGTGTGTATATATATATATATATATACATGTGTGTGTGTGTGTGTATATATATATATATATATATATATATATGTGTGTGTGGATATATAGCAGCACTCCGTCATTCACCAGCATCCATGCTTAGACGGAAACGGACCACTGGATTGTGCCAAAAAAGAAATGTTTTATTCGCCTGCTCGGTCCTGATGCGTTTCGGCTCGGGGTGAGCCTTGATCACATGACACGGTTAGACAGACTTCTTTGTTTTTAAAGTGCAAGTGCTTACTAATTGGTGCTCACCTGCCAGTTTCCAACGATAGACATAGTGGAAAAACTATCCAATTCGTTTAAATGCCTCCTGAAGCCGCAAGCATGTATTTACTTTTCATTATAACTGCTTTCACTTAATTATTAATACATATTTAAATATCAGAATCACAGTTAAAAAAACGTGTTTGTAAAATACAGTATATACAAATAGGTATAACATTTCGTAATTTCTGAATTCATTACGGCATTTACATGTTGTATATTTATCCACTATGGCACATAATACCTTTATTGGTTTGTGTGGTGTTCAAAGTGAGTCATAAATAACATGTAAAGTGTTAGTGCATAGATAGTGGGTCAGTTATATAAATGTATGTTGCATAATGTTGTCTGTCCTTGTTTGAATGTATTGCTTGCTTGATTGTTTGTGCAGTAATGGCGTAGGGATTGTTGACCCCCGGCTAACTTTGTAGTTAAAGTCTAGAGTCCATAGGTCTGGGCATTTTGAAATATGTGGCTTGATTTTGGTAAAATACCAGGTCACCATTCCATTTTGGGATATAAGATGGACAGATGTATTATGGTGGTTATTGGTTTTAACTTATAACTTGTGCAAATACGCAATCATATAAATGCATAAATAAATATCTTGTATAAATACATAGTCAATAAATATTTGAATATGATAAAATTCATAAATATATAAAAACCAATTTGTCAAACCATAGTTATATATTTCTTATGTCATTAAACCACCTGAACTTCATGTTCCCCGTCCGGGTTTCGATCTTTAACTGGGGTTAAGACACCTTACTTGGACCCCAACAGAATTAATTACTTCTAATCTTATAGTTCGGAGCATATATCATATTATGTCAACATTTAAGGTAGAGTGGAAATATCATCGTACGAATAGTCTCTTCAATGGTTATTGAAATTCTCAGTAACATAGACTGACATAGAATGGCTTTTGTAGGGTAATTCAGTTTAAAGGCAAGTATATATATATCCTCTGAAATGTTGAGGCCATTCGGTTGTTTGGTGTTGAGCTCTAAGATATACTGTGTCTCCAGTAGTCTAAGTGCACTCTCCCTATCACCCTCTCTTCTACTTGGGGGGATAGTGTCAATTACATAAAATGTAAGGTCTTTGTTATTGGTTGAGTGCTTGTCCTTGAAGTGTCGCGCTACAAGATATGTATTGTCGTGGTTACTGATGGCCCTAAGATGTTGCAGTATACGTTTATGTGCCGCCAGTTTAGTACTTCCTACGTACAATAAATTACATGGGCAGGTGAGTATATATACCACATGATTCGTTTTACACGTTAAGAATGTAATGATGGTATGTTTCTTATCGCTAAAGGGAGTTGTATACTCAGTCTTATTTGTGCCATGCTCGCATGCTTTGCATGTCTTACAGCGATAGAAACCCTTTTCGTGTTTTAAGCCAGTTGGTTGAATCAATGGTTGCAGGATTGGTGTATACCAGCTGGTCTCTCATAGATGGCCCTCGACTGTGTGTAATTGATAGTCTGGTTGGTACGTCTGGACCAATAACTGGGTCACTTAGGACCAATGGGCAATTTTTTTGTATGATTGTTTTTATTTGACTATGCTGGTTATATATTAACTCCAACGTTGCTCTGTGGAAACCGGTGCTGGCCTCGTTGGAGGTGGCGTATACACCGGCCGAGCACGCCGGTACGTAAATCAGCACAAATTATATATGTATATATATATAATGTGATCAAGGGCAGCTCCTGCCCGAAACGCGTCGTGCCAAAGAAAACCTGTAAAAAGGATAATACACTTACCTGTGACACTCGTAATGCTGCGTGGTGGTCCGTGATTCCTGTGGTCAGAACCGATTCAAGCAGAGACCTGGTTATATATATATATATATGTACTTAAATATATTTGCATATATATATATAGATGACAGCTGCTGATGTATTCTCTGTTTGCAGGCTGATAATAAATGCATGAGAACATTTCTTCCTCGAGTGGCTTCCTTCAAAAAGTGCAAACCTGCTTTCGGTGGATTTATAACGGCCGGTCACGGTCGTGAAGTGAGGCCCACCGCAGAAGAGCGGTTTCCACCAGATGCGAAAGTATTTGGAAGAGGACCGAGGACCGGGCTGGCGTACTTGCAGGAAACGCCCGCTCATTCTCATTGTCAGCCACAGAGCGGGGCACAGAATCGCAGCAATTCTCATCTACCCACATGGGAAAGACATTGGTTTTATTTTGAACTGCTTTGCACACCCACACGGGTAAGAAATGGACGGCGCACTACAAGAGCCAGGATGCTTTGCATTTTGCCACGCCCATGGGCAGGTACACAAATGAAGGTGTGCACGTCTGATTGTGCTTACAGTTTCTGCCATTTGAACGCCGCAGATGAAGGGAGAAGTTCCCGAAACGCGTCCGGCGTAGGAATTTAGATGACAGCTGCTGATGTATTCTCTGTTTGCAGGCTGATAATAAATGCATGAGAACATTTCTTCCTCGAGTGGCTTCCTTCAAAAAGTGCAAACCTGCTTTCGGTGGATATATATATCGTTGTGCCCATCCAGGGCTAGATTGTCAAAACCTCATTGAACTTTGATTTTGACTGTTTGGTGATTTACTGAATTGTGAACATTTTTTGATTTTCACCATGAGTTAGGTGTGAAAATCATACTATAGGTACCAGTGGTGCGGATTACATCTTATGAATGCACGAAAAAGTTTGATTTTGTAGAGTAATCATGTATGATAGTTATGATTCAATGCATTATAATGAATTATTTACCGTGCTAAGATGGCCGCCGTGTAAGCAATGAATGAATTACTTGATGTACCTTTGTTTATGTCGATGATAATGTGGGAACACGTGACCATGATCATCAATGGTCACTAGTTTAAATGTAATTGGGAAACAGAGTCAATCTACACTGACGAAGGCGGTGAACGCCGAAACGCGTTTGTGGATTGAATTTGCTGAGGTTTCACGGAGAATAAAATGTGTGAAAACCTACGCGTTATCTGACTTGGAGTGCTCTCATTTGTAACTAAACCCAGGATTGGAGGTTTTTTCGTTTTGAAATATATATATATATATATATATATATATATATATATGTGTGTGTGTCTGAGAATCAAGTAAGCAGTCCTCACACGAGTGCTCTTACAGCCCTTATGCTGCTGATGGTGTTTGGGGTGTGTGTGGAGTCTCCATAAGTGTGCTGAAAAAGCATCCACCATCAGCAGAAGCACACACACACTCCATAACTGCACGTTCAAAATGATTTATCCTGCAAAAACCCAATGCGTTTTGGAACCATTGCAGCCTTGTTCACAGGTATTCACCAATGGGTACAAGTGCATTTTATAACCACAAACAATAGAAACAGATGACAGTCAGAATAACAACGTCATTAAATTTGTAAAGTAGGCATCATACAGTTTGGAAGTTGAAAATATTTGTGTATTGTATTTATTATATACATATGCTGTGTGTCACAGTACATTGCAGACCAATATATTACAATTCATGTTTAATAATCCCATTATAGGAACAATACATTTGTAAGTTTCACAAGGAAGGACTGGAGGGGGTTTAAAAACCTTCAATGGTTAACTCCCCTACTTCATATATCAAAACACAGATATGAGCTCGGCGAGCGGTATGCCAGCGTTTTGGTCAAAGGATATAGATTCCTCTCCACTTGAGCTCAATTCCAAGGATTGCTGAGGAGTGTCACCTGACAACAGTGGATACCAACAGTAAATTCTTCACCTTTGGATGTTCCATTGGAACACTGGATGGTTTCACATATATTATTACGTTTTTTGCTATTTTGTTTTGAGCACTTGTGAGCAGGAGCACTTCTAGGTCCTAAAGAAAGCCCCAACACCGTTTGGGTCATTGGCTAAAACTTGTCGACCTCTTTGACAAATTAGCAGATTTAATTAGTCCCTCAGTGCCAGTCTGTTTTTTAATTCTAGCCCAGGGTCACTCTAATAAAATTGTTGCAGTGAACCCTGTGGGTAGTTTTAATCACTCTCTTCACTTGCTCTGCTGTCCTCATCATCCCAAGCTCCACAATTGGGTATTTAGTATATACCTCTTTTAGTACAAAAAACATCCCTGAGCTCCTCCCTCTCATTGAGGGGTTGTATCCCGTATCGTGGCTAGGCATCACAATGCGAGGAGGTTCTTCAATGATGAAGCATGGCACCATTGGTGGGTGAGGGAAACCATCCTATAAAAGGAATTCTCCTAAGTGGGTGTGTTTTCCAGTTAGGCTAATAATGCTCTTTAGACCCAAGAGTTTATATTTGTGTTTTGAACAATTAATTGAACACATAGTCTCCAACTGTTTATCAATATCATTCCATACCTGCTGATTGCAAAATAATGCACAGATATTTAAAAATTAATTAATGGGTGCTGATAAAGAACAGACAAGAAACAATACATATAAATATATTCCCCTCATAGTTGCTGTTTACAAATAGCCTTCCAGCTACTCATACCAGCAATCATACTTCTGATAAGCTGGAAAAGTTAACGCACTTTTCTCGATGCAGCTCCAATGAACTGACACAGCTATAACCATCATTATCCATCTTGACTTTCCATTTCATACGTTCTATAAATAACACAATTAGCATCCCTTAAATAATCAAGTGTTATATAATGTCATAAGAGTGTATTCAACCCAAGTGGGTAATATTTATGGCATTGAAGTTGCATAATAGCGGAGATAATCTCCTCATCTTCATGATGCGCAAGAAGGAATTCTCTTTGGCCGTTTCCCAGCCAAGCGATAGCAGTGTCTTCAAAGAATGAAGTGAAATCTACTGGAGTTTGTCTGTGGGTTGCATAAAGTTTTTTATAGAACCTTTTAAAAGCAGCGAGTATATCCAAAGTGTTTCTGTGCATTAGGCCGTCCTCATCCTCAATCTCAAGGACAGTGTTAGCATAGAGGAAGCTAACGCCCGTCCCGGTTTCTCCCCTTCTCCGTAGCAGCGAGCCTGGTGGTATTTCCCCCTAAATTTACATTCTCGTTCTGCTGTTTCCTGGTACTCTGTGAGCAGGGTGCGTAGGTGCGTTTGCAATGTTGGGGAGGGTGGGAAGGGTGTGGACTGTATAGACGACTCAGTTTGTTTAATGGCTAGATTCTAACTTCCGGAGTGTATTGTGGATATCTTTTAATACTCCCCCACTTTTGTCAATGCAGACGCCCCGTATGGTGACCTTGAAGGCCTCCCATATCGTGGAATATTGTGAGACTGAGCCATTGTTGCGGAGGAAGAAGTCTGATACTTCCTGCTCAAGTTCGTCCTTGAAAACCGGGTCTAAAAGAGACTGTAGCTTGAGGCGCGATGAGAGGAAGGAGGGTTCTTCATGTGGTGGAATGAGAGTGAGGAGCACGGGAGAGTGATCCGAATATATATGAGGGAGGTGAGACGTGTGTGATGTCCAGGTTGCCAGTCCTTTGTCGACCAGCCAATTAACTATGAGCGACCAGGAGGAGTGAACAGAAGAGTAGCAAGAGCCCTGTCGAGTCAGTGAGTGGAGAGTTCTCCAAGGGTCTATAAGGTTGTGATCTTCTCTTTTTGAGGGTAAGTTGCGCATTGGTGTAGTGGTGAGGCTGCGGGTGCGATCTGTCTGGTTGATGGTAACATTAAAATCTCCTCCCCATATTAGGTGCGTGAACCCTATGTCCTGTATTTTTCCCCGTAATAGCCGAAAAATTCCGGGTCATCGCTGTTGGGCCCATAGCAGGATACTAGTGTTACGGATTGTGCGGAGAGCCTGCCCCACAGAATACTATAACAGCCCTGTGGGTCTCCATAAGAGCCGATGTGGGTGTAAGGGCGCATGTGTTTCACCAGAATGAGAGTGCCCAGGGCATATGAGGAAGAAGATGAGAAGCATCTATTGCTTGTCCATCAGGTTGCATAAGGGGGAATGAGTTGGGAGCCAGGTGTGTTTCCTGGAGCATGGCACATTGGATGTTGTGACTATCTAGATAAGCTAGTATATGTCGACGCTTGCGGGGGTTCTCCAGACCTCGTACATTCCATGTCAAAAAGTTATACTGGAGTGTTCTGGGTCGGGACTCCATGGTGCATATGGAAAATAGTATTGGTGTGGAGTGCGATTTGTATGGTTATAGAGGACTGCATCAACAAATGTGGACAAAGTGGTACAGTGCAAAATGGTGTGTTAAGAACATTCCCCAATCCCTCCCTCCTCCCACAAGAGCATCCCCAACTTGCCCTGACTTGTACCTCTCCCCTCCCCAATAATCCCATATACCCCATTCCCAACTAGGGATGGTGGGGTAAACAGTCAATCATTTTACGAAATTCAAAGTGTAGGGTTCACCTGGTGGGCAGCAGCTAAAGGGGGACCAGATTCACCTCGCAAAGGCGAGGGTGCGGGGGTTATATGGTATAAGTCCATCTTGGTGTATTGTCTGGTGCGGTTCCTAGTCCATTTTGGTATCTTCCTATGGAGTGAAGTGGAGCATGTGTTTCAGTCCAGGCAAGCAGGGCCCACCACAGGGCAGCAAGTGCTGGATCCGACACGTAACATCTCTATTTAAGCTAAGTGCATTACCCTGCGCCGTGAGGGGTTCATGAGGTTGCAATATAGGGCGGTGGGCATGGTATATATTCAGGAGCGTGTTATCGCCTGCTATGGCCATAGCCAAGATGCGGGATGTCTGGAGCTTTTCTCTAGATTGCGTGGTATGGGCTCCGTTGCCTGTTAAGTTCTTATTATGTGAGTGGTGTCCATATAGCTCTATTCATAGTCCGCAGTAGTCGTGGGGGTTACTGAGAATCGCTGCAGGGGTGTGATGTCATTTTCATTAGTGTCATTGTCTGCTTTGGAAGGTGCTACTCGATTTCAGAGGCGCCTCCATTATCTCCCAACCGGCCACCAGGCTGTTTAGGTAGGGTCTTGATAAAGTCCTGGGCATGTTACGGTTTAGTAAAAAAGTGCTGTTTGCCTTGGTGTGTTACTTTGAGGCGGGCCGAGAAAAGCATAGCATATGGCATATTGAGTGTTGCAGTTTTTTCTTAACTTTGAGGAATTTGCGTCTCTGCTCTTGGACAGCTATGGTAAAATCAGGGTAGATTGATATCTCCATTCCTTCGTATTTAAATTGTCCTTTCTCGCGGGAGAGTCGGAGGGCTGTGTCCCTATCACGATAATTCAACAATTTGGCTATGATGGGGCGTGGAGGGGTCCCAGGAGCAGGTCGGCTTGCCAGTGAACGGTGCGCTCTCTCCACAACAAGGACTGATGAAAATTCCTCTCTGCCAAACAGCGGTATGAGCAGGTGTTCCACGTAGTCCTACATTTTACCGGTGGCCGTCGACTCCGGTACACCTAGGATGCGAAGGTTGTTTCTTCTTGAACGTGATTCCAATTCCTCATTTTTAGCAGCAATCACTTTTAGAACTCTGTCCATCTCGAGCGTGCGGCTAGTGGTAGCACTTGATGTGTCCTCCAGGCAGATATCTGTCTCTTTGCCTCGGTTAATCGGTCGTCATGCTTCTCAACTCTGTGGGTCAGCCCATCCATTCTGGCAGACATAGAATCCATTTTAGATTCTATAGACATCAGGCTTGACTGCATTACCAGCAATAGTTCCTTGAGGTCTGTGGTAGATGTAGTAGGAGCATCAGCGTGATCGTCATCAGGCTCCGTCTGGGAGCGGGGAGTCTTTCGAGTGTTGAAGTTAAGTTTCAGCTGTTTACTGTCTGGTTTCTTGATGGCTGCTAGGCCGGAGGGCCTGCGACTCAGCCGGGGCCCGAGGGGATCCGTCACTCACCCCAGATATGTGCACTCAGTGAATTGCGGTGGGGTCCAGAGGTCCGACGCACGATGAGACAACAGCAGGGCCCTTGAGATATGCTTTCTTCTGCAGTGGATGGCGATGTGTATCCTCGCCGGGAAGAGGTGGCAGAGTTTCCCTGCTCTGCACTGCAGCAGCAGTGGCCACGCACCCTATGCGAATCCCGGAGAGCCGTGATAGGTAAGATGGTGTTGGAGTGGATCAGCGGACCGAAGGCCTATGTGGGATAACAGATGGGCAGCCAATTGTCTATCCCGGTGGGTGTCTCTCTGGCGGTCGCAGCCTCTTGGGCCCGGTGCGCAACGGTCAGTGCCCTTGAATATAGAGTCATGGTGATGCAGAGTTTATCGTCCCCAGGGTCCCCGCTGGCATTTTCCTAGGTGGGGGGTACACGCTCTCCACCACCTCCACTCTCCGCAGCGCCCAGGAGGGGGGTCTAGCCTCACCAGGGGTTTTTAGGCTGCGCAACTATTACAGCAGGGAACCAGGAAAATGGCGGTTTTCTTAATTATCCTAGCCGCACCTCCCGACTGCAACACAACAGGCCCTGAGCGTAGAAAGTTTTCAGAAGCGGTCACAGCTGCAGCAGCGCAGGCAGGTGCAGGCAGGTCTGTCACTGCATAGGGGTCCATAGTCTCAGCACGTGTCACAGCCCCCCTGCGTGGCTCGATCACCCAGGGTCACAGTATGCTAGGCCGCGCACCGGCGTGCCCTCTCCGCATGCCCCATCTGGCCGCCGCTACAGCCCACAACTCATGGGGTGCTATTTCCTCTCACCTCACCTGATCAACACAGGGGAGCAGTGGGTGCCACGGCGGGGGCCCCCAGCCAGCGTGAAGCACTCACCGCAGCAGCCCGGCACGGCCTCCTCCGGGGCCTCCCACGCTGCAGCCGCCTCCACAGCGCCCCGTCAGTGGGCAGCAAGGATCTCAGCAGCAGCAGAGGGCAGTCGCTTTTCGTCGTGGGCACCACTCCACACTCCGGGGGTCCCCATCCAGTTGTGGCGAGTAGAACAGCAGGTCACCGTCTCCCCAGCCCGCTAGCGCCGCATCGGTCAGCGAGCCAGTGTTTCCAGCCGTCTATCTGGGCGCTGCGGCCTCCATACTATGATTGCCAGCGGCAGGGATCAAAGGGCAAGTAGCTCAAGATCGGGGCAATTTTTCGCTCCGCAACTGGTCTCACAGGGTGCCCCGTGATGAGGGCAGTAAAGTGGGACCGTTCAGTGATTAGGTGATCAGGAGAAGGGCAGAATAATCGCCGGATGAAATCCCAGGCAGCAGGAGCCTCACACGAGTGCGCCCATCTTGCTTGGCGCCCTCTAGCACAATCCCACCCCGCCCCCCCAGAAGAGGGTAAAACATTATATGATGAGCACAGTATAGCAGACACGTTCCACAGATACTATGCTGACCTGTACCACACATGTACAGAAATAGACGTGGAGAGTGTGAATGATTTTGGAGCATATAACTATAAAGTGCCTTACCACAGAGCATAGGGAACACTTGATGGCTCTATTAAAATCGTCCGAAGTAGGAGCAGCCATTGCGAGTATGCAGTCTGGTAAGGCACCAGGAGCAGACAGACTCACGGTGGCCTTTGACAAGGCGTACCAGGATCAATTAATTCCGCACTTAGTCAGGCTGTTTGAAGAAATGGTACAGTGTGGCATCATGCTTCCCTGTATGTGCGAAGCCATAATCATTACCTTTGTAAAACCGGGTAAGCCCACAAACAAATGCTCCTCTTATAGACCCTCTCCCTACTAATGTTGACACCAAGTTGGATGCTAAAATACTAGTGAAAAGACTAGCCCCATTACTACCTGGATTAATATGTCCTGAGCAATCCAGAATTATCCCTGGGCGCAGCATTACATCCAATCTCTGCACCATTTTTAATGTGATACAGCAAATAATTCCAGAATTCAAGGCAGCTGACGTTTTTCCTGATGTTGTGAAAGCATTCGACTCAGTCGAATGGTCTCTTTTAAGGGCAGTCTAATGCAGAGTGGGAGAAGTCATCCTAAATTGAGTAGATATACTATATACAGGGCCAATATTGAGAGTCAGGGAGGGAAATACAGTTACAAAACAGTTAGGTATCACTAGGGGTACCAGGCAGGGGTGCCCTCTCCCCCCTTTATTATACACCCTAGTGGCAGAACCATTAGCTTGTGCTATGCTGGAGTACCATAGTGGCATACGGTTTCCCTGCTATAGACTCATGATCTAAGCATATCTGACGATGCGCTAATATATGTCCATGATACGGAGGAAAATCTTACCACCATTTTTAGAAAAGTGGTGCGATTTGGGGGCCTGTCAGGACTTTGCATCAACAGGGAGAAGTCTATAGTATTTCCCCTTACCCCGGTTACAAAACCTACTTCACTTGAATTCGCTATGACCTCAACGACGGAACCAATCAGGTATCTAGGTATTCAGATCCATACAGAACCCGCAACAGTTGTATTAGCAAACTACGGTACTGTGATCGCGGAATTGGAAAAAGACATAGATCGCTGAATTAAACTCCCATTATCCCTACTGGGGCGTGCTGCAATTATGAAAACGGTGATCCAGTATAGGTTCTAATTCTGCGATCTCACTTAATTAAACTAGCCTGTTCGAGTAAACAGCTGAGAGTTAAATGGGAAACAATTACCATGCCATATGACATAGGAGGACTAAATGCACCAGACCTGGAATCATAATATGAAGTTGCACAGAGCTCCTATGCACATGATTGGTTGCACGGACCACAGGATCTGCCATATCTCTACATAGAAATATAGTCCCTCAAACACTGTTCTCTACCCTCAAACGGCAACATGGAGTCTTCAACTACTTAAATACCACAACCCATGCCTGGTGGAGCCTTCTGGAGAAACAAGTTGGAAAGCAACAGGAGTTTGTACAAGCGCTAGGGTCTGTAGAGATCATCAAAATGGGGAATCTATTCAAACACTTGGTGGTGAGAAGCTGCGAGGACTTGGGAATGGAAAGAGAGCCTCGGTCAGGCATTACCCACTTTCATTACTATAGAGTTAGACATATAGTACCTGAAATTTTTGAAGATTACATCCTAGAGCCCCCAGACATGCCAGCACTCACATCCTTGATAAGGGAAGAAGCACCCACTAAACTAATTACAAGACTTTACGCCTATGCCCAGGAGGACCGGAGGCCCTCTATAAGGAAGCAAGGCCCAAATGGCAGAGAGAGCCTGGCACTACAATCACAGACGAATGTTGGAGATATTGTTGCGCCATGATCAAGGAAGTCTCACATAACAGAAGGCACAGACTCATACAATTTAAATACATAAACCAGATATACTACACTCCAGAGAAATTATGTAGATATGGACTACAGACACAGCGACATGTTGTAGATGCTCTGGGCAAAATGCAGACTTCATACATGTGGCATGGTACTGGCCGGAGATTATATGAGAAATAGAAAGGATAATAGACACAGCACTGGAGATGGACCCAATGTTGGTGTTATTAGGATACAAGAAGACAGTTAACAAAGCAGACCGCAAGTTGGTATCTATTGATATGCTACTGGCAAAATTCTGTGTAGTGATGAGGTGGGCTAGAGGTCCAGTACTGACCCTCGAAGAATGTCACAACAACATGTTATATTGTAATACTCAGTCAGAGACATATAACGAATTGTTACTCCAACAGAACAGACCCAAAAATGTATGGGGAGCTTACCAAATATACTTGGCAGTTAAAAACACAGGGGAGCCATAGACTACAGGCACCCCAACTCCATGAATCCCATCTCAGGCAACACATAGGAGCAACTTCCAGAACCCACTCACGATAGACCACTGTAGGGGGGCATAAAGCCATGATGATGATGACTGAATAAACTATATCATTATATAACAGAAATGTACAGCATGTAAGTTATGTATGTTGCGTTTTGGCGAATAACAATATTGAAAAATGATATAATGTCAAGAATACTATTGTACCTAAGAAATGTCATGAAGTTAGTTGTATTTGTGAGAACCCTCCATGTACGTGCTATATCTACAAGTTCTTGTTACTTAGCCTAGTTACCTAATGTATTATTTCTATTTCACTAATAAAAATTATTTTAAAAAAATAATAATATACAGGAGATGTTTTTTTCTCTTATTGGTGTCAACTGTGCTATTAGTGTCTATTTTCTTGTTAGAGTAAGGCTGAGTAGAGCTTGTGCTTATCCACAATATCCTCGCACTGTTTCTCAGAGACGTACGTGGCGGGAGGGCTTTGCCTCCTTGTTATTTACGATTGTTGCTTTAAAAACTCCTCTCACTTTCCAGCCATAAAAAGACGATAAACACCAATACCGGGGTTAAAAGAAGAAGCAATATGTCAGAAGACAAAGCCTGACATTTGACCTCTGTTTTTGAAGCACAGCAAATGTGACAAGATAAATACAAAACGTAAATACATCTTTATTTATTGCCCTTTTGCGACACATCACAAATCTTCTGTCAACCCACAGTTTGGGGAACTCTGTTTTAGATACTTTTGGAGTGATGTAAACTCCCAAGTGTTTTATCGCTTTGCCTACCCATCTGTTCAGATCCAGAGCTATCAATCTCTTGACCATTGCCTGTGTCACTGTCAAATTCATTAGTTCACATGTATGCCATTTACTTTGAAACATGCTTTTTGCCTGAGCAAACTATCAGCCTGATTCATGTACGGGCCGTTTTGCGTGGCCCTAATAGCGAATCATAGCGACTCGCTATTGAGGACACGCAAAACGGCATTCATGTAGGAATTGCTAAATAAATAGCGATTCCTACATGTTCTCTATTTGCGAGTAGAAATTTCCTACTCGCAAAAAAAGGAATAACTCCCCATTCATTCCTATGGGCCAAAAGGCCCATAGGAATGAATGGGGAGTATCCCTTATTTGCGAGTAGCAATTTACTACTCGCAAATAAGATAGCGATTTTAAGGGTGCCAGGGGTGTCCAAAGGACACCCTGTAGCACCCCTAAAATGCACATTTGAACAGGTGTTGCGCACACACATGTCCAAAGGACATGTGTGTGTGTAACATGCAAAAGAAAAAAATGCACTAAAGTGCTTTTTACACTATTTACGCAATTTACCACCAAGTCAGACCTGGTGGTAAATTGAGACCAAATATAGCGATTTCGCTATTTCTATTTGGTTGATGAATTGCATTTAAGGAATCTCTATTAGAGATTCCTTAAATCCAATTCCTCGCAAATATGCGAATTCTTAAATAGCGATTTTTGCATTTGGGATGATGAATACCAAATGCAAAAATCGCATTCGCAAAGGGCCAGATTCTCAGAATCTGGCCCTTTGCGAGTGCAATTTAGCTTCATGAATCAGGCTGTAAGTGCCTAATAAATTGAAGGTCAGAACAAAATGACTTCCCTTCATTCCCTTTTCCTTCATATTGTGGAACGCCAGTGATTCCATGATCAGGGCAAAAGTAACGCAGAGAAGGGACATCCTTTTCTGGTGCCCCTCTGAAGCGCTGTTGGTACCAAATCCGTTCCAACAAGCACAGTTTTTGATATTTTTGAGACATTATTGTCCAAGACCTTGCTCGTGGGCTTAGGGTCCAACCCCACTTTACATCAGACATCAATTATGAACATATATTTTCAAAGAGGGGAAAGAAGGTAGGGGAGGCGAGTTTCCCACTCAAGGAGAGAGTGGTAGGTCCAGCCAGGTGTTCGCCCAAATAGGTAGTAATCACAAGAAGTACCAGGCTGTTCCTAAATAGGATGAAGGTTTGGTGACTACTCTATGTCGTGGATGAATGCGTGGGTATCCACTGTGTTGGATATAATGGCCTCACACACCCCTGCAGGTGTCATGCTTCATCATCGGCAATGCTCCTCGTTGGGTCGGCGGTGCAATACCCAACGGGCAACACCTCAAAGAGGGGCTGTTTGGCGGAGATCTTTTTCCAACTGCCGTATGGTTGAAGTGTGGGTGAGGGGCCAGTAATGTGTAGACATGGGGAAAGAGTTCAAATTGGAGTAAAGGGTACCAGGATCAAGTTTATTCTAGCGGTCCCTTATTCCAAATTAAAATTGGGAGAATAGAATAGGCTCGGAGGGAAATAATGTCCCCTAGTGCGAGACTAGACTACAGAGTGTATCAATCGGTCGACACGTTTCTCGCTGGTAGTCCTCTGACTAGCGATTCCTCAGGACCAAGAAAAATAAACAAAAAGTTTGTGATACATTAACTATCTACATGGTGCCTTTACCTGCTAGAGGAGTTTTTCCAATTGTATATTTCCGTGCTCCTAGATAGATACGGTCCCGGCGGAGAGGGGTAGGTCTTCCAGTAGGAGCACGGAAATATACAACCTGAAAATTGAGAGGTTGAACCCGTAGCTCTACCTGCCGGATGCTGTTGTTGTAGCTCACCCAACCAAGATAGGCAATTACAGCGCAACTCAGTTATTTTAGACCCTTTACACTAATTGGAAAAAATCCTCTAGCAGGTAAAGGCACCATGTATTTCCCTCCGAGCCTATTCTATTCTCCCAATTTTAATTTGGAATAAGGGACCGCTAGAATAAACTTGATCCTGGTACCCTTTACTCCAATTTTAACTCTTTCCCCACTTCTACACATTACTGGCCCCTCACCCACACTTCACCCATACGGCAGTTGGAAAAAGTTCTCCGCCAAAGAGCCCCTCTTTGAGGTGTTGCCCGTTGGGTATTGCACCGCCGAGCCAACGAGGAGCATTGCCGATGATGAAGCATGACACCTGCAAGGGTGTGTGAGGCCATTGTATCCAACACAGTGGATACCCACGCGTTCATCCACGACATAGAGTAGTCACCAAACCTTCATCCTATTTAGGAACAGCCTGGTACTTCTTGTGTTTTATCAATTATGAACAGCCAGTCCACCTAATCTAAAGTTTTTTTAGCATCAAAGGAAACCAAAATATATGTTTAGTTTTTCAATTTGGTTGGTGTTGCAAAGTCATCTTGTGCCCTGGGCACCCCCTAACATTTTCCTGACTGATGCTGGTGGTAACTGACTCTGACTGACTCTGGGCTCTGCCTAACCAGGCCCAGGGTTCTGTGCTATACTGCAAGAAACGCATTAGAATACAGTTAAAACACCTGCGTACACAATGGTATGGTGGGGTGCCCCTGTGATTGGCATGTTCTACCATACAAGCCCCTAGTATATAATAGGGCAAGGGGATTGAGACTATCTAGAAGTCCCCAGTATCTTGGGGCATGGCAGTTTAGAGGCCAGCGGCCCTTTTCTGCACTTGCATGTGTGCACTTCTGAAGCCTGAGGTCAGTTTAAAAACAGCCTTGGATGCCAGGACTGCTTTTAAGATGTAAATTGTGCCCAAACTCAACTTTGATGTTTGGGGCACTTAAAAATGAATAACCTACAATGTTTTGGCATATTTGGGACCCGCAGGGTCTCCCCTAGGTATCCCTGGGTTGGGGGGTCAGGTATTTATAAGGTACATCCTTATAAAAAGAGTTTCTATATGCCTGGGTAAAGTGAAATTTCACATTTCACTGCCCACAGAAAATGCTGCTCAAATTCGACTTTGATGCTAGGAGCACTGTAGCGAGGGAAGCTGCAATATTCTACAGATTCAGAACCCCTAAAGTCTCCCCTAGTTGCACATGGGGTGGGGTTCCTGTAGATATAAGGCAAGTACTTATAAAATATGTTTTTGTAAGTCCTGGTGCTGGAAAAATGGCCCAAGTCATTTTTCCCTTTGCAAATCCCCTGTACATAGGTTAACATGGTAGAAAGTAATTGATTAATAACTATTGATAGGAGAGGGATATAAATGACATTCAAAGACTTCCCAGAATGGTATTAATAAATCCAACAATATCATATTGTTGAATGTCTCTGAAAGTGTACATACAAGAAGTTATAAGACTTTCTTGCTTGTAGGTTTAAATTCAGCCCTCCAATGGTCTGCCGTGATTAGTCAGAGTTAAGTGGATTAGCCAGGCTGCCTTTGAGAGTTGATAAAGAGCCCCTGCTTTTAACCAGCTCTGCTGGCAGGGCAATGTGCTGTTCCATAAGAATGCCAGGCCAGGGGGAAGGGTCGTAAACTATGCTCTTCAAAGGGGAGAGCAGAGACCATTGTCATGAATTTACCACTTTAGGCAGATGGTAGGATTAAGGAAGGTATGAGCAGATGCAGGGGGAGAGTCTAAGTAAATTAGTCATCCTAGGGGCTGTGTTTAGCCAGCTCTTACCTCCTTGCTGGCAAATCAGCCATTATGGATTTGGAAGATTTGATGAACTCTAGGACAAAATAATGCCACACTCTACAGGATGTGGTCATAACTTTGAGGAGTTACCCTGCTTCCATTTGTCAGAAATTACCTTCTGCATGACCCAGAGAACTCGGATTAAGTATCTGAGAGGGGCAGAGCCCTCCAGATCTACTGCTTGAAATTTACTGAAGCAAGAAGGGCCTTGTTGATAAGTTTTGCTGTGCAAAGATTTCTAAGGCCTGACTTCTGAAGACTGCACCATCTGAAACTACAGCCCTGTTGATTATCTTGCTGAAAAGGAACTAAAGAGTGGACTCTTGAAAACTACAGGTTAAAAGAGCTCATCTGGGACATTACCAACTAAATCTACACCTTGGAGAACCATCAGCGGATTTGTAAGGGCTTTGTACTAGTGGATTGTAGGAACTGAAATCCTCAACTTTCAAGGATTCTCTTGGAGCTTCCTGACCCTTGGAGTGAATTTGAGACACTTTGGGACCCCTTGAGAAACTTCAGGAAGAAGTTCAAGGAGTTTGGAGAACTTTGGACCAACTTTGAAAAAAAGCTCCATAGAGGGACCGACTCAACCTGGCCAGCCAGGCCGCCTGCCTTCAACCGCGAGTCAGCCAAGCCAACCAGGTTCATCCCGCTAAAAGCTCCATAGCTTCAACTTCCAGAGATTGACCGGGACTAGCCAAAATCTGAACCAGGCGAACCCTCATTGGTTCTGGTTACATGAGGAGCATCGAGAGACCCCACGAGAAAAAGCTCCAGAAAAGTTTCTAAGTCTGCTCGTAGAAAAGGTGACCGGGAGCAATCGCGAGAGCCAAGCCACCTGCCTTCCATCGCATGTTGGCCTGGATTCCTTGGTTGTCCCACTGAAGCAATCTTGAAATATTTTCTAAGTCCGCTCCAGGGAAGTTAAGCGGGACCTCGTCACAAGTGAAGTCGGCGAACCCTCACCAAATTCGGACTGGCTGGGAGCTTCGAGGGGCCTCGAGGAGAAAAGCTCCAGAAAAGTTTCTAAGCATTAAGGTAGAAACTGAGTCCAGGACCTGCCGCGACCTGTAGTTGCTCAGGGCTCCATCGCGCCCGGCCTGAAACTTTTACTTTGGTCCGGTCTACCGCGAGCAGGTATCACAATATGGTGCTATAATCTTCAAAGTGCTATATTTTAATAAATCTTTGAAAATTCATATCTCCGGTTTCCTATATTGGCTTTTTATCGTTTTGGTGTAATTTTGAAGATAACAATATTTCCTATTGTTATAAATTGGTGTTGGATTTTTATTGTGTGTTGTGTCTTAATTATTTACTGAAATGGTGTTTTTAAATGCTTTACATACCTGTCTTTGAAGTTAAGCCTGTCTGCTCGCAGCCACGTTACCAGGGGTTGAGCATAGGAATAATTTTCTAAGACCTATGCTGAGTCCTCTCATGTGTTAGTGGCCTTATTGCCAGTGGCAGACCTACATTTGCCCCTACCAATAACTCACCTTCTAACAGTGGGTGACTCTTTTAGGTTAATATCTGTCTGTCTGTCTTGTATGGACCCAGATTGATTTGGCTGAACTAAGGTAAGGAGTACTAATTGCCCTAACGGACCAGATGCTAAAAAGGTCTTGATCGCTAAAGGGCAAGGCTGTCAAAGGGCAAGGCAACGCTTCCCATTAGCTCTGGTGCCACCCAGCACAAAATAATATGCATGAAAAGGGTTGAGCCGCGCTAAGAGGCTCAAAATGAGGAGGAATACCCCAATATCGAGAATGAACCATAGCAATTTTGTAGCTTTTCGTTGAAAATCAAGATTGGATTGATGAATAACAGCAAGGCACCAAGCTGCTCCTGCCACCAGGAAGGAGAAAAAAGAACCAAGAAAGAACTCCATGCGAAAAGAATCAGAATATTGTTATAAAACCAGAAGCAAAAATCTGGGGGAAAATATGGAAGCAAAGGTATGGAGAACACACATAAAATAAGGAACAAATGTGTTCCAACATATCATACACGGAAATAACTCCTCATGTATTATACTGACAGGAACTGACCTCACAACAAAGACTCACCCTCTTCTTCGATTGTGAATTTCAGTCCTATTTTCTTTCTTGGGCTAACCATCATCTTAAGTAGGGTTAGTAAATAGGGCTATGGGGGCGACACCCCTTTCTGGAATCCATAGCATTCACCAGGTAAACGAAGGAGAAGTCGCAGTTTGATATCCTTCAGCCAACACAGTATTCTGCACGTATACAAGTGCTTCACACATTATAATGTTTATGAATCATGCTAAATATATTTATGTACAATAAGAGATTTTCAAGGTTTAAGTTCTCCTTTCACCTTGAGAAATATGAGTGACTTTGCTCTGTAGTACTTCTTAATGTGACGTTCTAGCCAGGTATCAGTTGAGAAATGTTTTTTTTTTGTTTTAGATAAAATGTCGAGCGCAAACAATCCGTTGCAAACTTCTTATGATGTGGGAAAGCCTGCGCTGAGTGACACACAAGCCACACGTTTGGTTGAAGATGTATTCGGTCTAAAGGTATCTAAGATCAAGCCGCTCCCCAGCTATGATGATCAAAACTTTCATATAGTAACTAAAGATCTTGAGAAAACTAGAAATGTGACTGATTTCGTACTCAAAATAACCAATTGCCAAGAGAGTAAAAATGAAAACTGCATAGATTTACAGACCCGCGTGATGATGTTTCTGAGAGAAGAAGGTTTTCCCACCGCTACAGCATTCCCAACAAGAGATGGTCAGATACTATCACTTCAGTCTACAGGTAAGTCTCATTACACTGTTTTTAATTTTTCGGAAAAAATACAGTGCACTAACTGACTGTTTCTCGAAACTGGAGCCGCAAGCACTTTTGAAATTTACACACTTTTTCATGTTCAAAAATCAATAAATTTAAAGATCACAATAGATTTAACATCGCAGGCCTTTTTTCAACGTTATTAGGTTTAACTTGCATAATGAATGCTAAAGACATACACAATCTCTGTCTGTATGTTAATTGTTTACATGAATCATAGTTCAATTGTCAATATAATGACAACTGCAAAACTATAGATATCTCCACATGACCATGAATGCAACATATTGTAGGATTTTCAGTACATGGTGATGGAAATTAGGCTCTGCAGTCCCTGAACAAACAATAAAGCATCTGATGCAAAACAAGACAGTATCTGTGTGGCCTGCACAAATAACATGTCACATTTGTCCTTCACTGGGAACCAAACACCCTAGCGAGCGTTTGACTCTCAGAGGGTAGCATTGAAGAGCTGTCTAAGGCTTATTCAAGGGAGGTGGTTTGGGCTAGTAATCGCCAATACAGGTGCAAAGAAATAACCCTCAATAATTGATTGTCCGGTCTGTATACAAGTAAGAGTAAATTTATTAAACACACACACTACTTAATACTATGCATCAATTTTCAAATATACATAAGGTGTTAGAATTACTATGTGACATTGCATAACATCCCTACCCCTCCCGTAGGGGGGCTGGGGTCTAGTACCACCACTTCCATGTATGCACATCATCTTGGCCCCTAATGCTGTGGGTTGACACAACCTGGAGCTAGGGCCTTGCGGCCAGACACCATCCCTGTGGTGACCCACCCTATCATCTCAACAAGTATTACAAATAGGTACACCTGCCCTGGGGGCACATAACCCTAACTGAGCATCTCATACTGATCATACAGTATGCACCTCTACATCTTGTGGCTCACAGTGAGGGTTGTTCCTCCCCTAACGCAGTAGCATGAATACATGTTTGGGCATCACTTTAAACGAGGTACTTATCATAGATGATAACAATTATAATGCATTACAATTTAAGCCCCTTCAAGGCATCACAGTTAGAATCACATGATTATGCAAATACAGCCAGACACCCTAGCAGGAATGTCCAGCAACATAACCCCATTTGGCTTATGACATCACCTTACACAGGTACTTCACATAACACACATGAGTTTCAGTCCCTCTAAAAGAAATAACATTAGTAAATGCTTTTCTGGTGCAACTACATCTCTTCACCTACAGGGAATACCCTCTTACAGACATTCCAACTCAGCCCTTGACATTTAACTCCTTGGCACAATCCTTAATGCACCCCCAGCTGAAGAACAAAAGTTCCAGCCACAAGATGCTGTTGATGCTGATGCTGAGCCATTGAGGGGTTATTCTTTCCAAGTCCCCAAAAAATTAGGGAGGGACTTTTCATCTTCGTGCTGGGAGAGACTGCGTTGCTCCTGCAGCTCCCCCTGCACCTTGGCACACCTCTTGTGGTGACCCCGTCCTCCTGGAGCCACCACACACGAGGAACCATCCTAATTTTTCTTGCAGGCTGGTCCGGGCCGGCAAAGGCATTATGGGACTAGGTGCTTCTTTCGCACTTATTATAGCAGCGGCTCTCAGGTTGCTCCGGGTAGAGCCGTGCTGCCCCGGCAGCCTCATGCCTCACCTCCTGGCCTCGGTGAGGGGCCCGGTCCTACCCGGACCACCAGGTGAGCGATGGCAGCTCGGGGAGCCTACCCCTGGCTGCTCCAGTTGTGTTTTGGGGGTCCGGTCCCACTGGCTTCCCACCTGACCATCACCCTTGTGTGCTGCGACGGGAGCGGCACTCCTCTTCTGGTCTACCTGCTCTGGCAGGCAGACACGGGGATTCCCGCTGGTCCAGCCGGACCTCGTGGAGTGCGATGGCACTCCCCCGCCTTCCTCCAGCCACAGGGAGTGTAGCGCCACTCCCCCGGTATTGCCACCCACATCAGGGCCCGGAGTTGGGATCCCGGTCCCCAGCGCATCTTCACGGGGAGCGCGACTGCGCTCCTCAACTTGGCTTCGGCGGTGCAGGCCCGTAATTGGGATCCTGGGCCCCAGTGATGGCGTTAAAATTGTACAGCACACTTACTTTCCCACAAATGTTTCTTCCCATTGTAGAAAGCCTTTTCCAAGTCACCACCCAGTTCTGCATAAGTCCTGCCACACCATTTAATTTGTAGCTGCTCCTGGGCTGTGCACACCAGGAATCTCACCTGTGCAGCCTTAGACTTGTACACACACATGTACACATGTGTCTGCATGTAACCAGCCCGGTGCCCCTTACTCTGGCTGCAGCGCAGCGGCCTACTTGCACCAGTGCGACACCGGTAGAATACACATGCAGTCCCTTTCATCATGAGTTCACTGTGGGTGAATCCCAACTTATGAGGCTCTTCCACAGTAAAAGCTCAACAAATAGGTGTTCAAAAAGTGAAAAATCGGGCGGCTCAGATGGTCAAAACCTCCTTCTAACAGCGTAAAAAAAAAACGTGATGCCCCGCCTAAACACACCTGATAGTCCACAACAACGGGTGACCTATCTGTCTGTCCTAGATTCCAGCCTATGGCAAACTGAGAGAGACCAACAAAGCAGTGACGGAACAGTTAATCAATCAATAAACTTGTTATTCGATTTTCAGAGAAAATCATAGAAGTACAAAATAAAATGTTGCATCATAAAACAGACACGTCTTGATAAATAATCAGACCCATCAGCTCATAAGGTGAATTAAAAGGCAATTGCATTAAAAATCAGGTTCCTAAAAACAATAAAATGTTTACAAAACATTCCTGCAAGAACATTACAATTGAGCTGTGCTTAAAACCCCAGATAGAAAACGAGAAACAAAAAAGCATAATTTGGGTGTAGCCAATACGGTAAATTGTTTTTACTGCAAAACGACTGTTTTGTTAGAGCAAAGTTTACTCTTTCTGAAAGCCCCCGCTAAATAAAGTCCTGCTTAACCCAGATTAGAACCTTTTTTGTTATACCCATAGGATCAGGAAAGAGATCTGGAAAGCCCAATTCCATAAAATATTTCTTTATGTATGAGAACCAAGGTGTGTGATCCGCTTTATCTGATGACAAACAGCCCTGTAGGATAAGTCTCTTTAGATGTGGATCCTCCTTGAACCATACAGAACAACGCAAGAGGAGTGGGCGGATACGGATAAAGTCAGAGATGAAGGCCGTTCCTAGTTCATCATAAATGATCTCAGCGGGGGTACCCTGACCTACAGCTAAAAGATGCTCAAAAACATGTTTCGGCCATTTGGATACCATCAATTTTAGCATATCCGCAGATTTCGTAGCCAAAGGTTGCCATCGGGCTACACTTGGCAAGAACAGTCATTTCACTCCTAAAGGTGGAGAACGAGGTCGATTGGGTTTCTCTGATGAGCACTGCAGTCCTCAAGGAGATTCTCAATCATGCACTTAAATGTTTTACAGACTGTGAAAAAAACTCTTGCTGATATATTTCCTGGATTAGGACAGAATCACACTCGCTCTAATGTTTCACCCAGGAGGTTAGGTTTGGATTATCACCGATATACTAAGTATCCATGCTGAGAAAGGGAGAAGTGTGGTACTGCACAGGATTGATAGTTCCAGCCCATGTGAGACAGTGCTGGAGAAATCTTTGAGAATTTTTTCGATTCTCACTGGTAAGAGTGTCGTGAAGGCCAGATAACAGAGAGGAAGCATCAGGGTGTGGTGCACCCATGAACTTTCTCCTTCTGTAGCACAGTTCCTATTTAACAGAGCGCTGAATAGAATTTCTGGCTTTTGCCTCTTAAACATTTACTTACCACATACTCGCCCACCCTAAATCACACAGTCTCTGCTGACATCCCAAAACTAAATGAAACACTGCATAGGCATCACACAATGCATCTGTAACCTGGGCTTGTGAGGCATTCACTCATACATTTCCGGGTAAGCAGGTCAAAGAGGGCGGTCCTCTTACAGCACCGAGGGCCACAACTTTGTACACACAGGAGTTGGTCTGCCGCCGGTGCCGATCCCCGGCACCGGCGGCAGATTAGCCCAGCACCATGTGACTCTGGACAATAGCTTGCTTAATCTTCCCGACGGCCCCCAGCGCCCAGAGACCCTTACGGGTGATTGTGCGCTTTACAAATGTGGATTTACTTTGTTATTTTGTAGAGTCTGTAACACCCTTGTTGATATTTAAGGCTGTGTTTGCACATATGGATATTGTTTCTAGCTTAGCCTTGGTTGGTTCCATACAGGAGATTAAATAAAAGTCTTGCTTTTTAACGTTAAGAATTTTGTTTTATAGTTCTGATGTTCCATCCCTGCAGCCCCAACCCCTTCCATTTTAGGTGTTTACTACTCTTTTATATCCACAATTATGTGCTTAAAATATACTTGCCTACGGATATAAACCAGAACTATGGGTTTGTGTGTTAAAGATATCTATCAAAAATCTATTTTTATGTAAAATATTTGTGTCAATAATAAAAACCTTTACAAATTTGAAATACCAAACGCCAAGTCACACTGAGAAGTCTTAAAAGCAGTAGCTACAAAATAAATTAGTCCAGCAAAAATGAGACAATTGGTCAACCTAACTTATAGTTAAATATGGTAGAGGCAGACTATCATTGACAAGTTAATAGTTTAAAACATTCCTCACTCAGCCTTACAACCTCATAAAGCACCCAACCAGCTATGGACCGACTCCTTTCACACTTACAGTAACTACTCGCTGCATTTTTCTAAAAATCCTTTCTGGATCAACAGAGGTTTGAAACAACGCTGCCAGTACTGTATAAAGACAAGAAATGTGGGCAAGAAATTCTATCTCATAGCTACACCGTTTGTTGTTTAGTATACCTTTTGATTACCTACCAGTTTACCAGAAACCAGTGGCAGGTGGTGACATTTGATAGTGGTGAGGCATAAGTATTGCACTGCTGCGAGGGTGCGTAGTGTGCGAGCCCGAACCACCTATGGGGTATTTGGGGGGATATCCCTCCGAGTAAATTTTGAAAAAAGAGTGGGCAAATGGTGCATTTTCAAGCAAATTTGAGTAAGGTGGCTTGGCGAACACATCTCTGGGAGTCCCAGACAATGCTGCAAAATTCAAAGACTCCCTTTAATTCCGAGAGACTGACCTCTGTATGCATTATAGGCAGAGAAAATAACTTGTGTCTGAGAACTCAATGTGTAATTGTATGACAGCTCAAAAAATGCCTTGTGTTTGGTTTTCGATTCCTGTGGTGAACGCATGCTCAAGAGAGCTTTGCCACAGCTTTAGTCAAGTCTGATATAAAAAAAAACAGTCCCTCCTTAAAACATTGATAGAAACCTGACGCTGGTACCTGGTGGTTATGCAGCTGCACAGTTAGCAAACGTTTTCACTGGACCCAGTGCCTGGTACATGGACATAAACTACTAATCAAAATGTATCGAAGCACTTTTCATTTGATTACATATTTCAGATTAAAACTGATAAGAGGTTGTGCTATTTTGTGGTTGGTGTTTTAAGTTTAACAAGTAGATTTTGTATTTCGCCCCATTGACAGGATATAATGTTATGTTCCAACACTCTGATTTGACGCCTGGATTGAGAAAGCCTTTAAGTGTAGTAATTTCTTATTTTGACCTCAGTTACTCATGTCAAAGTGCCACATGTTAGAAAAGTGGTCTCCGGACGAAGCTACTCTTTATGTAGCATAGTTCAACCATCACTTAAGAAAGTCGTATCTTCTGGACACTTGGGTTAAAATCCTGAAAGAGGACTCTGCAAACCCTTTCTTGTAATGTTATAAACCTATATACCAGATTTCACCCTCCCCCGCCCCTTCTTCTTAAAATCACTCTTTTGGGGTAACTTTGAAGCAATTAGTACCACAGCGTAAAGAAGCGCAGCCGGTGTAGTGCGCTATGAAAATATCCTGGTACTCAGTGCATTGAATGTTCTCATTATGCAGAATATGTGTTTACTAACGATAAGTGTTGATACTCTCCCATTAAAATCAGTGAACCCCTACTAAAAGATGCAGTTAATGTCCATTTCAAAATAGGACATGCCAGTATTTGGTAACTGACAGTACCTGCTCATCTATATCTAAGGGACCAACGGTACCCCAGCGCCAACACCCAGAAGCGCCACGCGAACAGAGTAATGTATCAGTGCCCATCCTTATGTGCAGAAACGAAGGACTACCAATGCAACAGTCCCTAGAGGCGCCATGCGTGCAGTGCACTGTCTAAATGTCATTATTTGCGGGATCAAATGACTACCGGTGCCAGAGCGCCTAGAGGTGCCACGCGTGCAGTGCATTGTAGAACTGTCAATATTTGAGGGACCAGAGAGGGCTACCGGTGCAAGAGCACCTAAAGGCACCGCACGTGCAATGCACTGTCTAAATGTCCTTCTTTGCGGAATCTTCGCCAGACCCTCTCCCCAGGAAGAGCAGTGTGGAGGGAGGGCTGCACTTACACAGTGGCTCAGACCACACTTGGCTCCCGTTGTCCCTACAGTAGCATTGCCTTCAAGCACAACTGTTTCCACATGTTCTGAAATTCCAGGAAAGGATTCACGAGTACTCCCAGTACTGAAGAAGACAGTGATTGCAAGCGCCCATAGCAAGTGGGAGTCAGGCAGCGAAGTGTCACACACACCAGCAGTGGTCGAAGTGGGGGTAAAAAAGTAGGGGACTTGTGGGCAGAGCATCAGGGGGCAGGAATAATGTGAGGATTGGGTCAGTGGGCAGAGTCAGAGGTGTGGCTAGAAAGAGTGAAACATACCAATTTTTACTTTGTTTGGCATTTCACTGATGAGTTACAGCTTATAACGTTATTCAATGCAACCAATAGATACACGTTTATCCAAGTGCACTGGTGCCATTTTGTCAGCCTAGCGCCAACGCAGGCACCCTTGCACCATGGTGCAAGGGTGCCTCCGTTGCATACTAGATTGTTTTTGTACAGGAAGGGGCATCTTCCTGCAAATAAACAATCCTGAGAGGCTTTTTCCTCTTCTATGTGTGCTGCACATATAGATAGAAGAAAAACAGGGAGAAATAAAGATATTTCTCCTTGTTGTGTCTCCCTTGGGGAGGTGTAAGATTTTGATGCCGTCCCAGGTTTACAATTCATTGCATAAAAAAACTGGGAGAGTTGAGTGGGAACACCCACTGCAATGCCTCCCTTGTGCAGAGCAAGGCAAAGCAGCAATTTGTGCTGTGTTGCATTACTCCCTATTTAAAAAACCATTCAAAGCCTTGAAAATATGACTTGCAGATTTGTGTTGTGCAATTACCACCTTCTGTGGTGCAAGCAGGACCCTCATAAATATGCCCCTCAGTTTGGTGTGTAGAAATCCTGCATTGCTGATCCCTGGTGAGTTGCACTACTACTGCTGAAACAATGCCAATGTGGCACTAATGGGTGAGGCGGACTGGCCTCAAGGGTCCTGTGACCTCAGTGACAAAGTGTGCTGCTTTGTAGGTCAGCCCGCAAGACTGCAGGTGAACTACAGTATGGATTGTGGTGGACAGGGCTTCAAGATTAGCCCACACTGGCCTCCGGTAGGGTCCACCTGCTGATGCTAAGAGACCAGGGCTTCTGTGTTATCGCGGGGGAATGTTCTCCCTCAGGAGAGTTGTCTGGTGGACTGTTCGTGAAGCCTGATTCCCCAGTTCCAGATTTGGTAGCTCTGGCCATAGTGCCACATCCTCTTCCCCTGAGCACCTTTCGACCCCACTGAGAGACACTTGCACTGCCTATAAACACCTTGATGTGTCTCAATTCAAATTGTGCACTGCTTGAAAGAAATTAACAACATCCTGGAAAAAGCAAACACTCATAGGCAATGCAAGATTATGTAAAGCATGCACAATATAAGAAGGAACAACATGGTTACCTTAGCTTTTACACTCTTTGATTGGAAATCAATAGGTGTTCTTTACCTCAAACGTTGAGGGCATGAAAACAGTGCTCCTCGTGTACACAGGTGTGCCTTTGGTGTACTCCTGGACAATAAGGAAGGGGTTAAGCAGGGCTCAGAAGATTGACTCACAGAGCCCACAAGGGCTCCTCCACATTCATGTCAGCCAGCTAGCTGCTCAAACAACGACATTATGTATTTAAGTGTTCTGCTTACAATACCTTTTGAACTGTCTGGCTTGCTAACTCTCCTACCCACAAAAAACTTGAGAGAGCTCTTGAGAGTAATAGGCAAAATTATATTTTCATTCGGGAAGTGAATGATACATCCAACTTAAGTTTTGTGGTGACACAATAGTACATTGGTTATGCTGTAAAGCATCACTAAAAAAATCACACAACTAAGAGGACCAAAAGGCAAGACATATTGGCTTTGTCAATGCTTGTTTAGATATCTCATTTGCTAAATAGGGCACTTTTAATTTGGTGCCACACAGGGCCGAATTGGAAACCCAAAGCAGTCCTGGCAAACCTGTGTCCATCCCCTGCACGGTGTGATGTGAGCGAATGCAGCAAGCAAGACTGACGACTGCAAAGAAGATACGGGGAGAGGGTGTTCTCTCCCCAAGAAAATTCGGAAAAAGTATACAAATGGTGCATTCTACAACACACTGTATTATATATTCCAATGTATTAGCTTTTAGAGCACAGTAAATGATGACCTTACGGTGCACCAGGATACGACAATCTTCTTGAGGCACTTCAAGGATTCCCTCACTATCACCCTCCAACACTGCCCATCATCTCTCCATAGCCCCTCTCTCACATGTATTTAAATTGTTTTATAGTGCCTCTCATACCAGTGAGGGACTTGGAGCACTTTACATCATGCACACATACAGAGACAACGAATTATACGTGTGTAAATCAATGTTTAGAAAATGTTTACAAGACAAAAGGGGCTACAAGGTGTTAGGATTCACATGCCATCAAGTCTGGCTGGCATTTTTTAAAGATCTGGAGTAGCACAACCCGAGGATTCAAAACTTAACACAGTGGTTGGATTTTCTAAATAGAATGTATTTCTACCCAAGCAAACCAATTTTAGCAGTATTAGGATGACGAATGACTGGGGAAAAAAACATAACTTCCAAACCCTCACCATGCAGTTTGCCTGCAGCTCTTTTATGGCAGGTCATAGCTCAAGGTATTTGTTTTATTACGATTGTAAGTTACGCACTGCAAGTAACTAAAGGATCTGTAACAAAAGCAGTAACCCACTGAGGTATGCCCATTAAATATAGTTCTGTGATCTGTATGGTACAGGTTCTTTGCAGCAGGCATCTTAACCCTTGGCGCTACAATGGATGAGTCAAAACTGTCAATAGACAATACTCCAATCTCTCCCCAACAGGAATGAACAACCACCAGAGATATAAATCTTGACTCTTTTATAGTTGCCTGAAATCTGCTGGGCTTACAAGGAATTCTGCAGTGATTTTTGCGTTTTTGAGAGTGAGAAATGAGTTATTGTGCTGGACAGCCCTGCAGCCGCTACTAAAAAAAACAAGGGAAAAAAGGAAAAAAGGAAAAAAAACAAGGTAAAGCCTACGGAAAAGTATCTATCTGATTATAAGACTGGATACCATAAATTATCCATTCTTGGATTAATCATTCTCAACACAATTTAATTGAGATAATTTTAGATATAGAGTATCTCCAAATAATAGCCATAAACAGAGAGAAATGAATATCCAGTGTATAGTTCAACTATTTCTTTTAATTAAACCACATTTAACCTTAATTATTGGTCTCTCACATTGAACTCAACTATACAAAATTCATATATACAAACAAAACACATATATTTCTAATTTACATATATATACACTTTTTTTAGAACCAAACTCACGGTTCTTTTGCCCCACTTTTTTTTAGAACAAGGATGTCAATGTATAATTAGTTCACATAACATTCCTACACTTTAGATCACCAAAACAAAACAAAGACAAATGGAGTGTACGAGGCTTAACCACTTGTGACCTCTCTCTAACTAGCACTCTCTTAAAAAGATTATTTCATCAACAAAACTCAAACAGATTTCTTGTTTAGGAGTCTTCAAATAGTGTGTGTCGACGCGTTTCAGCCTCTGTTTAATCCAGGCCTCATCAGGACTACGAGGGCAAATATACTAGAACCCAGGTCTGAATCTACTGTAGCCAAAGAAACAGGATACACCTTCTTGTACAGGCAATTTCAATAGTAAGGGCTTTTAAATTGAACTCCTTCAAATTGGGCTATCACCCCAACGGAAAAAAAGCCTCTTAAATCATCCTTTGGGTCCTCAAACTATCCACGACGGTAAGAAAATCGGCTAACTATTCCAATGAGCCTTGCCACTTAGCTCAGAATGCCGTTCGCGTTTGCTGCATGTCAGCAGCGATGACGGACTGTCCCAGTCAATCAGCCTCCCACCCCTCCAGCCTCCGTCCGATGCGCAGTATACCAGCCCGGCCTTAGTACCTGGGCTTATTCGTTTTCACAGTCAGACCCTGGATGGGGTCCACAAGGGGCTCTGGTGTCACAGAACTGGACACCTCATGCTGCTTTTATGTTAAATCCTTAGAAAAGGGTAAATAGTATTTTTAGAAAGACCACATCCCTGAACATAGACAGATGAGCAGTATACATTTTATGGAATATAATAAGTAAAACAGCTGATAAGACATTAAACATTTTCCACAGTTATTTTAAAAAAGTGACACTGTTTGGGTATATTCTGGGATGTATGTCATTACAACGCCAGGGGAGAGGGGTTGGCCTAACGGCTAAGGCGCTCTACCTCGGACCTGGGGAACTTGGTTCGAGTCTCGGTAACGACGCCAAAAACCCCCTGTGATTCTGGGCAAATCACTTAATCTCCCCGTGCCTAAAATGAAAGTGTGTCCTCATGTAACGTAACTGGTGCTATGTAAAGCGCTCTGATAATTGATTCGGTTCGGTTCTAGTTCGCGCTATATAAAACTCTGCAAAAAAAAACACCAAAAAAACGCATGCTTTCACAACGCATGCCTTTACCACGCAAGTTTTACAATGCAAGTCGTTACAACGACTTGCGTTGGAGGGTGCTGGATAGTGAGTAGTTTAATTTACTATTCCAACTCCAGTCCCCGTGGATAGTAGGGAAGGTGTTGGATAGTAAATGAAACTATACCCTATCCTAGAGCGCCCCCCAGCGCAAGTCGTTGTAATGACGTGCGTTGTAATAGTTGCGTGGTAATGGTATGTCGTTGTAATAGTTGCGTTGTAATGGTTGTTCACCACATTCTGCCACGAATTACACATGAAGTCCTCTTCCTTTCATTGTGGCATTGTCAGTCTGGGTGAGTCCGAAAATAATGGGCAGATGGGGTCAAGGGCGGGGCTGCCACTGTGTTCTGATGTGACCATTGTGTTGGTCACAGCGGGGGCAGGTATGTGGCCTCCTCACTAAATGGAGCGTAAATCACTGCAGCAGCCAGGCCGTTTTTTCGTGCTGATTGATCGCTCCACCAGTGCAACACTGCTCCTATAGTGTTGTTGGGCAGGGCCCTGCCCACAGATACAGAGGGGAGAAAGTCCAAGCAACTGCATAGGCCTTCCTCGGTGTGAACTACACAGGGCTGGATGATCCTGTAATATTTTTTTCATTCGGAGCATTTCTGCCGTCATGGGACGCATTTATTAAATGAAGAAGTAGGGGAACGAACATTAAAATGGTAGGGGCACGCCGTGCCCTTCCGATCCCACCCACGTCGACCACTGCACATCAGGGACGAAAATAAAATAAAACTCACTGCTCCGCCTCAGCTCCTGGCCGTCCCAGTCCCGCAGTCCTGCGTTTTCCTGCTGCTCTCCTCAGGAAAGCTGCCGACAGGAAGCCTTCCTCCCCTCCGCCAATCACAATGTTGCAGTGGCAGCGTTGTGATTGGTGCGGTGCAGGCGCACAGCGCCCCAGCCGGGTGCCTAATCGGCGACCCTTTTCACTATGTAGGCACCTACATAGAGAAAAGGGAGAGTGCGCATGTCTGCCGTGGTCGACCCCAGACCGACCCAAGCAGTCAGGTCCCACAACAGTGGGCAAGCAACCCCCCCTTCTGCCCTCGAGCAGGACCGCCCAACTGCCCGCCTACAACCAGGCACTTCTGCTTTCTCGCAAGAAGCAGAAACATAAAATGATAGTTTTACCATTTTATGTTTCTGCTTCGCGCACTGTGACGCCCCTATGGAGGAGCCGCCAGAAACTCTTGCAGAGGAAAGAGGCAAAAACTCAATGTGCAAATCTCCGTTTTAGATGGTCAAGAGTAGAAGATGGAAGCACCCATCTGCTGTGACCTGTTATTATTATTATTATCCTGAATATGAATGCTGGGAAGGCCAGCACAGGCCTCCACCCTTCTGAAGTTAATAAACTAAGTCCTAGGGCCGGCTTTAGCATTGCTGGTACTCTGTACGGCAATTATTTCTGGCACCCTCTCCCAGCGACGTCCTTTTCAGATTCCTTGACTACCACCCTGCCAGAGTGCCTCTCATCGCTACCATCATTAGATACTGCTAAACACAGCGCCCCCCCCCCCTGAGGTCAGCACCCCCTACACAGGTCAGCACCCAGTGCTGCTGCACCGGTCGCCCTGCCCTAAAGCCGGCCCTGCTGAGACCCATTAACTTGTTATTTAGGTGTCGCAGAGCGACTCACCACCAGGGAGGACATGTTCATTGGCTGCCCCAGTGCTGGCCTCACCAGCAGGGCTACGGCTGGGTGGGGGGTTATGTGCTGTAGCTGCCCCATGCCCATGGTCACAGCAAGTGAAAGCATGGGGTGGGGCGGCAGAAGGAGGCTTCTAATCAGAATACAGCATCCATGGGGTAGAATAAATTCAAAAATAGAAATAAGGCTTCCCAGTACGTTTAATGGCCTTTGCTACAAGAGGGTCCCCATGCAACCCCTGCTGTGAAAGCGGGCCAGCATTATTAGGAGGTTGTAAAGCCTACTCAAGGCCCAATGGGAGACTGAGGTCTGCTTTCGATAGTTGTCAGAAGGGATTCTTCTGTTGACGTCCCGCTGAACTAGCTACACCTCAAGGGACTCTGTAACCTCTCTGCCACCGTTATTTTGGGTAACGTGTTATACCAAGACCATGGTGAATGTCAAAAGTAAGAGAGTTTGAAGGGAGCTGAGTGTTTGTGGTGGAGTTATTGGTTTTTCCTTCATCTACAAGTTTGTGTAGCTTTCTCTCGCACTAATCATATGGAGCAGGTCAATTGTGAGTCTTTTGTTTCCGAGTGTGTACATTGCTTCGTTTTTTCTATCGAAAACTGCAAAACCATCACTCACAACTTTTATGCAAAAAAGTTGCAACTTCGTGCACTGCTACTGAAAACTTTCTGCAAGCATTTCGTTTACTTTTGGGGCACACAGGTGTTCACCGTCTTCAGCTACAGACGTTCCTCAAGCATACTAGAGATCAGATCAGCGACAAACCATGCAATACATCTTTCAGCGCATATATACATTATTAATACACTTTTCAGAAGCATTGACTAAGTAGAATCGTTTTGTACCTGGGCAAATAAGGGCTTTGTAAATCAAGCAGATTTCATATCGCACTTATCTCCTGTTTATTGCCCAGGCCTTTCCCATCAGGCAAAGAAAAACCCTTAAATAAACAAGTCCAAGTGGCTTCAGCACAGGATGAGCTTTTATCCTGTTGATGTCACCCCTTTGATAGCAAAAGGCACAACAGCATTTCATTATCTATCTATCTATCTATCTATCTATCTATCTATCTATCTATCTATCTATCTCAACAGCATACCACAGCAATAAACTCCACCACACACCACTCCACAACACAGAATCCCACTCCACATAATTCCAATACACTCAATACAACATTATTACTATCCACATAATTCCACAACACACCAGGTCACATAATCCCAAAACACAAATCCAGCCCAGGACCACACAATTCCACAACTAAGTAATCCAACCCAACCCACATACATACGCCCCGATAACATACAAGTAAAAAACATTGTTATTTACATTGCCAATAGCTCCAACTCAATTAATGTAAGATTTGATTGCATTTCCAATGCTTCTTTAACTTATTGTATTTGCTATGAGTTAAGTGACAAAGGTCAAGCGTCATGCAATGTCTTTGAACAAACTGCTTCTTTTTTAACATGAAGATTGGGGTTTGCTTTTCCTTTCCTGGATTGCAAAATGAGAGCTTTTATAATGTGTTGTTCTAGACGTTATAAATTAACTTTGCACCTACTTTAAAACATAAAAGCAGCAAGAAACCTTCGAGTGGCGCGCATATTCCGAGGATTGATAGAAGCAAAGGTTTTAATAAAATCATAGCAAATCAATACACTTTACTCTTGCAATGCACAAATGATACCTATAGGGCGACACTCGATTTCAGCATATTGTTTGTGCGCTACATAGGTTTAGAAGTAAAGCTGCATGACTGATGGACATTTAGTGGCCATTACAATGGGCAATTTCAATGAAACGTGTTCTATGTTATAGGCAGAACCCTAGCGCACCATGCTTTATTCATTTATTTAGGGCAGTGTGCTCCGAAAATGCATTACTGAACACATAGTGTGCCGAATAGCCCTGGGTCATTTGCTAACCTTAGTCTAACACTTGGATTTTCACACCGCCTACGGCTTCACTGACGTAATATTGATGGCAGACTCCCACTCTGAAAAATGCTCCAGCATCACTACGTGTGGTATTATCCTTTCCAGGTGAGGTTCCATTTTACAGCCCTTTTATAAGCAGAGTCGGGTAAACCCGCCTAAGAGTTACTGATTAATTGAATGGTTGTACTCAAGTTGTTTGCCAACTTATTCATAAACAAAGTGGAATGCTGGGTCAAGGTTCCGCGATGGTTAGAGCTCACACAAATAGTTTTGGGAACATTGCAAACAGTCGATGACATTGTAGCATTTGCCCTACTTGCAAGAAAAGCCAGATATTAAACAAATTCCTAGCTTATGTGTTGCTATACAGTTTGTAGATCAACTTTTTGTGGAACTGGTGTCGCTATGGATGCAACTGACAGCATAGGGAAGTGATAGAGCTTTGCTTTATTAAATGGTAGAAAACGATCCCAGATGAGGTAAGGGTGAAACTGTCCAGATGTTAAGGGTGTAGTGTTGAGGCATATGTAAAGACTCGAGCACTAGGACCCAGGACGGAGAGTCTTGGAAGAAAGAGCGGAAGGAGAGGAAATGGAAAGGGAGGGGCAGACAGAGACCGAAGGTGAAAGGAGAAGGAGCTTAAGAAATAAAGGAGATATACAAATACTGCTACTTGTCCTTGTCGTCTGTGCTAGAAAAGGGACACGACAACTGGTGACGAGGGAGGCTCTGCCTGCTGCTCGCGCCACTGCTCCTCCGCAGAGTGCAGTCGGGTATCCACCCATATATTCATCAGCTTCAATTTGCCTGTACGACGCGACCTCGGGAGCCCACCCCGGGCACACCCTGAAATGAAATGAAATGAAATGAAATGAAAAAGGCACTTGTAAAGCGCATGGCTACCATGAGGCCTCCCAGCACTAAGGACCTATTGAGAGAGTGTCCACTTTAACTGGATGGATATAAAAAAAAATTCAGCTGCTTACGAAAAGCCAAATGTTTTTCTTCCAATCGAATGTGGTCGGGGAGAGTGTTCCATCTTCTGGAGGCCACGTATGAGAAGCGTTGGCCCCCGCTTCTGGTCCTGTAGATTCTCGGGATGGTAGCTAGGCGTTTGTTTACAGAGCGAAGAGCTCTGTTGGGGTGATATGGGGCAATGATTGACTGCAGGATTGTCGGGCTTTTCTTGGTCATGATCTTGTGAGTGATGCAGAGGACTTTAATTGAAATCCTCTCGGCGACAGGTAGCCAATTAAGGGAGGCTATGGCTGATCTGGCTGACTCTCTGCGGGGAATATTCAGAAGCATTCTAGCTGCACAATTCTGGACTACCTGGAGTCTCATTATTGTGGACCGTGGTGATCCAGAATAAAGAGCATTAGCGTAGTCCAGGCGGGAAAGAATTAATGCTTGGACCACTAATTTTTTGGTCTCCCAGGTTAATAGTGGAAACACACCCTCTTGCTGCAAGTATAGCTCCTTCATTGCGTTTGTGACGTCGGTAGCCTACCCCGGTCACACATTATTGGCTGATGCGGTGCGCTCGTCTGCACTGTGGCACGCTATCAGGAGCCCACCATGAGCGCGTGTGTGACGGCCTGCCTGCAACTTACTAATGATCCTGCCCGCCGGTTCCCTGGACTGGCCCTGCTCCACGGTGCTGTTCCCTCCCGCCTAATGTGCAGGATACATCTTTTACACCGGCTGCATGTGCTGCTGTGACCCTGGCCTCCTGCATGGTTAGCCTCGCCCAGTGGCCATTTTGAAGTCAGGCTGGCCCTCCCAACCAGCTGCCAGGCACTGTGAGCGGCCATTTTGGAGTCAGACGATTGTTACTATTACTTCTGGAACTGTGCATATCAGGAATACGTTCAGTTAAGAACATTACCAAGACGTACACTGCCACCTTATCTGGCTCTCGGATGCTCTGCTGAGTCATTTTGCTCACTGCTTCATTCACACACTTTGAGTTCTGCCACGAACAATACAGCGTTCACGCTGGGTCAGTTTCTTTTTCTTCTCTGAGGATATCTTCACCTGACGCCTATTCCCGCCTGGTCGGCACCCAACCATGTCTCTCTCACCAACTACCAGCTGACGCTCTGACTCACGGGACAGAGGAGCTGCATCCCAGTCTCCCACCTTTTTGTCCCAAGTGGTAGGACATACTCTTGCTATGCTGAGAGTTCTTTTTCTGCGACCCCCGAAACCGTTGCATCTCGTACCTGGGGAGGTATGGGTCTTCGCTGGCAGGAATGGCTGGAAGACTTTGAGGACTTCATGAAAGGCTCGCAAGTGTCAGATCCTGGTCAACAACTCATCGCCCTGCTCAATCTTGTTGGGAAAGCAGTTTGCCAAATAATCAAGGAGCTTCCAGCTGATGTTGCATCTTCTTACCCAGATATGCGTGAAGCGCTCAACCGAAAATTTCTTCACAAGCTTAACATTGACTACGAACGTTATACTTTCAATATCGCGTCCCAAGTAAATGAAGAATCGATGGGAAAATTCATATCATGCCTTAAACGGCTGGCACACTACTGTGCATTTGACTCCTTTACGACTGAAGATGCTCTTCGCCTACGCATAATTGAAGGGTCTCAATCTGAATCCCTACGCAGACGCCTTCTAAAAAAGAACTACTCCTTAGATGAAATTGAGGAAATGACGAGAGTCAACGATCAAGCAGAGGAACATGCAAAACGAATGGAAGCTGGTAAAGGTGACAAATGGGAACAAGCTTTCCGAATCCAGTCTCATCACACGGAGTGCTGCTCCTCTGCAGGTCGAAGACCGTCCAACTCCAAGGAATAATATGACGACGCAAGGGCATGGTAGATCATGATATTAGATATCCCCAATAGAGAGAATCCCCTTTCACAAACACCGGTGGGAACACAGACGGACAGAGGTGGGCGGGAGACAGGATTAAAGCAAGAGAATGATTCAGGATTTTGATCTACCCAAAGCCTATGAGGGTTGTATGACTATTTGGAAGATACAAAGTGTAGGGAGAGGCTTTCCAACGTGACCCGGGGAGGATAAGGGGGGAGGTGTTACGTTTTATAGTTGAACAGTTGTGAGTTTTTTTAGGAGATGTATCCTTATATCTAAATACAGTGCGGGGTGGTTAGCACCAGATACCAGTTATAAACAGGTTCATAGCAGAGGGAATTACACTATTGTCTCCATCTGTGTATCAAGAACTAATGAAAATGTGCAAAATGTAACTGCTGTCACTACTGTATTGAGAAACTGTAGGGATGGAAACTTAATAAAAATATAAATTAAAAAAATAAAAAACTCCAGGGAATATTCTCAAAGACCAAGTCTTCATCGGAGTTCGGACTGGGCTGACAAGGAGTAGGAGCGACAGCTCAAATGCTATCGCTGCGGTCAAGACTTTCCTCACACTCAGCCCTGTCCTGCATTAGGTTAGAAGTGTTGGCGATGTGGAAAAGAAAATCACTTTGAAAAGGTATGCAGGGCAACTCACAGGCAATCCAAATCCTACAGCTCTTGACATCACGCCAAAGCTGTACGAGATTCCAGAGATACGATTTTCAGCTCATCACGTTTGAGTCTCTATTCTCACGTCTCTCGCAGATCACGACGTTCAGAATCTTGAGAATCAAGGCCCCTCACACCGGTATGGCAAGATAGTGAGGAATACGTCTGCATGGTTGCAGACACGGACAGGCTCAGGAAATATCTCAGACTGCACCTCCAAATGGGTGAATACTCTGCCAAGTTTGTACTGGACAGTGAGGCATCTCTCAATTATATCTCAGTTGCAGAATGACATCAACAAAATGGATCCATGACCACTCCTGCATAAAGCTGTGGTGCGAGTGTACACATGGATGTCACAGGAGCCACTTCCATTCTTAGGATAATTTTAGACCTCCCTCACATACAAAGATAGATCCGTTTCAGCTCGCATTCACTTCATCGAGGGGCCCGAAGCTAACTGCCTCCTTAGTTTGCCCACGGCGGAACGACTTCAACTGGTGGAGATACTATACCGAGTGGATGATGAACCTGACATAGGGCCCGATTCACAGAACTAACTTAAGACAAAATCCTAAACTTACTACCATTTTCGTATTCACAGAAGGCACTTACTCATTTTGGTATTCACAGAAGACACTTACTCATTTCGGTATTCACAGAAGTTAGGAATCCTAACTTTAGGACTCCTAAATGCATTCTGTGAATACCGTAAGTCTTAAAATTAGGATTTTTCTCAATTTAGTAGTAGTAAAGTTAGGACTCCTAACTTTAGGACTCCTAAATGCCTTCTGTGAATACCGAAAGTCTTAAAATTAGGATTTTTCTCAATTTAGTAGTAGTAAAGTTAGGACTCCTAACTTTAGGACTCCTAAATGCCTTCTGTGACTACCGAAAGTCTTAAAATTAGGATTTTTCTCAATTTAGTAGTAGTAAAGTTAGAACTCCTAATTTTAGGACTCCTAAATGCATTCTGTGGATACCGTAAGTCTTAACATTAGGATTTTTCTCAATTTAATAGTAGTAAAGTTAGGACTCCTAACTTTAGGACTCCTAAACTGAGAAAAATCCTAATTTCAAGACTTTCGGGCACTAGGCCCTGGGACGAGGAGCCTGGAAAGGAAGAGCGGAAGGAGAGGAAAGGAAACGGAAAGGGAGAGGCACACAAGGGCTGAAGGTGAAAGGAGAAGGAGCTCAAGAAATAGAGGAGATATACGAATACTGCTACATGTCCTTGTCATCTTATTACCTAAGATTTCAACAGCAAATTGATGTCCTTTGGTCAGTATTGTTATTTCCGTTGTAAAAGGCTAAGTTAACTGGTTCAATTACCTCATTCAAAACTATTTCCCCTAAACTGGGGAACATAAATTAATTCACAGGTTTGCCTACGCCCGCCTGCGGGAGTATTTCTGGGAACCTGCGGTTACCGTGAGGAGACAGTGACTCCGAAGGGCTGCATTGTGCATGGCAGTTCCACTTACCCTAACATTTCTGAAGCCTAGGGGCATCCGCCCTGTCAGTCCATGATGCCTCAGAATGCCCGTGGTGCTACTCTCCTCAGTATAAGACACACAGATGAATGACGAAATGCAGAGAAAATCAAATAATCGTCTCCAGTCAATAGATCTGGGTTAAATCCATAGTTCTTTTGTTCACCATGCCACCCCAGTTAAGACCCAGCCACATGCAAATCAGTCTTGATCCTGTGCCTCATGGGAACAGTCCAGCCAAAACTGCCAAGCCAGGCCCTCCATGGACCGGAAACAAGCATCCTGGGGCCGGTTTTGGGCATCACCCCTCATCAGCCAGGCTAGTTGGAATCCAGTGACACAGTGAGCCCTGGACCCACGTCTGGGTATACTCGGTGCACTTAGGGCGAGAAAGCAAAAAACACGCAGATGTAAGAAATTGGGTTATTAGTTGAAGAGAGATGAAAGCCTGTATCAAATAATATACACAGTACTTGTCAGGGTTAGCCGCAAAAGTCACCTAATTAACCTGTGCTTCACCCTCTGCTAGCTTGGCACAAAAGCAGTCAGGTTTAATTTCGAGGTACTATGTAAAGTAATTGTGCAGCACTCAAACCGTAATAAAGTAAAAACATAAAAAATCCTGGACCAATTTTGAAAAATAGAGTACATTTTAATAAATAAAATGACATCAAAATAATAAAAAATCTTAAGACGTACAACCGTAGATATGAGTTTTGAAAGTTTTAAATGAAAATAGCACCAAGAAGCATAAAGCACAACTTCTGGTTCTCCGATCGTGCTGGACCGGGAAAGTGTCACATGGTCAGACCAACTGCGATGGGGTGCAGGTTGAATACACAGAGCAGGTTAGTCCCTTTGAACAGTTAAATTTGCAAGTCTGGCACAAAGGGTGCAGTTAGCATTGGCGGGGGTTGTGAGAAGAAGCCTGTCGGTACTAGGAGCAGGTCGAGCATCGTGGGCGGTCATTGCTGTAGCACGAAGAGTCAGTCATTGCTGGAGCTTCACTTTGGCGATCATCACAGGCTGTTGCTATCTGCAAAAAGTACAGGTCTTGTGTAGCAGGTAAGTGCTGACGGTCACTTTCAGCACGAAAAGCAGGTGCAGTTAGTGGTTTACATTGGTGGCCGCCACAGGAAGTCAATTCTTGGCGCTAAGAGGTCACTTCATGATCACATGGAGCACAAAACCTCTGTATTTTAACCCTTTCTTCAGGAAGAGTTCACATTGATACCAGCCAAGGGTCCAAGACCTGGGGAGGCACCTCTTTGAGATCAGTATTAATTTCAGATGCTGGTCAGCTGAACAGTAGCAGGGAGGCCTCTGGAAGCTGTTGTGTCCCTGTAGTTCACACAAGAGATCAGCCAACTGACCCTTTGAGCCATTCCGGGTAGCCTGGGTTTAACCCAAGCAGGTCCAAACTTTCATCTTCAGTCTGCAGGGCAGTCCATCTTTCACAGACAGCAGGGCAGTCCTTGTTCAGAATCTTCCACTGGTCCAGGAGTGTTTATAGCTCATGACAGCTTCTGTGTGGAGGTATTCCATGGCCTACATTCAAAGCTGATCCTGGTGAGTGTTTCACCTTCCCCCTAGCTAGACTCCAAACTGTCTAGGGTAACAAAGGCAAGGGTGGGCCTAGTGTCAGACCTCTTTGTGTATGCTACAGGCAGGGCCCTTTGAAGTGCTATCAGGGAAGGGGACAGCTCCAGCCCAGCCATCTTTTAAGGAAGGCCCACTTCCCTCACATGGATGCCATTTTTGTATCAATGTCTGGAATCAATATGCAACCCACATCAGGAGAGCCATTCAAAATCACAGATATTGACAGAAAGCTACTGTTGATTTAGGCAGAAAAGTGCCAACTTTCTCAAAATGGCATTTTCAAAATTGTAATTAAAAATCTGATTTCCTCATCAGAGAGGATTTTAATTTACAATTCATTTGAATGTAAACATAATTTCTCTATTTGCTCCCAATCAGAAGTTAACACTTATTAAATGAAATAAGGTAACCCAGGTTTAGTCTACTGAAAGGATAGCCTTAGACTACTGAAAAAAACTTGAGGAGTTTCTCATTTCCAGAACATGTAAAACTTAAATGTATATGTCCTACTTTTAAATAAAAGGAACACAGCCCTATGAGACCTTAGGGCCTACCTTAGTAGTGGCTTATAAAAAAGGGAGGTCTGGCAAAAGATTTATTTTCCCAGGTCAAAAAGGCAGATTAAACCTGCACTCCACCCAGTTGAGATGTGGGGCCTTGTTTTTTTGTTTTTCTGTGTTTAAGCCTCACCTTGTTTCACGTCAACACCAGCATCTGGATGGAGGTGGCACTATACTATAAACCAATAAACATATTTAAACCTAAATATGTACTATATGCTGCATTGGTAGACTTTAGATATGTTTTAAGGTGCTACTTTAGTTAGTAGCACAATGTGTGCTGCAGCCAACTTATAGCATTTAATTTATAGTCCCTGGATACATGTAATACTAGTTACTAGTGAGTTACAAGTAAATTAAATGTAGCATGAAGATGCATGTGACTTTTAACAAGTTTTAGATTGAGAGCACACGCACAAGCACTTTACTACTGATTAGCAGTTAAAAAGTGCACAGAGTCCTGAAAGCCAGCAAAAAGAGGTTCAGCCGTGGAGTGCAAATGGGAGGTAAAAATCTGGGGTGACACTGCAGAGAGGGCCAGGTCCAACAGGCAGATTCTAATGTATTCCAATTCAGGTACTCGTTTTTTTCTTTTGCCCTACCCAGAATAGAATATTGTTTTCTTTTTCTGTGTTTTCCAACAGAAACCAGTCAGGTGATTTTCTATTTCATGTCTTAATGGTATAAATGATGTTTATTCCATTCTGAATTGTAGTGTGTTAGCACTGTGGCTTCAGAGAGAGTTGCATTATGGTATATCAGCGTTATCATGCATCATTGATCACGCAGCACCTTTGCCATGTGGTCTTTACCACACAGTTCCTTTTTCTTGTGCGGTACTAATTCTATATAAACTGGAGATTTTAAAAAGTGTGCATATTTATTTCCATATATTCAGTGAAAATTCTGAGATATTATACATTGTTGTAGAATATATCATCCATGAGTGACTCGCTGACAGACGGTTTACGTCACAGTGTGAGAGTTGTTAAAATGGTGTACACCACTTTGCTAAGTTCAGGACATGTGTAGAGTACTTTCTCATACTACAGTGGGTTGTCCACAGGGCCGTATTGTGTATGCCTTATCATTGCCTAATGTGTAGATGTAAAGGTGTTTGCTTAGAATTCTATATCAGATGAGGTATTTAACAAGCGCATCTCATTAATGTAAATAATGACCAAACACTTTTTATGACCAGTATCAAAGGTTTATTAAGTTGCTGATATCATTAATGTCTGGGAAGATGGAAAGGGAATGCTGTACTTATGCAGATCTCTTTAACTATTTTTAGCTACTTAAAAAAATACATAAATACAGTATTCCTCAAACTACTAATAACCCACACCTCCCCTCACATTTTTAACACTTTCATTTCATGCCTACATTAACATCTCGATGTTCGTTTGCTTCAGACTGCTCTTCTGGAAAGGTTTTTAATTCAACAGATACTATTCCAACAAAATGGCTTTCAGGATTGCCCGACTTTAGTCCTGAATACAAACTGTAGTGCTGTTGTTCATTAGTACTATGTGGTGGTGCTGTAGTTGTTTACTAAGAAGGTAACGGACAGACTGCTACTGGTGTTTGAAGTACAAGTTGAGAACTTTTAGAAAATGTGATCTCATTTTAGCTTTCTAGATCAGTAACCATAATTTATAAGACAAAAAGAACTTCCCTCCGCCATGTCTTCATTTACTGCAGTATGCCTGATAGGAAATTATTTGTTTTGCATCTTTGATTCCAACAAGATAGTGTTCATGTGTGGCACATCTTTGTCATAAATTCAAAATGTTAGCACCCTAGTTGCTCATCAGAAATATGCGGTAAAGCTGCAGTTGACCACTGGAGAGTTAACTGACCGGCAGCTCCTGGTGTTAAAAGTACATGTTTTACATAGTTAGGACCTATTTACGATAGGAAATTAACTTTTTGATTTGCTGGTAACTTTGATGTTGTTTTACGAATCTTCACAAAACCTTTCCCCAAAAAGTTCATTTGCATCAGCTCCTTCACTGAAAGTTTTTGGGTGATCCATCAAGAGGATCCTGAGAAAAAAGGAGGGTCCCAAAACTGAACTTCCATACAGATTTTTGAAAAGTGCTACTGCCAAACCCGCTGAATTGCACCACATTTGGCAAAAAGCTAGATCTTTACCCTTGAAACCGTACCTTTTTTTTTTGGTGTTAAAACACCCAGTAGGGTTTGATTTATACGTTTTAAAATACATAGATATCTGAACCGTTGGGCTGAAATTCAAAATTTCAAGCCTTCTGTTTGGATGAGGGTGCTTTTTCAGAGCGAGTACTCTAATTAGCTGGCTTCAAAACTAAAAGAAATGTTGAAGCTTCCATTACAGGACTCGGGAACTTAATTCCCGGCCTACATTTTTTTTTAAAATACCATACCATGTAAGGGGGCTAGGTAGGGGTACCCTCACATCTCACCCCTTGTTCATGTGAGGGGGTCCCAGAATTAAAAATAGCAATTTTTAGGGGTGTTATTATTTTCCCTTGGGAAGCCTGTACAGAATTACAAAAAAGATAAACTGTAAGGGGTGGGCACCCGAGGGGAGTTGGTCATTCACAGTGGATTGGATTGAGGCAAGGTGTTAGGCTCATTTCCTTGGCTGTGCATGACAGGGGTAAGTCATTCACAAGGGTGGGTAAATGCAGGACCTGACCACAGGCATGGCTCTGAACCCAACTCCACACCTCAAAGACCGTTTGGCCATGTGTGGCAGGGGCTAACTTAGCTGCACGCAGGGGGTTGGTGATGATAATAAGCTCTCACTTTACGTTAAAACCCTAGAAATTCAGTGAGAAAACAAAGTTTAATGTGATGTTGTAGTTAGGTATGAAAATAATATCTTACTTTACATTAAAAATAATTCACTGAACAAAATAAATGTTAAAGTGATGTTATAGTTAGGTGAAAATATCACTTAACATGTAAGATTTAAATTGAAAAACCTCTGAAACTCACCAGTTAAAGTTAAATGAGCTAATCAGAACTTGTGCCCCCACCATGCTCTGCTTATGACCTTACAGATTACAGATCATTCATGACAGGTACAACTATATCATTGATGGCATCACTGATAACATCTCAAATTACATCATTGATGACAAAACTGGGCTCGGTAGGGAGCCAAATTCTAGTTAGCTCAATAAAATATAACTGGTGAACATAACTGTGGTTTTTAGTTTAAAATGTTACCTTTTAACAAGAAATTTCACCTTATACATTACATCAGTACTTATCAGTATTTTTGTGTAGCAAAGTACAATGTTGTAAAACAATGTGTTGTAAAGATTAGCACATTGTATTACATGCGTTGTAAATTATCACATGGTAAAGATATGCGTGGTAATGACTGACATTCCTCCTTACCTCAGGCATGCTAAGATACGAATAACAAAGACCTCATTGCATTCAGTCTTGGACAGTCACTTACCATATGCAAATATTTTAGTTCTGATATCAGGGGCCCAACAAGCTAGCAAAGACTGCTGAACCAACCTAACACATACTCTAAACAAGTATTGTCAGTGCCAATAGGTCTGGCTTTAAAGGGATGTTATATCGTAATGTTAAGCATTACAAGTAAATAGAATGGGAATAGGTGTACATTTGTGTGGAAATAAAAAAATATAATAATAATGGTGTAGGTTAAAAGGTCAGGTGACATTTGCACTATCAAGCCAGACCTAGAAATTCATGTAGGTTACTGACTGCCCTCCCCCCATCTGTGCTGCTGCCAGAGAAAAACAACATAAATGATGTAGTTATCAAATACTCTTTATAAACATTCCAATGTCACATGTGTGCCCTAAAAGTTCAAGCTCAGGCAGCTGGATAAATAAACAAAATGTTCTCAGCTGTGCTGAGGGCTCGCACATTTTCTTTGTGGAAGCACGCAACTTCTACCCAATCAAAACCTGTATTCCTGGCTCTAACATGTGGGTGGGGCCAAAGCCCCTCTCTCTAGTGATAATCTACAAATTGTCTTGCGACAGCTGCACTGTCTCAGCCAGGCCATAAAGAACGACTATTTAATTATACATGTATCAAAAATTAAAGCAATGCCTTTCCACATACGCCATCCAAACTTAAAGAGTAAATTCCTGATACAAAAGTACATGGCATGAGGTATTTTATAAGTGGGTGGTCGTGGTAGATTACAATCTAAAATGGAATGTTAAATATATCTGAGCATTGTTTGAGGCCTGTGAATGAATTAAAAAGATGTTTCACTTATATTGGCTGCCAAACATTCATTTGTGTAGTTATCACATGTTAATACAGAGAAAGGTTCTTTAAAGGTCGTTATTCATTTAGAGTATGCAGCATAATTATCCAAAGCCTATTTACATCTTGTCTTATAAACGTTCCTTACAAAATAATCGGTGCTTTTGGGACAGGGTGTCTTAATTGAGTAAGACAAAGACAATTAAAGAAATGTCCCGTATGAAAGTCATTTTGAATCATGAGAAATCCCATTCTCAATACAGCATTGACTCAGTTGAGCAAAAGTAGCTAAATACACACCTTAATGAAAGATTCATTATTAGATACACACCTGAAAGAAATATTCAGTATCTACATTTTGATCTTCTATATATTGGTTTTTATGATTGGCTGGCCAGAACCTTATAGCATCAACATTACAACTGCTTTAGAAAGCACTACTGATAGAGAGACTTTGGCTTCACCCAAATGTTGATCTCTTTGAGTACAGATTTTCAAAGGGAAAAAGCTATGTACTTCAACTGTAAAAGAGTGCTTGTATTGCACTGTTTGCCTTGTGGAGAAACTTGTGCCAAAACAGTAGAGCTGCGTTGGTTATGGTGGCGTGAATTATTTATTGTAAAAAACATGGGTCAAAGCCAGAAGGCATATATGGGTGGATTTTTGTTATTCAACTTTACCTAGTGGGCAAGGGCTTAGGTGTTGGTTATTCCCTGTGACAAATACTCAGGGTAAGATTTGCACTATGAGAATTCTTGTTTTGCCATTAGGAAAAATGGTTTATTGCTTTGCCAACTGTAATTATGTAAATAGTTCTAATTATGTGGCTGTATACTGATACTTACCTTGTGGAAATCTTATGAGGAGCACATTAGGTATGAGTTGGTTATGATGACAAACAATTGCTAAAGGCTAGAGGCCTTAGTTGTTCAGTGAAAAAAAGGTATGTCAGGGGATGTATGTCTAATCATTGTAATGTGTAAATCTGTGAAAAAATACAGCAAAAACAGTTGGCTGGACTTATTGTGAAACCCATATCTGAAAGTCAACAGGCCTTTACAAGTATATTGCTATTACACTGTGTGAGGAATTGGGTTAGGGCCGATTCCAACACACTGTGTTAGAGACTGTTGACTAGTATTGTTTTACACAGGTTCTGATTACTGTAGTAAGCAAGGGTTTTGTTTTTGGTTTCCCTCTCTGGCAGGACATGCTCTTTGATAACCCCAGTTACTTCTCATAGGGCATGTTAAATATTGCTTTATTGCTGTAATTGTTTGTATATCATTTTCGGACTGGCTGAGGATTGCCTTGTGGGAACGCCTATGCAAAATTCAATATACCTCAATTTATTATGGTGACAAGCCAATGCTAAGAGATATAGTCCCGGTTGGTTGTTTGGGAAAATCCTAGATCAGATGCATTAGGTCTGATATGTTTATTATGAAATGTTACGACACACACTGATCAATTTGTTGTGAAAATAATTTGTTAAAGCCAATATGTTTTAAAGGTGATTACTATTACACAGTGGTAAAGTCGGTAGTCTGATATTTTATTCCATGGAATCTCCCAAATTACCGTAGTAGGCAAGGGGTTTGGTGTTGGTTACTCCCTCCGATATACACTTGGACCAGAGGACTTGCAACAGAAGGGATGTATAGTTTTATGCCAAGTGTGATTTTGTATATATTTGTATTAATATGACTGTGTGCCTGAGGGTTCAGGTTATGTGAAATAAACGAGGCTGCGGTTGGTAATATTAGTATCAAGCCAATGATAAAGGCTATACGCTTAATTGGTTCACTGGGAAAAGTTATGTGATGCCATGTGTCTGATCTATTTATTTTGAAAAGTTATAATAAATGTCGTAGGACTAACTTATTGTGAAATGCATTTATTAAAGCCAATAGGCTGTGTTTTGAAGGCAGTAAACTTTTTTGTTACAATAAATCTCACAGACTAACTTAGCAAAAAAGGGTTTTGATGTTGGTTACACCCTAACCGTCTAGATAACTTCTTGGGCTTGAATATTCGCACTGTGATAATCCTTGTAAGACCTTCTTAACAGGAGTTGTACATTGTTAACACCAGTAGGCCTTAGCTGGTGAAGATGCCAAGACAACGATAAGGGCCTGATTGGTTCATTGGGTAAAGTTAATTCAGATGCCACATGCCAGATCTATATATTATGAAATAATATTAAAAAAGATAGTTGGGCAAACTAATTTGTTGTGAAAAGTGTATGTAAATGTTGCTAAGATATTAAGGGTGGATTGCCAATACACAGTTTTAAAGTCCATTGACAGGTTTGTGTTACCTTGATTCTCTTAGATTATTAAATGTGCAAGGGGTCTGGTGTTTGGTACCCCTCCGATAAAACCCTGGAAGTGGAAAATTTGCACTGTGAGAATACTTGTTTGATCCTTTTAGGAGGTAATATATATTGTTTTGTCATCTCTAAATTTGTATGCACTTCTAATTTTATGACTGTATATTTTATTTATTTATTTATAAAGTTTTATATAGTGCGAACAAGATCAAGAGGGATATCAGAGCGCTTTACAATATGATGGAAGGGAGGACAAATATACAATATCCGCATCAAGTAAGAAAAATAATTTTAAAAAAAAGTATTCGCAGATTACAGGACTATTGTACCCAGGAGGGTAACACAATCAGCAGGTGTAGGCGGGCGACAAGTGGGGGTCAACAATATGAAGTAAAGAAGAGCCGTAACAAATGGTGGTACAATGAATAGTAGGAACAATTACAACAAGCCAGTGAAGCATATCCCTCTTAGGTTAAGAATTTGTTCATTAGGAACCTTTTGGTTTCCAATTCGAACACTGTCATTGAGGAGATTTTGTGTATTTTCGGTGGAAAGGAGTTCCATATCTTCGGGGCAGCTACGGAAAAAGCTCTGTGACAAGTTCTCTTTTTGTTAAAAATTAGTGTTTTCAAGAGGAAGGTAGAGGCGATTCTTGAGGCTCTTACCCCACAGGATAATTCAAGTTTTTGAGCCAGGTACAAGGGAGTATTGAAGTGAAGGGTTTTGTGCATCAGAACAGCAATCTTCAACTGAATTCGTGCTTCATAGGGCAGCCATTTGAGAGATTTTAGTGCTGGGGATATATGCTGGTTTCATTTGGTGTCTGTAACCAGTCTTGCCGACGCATTTAAGGATGCCCTTAGTGGAGCCAGGGCATATTTGGGAAGACCACAGAGGGTAGCGCTTGGACCACATGCTTGAAATCATTTTATGGAAGGAAAGGTTTGATGTTTCTGAGTGATCTCATCAAGTGATTTTCTCCCTTACATACATTGCTGATATGATTTTTCATGCTCAGATGCTTGTCCAAGGTGATTCCAAGTGACTTGGCTGAGTCTATGATAAGAGGAGTGCAGTTGAAAGTAGTGAGGTGAGTTAGCCATTGGTCGTGTTTGGGGATGTGGTTCGGAGGGGATATGAGCAGGAATTCCATTTTGGAAGTATTAAGCAGGAGGTGGTTCTCAGTTAACCAGTTTTGAGTAGATTTTGGGGTGGTGTTTAGTGAGATGATATTTTTCGGGGATGATATTTTCAGATAGAGTTGCGTGTCAACCGCATACATGTGAAAAAGAATGTTCATGGAGGCTAGTGAGTTTGAAAAAGGTTCCAAGAAAAGGTTGAAGAGAATAAGAGATAGGGCTGACCCTTTGGGGACCACCATGAGTACAGGAGAGGGCTGAGAGTGAATGGTTTGCCTTGACTCTTTGTGATTTGTGATGTAAGAAGGATGAGAACCACTGTAGTACCTGATCCGAGAAACCCATTCTGTTTTACAGGATGGATAGGAGGTTGTCATCATTAACCGTGTCGAAAGCGGAGGAAAGGTCTAAGAGGATCAGGAGGCAGGATTCGTTTTGATCAAACATTTTTAAAATGTCATCTGTAACGTGAGTGAGAGCCGATTCGGTGCTGTGTCCCTTCCTAAAGCCGAATTGATGTTGGTCTAAGAGTTGGTAATTGTCTATGCGAGCACAAAGTTGGAATTGTACACATTTTTTTAAGAGTTTAGCTAGGGTGGGGATGTTGGACATGGAGCGGAAATGATTGAGATTAGATTTGACAGCGTTATGTTTTTTCGTATAGGAGATACCTGAGCTGCTTTTAGGCACTCGGAGATCGTGCCTTCTGACAGAGAAACGTTAACGATCCTTGTCCAGGTAGGGATGAGAGCATTCTTGATTTTTTTTTTAAAGATGGACGGGGCAATGGGTCACTGAAGTGATTAGAGGGATTGATATTGTGTAGAATCTTGTAAATGTAATTTTCACTAAAAGGGGTAAAGGAGCACCATGACGCATTGTTCTTGGTGTTCAGGGTGGTCGAATTGTGCTTTTCAAGGGGGTCAATGGGTGTGGTGGCACTGGAGGAAGGTAATAGAGCCTTCTTAGAGGCGAGGTCAGTGGAGATAAGTCTTGATTTCTCCGTGAAGAAAGCGGCAAATTTGTCGCATGAAGGTGGGTTGCCACCTTGTGGTTAGGACCGACGACTAATTGCTGTTTGACCAATTTAAAAAGTTTCTTGGGGCAGTTTGCGGCTTGATCCAATTGATATCTGAAATAGTCAGCCTTAGCACTCTTGATTTGTTTGTTGTAAAGGCTCCTGACCTCTCTAAGGAATTTTAGTTGGTCCGAGGAGGGGTTGGATCGCCAGGAACTTTCAGCTGCCCTAAGGTTGCAGCGTTCCGTGTTTAAATTGTCGTTAAACCATGGTTTAGATATTTTTGTTGAAGCACTTTTTTGTTGGAGTGGAGCAATGTTAACCATTGGTGAGTGATTGCACCTCAACCAGGTCAGCTTGGGAGGAGAGGGCAGATTTACAGTGGGCAGCTAGTTCATCAGAGTTTATTGATCTGAGGTCCCTTTTCCATATCTTTGATTTCATTGGCTGAGCCTTCCTTAACAACTTCCCTGTTAATGTAAAAGAGGATGCTGTTCTGGTCGGACCAGTCACACGGGGTAATGGAGTCAAGTGTGATAATCTGCCCTTTAGAGATGATGAGATCTAGAGTTTCTCCTTTAATGTGAGTTGATTGGTCACAGTGCTGAGTCAGATCTTGATCATTTAAGAAAGATGTAAGGCAAGATACAACAGGGTTATTGGGGTTAGACCAGTGAAGGCTGAAATCCCCAAGGTAGATTAGCGGCACTTTACTTGATGGTTACATTGTAGGAAATCTTATGCTGTGTACAATTGGCCTGAGTTCTTTATGGTGATGAGTTAATTATAAAGACAATAGACCTGATTGGCTGATAATGAAAAGTTACATCAGGTGCTTTAGGTCTCATCTGTTTAGTATGAATAATTACAATAAAGACAGAAGTACAATATTCTATGTATGTTAAAATCATATTTTAAAGTCAATAGACATTTAACACTGGATTAATATTACACTATTAGACAAACATTTTGTGACCAGGGATCTAACAGATTAATGTAGCATGCAACCTTTCTGGAGTAGGTTAATTCTGTGGACAGCTTGGGGTGGAAACTTTGTACTGTGATTAGCCTTGCTAGCCCCTCCTAAGAGAGCCTGTCATGTGTGTTTATCTGCCAGGCCCTTGTAATAAAAATGAAACATAAAACCTCCCCCTACAAATACACACAGAGATACACTAATAGACATTCTAGATCTCCTTTCACATCTTAATTCTTTTCCTGCATCTCCTCAGGCTGTCCCTCCCGAGCGTCTAGCTTACCGCTCAATTCATTTGCCGCGTGCTGCATTCTATGCGCCAACTATTTCTAAAGTGTGTGGACTTGTATTGTCCACAGTGTATCATTATTAAACCTTAGGAGAAGGCAGCTTTGTTTAGAAGTATTACGTTGGCACCCTTAGCTCAGTAAAACAGTAACCGTGATCGTTTTCTGTGGGTATAGAATAGAAGGATTCTGATTTCTAACACCCTGGCAGACGAACATAGTCAGTGTTCCAATACAACTTAAAAATACAGTTGGATTGCAACCAGTACACAACCCACTGATCAATAATATGTGGGCAGTGTTTCCTGTTAACTCCTTCCATGCTGAGCTCGTCATGCAGTACACTGCTCGTGTGCTCATGACGAGCTGAGCTCGTCATGAACAATGGGATTTAAGGGAGATCAGCACCAAGCTGGAATTGCTGTAGTATTGATAGTGTTAACGATCATTACCACAAGATGGTTTCAGAAACAAGGACCCTCTTTCGTTAGTAAATAACACACTCAAGAATTGCACTGAAGAAACAGTGCGTATTTAAAAAATGTTATTTTAAAATCGTAACCTAGTACATAAAACGTGAATGGTAAGCACTCATATTTCGAAAATGTATGCAGCGAAACGTCATGGAAATTAAAAATAGCTAGACAATCTCTAATATTTCTTAACATCCTAACACCATCAAACTACGTCTAAGCGCAATACTAACTTTTTAGCTGAAACTCTAAGTAGTAAGCTTGTTCTTGATTTTCAGAGTACGTTCCCTCAGCAAAACTTTGTTTTCACTAGCAAGTTAGCTATTACAGCTTGTTTGAAGCTGGAATATAAACTGTGACCGGCTGAAGGCCACTTCTTCCCACTGTTGTCTCTGTTAAAAATAGATTTTTCAGTTTGGTGTAACCTCTACATTAATAGCACTAGCACAAAGTCCCTCTATTAAATATAGTCCAATGCCTGATTTGTATAGGCTCTCTTCATCCATCTCATTTTATATTTTGAAACCATGATGTCACTAGTCTTAATAAGACAAAACAATCATGGTAAAAATGTGTTAACTGTATTACCATATTCATAAAAGATGGAACAAAGGGTGCAAACCTTTTTTTAGCATTTCTATGCAATTACAAATGTCACACTTTCTATAAAAGAAATAGAAGAGTCGGATTAAGACAGGGAACGGAAAAAGGCGCGTCTGAAAATACACAATGTTAGAAATAGAAAAGTCTGAACGGGAACTGTCATGATGTTCACGACAATACACTATACACTTCTCAGCATTCAAAAATGACCACCCAATGATATTGTTACTAAGCAGTCATTTTGGGAATGGTATTGTGTATAGTGTTTCAATGGTTTTACTGCTCCAAGATAACCAACACATTGTTTTTTAAACTGGCAGCTACGTGGGAACCTTAAAACAATGATACTTTCTGTACAATTCCAGTGTAAGATGGTGGAATGATTTATTTTTAAATTACAAGCATGTTTTTTTTTCTAACTTTATTCTTTTAATGTGTCTCCATATGATTGCTGAGACTGTGTGTTGGTTTCATTGCAGCTAGGTAAAAGGGTGAATGCAGGTAGAAATCATTGGGGGGTGAATGAATGAATGCATGAGTGCAAAGACGAGTGACAGAATTTATGATGAGTTATTGAGCGCCTAAACTCATCAGAGAGAAAAGAGGCGTTGTCAATGCCTGCTTATAACATTGAGGTGTCTAAAGCATCATTATAAAACAAACAGGCACTACTGTTTTATAAAAAAACTTAGAATGCATTAAAAATGGTATGAAGATGCATCTTTGCCCAATATTCCGAGAGGCAGAACAATGAATGATGATGTCAAGGTTTGCTATAGCAGTGATATAAACAGAATTATCAGTTGTGTAGTGAAATGCGTATGCTTTGTGGCACTGACAGTTGGTAAAATGTGTATACTGACACCTCAATGTTAAACATATCTAATTTTGAACAGGGACAATAAATAAAACTAACTAGGGCCTGATTACAAGTAAAGGTGAGGTGTTAAATAAAACCGAGCACGTAATTCCATTGGTTTATGCATGGGACAGAATTAATCAGGGCCTTAGAAATAGCTATCCTATATTATGCGTTTATAATAAGAATCAGTGTAACAAAATTAAAATACCTTAAGTCTAGAACTGGTATTGCTCTTAGGTTAGGAGTTTGGCATTGCTCTGAGGCTGAAAAGGATTGACTGTGGGTCATACTATGGGCCAAATTACAGACCTGCTGGTCCCAGGACTTCCAGAACCGTGATGGCGAGGTGGTGGCTGTCCAGCCACCGCCACACCAGCGGTCCAACTGCCCCATTACGAGTTGGGCAGTCGGACCGCCCTGGGACCACCACCAAGGAACCACGGCAGTCCTGCCAAGCATATTACGAGTTTCCTCTCCGACAGCGGTGACATGGAGGTTTCTACTCCATGTCAACTCTCGCGGAGAGGAAACAAAAGAAGCTGTGCCTCCTCCGCTTGTGCAGGCACACAGGCTGGACATAACATGTGCCCCCGTGTGAATGCACAAGAGTTCCTGCACGGCATGGACTTTTCAGGTCATGCCACGCAGGAACCTTGAGAGGCGTTCCCAGTGCACCGTGGCCTTTGAAAGAGGTATCGCCCTGGGAACGCCACATCGCCCGCCAGGCTACAAAGAAATTTGGTTTTTTAAGCAACACAGGTTCTTAAATTATTGGGAATTATTTTAATTTATACAATAGCATTTTCCATTTTTATTATTAAAGTATTTTTATGTGTCAAATAACCAGTTTTATTTCAGAGATGTGTGTTGGTGCCTCTTTCCACAACTAGTTGTGGATGTAATGCATTGAGACATTGGGAATTTACCAATCACTGTTTATTGTTGTTTGTTGAATTCTGTTTTTGTGCTGGGTTAGATGTTGACAAATTATGTGTGTTGTGCCTCTTTCCACAACTAGTTGTGGATGTAATGCATTGAGACATTGGGAATTTACCAATCACTGTTTATTGTTGTTTGTTGAATTATGTTTTTGTGCTGGGTGAGATGTTGACAAGTTATTACTCCTTTATTCCCTGATACTTTTAGTTCATTGTCACTGCAGTGCGTTAAAGTCACAAGTATTAGAAAGATCCATGATTGATGTGCATACTATAGACTTTGACAGTGTTTTCTCCTAGGACAGGTGGCTGCCCACCACCCTACCCGTATTGCTTTCCTTCTGGATAACACTGACATGCGGCATGGATTTTGTATGTCTGTCGTAATGTTACATACAGCACAGGCTTTGATGAGTGTTAACATTCTCACCTTTTGTGCACCAAATGCATTGACATACATATTGAACTCATGAGGATAAACACTGAATAGTGAAGATGCGTCTTCCAATGGAATTGGTTTCAAATCACAAACTTTGCTGCTACTCATGGCATTCCATCCATAGCAGTAGTACCTGAGGTAGGTTCCTATGTAAATATAGGAAGAGCTTGATGCTTCTCCTTCTGTAGACCTGGGCATGAATCTGATAGGCAATATTAACATCCTAGTTGAAATACTTCTCAGTAATATAAAGAAGGATTGAGCTCTTTTGCCCATGCCGCAGGACTTTGCCATAACAACACGAGATCAAAACCAAGTGAAAGTGCCAAAAAGGTTATTTTAGGTTAATGTCTCCATTGGGATAGACACTGAAACGCTTTCCAAATAAAAGATGCTGGAGGCACACCAATTTCAGGGATAAGGCTGCAGAGGATCCAGTAGAAATGCATTTCAGGACTATCATAAATATAAGGAACATGGGGAGAAGGCAGAAGTAGAAAAGAAATAAGGCCCCAGTGAGCAGTAAATCTTTTGATAAACATTATTCACAGGATCATTTGGAGAAAAAAACTGATTCACACGTTGTTGCCCATTTCTTCCAAGGACCAGAAAAGGGGCACACCTCTCAGCAGGGGAAAGGGGATGGATGCAGAATGGCTTTATTTATTCCAACTGCTTGGTGTTTGTAAATCAAAGAAGGGTGAATAATGGAATTAAGGCTCACAGAGAACAAAGCATATGAAAATGTCCTTGTACACGTAAAATCACAGCAGTGCTCTAGAGGAAGGATGTTAGCCCACATCCCTTCTTGCAAGATAACGAGAACACTCACTCTGAGCACATGTAATATTGTAAGTCACAAAGTCAATTTGACAGTCGGCAATGTATTCAATCTTTTCTTTATTTGGTGACTCTTCAAACACCAGCCACAACAGCCAACACGTGTGTCGTCTCTGGGTACAATAACCCTCGACTTCCTCAAGGCTTAAATCCCACATAAAGGCTCGATCTCCATGGATGTTTAATAATAAGATATAAGCTGCAATTAGGAGACCATATGCCTCAGAGAAAGAGGGTTTTTTGAAGAATGGGGAGTGGGCAATATTCATGCTAGATAGGGTAGCAGGAATCATACCTGAAGCCCAAACCTCTCTTGGTTTGGAGGAGATGAATGTCATATGGAAATACCAGGTGGACACTTATGGTTTAACTCTCTTTATTAGTATTTCAGACATAACAGAGAAACAGGACCTCACGCTCCTTCTAGACAGTGCGATACAGACTCTCGAGTCGGCAAAGACAGTTTTACCAAGTAATTGCTAGGAGCTGGTCAACAATACAGATCCATATAGAACACCAGAAAATAACCCAACAAACCCCCCCCCCCCAGCGCCCTGTCCGCAAATTAAAAGGAAATAAACGGGGAAAAAGTGACAAGAAAGATTAGCGGACTTTGGCCTTCCGCAAGCGTGTGGGCCAGCTCTGTTCAGGGATTGGAGTGTCGGTCAAGAGCAGGAGGCGCAAATATCGGGGACAGCTCAATTCCCGAAACTCCCCTGTGAGCAACGTCAAAAAGGGCCACAACAGCTCGGGGAATTCATCTCCTCTTCCCGCTAGCACGAGAGATAACTTCTCCATGCCGAGCACCATCCATAACCGGTGTAACCAGCCTGAGTGAGGGGGGGGCCTGTGGGGATCTCCAGTGCGCTAAGATATTTTGTGTGGCTGCCCCTAGTGCGCTGGCAATGAGGCGACCCCTCCGCGATTTCAAAGGGTACATCAAGGCGTTGGGCAGCCCTAGAAGGATATATGCTGGGAAACGCGGAAGCTGGGTGTCCAAATGGGAGTCAATGTCATCAAGGATTGTGTTCCAATATGCACGAAGCCGATCACAGCTCCAGAGTAGGTGTTCTAGTGTGCCTAGTTCCCCACACCCTCTCCAGCAGCGTCACTAATGTGGGAGTCGAATTGGTGGAGGCGCTCTGCTGTATGGTACCAGTAGGTGGCTACCTTAGTCAATGTTTAGGTGAGTCCTGCATGGTAGGCGGAGTGTCGGGCCCTGTAGTATATGCCGCGATTCTTTATGTGTGCGTGTTCTTCCCAGCTCTCGCTCCCATCGAGTCCTGCCGGCATTATAAGTGTGGATATTTGCAACAAGGAGGTGTTGGTAGAGGTCGGAAATTAACTTTTTGTCAGAAGTGTGTGTGACTAGCCACTTCTCGTAGGGGGTAAGATGGCGTTGTGCCCCGGGTCGAACCTGTGGGTGTAGAGCCCAGTGGCGCACCTGCATATAGGGTAACCTATCCCCTTCCGGAATGCCATATTCATCTCTCATTTGTTGGAACGAGAGAATGCCATCCAAATTGAAAAGATGCCCTAAGGATCTGCAAGGGGAACGCCGCCAGGCTGCGAACGCTTTAGGATCCAAACCCGGGGTGAAGTCAGGGTTGGCAAACAGTGGGGTCAAGGGAGAGGGAAAGGACGTCAACTCGTGCTTGGTGGCGACCCGGTCCAGGCCTCCAGGACGGTACTGGTGATATGGGACTATAGTATAGATTAGGTGGTCGGTGTTGCTTCGGGAGGAAGGGGATCCCTTGTAAGGGCATGCAAACAACCGCCTGGTCTTGAAAGAGCCAGTGTTTGCCAGACTCTAAATGATGCCACTCCACCAGGCCAAGTCAGGCACTCCTATTCCACCATGCTCGGGCGGGAGAACGGCCAAAGTCTGCTTAAAACGTGGCCTGCGGCCCTGACAAATGAAACGTGCCAATTCAGACTGCGTCTGCTGTATCCAGCCTGCCAGGGGGCGCAAGGGGAGGGTCTGAAACAGATATAGTATCTGGAGGAGAAGAGACATTTTGGTGGCCGCGATCCTCCCCAGCCAGGAAAGGGAGTGGTGCTTCTATCTTCGGAGTTCCCCACGGAGTTGTGTATGCAGCTCGGCGTAATTCGCCTCAATGGTGGCTGGGATGATGGGGCCCAGAAGGACACCCAGATAGGGGACCGTAGTGTTAGACCACTGCATGGGGTGATCCTCCTGAATGAAGGTGAGGGTCGCGTCTGACAGGAAGATATTCAGGGCAATCATTTTTTCGGCATTGATCTTAAACCCGGAGGCCAGTGCGAAACTGTGCAGTTCAATAAAAAGAGCTTGAAGAGTTTGGATAGGATCAGGGAGGGAAAGTAAGATATCGTTCGCATATAAACTAATCTTACGAACATCCCCCCAAATTTAATTCCCGCAATAAAAGCGTGGTGCCGAATCCTCTGAGCGAACGGCTCCATATACAGAGCGAATAAGATAGGGGAAAGGGGGCATCCTTGTCTGGTCCCTTTACCGATTGGGAGGCGGGAGGAGGTATGGCTGTTGACCCTTCCTGTGGCATTAGGCGAGTGGTAGCAGTTTAAAATTCGGGTGCAAAGAACCTCCCCTAGGCCAAAGTGGTGTAAGACCTGCTCAAGATAGGGCCAGTGGACCCTATCGAAGGCCTTTTCGGCATCGATTGTGAGTAGCATGCAATCCCGTCGTGTTCGCGACCCAGCTTCAATGAGGTGCAGGACCCGCTTGGTGTTGTCGCTGGTTTGGCGCTGCGGGATAAAGCCGGCCTGGTACGGGTCCACCAGTTGTGTCATATAGGGTGCCAGCCGTCCCGCTAGTATGCTTGTGTACAGTTTGAACTCAATATTCAGAAGCAAAATCGATTGATACGATCCGCAACGGGTTGTATCTCTGCCGGGTTTCGGTATGACAGTAATCGAAGCCTCCAGCATTTCCTCAGGGATCGCCCCAGTTTGGGCGAAAGAATTAAAAAGATCCCGCAGCGGGGGGGCCACCTGATGACAAAAAGTTTTGTAAAAGGCCGCTGAGTTCCCATCCGGGCATGGGGGATTTCGCCAGTTTAAGGCGCGAAATAGCCGCTACAATCTCCTCCGTTCCGATTTCCTTGTCCCGGAGAGCCGCCTGTGCTGGGTTCAAGGAGGGAAGATGCGCGCCCTCTAGGTAATCATGGCTAGAACGCGGGTCAAGCGAGTCGCCGGCGTAAAGGGACTCGTAGAACGCTCGGAAGGCCTCCGCTATGGCCAGGATTACCTAGAGGGCGCGCATCTTCCCTCCGACAGTCAGTGTGAATGGTTTGCACCCCTTGTCTCTGGCGCTGCTCACGCAGTTTGTTCGCCAACAGGCGACCGCAACGATCTCCTCCGGAATAGTAGGCATGTCAGAGGTGAAGAGCCGCGTATTCTGCCTTGTCCTGGTCTAGAGCGGCCAACATTTTCCGCTCTATGCACAGTTGGCGCCACGCCCGCGTGGCCCCAATGCGCTGGTGCATTTGTTTCAGCTCGGTCACCCGTTGCGAAATCTCTGCCCGTTTCAGCGCTCGTTCTTTGTTATTGGCCGCGGAGATGGAGATAAATGCACCCCGCAGGACTGCCTTAAGAGCAGACCACTGCGTTGCCAGAGAGGTCTCGGTGTTGGCATTATGAGCTGAGAATTGTGTGATGGCCGACTTTATCCGGTCTACTGTCGACGGGAGATGCAGAAGGGACTCCCGAAGGCGCCAGTGTCGTTGCGGTGCCGGTGCAGCGGGAAGCAAAAAGACAGCCACCACTGGGGAGTGGTCTGATAATGATGCGGGCATGATGTCGGAGTCTATCGCCAGCATCGCCAGTGAGGAGGAGCAAAGGAAGTAGTCCAGCCTGGCATAAGTTTTGTGAGCCCCTGAATAGTAAGTGTAGGTTTTGCTGTGTGGGTGTAGGTGTCTCCACAGGTCAATGAGGCCTAAGTCCCAGAGGTGTGCCAGTCCAGACTTAGAAATAGCTCCCACTTGGCCTGATCTTTGGCAGGAGCGGTCAGTCAAGTTGTGGAAAACTAGGTTAAGGTCACCCCCCAAAAGTAAGTGTCGCTCTGTGTTGGCCATGGCCACCGATAGCGCTCTATGGAGGAAATCCTCCTGCCCCTCGTTGGGAGCATAGACAGAGCCCACCACCAGGGCCTGGCCTGCCACAAGAAACCTGTATGCTAGCAAACGCCCCTTTATCTCTGCCTCCCGCTGAAGGACCCTACCCTTGAATGTTCTGGACACCAATATCGCCACCCCTGCAATTTTCTTGGAACAGGAGGAGAACAGCTGCGTAGGAAAGGAACGGGACTTCAACCGGTGTTGGTCCTTAGGTAGCAAATGAGTCTCTTGTAGGAGGCAGATATCTGCTGCAGAATGCTCCAAGAGGGACAGAACGGCTCGCCTTTTGACATGGTTATTCAATACTCGCACATTGAGGGATCGAATCTTGAGCCGCGAGTGGGTCATCTATATTCCAACAACCGGCCCATAGGGTGGAGCGCTGTCCGAAGGCCAAATGCCAGAAAGGGGAAGGACAGACAGCTGCTAAATGTGGTGTGTGCTAACAAAAATAAAAAGTGTGGCCAGAGGAACCCACCCCCCGAAGAAATCCAGAAAAGGAACCCCCTCACTCCCCGTCCCCCCCTCGTCCATCCCCCCCAGGCCATCGGGCAATCGGCAAAGCCAGGAGTTCATGTCTCGGTGCCATAGAGAACGGGTGACCCAGGACCCAGCCCGACAGACACCCTCCCCCTTCCCTAACCCCAACAACCCACACCCAACAAGAAACCAAGAGGAATGTCTGTCGCCCAAGGGCGTCCAGTAAGTGTTTCCAAGTGGGGAACATGGTCGGTTCAGAAATTACCAAGAGAGAAAACAAAAAACTCCCCCCTCTCCTCCAACTGACCTCGCCCGCCCAGCACCCTTCATGACACTGCCACAAGGCGTCCGAGATGCCACTCCGTTGGTGTCTCAAGAGTCTTCCGTAGCTCCATCCACGAGTGCCACAGTGGCGGTTGCCAGTGCGTCCTGCTGTCCCTGCGCGATCTCAGAAGCAGGTGGGTTCCGGGGACGCCGTCTCCTCGTTTGCCGCTGCCAGCCCGAAGGAGAAGTCAGGGCTTCTCGCTTGTGTCCTCGGTTGCCTCTGCTACCTCCGAGGGAGTTAGGCCCAAAAGGCGACAAGCGTCATCCAGTGAGCGAAGTTGGTTGATCCCTTCGTGGAGCCGGAAGATAATACGAAAGGGGTGCCCCCATGAATATGCGATCCCCTGCTTCCTCAGATAGTCGGTCACCGGCCGAAACTGCTTACGCTGCTGTAATGTAATGAGTGCCAAATACTGATACAAGACCGGTGCGTGACCCTGAAAGGAGATTGGGTGCATAGTTCTCGCCTTCGAGAGGATGAGTGCCTTTGTTTTAAAGTCCTGCACGCAGAACAGTATGTCCGCAGGTGGGGCTGAGCGCCCTATCCAACATGATTTCCGCCGTGTGGGAGTCCCCCAAGATGTGCTGGAATAAGCCAGTGGTGCAGGTGAATAGGTCCCTGGTGTCTTCTGTCAGCTTCACCCCCTGGATGCGGATATTATGCCATCGGGACCGATTTTCGACGCCCTCCAAATGAAGCTGCATATTCATGTTCTGATCCCGCAGTCGAACGACCTCCTGCTGAAGAGTAGACAGGTCTGCCACCGTGGTGTCGCCATTGTCCTCAAGCGTGGCAACCCAGTCACCAATAGCATCAACATCCCGGCGTACCTCCTTGAGCTCCGAGACAAGTTCGGTTTTCACTGACTGGATGTCCTCCCGCAGGGTGTGGAAAAGGGATTCCAGGAAGGCCTTAGTAATAGGTTCATCTGTGGCACCCGCAGAAGATTTGGGGGTCGCCATTTCAGAGCCCTCTGTCACCAAGTCAGTGTTGGATTGAGGGTCGCCGAAGATGTCCTTCAGGGGCTTCACTTTCGTGCTTCTCTCCTTGGACATACTCCCGTGGAACTCGAGAGACCGGGGCAGGCTGGCCGGGCTCTATGCTGGCGCCAGGGCCTCCACGGGGCATCCACGATCCGGCACTCCCGCCTGCAGCTGCACCTCCGAGGCAAGCGAGGAGACAACCAGTAGAGCACCAGACGCCAGCCCCAGACCTCGGCCTAAGACTAGGTGATAGGGTGTCGCTGTCATCGCTGTGTGACTGTGGCGAGTCCCCGGATGACCACACCGTCTCCAGGCAGCCCACTGCTGTAGAAAGTCAGACCGCAGGTATCGTCACGGTGCCGGAGGGCACCGCCAGTAAGGCTAGTAAAGGGGCGAAGCTCTTTAGCACGCTGCACCACCACCGATTACGTGCCGCTCCACGTGACCCACCCCAAGCCGGGGATCTGCACGACACGGCCCACGAACACCCAGGGCCGGCCGCCCGCAGCACTCAACCCGCGCTCAGGGGTACTCCTCTTCACAGTGTCTGTGTCCACCGGGGGCAGGCCTAGGACTCCTCGCCCCCACCGCAGGATGCAGCCAATAACGCCGTTGCTGCCCTGAGCAGCAGTGTGCCACAGCAACGTCCTCGTGGGCCAGGCGCTGAGGGGGTACCTCACCACCCCCACCAGGTCGGGGATCTGCGTGCCTTGTCGCGACCGGCATCCGCGCAGCACTCCATCCAGGCCTGGTGGGGTGAATCCGTAAGGACAGCCGCTCGGGCCATCCAATGCCCTTGACACCTTTGGGCTTAGTTTGCACAGTATAAATCGCATAATAAATAAATAAATAAATGCGGCCCTCCGATTAAGATGGCTGCTGCTCAGCAATGGGGGTACCAGGACCTCAACGAAGGGTGGGGACGGCGGCTTCTACCATACAGCCCAGGCACGACGTCCAGGCCCCCCAGTAAGGCCTAAGGTGGATGCAGTGCTGGATGGGGGGCCCCTGCTCCCCCTGGGTTGCCTCTCTGCAGGGCCCTCCCCCGATGAGGCCACCGGCACCAGCAGTCGCCCCGACCCTTCTGTGGTGCTTCACCGCTCCCGCTGATCGCTGGTCGGGCTGGAGCGCACCCGAGGCCGGTGCGCGGTGAGGCCCAGCTCCAAGGCTAGGCCGAACTTCCGCCGCACGGAGGCGGACAGCGCTGAAGGTACGGGCTCCCGGGGCCACACCTCCGTCTCCCCCACCGCCAGGCACGGAGATCGCTGACCGGCCAAGACGGGGAGGGCACCAGGACAGGGACAGCCGGCCTCGGCGACCGCGAGGTATGCCGCGTTGACGAGGCCGCAAGCCAATGGCGGTCAGAGCACTCACAGCATCCCGCCGTCCTTGGTTCCTGGATGGTCCGTGCAGTCGCCGCACCGGGGGCACCCGAGTTTCGGTGCTCCCCGCCGCAAAAGCCGTGCTAGGCGAGCCCCGGGATGGCCACGCTATGCTGGGCTAGGCAGACGGTAGACAGGAGCTCTGGGACAAACGTCATACCGCGCAGCCATCTTAACCACATACCCCCCAGATAGACACTTAAATGAACTAGACCTCATTTAGAAATTTCAGATTCAAATTGAAGGACATCTTAAACAGATGACCTCTATCTTTTTCATGATTCATTTAGGACAGTTCTAAGATATTTTACTACCTTAGGGACTGCCTCCCAAAGGGAGGCTAATTCTCTGAAAGTGATAATAGGAGACTTCTATTCACTAGTTCTCCAGTTTCTTATAAACTAGTATTCCAGTCATTGGGCACCGCGAATGGCTCCAGCACAAACATCAAGCAGTTGGAATAAATAAAGTAATTCTGCAAATAATTCATTTAGGGATGAATCACAGGTTAATAATAAAACATATCCTTTCATCCAGATGCTAAAGTAGATTTAAGGTTGAATACATTTTTATTGATACTTCGAGATATTATCCTAAAAGATAATGGGGAAAAATATCATTGGCTGCCTCACCTCTGCCCCTCCCTGTAGTACCCTCCTCCCCCAATCCACACTGGCCGCTATGTATCTCTAGCAGCTTTTACACCGTTGCTTCTCTCCCCCTTGTGGTTCATTAAGTCCAAGTAAATGTCCCTTTGGTTTGACTGTTTTATAATAGTCATCAAATTTTTAATTTGTAAAAATCTGTATTGCTCCTAGTCTCTTTGGGTAGGTAACCTCCTACGGGAATAGGTGCTCATTGTTTAGTAAAGTCTTTAGTGTCTCTCATAATACCCTTAGATAGCTTTTCCATCAACATAAGCCACTACAGCCTCTCGATCCATTGTGCCTCCGTGGGTGTCTCACTCTGTCCTGATAGGGCCAACACCGTCTGTTTGGCCGTCAGCAGGAGAAGGCATATAAGGCATCTTTTGCTACCTCCCAGCAGGTAGTTCTTGTTTTCTGGGCGTCCCAACAAATTATCCTTGGGGCAGCGGATCAGTTCTGATTTTGTAATCTGGTGTATCACTGCCAAAAGCCTCGCCCAGAAAGTCTGAATCTTCTGACAGGTCCAGAGGATGTGGGTTAGCGATCCCTCCCCACCGCACTCTCTCCACCATGCAGGGCTTCCATTTAAGTAGATTTAAATTAATACCCATCTACAATGATCACCCCTCGTTATGCCAGTGACAAAACTGGATAAATCTTGGATACAGAGTCTGAACTATCAGAACCTAAACCAAAACTTTACAAGTTGTGTTGTACAGAACACTCATAGTACAGGTTTGATGAAAAATTCGCACAGAACATACAAAAGCACAATTGGCACAGCGTATTTATCCTTTAATCAATGCCTGGCTCCTGAAACTGCATTCATGACGCATTCAAAACAGCATTCAAAATTCCCAGGATTTACACAACTGACCGAGGGGTACAGGAATAGCCAAGGGGATTTCTCAAGTGGAATAATTGAGTTGCAAAGGAAGTGTTAGATCTGGGGGTCTCTGGTTGGCAATGGTATTCACCTTTGTCCAAATAGGGACCCTTACTTCTAAGTCAGGATAAGGGGATTACACTCCTTAATAACCCCTGCTCACCCCTTGGTAGCTTGGCACAAGCAGACAGGCTTATCTCAGAGGCAGTATGTTAAGCATTTGTGAATATACACAGTAATACAGTGATAACACTACAGATGGACACAACACAGGTGTTATAAAAATAAGTATTCTTTATATAGACTTTTACACAAGACCTCAAACAACAAAAATCCACAATACTACACTTAAGATTACTTAAAAGATGATTAAAGTCTCTTGGTTCAAGTTGTTGGTAAATGCGACAAATCTCAACAAAGTACCTGGATGCGTAACGCAAAGTGAACAAAAGGCTCACAAAAGGGGAGATGCGTTGGTTCCGTGACCCGGGGGAACGGTTGCGTCCTTCCTCAATGCTGGCGCAGAGTAGGAGACTCGTCGTGAGCCTTACCGGTGCGGAGGTGATGCGTAGATTCTCGGCTTGCGGGCCCGTTGCGGTGCACAAGATGGCGCCTTGATGCGATGCGATGATCCAGTTGCGATGCAAGAAGATGGCGCACTTGATGCGACAATGCGATGATGATGCGATGACGTCCTGGCAGCCTTGCGAAGACTCTGTACTTTGGAGCCACGACAGGCCCTGCGACACGCTTCTCCGGTGATGCGATGGCGACTCTCACGATGGCGGCACGCTTCTCCGGTGATGCAACAGCAGACAGCTTCGATGAACACATGCTTCCAGGGAGATGCGGCGAAGGCTCGCTTCTCCAGAGTTGCGACGATTTCAGCTGCGGCGACGACATGCTTCTTCTCGATGCGTCGCGCTTCCAGCTCCTAGCGGCACGCAAGTGACTGGAGTCAGAATTCCCAGCAAGGAAATTCAGGAGGGAGCTGGAGGGGAAGTCTTTTGTACCTGAGACTTCAGCAGGAGGCAAGCACAGATCAAGCCCTTGGAGAATATTCTGTAGATGAAAGTCCTTACAAAGTTCCTTCTCCTTTCCCTTGGCAATGAAGCAACCACTGCAGGCCAACCCAGCAAACAGCACACTGGCAGAGGGGCAGTCCAAACTCCTGCAGCTTCCTTGGTTCTTCTCCTTGGCAGAAAGGTTTCTTGTTCCAGAAGTGATCTAAAGTCTTTCGGTCTGGGTCCCAATATTTATACCCCAAAATCCTTTGTTCTCTGAAGGCAGAGAGGCCTCTGCCTAGTCCAAACCAGTTCCTGAGAACTTTGTTTACATGACTCTCTTCTTCCTTTCACTGTGCAGGGCAGAGACATCAGACGCCCCACAGGAGGTGGAGCCAGCACAGGGGAGGGAAGATACAGCTCTGGAGCACTCTGTTGACATGATTCCCCTTCTCCTTTCACAGTGCAGGGCAGAGACATCGGACAAGCCACAGGAGGTGGAGCCAGCATTGTAGAGGGAAGGCCCAGCCCTATTCAGGTCCCAGGTGCACTCCTCCCTCCCATCTGGATGTAAATCTCTCCATTCACCACTGGGCTGTCCCAGCCTGTCTCCTGGAATTCCCCAGCCCTGTCACTCACAAACCCAGACAAGGAATACACAACCCAGCAGAGGCAGGCTCAAATGGTTAGGCAAGCAAATACCTGATTTCTAAAAGTGGTATTTGCAAACACAGAATATTGCAATACACTTTACTAAAAGATGTATTTTATTATTCTGAGATCAGGCATACTAAATTCGAATTTCTACCATGTTCCCTGAGTCAGTTAGGATTATAAGAATGTTATAATCTAACTGCCCATTCTAACCTATGAGAACAGGTAGCCTTCAATAGTGAAAAAGGAAAATGGCTGTAATTCACTATTAGAACATGCTACACACATCAGAGCATGTCCTACCTTATACTTACAATGCACCTTGCCCTTGGGCCTACCACGGGGGTGTCTAATATGAAGCAAAGGGAAGATTTAGGGACTGGCAAGTTGGTGCACTTGGTCAAGTCAACATGGCAGTGCTAGACTGCACATAGGCCTTGCAATGGCAGGCCTGAGACATATTTTACAAGCTGCTTCTGTGGGTGGCACAACCAGTTCTGCACGCCCACCAGTAGCATTTGACTTACAAGCCCTGGGCACACATTGTGCACTGTACTAGGGCCTGGCAGATAAATCAAATAACCCAATCATGGAATTCAATCAGTATATCAATTTAACATGGGGAGCACTTGCACTGTGGCACTGATTAGCAGTGGCAGAGTGCCCAAAGCATAAATCCAGCAAAAACATATCAAAACAGAGGAGGCAATTCGTCAAAAATGGAAGGAAGACTCACACCAATGATGCCAGGTCTAACAGGAACATTTGAGTGTTGTGGGTTATGTTGATGACGTATCACAGAGGATGAATTAGACAAACAACTCAAACATGTAGCTAGAATAGTCATTATACTTGCAGAGAGCAGATTACAAAGTAAACTTATCAAAATCAAAAATATGTTCTTTAAATGTGATTTTCCTAGGATATGATTGATCCAGTGAGAGAAAAGGACTCACACTGAGTTCTTAAAATGATGCAGCACTAAACACTACAAACATTTTTAACAAAATCAGGCATTAATAGAATTTATGGGTTTTGGTCTATCATATGCTCCATGGAGAGAGTGAACTATTGTATTAGCTGATTGTCCCCACCTTCCCCGAAAACGGTGGAAAGGAATAGCACGCTTACAAATGCTGAGAACCTGATCGCTACCACATACCTGACAAAACAGGACAACAAAAAACATTTGATGCTAAGAATAGTTTTTAGTCTAGCTGGGTTTACAAATGTCATGTATATGGAATATCACCCTACACCAGTTGCATCTACGTCACAATTATTTTAAGCTACAGGAGTTCACGTTGCTCCAATAAAAGGAATTGTTATTGCAGTCCAGACAACATTCATTAAAGAAGGACATATGACTCAATCATTGCCTTACCAATACTATCATTAGGTGAGTATATCAAATTCTTAAGCCTTGCATATACGTTAGCTAGGTGCAATGGACTGCAATTCAGGCCAGTTCAGACATTCAATTATAATATGAACCACCTTTAAGGGCACAAAAATTCCTCGAATATCACCAGGCCGGCTAAAAAAAATCTCTCACACTAAAATCATTAAATAAATACAAAGCTGTTTTCTATGCGGACGGAGGAGTAGAGCCTGCAGTTGGTATACTTTAAAGATTGTCATGTTGCCTGTGCAGCAGTGAAAGCCATACTTCAGGATTCTGACTTTAAAATAAAGCTCCTACATGTGAAGCCCTTAGGAGATTCAAATGTGCAAATTGAAGAAATAATGGCCCTACTCCTAGGCTTGCCAGACACTAATGCTTCAGTCAAATCTTGATTATTTCTGACTTATCAGCCTGTGCACATTGGTAATCCAGTGATTACAGAGGCTCAGGAGGAAAGGTTATAAGAGCTATGCAGCTCTGGGTAGAGATAGCTGGCTTTAGAAGATTGCTCCCATTGGTTGATGTACAGCGCAGTTTGGTATATCGCTATTATTTTAAGCAGCACATCAGTTAATTGGTTCACCACATATGGGAATCACAGCAATGCTTTGTGTGTTACAAGAACAATAATGATGGACATCAAAGGTTACTTTTCATTATAAACTAAGATATATCCGTTTATAAAGCCTTCAACGTTAGTAAAACCACTACAAACCTATTGTAAGAAGTTCAACCGCTGTAAATAAAAATTTTTATCACCTTATCCGACTGAAGCCAATAAATACTGCAATATGGCCAATCCCCGTCCTTTGGATTGTGTGGCCTGCACATCTGAGGCTGATGGCTACAGACTGTCAGCCTGCTGTCCTGCTGACCACAGCATGCAAGGCCAAGGAGCTTTACTCTGGGTAGTGCCTTGCCTGGTGCCTTGGCTGGTGAGTACTTACTCTAGTAGGTGTCCAGCTTGTTTTGGATGGGACTAGGTCTAGGGTCATAGAGGACCCATCCACTGGTGTGTTCCCAGCCTTTTGGTATAGCCTGGTAGCTGGATCGTTTTCATATCTTGGAAGCTGCTGCCACTTTACCACCAAGCACTTTCTGGTTAATGATACTACTGAATATAGAATTCACTGTCTTGATTTTTTAATTCTCTACAATTCCAAAACCTGTTTACCTGGGACGGAGCCCACTGGATCGTTTGGTTTGATGATAGCCTAATTTGTTTCTTTTTAGAGAAAGAGCTCTGCAGTAAGTAATGTCACAATCCTCTCCCAGAATCTAGTCACTTCGGAATATTCCTGACCCCTTTCCGCTTCTACAGACAAATTCCTTGCCTACTTAGAGTAGAAGATAAGAACATAAGTTACTTACCTGTAAACTGTGGTTCTCCAGTATTGGTGTCTTTCATAGATTCACATGCTTGAATATTCCCCGTCGTCGAAGAGGGAGTCCCACGGTACATAGAATAGCAGTAATATATGCATATATACATGAAAATTACATAATTACATATATACATACATATAATGCAATAAAATATATATATAAAGTTTAAAAGTACCATAGAACAAAATAGGCCCATAGAAAGCCTAAGGGAGAAACTCACTTTAATAACATATCAGTGTCATTATGTATTGGTCCACATTCTAGCCAATCAGGCTGTAGCTCCCTCTAGAACCTTCTCTTCAGAAGCCCAAGTCCTCAGATTTTCGTAGCACCAAGTAACCAAAAGTGCCTGAGGAGAAGGGAGCATCTGAGGGGAGGAAGGGAGGGTCGCATGTGAATCTATGAAAGACACCAATACTGGAGAACCACAGTTTACAGGTAAGTAACTTATGTTCTTCTCCAGTATTAGGGGTGTCTTTCATAGATTGACATGCTTGAATAAGAGTAGAAAGCAGTAAATCATCATATAAGTCATAAAGGTAACATAAAAAAACTCCAAGCATACAATCTCATATCATTTAAAATGCAATGTATCAAGATTTAAGAGAAAATACCTTTATGACTGGAGGCGGGTAGCAACAGAGGCTCCCCGTTATTGGAAAAGATTCCGCAGCACCGCTTGTCCCACTGCCGCATCCGCGGCGTCTGTTGATTGTAGACAATAGTGCTTCGTAAAAGTATGGCTGCTCGACCACGTAGCAGCTCTGCAAATGTGTCGTAGAGGTACCCCCGCAAAGAGGGCAGTAGAAGTTGACACAGCTCTAGTTGAATGAGCTTGTACTGGAGCAGGAAGGGGCTTGCCAGCCCGTTGTTGACAAAAAGTAATGGTAGAAGAAATCCACCTAGTAATAGTCTGTTTGGTAACAGGTTGTCCTTTGCAAATCGGGCCATAGGCCACGAATAGTTGGTCTGATTTCCTGAATGGTGTAGTGCGCTGAATGTAAAACTTAAGACAGCGTTTCACATCCAACTAATGCAATGAACGTTCAGCAGGAGTTTGTGGATCAGGAAAGAAAGTCTTTAGAATGACAGGTTCATTGAGATGAAAATCACTTGGAACCTTCGGGATAAATTTTGGATTAGTACGGAGCGTAACCGCCTCATTGGAGAAATGGAAAAAAGGAGGCTGAATCGTGAATGCCTGGATGTCACTAACACGCCTAGACGATGTCAAGGCGAGCAGCAGAGCAACTTTCAACGTGAGGAATTTTAAGCCTGCGGAGTGGATGGGCTCGAAAGGAGGTAGGAGGAGTTGAGACAAAACCAGATTCAGGCGCCAAGCAGGTGGAGGGCGACGAATGGGTGAAAACATCCGGAAGAGGCCTTTGAAAAACTGTTGGGTGACTCTAGAGGAATACAATGACGTGGAACCATCATGACGGAAACGGGAAAGTGCTGCCAGAAACACCTTAAGAGTGGAGTGAGAAAGTCCTGACTTTGCAAGGGATAGGAAAAAAGGCAGGATCTGTTCCGGTTTGGCAGTCATCGGATCCAAAGCTTTGGTGTTGACCCAAACACAGAAACGCTTCCACTTCAGCTGATAGGTTTTAATGGTGGATGGAGTGCGAGCGTGCGCTAACACTTCCCTGCAATCTGCGTCGATGGTTAGACGTGAAAATTCCTTGTGTTCAGGTTCCAGGCATGGAGCTGGAGATATGCCGGATCTGGGTGGCAAATCTGACCTTGCTTCATTGTGAGGAGGTGAGGCAGAGGATGAAGCGATATTGGCTCGTTCTGGGAAAACAACAGAAGGTCCGAGAACCATGGGCGCCGCGGCCACTTGGGTGCGATCAGGATGACATGACAGGGTTGAAGCCTCATCCTGTGCAACAGACGCGGAATCAGAGGAAGCGGAGGGAAATCGTAGATGAATTCGTTCGACCAGTTGATCGAAAATGCATTTCCGCTCAACTCTCTGTGGGGATGACGACTTGCAAAGCGTTGGCATTTCCTGTTTGCGGCAGTCGCAAAGAGATCCACCTGCGGCTGGCCCCACTGGTGGAAAAGAACTTGAGAGTTGGTTGGTTGAGTTCCCACTCGTGATTGTCCGAGAGAGATCTGCTGAGTGAGTCCGCCAGAACATTGGAAACACCTGGCACATGGATGGCTGTAATATGAACCTGATGATGGATCGCCCAGTCCCATATCTCCTGTGCTTGTCGGGAAAGCAGAAGGGACCTCGTGCCGCCCTGCTTGTTGAGGTAGTGCATGCTGGTGGTGTTGTCTGTTCTCACCAGTAGAGATTGGCCCTGCACTAACCTCTGGAAAGATTTCAGGGCAAGGAAGATCACAAGAAGCTCTAGGCGATTTATATGCCAAGTGCGCTGGATTGCAGTCCACCTTCCTTTCACCGACATTCCTTCGAGGTGCGCTCCCCAACGCTCTAGGGACGCATCGGTTGTAAGCGTCAGAGTCGGAGTCACGTCTTGAAAAGACCAACCGATGGATATGTTCGGAGGGTGAGACCACCATTTCAGTGCCACCTGGATGCGGGGCGTGAGAAGGATCCTGTCGTTGAACGATCCTGAAATCTGTTTCCACTGTTTGTCTAGTTCCTCTTGGACAACCCTCATATGTAGCCTGCAGTTGGGGATCAACTGTATGCACGAGGAAGCCATGCCCAGGAATGATTTCAACATTCGGACTGAAATGTACAGCTTTGACTGCAGGAAGCGTACCATCTTGAGCATGCGGTCCTGTCTTTCCTGGGAGACGAAAACTTTTGCCAGCCGAGAATCTAGCGAGGCTCCTAGAAAATCTCGTCGCTGAGACAGGTGAAAGTGTGACTTCTGGCAATTGATGGAAAGGCCCAAGTCTTGAAAAAGAGAAAGACAAACCTGAGTGTGCTGATTTGCAAGTTGGAGGGTCGGGGCCTTTATAAGACAGTCGTCCAGGTATGGATAAAACTGAATGCCTTGCAGGCACAGAAAAGGAGCTACCGGGGCCATGATCTTGGTAAAGACCCTCGGTGCTGAGCGTAGGCCAAACGGCAGAACTCTGAATTGAAAGTGGAGGTGTCCGACTGTAAAACGGAGGTACCTTCTGTGCCTGGGGTGAATCGGCACGTGAAAGTACGCGTCCTGGAGGTCGATCGTGGAGAAGAACTCTCCGGGATTGAGATAATTCAAAATTTTGAGCAAGGTCAACATCTGAAAATTTTTCGAGGTGATGAATTTGTTCTGGGCCCGTAAGTCCAAAATGGGGCGCCACTCTCCTGACTTCTTCTTGAATAAAAAGAAGCGGGAGTAAAAACCTTTGCCTCGCTGGCCTTGCGGTACTACCTCGATAGCACCTTTCCTGATCATTAATTTGACTTGAGCCAATAGTTCCTCGAAATGGGGAGGGGGCGGACCAGTAGGAGGGCGATTGGGAGGAAATTTTGTAAACTCCAGGGTATGTCCTTTTGAAATCACATCTAGGACCCATTGATCGGAGGTGATGTTCGACCAATTCAAGATGAAGTTGGAGATTCCCACTCCAATTTTTACAGTCGGTGGAAGGTTGACGCTGGGACTGTCACTGTTTCTTTGCATTTGAACCACCTCTGTATGTGGTTTTCCTCTGGTATGGTCTGGAGGAGGCTTGTCGATTTTGGGACTGGTAAGTATTGCTTTGACGGTTGTCATTGTAAGAGCGATATTGGTTTGATCCACGAAATGTGGAAGAATTGCCGCCTCTACCACGTGCTCCTCGAAATGGCCGTTTTCTATACTGGAGGGTTGCTAAAGCCTTGGCCATATCTGTATCCTTTTTGATTGATTCGAGGACATCGTCGACATGTTTGCCGAAGAGCGAGTCACCGTCATATGGTATATCGAGTACTTTAGCCTGAACCTCCGGGCGAAATGCTGTAGATTTTAACCAGCCTTGACGCCTTAAAATTGCAGCTCCAGCCAATTGTCTGAACCCCGTAGAGGAGATATCAAGGGCGCAGTCAATGATCTCTGAAGAGATCTTTTCTCCCTCCTGAATGATGGCTTGTGCTTCCGCACGGATGGCATCCGGAAATTGTGGGATGAATGCTGCAATTTCGGACCACATTTGGCGGTCATACCGTCCAAGAATAGCCAAGGAATTAGCCGCCCTTACAGTCGTGGCTGCTATAGTGGTAAATGTTTTCCCTATGGAGTCCAGCTTGCGGCCTTCCTGATCAGGGGGAGATGTGAGAGGTGTGGCAGGATTGCGGGACCTTTTTTGAGCTGCCTGAGTAATGACGGAATCCGCCTTAGGCTGTGACACTAGGCATGCCGGAGAATTGGGCGGCGCTTTATACTTTTTATCCAGCCTTGGTAAGACAGCACGGATCGAATTTGGTTGCTCCATCAATTTGAGGCCTTCCTCCCAGATATGGTCGATTATCGGAATAGTGTGAGCTTGCCGTTGAGGTAAGTCTTTGAAGTCGTATAGAAAACAATCAGTCTGTTGGACTTCTAAAGTGAGGTGAAACCTCTTCGCAGCGCGGACCATTAAATTATGGAAACTGCCAATGTCCAAGGCGAGGCTAAGGCGACGTTGGTGGGGTCGAAGGTGTATGAGCCCTGTAATCGTCCCACTCTTGAAGGCCGTCATCATCATCATCATCATTGTGATCTGGGTTGTGAGGGTCTTGATCCTCGTTATCCGTATCCTACTGGGTACGTACTGGTGACTTGGGTGGAACTGGTGCAGGAATTTGAGGCTGTGGAGGAGGTTGCGGCACTGGAGAAACAGGCCTAGACGGTGGGAATCTGCGATTATAATTGTCCAGCATGTGCTGCAGATTCATTACTAAAGACAGTGGTATCTGTGTCGTTTGTTCCGCTATAGGTGCCTCTGAAATGTCCATAGGAAATAGATCTGTCCCATCTTCGACGTTCTCTTCCTCCTCTTCATCATAATCTTGGCACTTTATGTTTAGCTCGGATGGGCTAGACGCTTGGCCAAAGACATTCTCCACCTCTGAACCATCATTAGAGTCCTCCTCCGCAGACTGAAACAATTGGTCAGGAAGAGTAGAACCACTCTTGATAGGACTCAACTGTATAAGAGGCACTTTTTTGAGCGTGGAAGCAGTGACCACTGTGAAGGTGGTAGCCATGGCTAAAGAATGGTGCGCCGTCGACGAGCCCGTCGACGTAGTGGTAGAAGAACTCAAAGCAGGCTGAGAATCCGGAATTTTAGACGGATGTGATTTTGCCTTCGTCGACGAAGATTTTTTCGCCGTCGACGGGGGTAGAACCTTGCTCGTGGACGAAGATGATCCCGTCGACGAAGGTTGGGCCGTTGACGGTGCGGCAACCGTCGACAAAGTCGTAGTCGACGGCGAGTAGGCGTCGACGAGGTAGTCGCCGACGATGAGGGTCCCGTCGACGGACGGCGGCCCGTCGACGATGCTGTGGTCTTGGTCGACGACGAGGAGTGCGTCGACGGATGACGCGTCGACGGTGGCTTCTTCGTCGACGGTGTTGTTTTGACCATCGTCGACGTGATCTTCAAAATAGAGGTAATGGGTCTCACCTCATGGGTCGTCGTCGACGAAGTGGTGGTCGTCGACATAGTCCTCGAAGACATTGAACATGTCGTCGTCGATGTGGAGATAGCATCCACGGATTTCGTCGTCGTCGATGTCGTTGACGGACGCGTCGACGAGCCCGTCGACGAGCCAGTGCCCGTTTTAGAGGATGATGGCATGGCTTTGGACAGTGACGCCAGAGAGCCAGGTCCCGTAGGCGTAGTAGGAGGTAAATCCTGTGGGGAGACATCCAAAGAGATTCCCACGAGTCTACTTTTCTTGAGAAAAGGAGAAGACATCTCCGTCTCTGACCCACGCTTCTGAGAGGTCTTAGACTGGAAAGAAAAGACACTCAACCTCCGAGAGCACTGTGTCAGTAGTCTTCAACTTCTGTAGCCACAGAAGGAGACGGGCCTCTCTGTCCCTTGAAGTCTTAGGTGGAAAAGTACAGCAGTACTTACAGTTCTTCACTTCATGGCCCGGGTAGAGACAGTAAATACATTTACTGTGAGGATCTTCATGAAAGAGACGCAATTTTCCACAAGATGGACATGGCCTGAACAAAGATTTCCTTGAGGAAGACATCTGAGAAGAAAAACAGCTACGTAAGAAGAAAAAAACTGAGCAGAGCTCAGGGTGACTCCCTTCGTGCGGTAGAAAATCTGAGGACTTGGGCTTCTGAGGAGAAGGTTCTAGAGGGAGCTACAGCCTGATTGGCTAGAATGTGGACCAATACATAATAACACTGATATGTTACTAAAGTGAGTTTAGCCCTTAGCCTTTCTATGGGCCTATTCTGTTCTATGGTACTTTTAAACTTTATATATATTTTATTGCATTATATGTATGTATATATGTAATTATGTAATTTTCATGTATATATGCATATATTACTGCTATTCTATGTACCGTGGGACTCCCACATCGGCGACGGGGAATATTCAAGCATGTGAATCTATGAAAGACACCCCTAATACTGGAGAACCCCAGTGCCCTTTCTTTCCTTCAGTCCAAAAAGCTGAACCCATTAAAAACGAACTAAATTTACTGATTATCTGCATCTTCTAAAATGCTGGGCCAGAGCACTTGAAAGACATTGATACAAATCATAACTAATGGCTAATCTGACTTTAGATTATATTTTAGAGGCTACACATTAGCTTCCCTTTCACAAAAAAGAGTGCTTCCAAGCCTGATCTTAGAGGCAGACAACTCAACAAAATTAATTTTTTCTGTATTCGTGGAAATGGCGTCCCCAACCAAAAGTCAAACCCTCTGGAGCCTTCGAAAGTTCACTGATAATCTCATGTCCTTCATCATTAACAGAATAGATACTTTGCAAGGATGCGTCACCTCTTCCATACAACCTAAATAGTCCCTTCTCTCAGCCTCTGTCCCTCCTCCACAATTTTCATAGAATTCAATCTTATTAGTGAGGATGAAGTCTGTAAATATGTTAAATACTTAAAGAAATCTTTCCTACCATGGAATGTCTGCAATGCCGAAGCCATCAACTTGGGCCTCCCAATACTGCTTCAATTTATTACCAAGCTACTCAGTTCCTCACTCTCCTGTGGCCTCAACCTCAAACACTAAAGTAGTCCACTATAACATCCATCTTGAAGAAACCTTTTCTGTACAATTCCTCCAACAATAGACCAATCTCCAGCCTACCCTGCATTGCCAATGCCATTGAATCTGTGATCACACACTAATTCTCTGCCCATCTAGAACCTCATGATCTCTTCATTGTCTTTCATAAAGGCTTCAGGCTTTGAAGGAGCTCTCTAGATCAAGGCTCAGTCCTAATGGACCTCACTGCGGCATTCAGTGGTATTGGCCATGAGGTATTCCATGGTGGCTTAAAAATCTTAGTCAGCTTCAAAGGTACTTTGCTATTCTGCTTTTCCTCCATACTCCTAAGCCACACCCATCAGGGAAAATTGGACTAATTCCTCTCCATCTCTGGTGCAATTGCCTGTAGAGTCTCACAAGGCACAGCTCTATCGTGTGTGCTGTTTAAAGTGAGCCTTCTCACGAGGATCATTTACTTCTATGATTTAGGAAATCATATCTACCATTAGGAGACCCAGTTGCACATAAAACACAACTGTTAGGACAGAAATGTCTTTCGCATGGTAATGGATGTGTATCCCTGCCCTGAGTAGCCAACTGTACTGTTGCTCTTGGTGAAGGGTACTGCCTTCACCAAGGGCTAAGCAGCATGAGTGTAATGGTGGCAGCATACCGTGTAGTGATCAGTAGGAGTGAAAAGGTACTTTTCAACCTTTGCAGCTGGAGCGGGGACCACTGGCTCAGTCACCTTCTTAAAGATTTTGCTGTTGTGCGCTTAACTCACCCTTGGCCTACATCAGTTTGATGTAAAGTGCTGCGCAGCGCAGGAGTGGTGACTGGATGCTCTGGATGTGTGAGTGCCTGGGAAGGATGCAGTACAAAGATAGACCAGTGCTGTGCTGTGCATGCATGGTGAATGCGTGTTCTGGGTGCATGTATATCTGCGAGAAGTACATTACATGAGAGATGAAGTGCTGTGCAATGCGTGCACAGTGACTACATGTACTGGGTGTATGTGTATTTGCAAGAAATAAAATACATGAATGGTGACGTGTTGTGCAGCACGTGCATAGTGAAAGTGTGTGCTAGCAGTGTGTGTGTGCTGGCAAGTGACACATTATGGCATAATACAGAAAGGCTACAGTACTGGCCAGTTTGAGCTACCCTGTATGCCAGGAGGGACTGCAGTGAAAGTTATTGATGGATTAAAAGGAACGACGCTATGTGGAGCATAGCGATGGCCTGTATGCCAAGAGGATCTGCCATGGTACAGTCTACTGTGTGGTGAGGGCCAGCGCTTTGGCTTCTAGTGTTACAGCAACCCCATATGCCAGGCGGGGCTGGCGATATCAAAGTTGCTGAGGATCACGCCATTGAGAACTCTGTACTGCGTGATCAGTGGGTCACCAACAAGCATCGAGGACTGCTCCTGAGTTGCCCCCATGAATTGAGGAGGACACTGTGGGTGCGTCACCACATCACTGGGACCTGGCAGGAAACATCAGAATCTGTGGTCTACCCCAGACCTGGAACCCTATCGAGAAGGCATAAGAGCTGTGGCTACACACTGCGTGGAGAAGATCCCCTGGTTCTGAACTTTAAAGTCACTGCTGCAGAAACTGGGGCTTAGTAACTATTGGCCCTCCCCAGAGTCAATGAGTCTATTCTCAAGAGATAGGTTCAAAGGCCATCATTAGGAGTCTGTAGCTGTTGAAATTGTGACACAAAGCAAATGAAAGGTAACATTAGATTGTATTCTTGCAAAATCTTGCGCCCACTATGAAGCGACCATCAATGAAATTGTTCCACCTCTAGCAGCCAAGCTATATCTCCAATTTAGTTATGGCACTCTACCCGTTAAAGTGTTTAGCTCAAAATGGCAGGAAAAGAGCGAACTGGAAGACCAGTGTCCGGCAAGCAATTGGCTATAGAATCATTAGAGCATATACTCTTCTTTTGTCCTTGTTATCACAACCTCCAGGTCAAATGGATTTTGCCCCTTTATAAGAATCTGGACACTGAGAGCAATTTAGATGCCCTCAGAATCTTGAGAACCAACACAAGCAACGTACTTGTGTTTGGTTTGACAGAATATTTAATAGCACTATGGTTAAGACCATCTCTGCACTCTCCTATAATTTGAACTCTGTTCTACGTAGCTAAGCATAGCTACCCCGAAGGGTTTCCATGTGCATGGCAGGAGGACAGGATGCAGAGAGCTAAGTGAGCAGGTTAGAAAAGTCAGGTCTTCAGGCCCCTGCGAAAAGTAAGAAAAGACGCACAGTTCCTCAGTTCATCTGGAAGGGAGTACCTATGTTTCTGGCCTAAATAAGCAAAAGAGTGTCCCTTCGTGCGGGACAAGTGGAACCTGGGTACAGTAGACAGGACCTGTTGCGAGGAACTCAGAGATCGAGATGGATGGTATTGACAAACCTGATCCAAAATGTATTCAGGACCATGAGGAAGCTGGGATTCTCATATAGATCTTCATACCCATCTCAAGAATCCCAAACCCGGTCGACTGAACCTTTTTCCCTGTTCTAGAAGCATAAAGAAAGATCCTGCATTGATAACTTTAAACCGTTTCCATATAAATCCAAATGAACTCAAAGGACCACTGACTACCACTGAAATTTTAAAGATTTATTACAAAGCCAAAAATAGTTGAACATAAAAACATCTCAATAAAAGGTTCAAAAAGTAAACTGGCACTAATACAAACATAATTCTTCGCAAGATTCTTAAACGACTCAGGATAAAAAGCAAAGTTAGTTCTAGTAACATTAGGCAACCAAGAACAGTCCCAGCTTGAAGTTTGGACTGCCTTTACAAAAGGAGAAAAGAAAATGATTAGTCTGTCCCTACGCTATTCTAAGGTGACATCCCTACTTAACATTTCCATCAGACCTGAACAAAGGTGTCAGCGGTGAAGACTTCTAAAGAAGTACCATCCCTACTTACTAGGTCAATAACCTACCATTGAGCTCGTTCTAAGATACTCCTTCTACACCTCACTCTACCTAAGTTCCCAAGACGCTCTCTCTATAGCTTACTACATCCTTCTCTGTCAATCCCCTCTCAAAATCTGCTCTCCACCCTCGGGTGCTGTCCCTAATACAAAATCCCAAAATCAATCGACACACCCAGAGGTACTCCCCTCTGGCAGGTGAAGATTCTCGCAGTTTTCCAGCATGGCACCTTTCCATCCAGCATCCGTTGGTGTGCCCTTGGGTCCCAGACACCTTCTCTGTCAGGTACGCTCCACAGGATCCGGATGTCGAATATAAGGCCCACCTCCAAACGTCACAAACACTCTGATATTTTATCAACAGAGGATTTGAGCCATTAGGTGAGGGGAAATGTAAAATAATAAACAGGGAAGGGAAGGAAGGGGACAGTTGGGAAAGGGATGTACCTGAAACGACAGAACATACAGGGGTAAGATCACCATTCATGCAACACCGTTATATCTAAAGCACTTTGTAATAGACTATATACCTGTGGGGAAAAGGCAGGACTTGGTTATAGGTTTTCTCTGTTCCCCCTCTAGATCGATAAGCTCGAGACCTATATGGAACATACATAGGTTAACATCAATCTGGTATCAACTACTGACACACATGAACCAGGCAAGATACCTCCTATCATACCTGAAGCATAGTCTAAGCCTGCTCAATAAGGGATTCTGGGTGGGAGTTACCACCATGAAAGAATAATAGGACTGAGAGGGAACAGTGTAGCATTAAGAGTGCAAACATACAGAACACGGTAATGCGTGGGAAGCAAGGACCACTGCACTCCGCTCCGTCTGGTACAGTACTTCCAAAACACAAAGTAGTCCTCAGGTACCATACAATGGTAGAGATCAACGAATAATGACAGAAGGCTGTTGAATAGTAAGCAGAAAGGCTAACACTATAAAAGCACAACCTCCTTTAGACGTGACAATCGATTCTCACGGCAACGCGTAGCTGCGACCGCCACCGCGCTCCGCGAGTAAAAGGTAACCAAATGGACCAAAACAAATAACTATAACAAGCGCTTGTTCTGGCTACACGGAGCTGCGACCGCCACCGCGCACCACCTACCCAAGGTAGTAGAGAATCAAGTTTGGCCACCATAATGTACAAAGTGAAGAAGAAGACACGGCAGCGTGTGGCGCCCTACCACTCCGCTCCGCTCTTCAGCAAAATCCGAAACAAAGACAAGGCGCGGCAGTTCCTTCACTGCGCGCTCCGGGAAACGGCAACGCGTGGGGTGCACCACAGCGCTCCGCTCAACGACGTATTAAGAAGGGCGGGGGCCGCTCCTACCTGATGCAGAAAATCACCACGGCAGTCGTCCAAACGAGCCTCAAAGAGAAGCAGCAAGACGCGACCTCCCTTCTCCTGCTCAAGATCGGGACTCAGAATAACACGCAACAGGAAGCGTGTCACACAGACTGAAGTAGCCTCAGCCGAGGCATCTGGGAAATGTAGTCTTTCCTACCCAGAAAGGAAGGCAGTCTTTCCACTGCGTAGCGCTGTAATGCAGGCGCTTAGACGGGCTCTGACATTCTCTCTAAATGTTGCACTCCCGAATTCCTTGGCAGCTCTTCCTCCATCCGCGTCTACTATCCTAAATTCTAAACAATGGTCCCTTCTACCTAACGAGCCTTGTGGCCTTGCACCTGCAAACTGAAATACATGGGAACATTTCTGCAAACATTGAAGTTACAATTCAATATTTTGCTGAAGACAGCTTCTTCCTGAAGCGAGAAAATTATTTCCCTCTCAATGAAAGCTAACCTAAGAAAACACAATTAGGCCTCTACTGGCTTCAGCATATCCCAGGCCCTTGCACGTTTAAATACAGTCCTAATATAACAAGCATTACATTTCATCACTATAAAGCTCCAATTCTATTTTCAATGCAAACAATATATTCTCATACTAAAACTCTATGTTAATCTACTCATTTATAAACGCATGTATTAATTCATCAAGGCACATCCTTACTAATGTGACATTTCACATAAGATTACACTTCTGCATTAGGCAACACTGCATCTCGATTAAACCACATTAGTCTCTCATTGATAAACATAAACACATCATGCTGTTTCTTAGCCTAACGTTACATTGCTAAACTACATTAGTAGGTCCTCTAAATATGCGGGTGCTGACTACTTGTGAATATAGTGCACCCCTACAAATTTCAAAACAACATGGCGCTCTCTCAACCACTTCCAGCTTTTGCCGTAAACATATAGCCTCGAGCTTTGCACTTGAGGCAATTTGAGATAGTAAGCCAGTGCAGCTCATGAAGGCAAATTTGGGCAATTGATAAAGAAGCCTGGCAGCAAAGATCTGTCCTAGTTGCAGCCAACGGAGAGAAGTTTTGTCGGCTCCCAAATACGCAGATTATCGTCTGGAGATAAGAGCTAGAATTACTGTCCTTTGCGCAGAGATGGAGATCAGACAAACAAAGGTTTATAGAATACTGATGTTTTGAACAAGGTTAGGCAAATGGACCTTAATACTGATATGGTAGTGCTCAGGGTAGAGATGCCCTTTGTAAATAAACACGTTTGTTGTGCAGAATGTTCTTTCCTTAAAAACTCAACATATAAAAACAAGCAATTAAAAAATACAGAAAAGTAAGACGTCTTCGAATATGTGCAAGGCTAAGCCAACCCAAATCTGGGGCATAAGGAATAGCCTTATCTTTAAATATATGACATCAATGTTTGTTTCTTTCATCGCTAGATTATGGCTCAGGAATAAAGGACCATGTGGTGAGGCTGATGACCTATCTGCCAGGAGTTCCTCTTGCAAAGATACCTGCAGGACCGGACCTGTTGTACGAGGTTGGACAACTCGCAGCAAAACTGGATAAAGCCCTTGAGGTAAGATACACTTGTGAAGTCTAATATGTGTTACATCAGTGTTACAGTACTTAATTTGTAAAAAATAAATAAATGCCAGGGCCCTCGTCAGGAAGCCACTGCAGCTTGTATCACACATTGTCCCTCCCGGCGCTGTCAATGGCAGTATCAACACAATTGATAACCATCTTACTCCTAAAATTGTGACAATTCAGTATATTCCGGGTCCTCAAAGCTATAATAATGGCTTGGGTGGCAGTCAGTACTCATTATTTTTGTTGTATATTGAATGAATAAAAAACTGGTGTGCTCATCTTTAAATTAGACAGACAGCACCACCATGTGTCAGACTGTTACAATCCCTAGAGTTGACAAATAAATGCTGGTGCCTTGCATTAGAAACCACCGGCTCAAATTAAGCATTACATCACACAGACATTTCATTAAATCAGTTTAATCTGAGGGATTTTTAGTCTTTGAATAAATGTATTTCCAGACATTACAAAATCAGTTATGCTGAAATTTATTTTCTGCCACTGCCCTTCCCTCCCCTACTTGGGATACCACAGCCATACTATGAGATTTGCTCCTTTACAGGGCTCATAGAAATGCAGCTCCGTAATACCAAACACTCCAGTAATGGTACTGCTTTTCCTGGTCTTATTTTTATGGAGCCATATCTCCGGTCAAACGAGGATATCCATTTGCCATTGTTCATGCCATACTATCAAAGAAAGTGCATCAACAAAAATGTCCAGGGTGGTAAATGCGTTCGGTGTACATGGCATAGTTGTAGCATGCACCTCAAAGGGCCCATTGGAACTGGGAGCCAGGGACTGCTGCACTGTGGGTAGAGTGGAGGATATAATAGCGGTCCAAGTGCATTAAAAAGTAAGGGAACTGTGATGCTGTATACAGTGGGGGTGGGGTCAAAGGCGTGGCTAAAAAAACAAAATATTCTGTAACTTTTTTCGGTCTTTCACTTTCAGGTATGTACATATAAAATAATACGCAGTTTAAATGGAAAATAAGTGCAAGTTAACTAGTTAATCAGTGGTAAATGGACTGTCGTACTTTATGAAACCTCTATTAGTTAATGCACTGCAGAGATTTGTGTCTGTAACCAGAGCGCCACAGAACTAAAGCTTGATTGAAGCAGTGGAGAACAGTCAGGAGCCTAACACAGGCCCCTGCAGCCCCTTCTTGCCAGGGGCCTGTGTTACACACTTCATAGCTCAGCTGGTAACTCCTTTCAAATGCCGCTCAAAAAGAAGAAGAAATCTGTCTCATCAGGAAGTGCACATTAATTAAAGCCAATACCGGCTACCAAGCTCCCATTGTATATGCAGACTGGCCAGTTGTGCACATTTACCTTTCTTTCAGGCAAGCAGGAACCTGGAATTAACCAACCCAGGACGAGGGTTATCACTTCACAGAAAGTAGGGGAACTGTTTTCTTTCAGTTAAAGTATGGGCACGTCCTGCCCCTCCGATCTCCCCCACGTCAACCACTACCCAAAGAGAGGGAGAGGGGCATCCCTCAGGCCACACTGCCAGTGTCTCTTCGGGGGGCATCAGGCACCTTGGGGTTCACGTCACCCATGAGCACCGGCGGCTCCTCCATGTGGGCGTCAGAGCGCCACCCCACTGCTTTCTCGCAGTGCGAGAAAGCAGAAGAAGGGTATGCCTGGTTGGGGGCGGGCAGCTGGGCTGGTCAGAGAGGAGTGGCTAGCCCAATGTTATGGGCGCTGACTGTTTGGTCAGCCCCAGGGTCGACCAAATCAGTCAGAGAACTCTCCAGGCTGTGCAGCAGTGTAGGCTACTGCACAGCCTGCATGAAGAAATGGCCTCCCCGTAGATGCCTGGAAGGACGGCTTCCTAGCCAATCACAACACTGCCATTGCAGCATTCTGATTGGCTTAGGGGGAAGAGAGGGAGGCTGCCTGCTTCTGCTTCCTGTTTGCAGAGAGTAGGAGGCACAACGCGGGAGTACGGCAACGGAGGCAAGGGTAAAAAATGTTTAATTAAAAAAAAAAAATAATTACCCCTCCCCGTGTGACCCCCTGGTAGTCCACCCATGATTCATGCTAGCCGTGACTGCCCATGAGTGTGAGTGCATCTGAGCTGATGCCCTAGTGTTTGTAGTATTTGGGGGGCACCACATGGCCCTCTCAAAGGCCGGCGCAGGGTGGCCCAAGGCAACCGTTTCAGCTGTGTGTCTGTGGCTTCCTCCTACCTTCTTTCAGACATCCTGTCTTTCTATTTGGGTCTGCACATGAGACCACCCATTCATATTACAAATGAGATGCACGGCACTACCCCATCCATACGGAGTGGGGTGCTACTGTATACGTGTGTGTGCACATGCATACGAATACGACGGCTGTGCACCTCCCTTGTCATTGAAGGCTTATGTTTCATTCACCTAGTCAGCCAAAAACAGGTGTGTCTATGCTGGCGCTGACCTAAGCAGCAGTATGCATGCTAGAGCAGTGACGAAAAAATATTTTTTTGAAACTGAAGTTGTTATGAAGCATCCAACAATTTATAGGGCCTGACTTTCAGATCGCCGTCAGGCCAATACAAGAACTCAGTCAATAAATGCTTTACTAGGATTTGTGTGGTGTTTTTTTTGGGCAGTTGTTTTTATTGGCATTTTCCATTTTGGCAAATACAGCACTACATTAATGGCAGTGTTTTGTTCCAGTTGGTACTCCATCATTTTTTGACGACTTATTCCACCACATATTTAGTTGAGCCTCCCACAGGCCTTTCCCACTGTCGCAGCACCCGCCCCCCGTCCCTCAGCTTTTCAGACCTTCTTAAAGCATCCCCACAGGCATCAAGCATGCCTTCCCAGGTCTCCAAATCCTCCTCAAACATGTCATTTCTTTGGGTGAGTTTTATGTGCTGGCCGTCAGCCAGCGTCCACTCCAGCAGGTCCGCAACCAGGCCTTCACTGTCGGAGCTAGGATCTATGTTTAATCTGCAAGTTGGGTTTACCCAGCGACGACTCCACCGTTAAGGCGGAGGACTGTACCCCTACTGCTCTCTGAGCAGTGAAAAAAGGACAAGTAAAGGGATAGTAACACAATGTTATTATCATTTTATTTTTCAGTACTGAGCACTTTAGGGCGGGCTGAGCTGGGCTGTCATCACGAGCAGGGAGGAGGAGTGTTGGGCACCATAAGTGCACATAATGGTTTGGTCGTCCGTCTTAGGACGGCCAAACTGACAGGCTACACCAGGCTGTGTTGCACAGCTGGGTGAAGAACAGTCCCAGGGACAAAGGCCCTGTCTTAGTGGCAAACTGGGTTGCTCAGACCAATCACGACGCTTCTGTCATGCTGGTAATAGGATTACCAGCATGACAGGAGCGTCATTATTGGTTTAGGGGAGTCTGCAAGCCTGTGCGCTGCCAGGTGTCGACAGGAACACAAAAAGGATGTAGGAGAGGTGGTGACCAGCAGGTAAGTGATCTTTTCTTTTTTTTCCCCGCCTCACCACTTGTGTTTCATAGCAGCCACCACTAGGTTTACCTCCTGAATGGGCTAAATATTTTTAGTTTTTCCAAGGTTGCCAGCATGAGTAACACTGTATAATCTACTGTACAGCACTACAGAACAGCAACGAAATGTGTTACCAAGTGCTATAAAACATAGATGAATATTATCATCAAGGCCAAGTTAGGAATCCCAAAATCCTAGTTTGAATGAACCACCTCGTTTCCACTGTTTAATCCAGATGCAGTGTTACTTTGATAGCCGATGTGTTAACCCCACCCACAACAAACTATGATTCCATCCACCAACCTAGCACTCACCCCATTCATCTTTTCCCAAGAAATTCCTGAAGACCTGCCTCTTTCTCAGACTGGCCAAAAGCCTCTGACTGCCTGCTCCCCTGCTGCTTGACTGTGACCATAGGCTGTTTAGCTGTTTTTAGGTTACAATCAACTATAATAAGATCAATAAATACCTATAAGGTCGATGTATTTACCAGCACCCATCCCTGAAAAGTGGGACCACTGCTTTCTATGTGTCATTTCCTGCTTTCTTTGCTACTTTAGTCTATTCACCACCGCTCCCTTCTAAGGGTAGACATAAACAAGGGCATCACCTGTTTGGACCTGTTTGCACCTGCAGGGACTTATGGGTAAAATCTGGCATACAAACTAGCCACATCTAGGGACCATACCAGACCAAGAGCCTGAATATTACCAGACTGGAAACAAAACATTACAAGATGGAAAAAAAACCAAAAGGGTCTGTTCATGCTCCCAGGATCTGGAACAGCATCGGATTGACATCAAACCTCCTACAATTCAGAAAAAAACCTGAAGGCACACCTCTTCATGGAACACTACTACGGCTGACTTGAGAGACAGCCTTGACCTCCTCCCAATTATTGCATCTTCATGTGGACCATGCAATCTGTTCAGAGCTCCACAACTCTTAAGCTACATACATATATATGGTAGGAACCATTGCCATTCATTTCTCACACTTCTGCTACTATTATATTCCATTGTAGTTCTTACCCACCGCACAATGACACATTTTTGTCTTTTGTGAGACTGTTCATCCTGTAATTAGGAAATGAATAATGCGAAACGTTTAACAGAATCCAATACATTTCCGGGATCTCCTGCATTCATAAAGGATGCAAATTCACACATACATTGACACTTTTTGACATTCTGAATTTTACACATTCTAACTAAATGGATTTCGAAATGATAGTAAATGGTGCCCAGAGTTCCATTAGATATGCTAAATTATTTCTTAATTTTACTTGTCATTGAACCAGGTTTTCAGACTGAACTTACATACCCATGAATAAAGATACAGGATCTTGGAATTAGACAGTGCCCTGATCACTATACTATAAGTTAGCTTTTTGTTGTTGTTATTCTTTATTGTAGATGGTCACAAGTACCAACTTTCACAATATTCCATAAAGATCATGAACAGTGCAAATTAACAAAATGTTCATATTTAATGTACAACACATGCATTAATTGTTTGTCTGCATTGTGTAAAAGTTTAGTGTTAATATACAATTCATAAAACATCCCATAATATGTAATTACTGAACAAGAAAACCTAATTTAGAAAAAGAAATAAAAGTACATATAATTTGGCCATGATGTGGAGGCTGCTCGTTCTCACTCAACTCCGCTAGACTCTGGAATTCCCTCCCCATCCAACTCAGATCAGAACCCAAATTACTTACATTCTGTAAACTCCTAAAAACCCTGCTTTTTAACAAACCAGAGTAGGCTGAATTGTAGTGTACTTGGGCGTGTTGTCCGCAGCTCTAAGACGCCCGAGGGTAGCTATCGCGCTTTATAAACGCTCTTTTCATTTCATTTTCTTTACATTTCATAATTTAAATATATATATATATATATGTACACACACACACACACATATATATCGATGCATATAGGTATATATATATATATATATATATATATCTACATATATATATCTACATACATATATATATATTCCTCTCAATTGTCCCCGTCACAGAGGGAACGCTTCTGTTGGTGCCCGCGTACAAGACCGGGAGCGTGTCTTTCTTTAATTCCAATATCAAAAAAGTTCACGCGGCACACTTCTTGGCAGATAAATCACGATTTATTCACACAGGTCTCTAGCAAAACTCCTACGCGTTTCGAACAAACGTTCTTGATCACGGCAGTGTTCTACAATTAGTCCTTCACTCAAATGTACGTTTTTTGTTTTTTTACCTGTCAGAAGCACGGAGAAAGGCAGAGAGAGCGTGATGACGGTAGTGTGCACTGGCATGCGGGAGCAGGTTACTGGCAGTGTATATACCGAGTTACACAATACCAGACCCTCTCAACTGAATCCCGCAGCGGAATGGGGTTTTTGCATGCAGGAATCAGGAGGTGGGAGACTCCCGCTTGAATCGGGAGGGTTGGCATGTATGGAAGAATTCCCTTTCGCATGAATTGAGCTGACTAATCTACTTAGTATTAAAATTAATTTGAAATCTGTTATACATCGGGCATCCACTAGGTGAGCGCATTAAAGTCATGTCCTCCAGGGGAGTTTATTTCCCTCTACAGAAGCATGAGACCCCTATGTAGACCTACGGTACCAGAATATCACGGGCTGAACATTTTATGCCCAATAATATTGTGTCCTAAACATTATTGGCCAAATTATTGTCCCCTTGCAATTATTAATAGAAAATCTACACCCACAAAGTAATATTTTTATAAATAATTGTATGACACAATATTTATATTCGATGATATTTATTTTGATATTCTGACAACCCCTGTAGAATAGAATGAAAGGCAGTGTAAGTCATGGTTAGTGTCAGTAACCAAACTTGTATAAAGACTGAAAGAACAGACATTCGGCAACGAAACAGTCATTTTGTAATTGGAAAGGATTTTGCTGTAAGTTTTTGCAAGAATCAGAGCAGATTGTTACTCATGGGAGGCCTCCAGCTCTCTTAGCTCATAGGTAGTTTATTGGTGGAGGTTTCTGCCTCAGCAGTACAGAAGGAGAAATATTTTTTTTTAGATTTGCTTGTATCCGCAGTAACAATTAACAGTCTCAGGGATTCCATTTTTTTCAGGAAAAATTTAGTTTACGCTGGCTTAATTTCATGCAATTTTCAGCATTTGCATTGTGCTTTTTATACAAATGCTCAAGATAACGGTATTTGCACAATCTTACGCTGTTTCTTTTACTGCAAAATGTGCCTTTCCCAAATGGATTTAAGAATGCATTCACATTAAAACAAGCATTGGAAATGCCAATAAGTCTGGCGTCGCCAGCCTTTTTGCAATACTTGTTTTGATTTGTCATGGCTTTTGCAAAGCTGCTGGGTATTCATCACTCAAAAAAAGAAAACATTGACTAAAGGCAAAAAAGTGTTTTGGTCTTAAAAAGCACACGTTACAATAGTACTCCCTGCAGTGAAGGGAACTACTTTGTGCACTCATTGTGAAAGGGCATCATGCTACAATTCATAGTGAAGTCAGCCAATGACTGAAAGGGGTTGATGCATTGGCCCTTGATGCATTCTTGAGTGTGTTGAAGAAAAATGTGAATGACCCAACCACAGACAAATGGATTAATTGTGGCTGAATCCCCCAGTATGGAGCTAAGCCACACACATAGTTTTATTAACCCCTTCTATGCTAATGACAAAGTCAGCTCGTCATGCAGTACCACTGGACCTGTGCTTATGACGAGCTGACCTTGTCATGAACAATGGGGAAAAAGAGGACCCAGCGCAGCAGAAAAATACCCTGTAGCATTGAAGGTGTTAAAATCAAAAGGTCTTCTCTAACACAGACCTAAAAAAGCTAATCGTTCTGCCATTGTCTAGCAATTTCTTGACTTTGAGAACGAAAGTAAGAAGGCAAAAATCAAAGCAAGAAGGAAGACAAGAAGGCAAGGAGCATTTAAAGAAAAAAGAAAGCACAAAAGAAAGAGAGAGAGAGAAGGAAGGACACATTTAAGGAAAGAAAGAGAGCAAGAAAAAAAGAAAGAAAGATGGAAAGAAGGATAGGTGGAAAGAAAGACCTAGTGCCAGCACTTTCCTCTCACTTCGTAATCAGGAGTGTCATGTATAATGTCTTGTGGTGAATTCATAAATATTACTCGGCCAGGCTTTTGGTACCTTAATGTTACTAAATTTGATGGCCAGTAAATAGCTATGTCTCAAACCATCTGTTTTTTTTCCTGCAGTGCACATGCTGCAAATGCAAATTCTGCTACACACAATACCACATAATTACTATCCACATATTTCCATGGCACCTCCTGCCACATAATTCCACTAGACAAACCCACGCCACACCACACAATTCTACCACACACAATTTCACAACTAACAATTTCTATCAAGCCCTTCCACTCCACATCACATACATTCACCCTAATACAAACCAAAACACATGGGTAAAAACCATTATCATTTACTACGCCGATAGTCCTGACTCTCACAAATACGAGACTTATTGCTTTTCAAATGCCTGTTTGTCAATGTGATCCCCTAATGTAATGAACATGGAAAGCTTGTATTTAGAGATGCAGGCCTGTTTGTCTGGGCTCACTTATTTTTAATATGGTCCAAGTAGTTGACTCTAAACATTTCTATCTTAGATACAGACAATTTACTCCTTGCCAGTTGATACATCACAACAGGTTCAGGTCCATGGAAAGGGAAGCAGGCAGGTCCCGTATATTTATGGTCTGCTATGGGTTTCACAATGACACGTTGGTGGTGTGGGACATTTGCTCTCCTTTTGGCATTTCCTAGCTGACTGACATACAAATATACATTTTTCTGACATGATGCCTGAGTACATTGAATGTCGATGGAACATTCACTGGTTGTCTTGTTTCACGGCAGTCCGTTTTCTCTCATAAGCCATGCGTTGGACCGCACCACTGCACTCCCACCACTGCGGCACACTGACCGCCCGCTGTGTGCTCCCTCCAGGAAACTACCAGCAGGAAGGATGGATCCGAGCTCGTGGGGGCTCGTCGAGGGCTGGGAGCCTGGCAGTCACCCTCCAATCAGGGACCTTGCAATCGCTGATGGTCTCCCTCGTTCCGATGCTGAAGCTACCGCCAGGCCTCCCGAATGTTTGCGGCGCTACATACTGTGTCACTCCTACAATGCCAACTCCACCAGAATTCTATCATCACCCATGCTGTCCTAGTTTTTATTCATACACAGACTGGCTGGCTTTGAATTATCATTTGGGCACTGTAGTCCTAATTTCCCCAAATCCGTATCTTGGGAGTCCTCTGTATGTCACCTGCTTTTGTGTTTTCTTTGTTTCCTTTACAGTTCACAGTGGCTTGGTTAGGTTTTGGAAGAGGTCAGTTTTCATCAGGTGCTCATCCAGGTGTGAAATATGTCTTTCTTTTCCTGCATGTGTCGCTTGCCCGTATCACACATGTCTGAATTTCCTTTCAGATTGGATATAACACAAACTTGTGCATGCTTGTTTCTTTTTCCACACCAGGGACACTTCAGCATGGCACTTGATAGGTTCCAATGTTTCGCACTGAGTAGGCGTATTTGACTTTCTTCGAACCCTTTTCAGTTTTTACAACATGCGCACTATTCCTAGAGTGCATGCTACTTCGCTTCTTCATCTCTATACTCCTCCTTTTACTTTCTCCAATTGGGACATATTCCCTTTACCTAATTAACATGGATCTTTCACATGGATCTTCCACATTTCCTACAGAAAGAAATGTGAGTGGGATTCCTTTCATGAAAACTGGCGCCTGATTATTTCTGGTTTGGTGATAACTCATTTTAGACTTTCACCACTTCCTCAGTTTAAATCGTTACTGAGCTAGGACTGACTCCTTGTTACCTTTCCATATAGGTGACTACCTTTTGATTTCTCCTGATGAAGACCCAGAGGATTCATCCAGTTCAGGAGAGAAAACGTCAACTTGATTGACGCCCACCCCTGACATTCATTGTTGGATACTTATACTCTTATGCTTTGAAACTTTGGTTTCTAATTGCTCAACTAAATAATTCAAGAGTTTTGGGTGATTCGTGTAGATTTTGTACATTCTTTAAATATAGATTTATTTTTATGTCACTTTTGTTGTCATTGCTCACGGATAATTACATGGAGCACCTTTTTGGATTTGTGTATACAAGATGATCAGTCTATTTACATATATGATTCAAAATACAAAATGTAAATATCTGCAATGTGATTGTAAGATTTCTTTTTTCAGCTAAAAAGGAATTGACTTGGACTACAGGTCAATAGAATATCCATATCTTTTTTAGAAAGAAATTGTGTTTTGAATTTTCCCTCCTGGTAGAACATTTGTTTGCATGAGTGAAACACAAGTAGTCATATAAACATACAACACTTCGAAAGGTATTTACAACATAATTGGCAGGAGACAGAAAATTATAAAGCATCAAATCTGGCTTGTGCTCACATCTGGTCGAAAGATCCTGCTTTCAGCTTAGGCTCCACAGCCAAAAATAACACTATAATAATTTGTTGTAATACAAAAGTCTATTACCCATGGTGTATATTCTATAGATTTTTTTATTTATGCTTAGTTACAAGGTAAGTTCCAGGTAAGTAAGTAGATGATAACAGATAGCATGTAAATAGCGGATAGCCCCACCAGGAACAGCCTCCCTGTTGCTAAGCCTGCACACTCCAACTGACAGTAACCTTGTAAATTATGTGGTAAAGCAGCCTGGGTGAGGAATCTGGTGAAGGATGCTCTTAGATCGGTAATACTTATCACCATGACAGATTTTGTTCATATTGTCTTTGGTCAGTCTGAGCTCTTGCTTCCACCTGCCCCTTACACACTAAGGGCCCGATTAGGATGGCGGACGGACCAGCGTCCGTCCGCCACCCCCGAGGTGGAGGGACCGTCCGCAGGGGCTGCGGCGTTCCCTCCCTCGGAATTAGGATGTGACCGCCACACTGGCGGTCACATCCCCTATATTTAACATTGCGGCGGATGCTGCTCCAAGCAGCACCCGCCGCAAGGTTAAATGTGCATGTTTTCCTTTGCATGCACGAAGCGGCAGGCACCGCGTGGTGCCTGCCGCTTCGTGCATGCAAAGGCAGGGGGGGTACCATAGGTACCCCCCCATGTGCACCCCCCACCCCCCAACACCTCTGGGGGCCCGCAACGGGCCCCCATACTCAAACTCCACATGCTTTTCTACGGCGGAAAACCCGCCGTGGAAAAGCATGTCTCCGCCGTCATCCTAATATGGTTGGCGGTGTCTGATAGACACCGCCACCATATTAGAGCTTTTCCGCTGCGGTCGGAAGCGACCGCGGCGGAAAAGCGGCGGACGGAAAAATGACCCCCCAGCCATCCTAATCTGGTGGGGGGGTCTTTTCTGTATCCGCTGCGGTGAATCCGCATCCTCCGGGCCGGCGGTGGCTTCCGCCGGCCCGGAGTATGCGGATTCACCGCGTTCCTAATCGGGCCCTAAATTGGCTCACACAAGGCACCCCAGTCTAGTTAGGTAACGATATACAATGTTTCTGCTTTTGTAGTATTAAGAATTTTCTGTATATCAAAAGCATATTGGTTTATTCATATTTCAGAGTGGTCTGATTCCTACACAGCTATATACAACTTCTTTGTCACCTTTTCAATTACTACAGAAGTTCAGTCATCCAAACATAAACACTTTGGATCGTGGTTCCTTCATCTGGAACTTGTCTCAAATCCCTCTGCTCAAAGAAATGGTGTTTGCTTTGGATCAACAGAGACATCGGGAGGTTGTGGAGCAAACTATTCTGGAGTTCGAAAAATGTGTCCTACCAAAGCTGGGTGATTTTCGCAGAAGTGAGTACAGAAAATTACTATTGGAATACATTGTAAGTGTAAAACGTAGAGGAGTTGCAAAGTTTTTATTAGGCGAGCTCCTTGTTACTTTCCCACCTGTTTTCTGCAATTCTTCTAGTCTTTCGCTTCATTAATGAGCTGGTATCGGTTTTCTACGCACACTGGTGATATTTCCATCCTTGTTGTATCTGCCATGTTCACTCAAGTTTACTATGAAACTGCCTTCCTAACAACTTTGAAATTGTGTGGATGTTAATGGGAAGCCATTCATGTCAATATTACAGATCCCTATATAGGACACCTCCTGAAGAGCATAGCCTGATGCAAAATGAATATGACAAATATAAGAATGAATGTAATATGTGCCAAATATGGGGATTTTTAATTTTGACATGAATGGCCGTCCATAGATGTTGCTGGCTTTTTCTTTCTCTAAAAAGCGAGCTGTAAAGAGTCACGGCATGAAAGCTTTGATTTTAACTTGAAATCAGAAACGTTTCAAAGGCATGTGTATTAAATGAGTAATTGACATGACGTTTGTGAGCGAAAAACTTAGCAACTTTTCTGAACCCTTAGTAATATACAGATTCATATGGCTGAGACACTCGTGTTCGATCAACCTGTGTAGACCGAACAATTCAACATTTTTTTTTCAATGCAGTTATTTTGGTGGAGACATTTTGAAGCTGTCCGCAAGGGAAATAGAACAACTCCAAGGTGGCCCTTATTTCAAGATTGAATAAGGAAAAAGATTTCACTAATTACTAATGCCTTGACAATTGTCTAACACTCTCATGTCGTTCCTGTATTTTGTAATGTGACACAATTGTGAATTAGGAGGCAGTATGAAGCAATAATGAGCAGGGCCGAATAGGAAATGTGGCCTAGTGGATACTGCTGCCACCTTTAGAATCTAGAGGCTCAGGCTCGAATCCAGCCGTGGGTCTTGGCTTAGCATCATGTATAATGTATACATGGTTTTGTAATGGTCATGTGATTCTGGGCTAATCAATTCATCAATCTAGCTGTGCCTACAAAATTGTGAAATGTATTTGTGTAATACCCACTTGATGTATACAATCATGTTGTCTCCCACCCTCCCCTATTCCCTCCCCTATTCCCATGTAATGTATAGGGCCTCCAAGCTAAGGCTGTGCTATATAAATACTAATAAATAGTAGTAGTTATCAAGAGGGAACTTAGGACAGTACTGATCACTTGGTGATATGTTTTTGGGGGGAGGGTTGGCCAGAGTCAGAAACATGTTATCCAATTACGACCTAAAGGCCAAATATGGTTCTAAAAGGGTTTGCAGAAAAAAAAATGTGTGAAAACAGTAAACAAATTAAAATGCTGGCCAATTAGTTTGTAGCAGAAAAACTAGAAAAACAATCATTCATGACCCTGGGTACCAGGAAGGAAAGGGAAAGGGCTGGTTTGGAGGGCTGGTCACAGCACAAGAGAACCATCGGTGTGGGCTAAGGACCCCACATGCGAAAGAATAGAAATGGTGGGTAATATGTTGGGACATAACAAAAGGATCAAGGGTGTGGAGCAGGTGACCCCCCTGTGAAGGAAGAGAAAGGGAGTGTCCAATGCAGTGTGGCCATCTACAAGGAGAATGAACAAGTGGAATTTCCTACATGAAAGAATACTAAGGGAGAGTCAGGGCGTGGGTGGCCAACTAAGGAAGGGTAGCAGGGCTAGGGTGGTGGAAAAGTAAAACCTAAAAACACAATAGAGATTTTAAAAATCATATTTTAAATTTGACATTTTTAAGATTGTCATCACTGATATTGAAGGATATGGCATTGTTACTTTGAAAACTTTAACTTGACTTCTTTGTATTTAAAATTATAAAGGTCAACTTTTATTACATACATTTTGTAAAACATATTGTTGAATGAGGTGCTACTAAGGCCCTGATTACAAGTTGGGGTATCCCACCCAGAGAGGTTGCTTTTGCTGGGATACCACTAAAGGCCATTATGTGTAGCTCGGTGTCTCTAGGCCCCAAAATTCTAGACCAAGAGACAGTGGCGGCTACTCCGCCAAGGCGGAGGAGCGTCGCCCCTCGGCTGCTATGTAGTAGTAAAAGAAAGGAAAAATAAAATTATAATAACGTAATCTTCTTATCATTTTATTCTTCCCTGCTGTGACAACATGAAGGCTGGGCTGCTCAGCTGACAGACCAGGGGAGGAGTGTTGGGCATGATGCATTGACCGTCCCTCTCGGGCCGACCAAATAGTTATGCGCACTTTAGCATGTTGTCCATGCAGGCTGCAATACAGCCTGCATGGAGAATATGCCCAGGAACTCAGTCCCCGTCAGAGCATCAAACCACGGCGCTCAGACCAAGCACATTGCTGCATTGCAACAATGTGATTGGTTTAGGGGAGCCAACCACAACGCTGCATTGCAGCATTGTGATTGGCTATGGGGAGCCTGGATGCTTCCTTTTCGGCGAGGAGAGACGACGTGGGGCAGAGCGGCGAGGAGGTAAGTGAATTTTTATTTTTTATAGAATTATGCCTTCTTACCCCCTCTACCGTCCAAACCAACACCCCGATCCATGCTGGTCGCCACTGCCAAGAGACATGAGTTGAAGACGGTGCGGATTAGCACCTGGTGAAACCACTGAAGGAACAGAGGCTGTGTTAAAGAGCATTGCTCAGATCCCCTGCCCGTGTAACAGCACCTGGGGAGTAGTCATTTCTTACCATGATCACCTCTCTCCCTCCCAGCCCCACCAGCTGTCCTGCATACACTTTCTTCCTGCTTCGAGCAGGCAGAAAATGTCAGTGCTTTTCTCCCTAGAATCAGGGAAAACCACATGAAAAAGGGAACAGTATTTCAGGATCCATGTGGTTATTCCCCATTCCAATGATAAGATGCTTAATTGCCAGAATTTTGTGAGGGGTTTCCAATATTCTAGTATCTCCGCACCAAAACCAGACAAACTTGGCTATTTTGCATTTGTTTTGATCTAAATGAATAGATAAAACTCTGTGGTAATCTTAATGAGATTAAAATTTGCAACCCTTGCATGAAGAATGTAAGTGGCCACTGGTATGAAATAACAGCGGCATAGTGGTAGCCATTACACTTCATAACATTCATACCAAACTGCACCATTCTTCTCTCTTAACAGAGGATACCAAAAGCACTCTACTATTGAAAAGACTTTCTTGGAAATAGCATCTAATGGCGTGAAGATTGGTAAAATGTAACAGAATAAACACTAGAAAGCAGCTAGTTTCAAGAGGGTAGAGGGAATTAAATCAAAACTAGGGCCTCGTAGAAATATCTGCATTTTGCAACCTCTTAATGTCCAAAGAAAGTGTGTCTTTAATGTCTATTAGTTTTGTAAATACAATGGTCATTGATTAGCAAATATAGAGGTCATATACTAAGCATTATTATGTGTGGAAGAAGACGAAGGAGAGACACTCAGGAGGAAATGGGATGCACAACCAGCCAGTGGATAATTTACTATAGAAGCAGATGAAGTTTCCTGGTTGTGATGCATGCTCTCTTGTCTACAGCATTACTTATTATTGAAGATACAAATGGCCATTTAAGGTTAGCCTTGACACGTGTTTACTACAGCCAGGTGAACTATTATTCTCACTGCGCATGCACTATAGAGAGATAATAATCTACTTGCTGGATGAGCATAAAAAGAGACAGATGTGTGCTTGTTGATAAAGCATCTTCTGAGCTGGTGCGCCAGACCCATAGTTGCAAAGAATTAAAGGGCCGATTACGATGTCATTAGGAAGGGCTCCGGATGGGATTCGGTAATGTTGAATCTGATTCGGAACCCTTGATTCCGACCGAATCGGTCAGTTTTCCTACCAACCAATTCCAATGCAAGGAAGCCATCCGCGCTGCCCGACTCGGTTCCGAATGGGATTCAGGCAGCCCATGCCCTTTGGATCCGACTCGTACAGCCCAATGGAGATGGTTTCTGAACAAGCTAGTACAATGACCAATATGGACAGCTGTTTCGAATCGGTTTGCCCGAGACGAACTGGCTTTCAGAATTGGTCTTCGGGGGCTCTTTGCGGACCCTCTTCACCCAGTGGAGTCCGAATGCGGCCTGAGGGGCTACCCAAGGGACCCCTCTTCCCAACCATTCACAATGTGGCAGGCACCCTGGGGTGCCTGCCGCATGGTGCAAGGTCTTCCCTAACCACCCCTTTTTAGGTCTCGCCTGAGCCAGCACGCATGCTCTGCTCTGTGTGGCTTTTAGTAAGGGGTTTTCCATGCTAAACACACGCTCGTGCGTGTGCTGTTTGTTTTTTAACTCCTGCAATTGGCCTTCGCAAGCGTCTTTCTAAGAAAGACATCACGCAATTGGTCCAAGGCGGGTGCATGTACAACCTTCTCTGTGCCCTGGCCTAGCCTTCTCGGGAGCGAGCAGCGGCCCGCCACATTCCTTAAATTTTTTGCAGTGCGCATCTTTTACCAATTAACGCGTTCGCGGTCGCTACGCTGCCCTGCTTGTTTTGAGTGTCTCTCCCTGGACTTCCTGTTAACGTTCGCTTTCTGTGCATGGCCACGCTTGTTTCCATGTCCGTTCACGCCACCGCCAGGAGTTTACCGAGTCTGCCCTTCCCTGTTCCAGGGCGACAGAATGCGGCTTTCAACCTCAGTCACCCGGCTCGGGACGTCTTAGCTGGGCGTAAAGAGCTTTGGACTGAAAATGTACAACTTTGAGCGCCGAGTGGACGTCATATGCAACAACAAAGCTGAAAGGCAGAGCCTGTTTCTCCCCCACTCTCTGCCACAGTAGAGCCCAGACGGTATGCTACCTCACCTAGTTGAGCACTCGCTGCTGACATCTGCAGTTTGGAATTCCGGCAACATCAGACTTTCATCCTTTCAAAGTCAGTAGAATGGGTAATCATTGTAAGGAAGGTGCTGCTGTATAAACAGCAGATTCTTGTTATCTGCGCATGTTTATGGCTTCTGCATATTGCTTTTTGAAGCCAGTAGTTTATACGTGTTTCCGTGGGTCCTTTGGACGAGCTGCTCATTATACACAGGCACACTGAAGCCAGTGTGACTGGAGTGGACTCTCAGCTCTGTCCTTGCTCCAGGTATCTTGCCGCCTCTGTGCTGCTCTCAGGTCCCACCAGCGCTTGACAAGGTGGTAGAACAAACCGTGAGCAAGCGTGCGTACTTTTCTGTCTCTAGTGCTCTGAGTGCGCATTTCTGTGGCAAGCACATCGGAGAGGCTGTGGTGCATCAGAGGAGGCCTGAGGTCAGTGCCCATGCTTCGGTCGGTGTTTTGTGTCTCGGTGTACATTGCATTGTGTGAGTATGTATGCCTTCCATGCACACAATATTGTGAATGCCACTTGGTGAACAGTAGGCTGTGCTCTGTCGTCTATTTAATTTATTGTTTGTGTGTTCTGTTGATTTACAAAATGACATGAGTGGATGCTGCCTATGCAAGGCACAGATTGTATGCATTCTGCGTCTGCCTGCTGTGGGTTTAGAGTATATTGCGTGTGCATGGCTTGTGTGTTTAGCACATGTGTGTGCGCGCTGTTTTTAAACAGTATAGTCTGCTTGAAGTGATATGTGCATTCTATTGGTTGAAAGTATACTATAGAGTGTACATGATGTGTTTTTCGGTGTACTGCTTGTGCATGTTTGTTTTCTGTGTTGTATGAATTTTGGTGACTGTACAGTTCATTGTGCGTGCAAGCTCTGTGTCTGCAGCAGCATTGTGTGCTTTTACAACACACCGTGCTAGCATTTTTTTTACACTTTGCTCGTGCTGATTGTACTGTTTATTGCGTGAATGTGTCCTGTGTTTTGTGTGTATACTGCATGCTGTTTGTACAGAATATTCAGTGTTCACACCGTCTCGAGGCGCAGTGCATACATTGACTTTTTTTCTTTACTGCGTTTTTCAAAATTCACGCGTCTTCTGGGGCTTTTCAATGTTTCCGGCCTGAACAATGGGATTCCCCTGATATTTACACATTTCAATCGGCCACTTATCACCCGTGGCTGCAGACATCTTACATTGTTACTGATGCATAATGGCCTAGTCTTTAGGGCGCATAAGCCCAGCCGAATTCACTGTCAACGTCCTAAAACCGGGTCCACAAACGCATCAGATGTTAATCCGTGTCTGAGTGTCATGGGGAGCGGGGTGGGGGCAATCAATCAATCAATCAATATACTTATAAAGCGCACTACTCACCCATTAGGGTCTTAAGGCACTGGGGAGAGGGGATGCTACTGGTCGAAAAGCCATGTTTCGAGGCGTTTCCTGAAAGTTAGGAGGTCCTGGGTCTGGCGTAGCTGGTGTGGTAGAGAGTTCCAGGTTTTGGTGGCGAGATGTGAGAAGGATCTTCCTCCGGCGGATGCAGGGGATGGTGGTGAGAGCATGGTTGGCGGAGCGGAGATGGCATGTGGGAGCGTGGAAGGAAAGTCTGTTGTTGAGGTAGGCTGGACCGGTGTTGTAGAGAGGCTTGTGTGCGGGGGTCAGGAGCTTGAAGGTTATCCTTTTCGGTACGGGTAGCCAGTGTAGGTCTCTGAGGTGGGGGGAGATGTGGTTGTGGCATGGGACATCAAGGATGAGGCGGGCAGATGCGTTCTGGATACGTTGTAGCTTGGTTTGTAGCTTGGCCTGCATATAGGGCGTTGCCGTAATCCTATCTGCTGCTGACCAGGGCGTGGGTGACGGTTTTCCTGGTCTCTACGGGGATACACTTGAAGATCTTGCGGAGCATGCGGAGAATGTTGTAGCAGGAGGAGGAGATTGGGTTGACCTGCTGAGTCATGCTGAGAGTGGAGTCCAAGATGAAGCCCAGGTTGCGAGCGTGGGTGGTGGGTGAGGGTGCGGTGCCTAGAGAGTTGGGCGACCAGGAGTCGTTCCATGCTGAGGTGTTGGAGCCAAAGATGACGATCTCTGTTTTATCGGTGTTTAGCTTGAGGCGGCTTAATTCCATCCAGTTGGAGATGGTGTGTAGTCCGTTGTGTAGGTGGTTTTTGGCAGTAGCGGGGTCTTTCGTGAGGGAGGGGATCAGCTAAGTGTCGTCTGCGTATGATACAATGTTAATGTGGTGTGTCCAGTTGAGAGCCTTGTTGCGGATTCCGGCGTTGTGGAGTCGTGTGCGCAGGGTGTGATGGCATACCGTGTCGAATTCGTCAAAGAGGTCCAGCAGGATGAGTGCTGTGGTTTCTCCTTTGTCGAGCATGATCCTTATGTCGTCTGTGGCAGCGATGAGTCCGGTCTCGCTGCTGTGATTTTTTCGAAATCCGGATTGGGAGGTGCAGAGCTCCTTGCTGTCTTCTAGGAAGCGGGAGAGCTGGGTGTTGACGACTTTTTCAATGACTTTGGCCGGGAAGGGGAGGAAGGAGATCGGCCGGTAGTTCTTTGGGTCGTCTGGGTCCGCCTTGGGCATCTTCAGTAGTGCGTTGACTTCTGCGTGTTTCCAGATTTCCAGGAAGGTGGCTGACTAGAAGGAGCTGTTGATGGTGTTGCAGAGGTGGGGAGCGATGATGTTGCTAGCTTTATTGAAAATGTGGTGAGGGCAGGGGTCCGATGGGGATCCGGAGTGGATGGAGGCCATAGTGTGAGTGACGTCTTCTTCGTTGACGAGGGTCCAGGTGTGGAGGAGGTTGGTGTTGCTCGAGGCGACGGGTTCATGGGTGTCTGCGGTTTGTTTGGGGCTGAAGCTGTTGTGAATTTCTTCTATCTTGCGGCGGAAGTGGGTGGCGAGGGAGTTACAGAGCTCTTGTGAAGGAGGGAGTTCGTTGGAGCAGGTCCTGGGGTTTGAGAGTTCTTTGACGATGCCGAAGAGTCCTTTACTGTTGTGGGCGTTGTTGTCTATGCGGTTTTTGAAGTGGGTTCTTTTGGCGGTGCGGATCAGTTGGTGATGCTTGCGGATGGACTCTTTGAGTGCGATGTGGTGGGGTTCGGTAGGATCCATGCGCCAGGCCTTCTCTCTTTTGCGGTGTTCTCGGCACTGTGGGCACTGATGACTTCCATCCCACTGTACCCCTCAAATACCTCTTTCTCACTGAATGCAATACACGAGCATCGTGATCTCGCTGTTACTTCACTAATAATGAACACCCAGGGCAACTGTTTGTCAGTGTATCACAGCTGGAAACAAGAGCACCCCTGTCACTTCTACGAAATAAAGTGCTCCCAGACATGTCTGTCAATCTGACTCACTGCAATAAAATAGGGCACCCCCTGATATGTCTATAGCACTGTGTGACTGCTAGAAACATAAAGAGAACCGCACACATGTCTGTCACACTGCATCACTGCAACAGACATACAGCACCCGGAGATATGCCTATATCACTGTAATAAAAATAGATAGCACCCAGATATGTCTATGATACTGCATCACTGCTATAAATATACAGCATCTGTAGATTTGTCACACTGAATCACGAAAATAAAAATAGGGCACCCCTATACGTCTATTGCATTGCATAAATGCGACAAATATAAGCACCGCAGACATGTCTGTCCCACTGCAGCCAACATACAGCATCTGCAGATAAGTCTATCTCACTGCATTACTGCAGAAAACATAGAGCATGCCTGAATATGTCTATCACTCTGGAGTAATCCAAGAAATTAAGAGCATCTCCAGGCGTGTCTCTCACACAGCACCATTGCAATATAAATAGAGCACCTAGATATGTCTAACACATAATGAGCACGCAAGACATGTCTGTCTCTCTGCATTATCTCCTACACATAACACTGTGTCAATAACTGTGATAAATAAGAGTACCTCTGGGCATGTCTATCCCTCAGCATCAATGTGTCTTGCACACTCCATCAATATGTTTTATCACACTGCATCACTATGTATTGTCCAGGCCACTGGAATTATGCGATTGTGTGGCCGCTGCGATTTTTGCATCATTATAGAGTTGCCACAATTGCCTCATAATCTACAGATTTCAACCCCAAAAAAATGTTTCTAGCTCGAACGGTTCAAAGGTTACTAAAAATGCGACGGCATGTGTTGCTGCATAGTGGAAGGTCCTTTGCAAACTTGGACATGCCAAATATTGCTGTATTTGGGTGTTTAATTGGTATTAACGTAATGCAAACAATGCCCATACAGTGTTACGAAGTTTAACAAGTATTGACGTAGCAAATAGGTCTCACCTTTGGGACCGTTTAAGTATTTAGTTATGCAGCACACTATCCTTGGTGCAACAACATCAACTGTTGCATGGGTAAACACTTATAAGGTCCCAAAGGTGAGACCTATTGGCTATGCCAATGCTTGTTTGAATGGGAGCCTGTGTTCTCGCTCGGGACACAGGCTCTCATTGAAGTCAATGAGAGTCCAACCGAACAGAGTCCGTATGCATCCGGACACATCGTAATCGGTCGGTAGGACTCCCGGAATACGAATCGTTCGGAAAGCATTCCTAACCCGATTCGGTGAGAACAACATAGGGCCCGATTCACAGAACTAACTCAAAACAAAATCCTAAACTGTAATTCTGAGAATCCGTTAAAATTCCTGACTACAATGCCACACAACACTACAAGCCTGCACATCGGTGCCTGTTGTGGGACTGGAAGCCACTTGTTCACTTATGACTTGGGTGATAAAAAATAAAGTCAAAAGAATGTTGCACAGATTGGAGCAGTTTATTTACCTGGTGCGCATATATATGTGTGTGTGTATACATATATATAACTATTATGAGATCTCCGAGAACATAGCACTATGTATTTTGATAACCGATATGTTGGTCATTATAATTCCACTTTCCCATAGAATTAAGAACTACTGCATGCTTTAGGGCTTCCAGGTAAATTTAGAACTCAAAGATTCTCTACATCCGAACACCTTGCACTTTAGGAATTAATAGCTGCTATACTTCTCTGGGGATGAAATATCCAACACAGGCATATTAAGAGCGAAAATAATTTTTTGAGTAATCAAATAACTTAATGCACTATGCACTTTAATGGGAATGGATGGTAGCAAGGGCCGTATTCAGAGTGCATGATGGGTATATAGGACCTGTCATGGATTTGAGCAGAGTATCTCTGAGGGTGGAATAAATAATGTCCTCTGCCTTAAATGAATGTACAGAAAAAAGTCCAATGTGTAAATAAGAGTACACACTTGAATATCGATTATCATGTCAGGATTGGTATCAGAATAACTTTTTAGTATCAGAATCACTTTTATAGGCCTGTGAGGATGGATACTCTTTGATGGAAACAAGCAATATTATTACAATAGGAATGTTTTGTAACTGTAAGTGGTCATGGTTTACTAATATTTAAATTGATGGCATTTGCAAAAAGGAGAATATTTTTTTTACTTTAAATAATTGTTACATTTTGAACCGTGTAATTGTGACTGTAAAATGTATGGTTACACAAATTATATGAAAGTGAGATGCCTTTAAAAGAAATGGGCTGTGTGGCTATTAGAACACACATAGATGGGAATATGGTGGAAAGGATGTGCCAATGTGAAATGAGGGAAGTTGTCGCTCCAGTCTCACATGGGTCACTAAAGTGGAGAAAGGACTGGTTATAAATTGTTACACACAAAGTGGAGTCCGTTAGACCCAGTAGAAGACGTCAGCCAAAAGGCGTCGGTCTGGACTTTTTTAGGTGCCTTTTGTGAAACAATTGGAGTTTGCACATAAAGGGAAAAAAGAAATAAAGACAAATTTGGACAATATCTCTCAGATGCTGGTATTCCATGCTGTGCCACTGCATTAGGTGTTTTTTTGTTTGAACAATGTGAAGTAGCACACACACACACACACACACACACCCCTAACGAAAGACAATGGAGCTATGACACGTTATGAGGAGATACAATCAGGGAGGGAGAGGTGTGGCACAGCGGCCAGGGCGGCTAACTCCAGAACACAAGGCTCACGGTTCATTTCCATGCTCCAGCTGCAGCTCAGCCCAGCACCCTGTGACTCTGGGTCATAGCTTGCTTAATCTCCCCGATGGCTCACAGCGCCTTGAGACCCTTAGGGGTGATTAGTTTGTGCTTTACAAGTACTAGCTTATGGGTTTTATAGTGAGTTGGAGGGTCGCTGGGTTCTGAGACAGGGACTGTGTATTTACTACATCGTTTTGTGCCCCAAAAGAAGTGCTCGCATGCATCACAACATCTATTTTTAGCCTCTCTGCTGCACTCCATAGTTTTGAGCAACAAAAATAGTAACTCCATGCTATCTCTACATCGATCAAACTTTATGCACCTGACCCAGCATGTTCCATGCAGGCCAAAACACCATTTCAACCATGCCCTTCGTTCAGTACTGATCCATCGCTGATACCAAAAATTGATTAGGGATCAATAACACATTGGCCCATAGATCATTCACCCAGAATCCCTGATGCGCTTGGGTCAATTTATACGTTACAACATTTCTTTCCTTTTATAGAGTAAATTGAGATATCTTTTAATAACTAATCTTTAATATTAACTTATCTTCTATTTGGTCGATGGACCAATTATTTGAATAGTTGATGGCAATGATTACTACTAACTTACCAACCATTTAGTCAATAAAAATGATCACAGACTCTTGTTAAAGTTAATAATGAATTTTAATCTCAAATATCAAGGGTTAATTCTCTGTTGCATTCGGTCACAGATTACAAATGCTAAATCTCACGAAAGAAGCAATTCTATATATAATTTCAAACTCATTCAAATTAAACAATGACTTTATGCAATGAAGCAGTGGATAGAGTAAGAGACAAAAGTTTCAGCAAATATTTATGTCAAACATAATATACCTAACGGAGGGGATAGATGAAGAGACAATAGTTTCATCTAAACAATACATATCAATAAATCATTGACGGAGTGGATAGGTGGAGAAACAAAAGTTCAGAGACACAATGCATTAATATTTATATTCTGAGAACGATTTTGGCTAAATACAAACATATCGGTCTGTAGGAAAAACCACCCCCTTGGTCTAGGGAATGGTGGGGTTTTCCCAAAACAGAATCAGGGAACAAAGGGAATAAGAACAGGAACAGGACAGGTCAGGAACAGCTAGGCCTCCCTGTAAAGCGACGGACACCGACGCATCTTCCCTCTTCTCTCCTGTCAGCCTAAGCTCTAACCACACCCGTAAAGGCACCCCAGTTATACTCTTAAAATTGGCATGTCCATCCCACAAATGTTGCAAAGTATCATCAAACTTGTACAGGGGTTGGTGGACTTGGGAGGTGGTGTTGTCAAACCACCATGATTTCACCTTTACTTCAACACCTTTATTGTTATATTAGTTCCCAGGGTCTGAATATTAGTCTGTTCTCATGTTCCCCACATAAGATACAAAATGTTAACAATTCTCTCTCATAAATTAACATCATGTGCAGTGTGCATCTCAGGTCCCACGCCTGGGTACAGCGTTTGGCAGTCATCTGACACTCTGGCCTTCACCCTTTTCATGTCATCTGCGGTGCACAGTGCGTTTTTTCTTGCCTCATGACAGAGGCCTCACTCCTTGCAGCTTTCCCTCCCACTTAGTAGATTTTTATTTAAAGTAGACTGCTTCATCCAGTACACTAATGAAAATGAAAGTTAATATTTATTAATTATGCAATAATGTAACCTTCACTGTTTACCACCCACCTTGTACTATTCCCCATTAATGTTACCTAGCACAAGCTTGGTGCATAAAGCAGCAATTATAATTACTTTCAAAGCAGGATGCAACATGCAAAATGCTGATGCACATGCTGCCTATTCATGCAACTACTTTGTTTTCTTTCAAAACACGAAAGTTATTACAATATTATTTATTTACATGTTGGTTTAGGCATGCACAGAGCAGTTAACTTGTGTTCATGTTGGGTGTACGTTAGTTGTACAACAATTACTTAATGTTGGTACGTATTATGGGGGTATAGATTTGGGCAGGTTTAATTTTTGTGAAACCCTGCTTCATCAATACTAAGAAATCTGATACCAATTGAAACACTTGTAATGTTGCCCCAATCCCCTCCCATTGGACAAACAAAGCAGTGAAATATTATGATTTGTACATAAATGTATTAAAAGTCAAGACAATATCTGAAGCATTCTACAGAAACTTACAATAACACTGATATTTCTCTGATCAACATATAGAGTTATAGATGGGTAACAGTAAATTATGGGGGCATTTTTCACCAAGGGGTTCTGAGTGACATCAAATAGACAACAAGAGCAAAGCTCAAGTTGTCTATGATGTCACTCAGAACCCCCAGGTGAAAAACATCATGCTAATTGACTTCTTATCCATCTATAATTTTATTTTATGTATTGCCCCATAAATTATCTGCCCCAGCCTTAAATTACTCTGCAGGGGAACATGATAATCGCAGAGATATACATAACATGAAGTCTCCTCCATGAGACAAATAGGTAAAATAAATATCTTACCATATATTCTTAACCAAAATCCACCACCTTCCCTGCCTTCCTTCCCCATACTGCAGCTGTGCTTTCTTGTTTCAGTCAAAGCAGACAAGCTGGGCTGAGCTGATGGGCTCTCAGAGAGCCCAGTCACCGGGCTGGAAGGCCTTTATGACATCACAACAGTGTGCACCCAGTTTTGCTATCAACTGTTGTGTTGTCATATTAAGGAGTTATGAATTTCAGAAACTGAAATAAATTATAGAGGCTCTCTGAAAGAGACTGACATAAAAAAAAGATATGCAGTTTGGTGTCAATCGGTTGCCAGCAGTAGGACTAATGGGTCCCTACTTGGATTGTTATTTTCTTGCCTGATTGACAGACCCTAGGTGTTTACCCTCCCTCCATTCAGCTCAGGAGTGAATCAGGTGCAGTGCAGAGTTTTACAGTTTTCTACACTTGATAGCTCTTTACACACGTATACAGCGGGTCTGCGATTATTATCTACAGTAGTAACCACTTTAGTATCATTCTGTGATGAATACTGTGGTTTATTTGCTCCTATGAACTATGATATAAAAGGACTGTTTCATTTGCAAAAAGGATTACCACTGAATTCTGGCTGATGCTTTGTGATTATACAAAATAAGTATTATTTTTGGCTAAGAAAACTCCATGTAATACTTTTCCATTTGTGTTTTTTGCCAGTATTCTGTGTTACTGATTTTAACGATGAATCATTGATTTAGAATACATTCTAAATACTTGATAATAACTGTTTTAATATTTCTCACTTTTAGGCATAAATCATGGAGATCTGAATGACTACAATATTTTATTACAGCAAACGAGCAAGGAATCATTTGGTAAAATACAAGACACCTATAGGATATCTGGTATTTTGGACTTTAATGACATGAGCAATGGTTATTATGCATTTGAAGTGGCAATAGCAATTATGTACATGATGATTGAAAGTCAAGAGCCACTGAAGGCTGGAGGGTATGTTCTTGCTGGATTTGAGAGTATTTTACCACTGAATCCGAAGGAGAAGGATGCCCTTTATTTATTGGTCATGGGCCGATTTTCACAGTCGCTGGTAATTGCCAGGCATAGTGTTCTTCAGCACCCAGAGAATGAAGAATATCTGATGGTCACAGCAAAAACAGGTTGGAAGCATCTGTTGACTATGGCAGAATTAGGCAAAGAGGACGTGGAGAAAATATGGTTTGATACTGCAAAGGAATACAGTGAATGTAAATAAATATAATATTGTTTCTGTTTTATAATTCTTCAGATTTATACTAATAAGAGAACAGCCACGGCCCGTGGAGGGAGTTACGGTGGGGCAGGGAGGCGGGAAGGGGGGAGTGGCAGGGTGCTAAAAACCGGCATATGGATAATTGCAGGTAAGTAAACAATTTAATTAATAAAACGAATTTGGTAGCGCGCCTTGCATCGCAAAATGCGATGCAGTGAGCGCTAAGAAATTCGTTTTATTAATTAAATTGTTTACTTACCTGCAATTATCCATATGCCGGTTTTTAGCACCCTCCACCCCGCCCCTCCCCCTCCCCGCCTCCCTGCCCCACCGTAACTCCCCCCACGGGCCGCGGCTGTAAGAGAACAGTGTCCCCTGTCTTTCGATTAGATTTCATCAGATGATAAAGTGATTTTTGAGAGCTGGCAGAAATGTATTTGAAAACACTGCTACCCAAAGAATATTCTGGAGTAGTTGTTATCAGTGTAATTTTTACTTGAAAAAAAGATTTTGTATAGTATGTGGTGTTACAGCCAGAGCTTCTGACTTTGGAACTGGGAACCAGGGTCAACTCTTGTCATCGGCTCAACATCCTGTGAAAAAAACCACTCTCTGGATCTGGCTAAATTAAAGAACTATCACCCTATCTCCCTGTTACGAGCTCCAGCGAAAATTCTGGAGAAATATCTGAATTCTCACCTCAGCTCCTATCTAGGGGAGCACTAGCTGCTTGATGGCTCGCAGCATGGTTTTAGAAGTGTTCACAGCACGGAGACAGCGCTAACCTTAGTAATAAAATATTCGTGTTCAGGTTGACGCAGGGCACACCACACTGTTAATTCTTATTGACCTTACCACAGCCTTTGATACCCTATCTCCCATGAGACTGGTGGAACGGCTCAGGGAGATAGGGGTTGGGGGCACGGCCCTCAAGCTACTTACCTACTTACTTAGTAATCCAGCACAAATAGTGAAAATGGGTCAATTTTACTCAGCTCCTAATCATCTGTTATGTGGAGTCCCTCAGGGCTCCTCCCTGAGCCTGACCCTTTTCAACATTTATGTCACCCCACTGACCAGGGTTGTCAGATCCTTTGGATTGGAGGTGTTGTCCTATGCCGACGACACGCAAATCATGGTGTCTATCACCCTCATCATTTGGGAATCTGCCACTAATTTCAAAAGCTGCATGAGGGCAGTCTCCTCTTGGATGGTTGAGAATTATCTTAAACTTAACAGGGACAAAACAGAGGTCCTGATCTTTGGAAACCAACAGAATGTCTGGTCCAATGATTGGTGGCTAGATACGCTTCTTTCTTGTCTTTGCCCTGTATTCCATAGAAAAAATCTAGGGGTCATAGTTGACAACTCTCTCTCTCGGAGTCCTCGGGTTAATAGTACTGTGTCACCTGCTTTTGGATTATCAGGACTCTCAGGAATATTTCCCATTTCCTCTCTTTCGCCTCCCAAAATCAGGCAGTTATTGCCTTAGTGCTGTCCAAATTGGACTACTGTAATGCCCTCTATTATGGCCTTAACAAGGGCCTTGTTCGTCTTTTACAGCTGTTCTGGAATGCAGCAGCCAGGCTGGTGATGGATCTGCCTAAATACCACTCATTCTTGGCTCTGTCAGCCAACTGCATTGGATCCCTTTAAACCACAGAATTATGTTCAAGGCTCTCTATCTTACACACAAGGCCTTCTATGACCTAGGTTCATATGGCATTAAAGGGCTTTTCAGGCGCTATATTCCCACTAAATAGCTTAGATCAGCCAGTAAAAATCTGCTGGCAGTCCCCAGGTTTAAGAGAGCTAGATGGGGGAGGCAGAGCCTTCTCCTTCGCCACTGCCAGGCTCTGGAATTCCCTCTCTGTGATATTTCTGGACAAGTGTCTCACTCTCTTTTCCACAAGGCTCTGAAAACCTGACTCTTTACGGGTACATCAGTCTGAGCCTTACTTCTATTCTGTGTGACAGTCCCTCCTGCAGCGCCATGACGCCTCTGGGCTAAGTTTGCGCTTTAGAAGACTAATATTCATTCATTCATTTATTCTTGGAAAATTACTTAATGTTCCTGTGCTTAAAAATGATTGAGACCTTGTGTAATGTAACAGGTGCTCATGTAAAGCATCCCAATACCTTTGTGTTGAGTTTGCGCTATATAAAACTGCAAAATGAAATCCCCCACTGGACCATAACGTTTGTTGATCTTCACAGAGAAGTACTTAAGGACAACCGTGAATCCAGGCGCTCCTCAAAAACAGTAGCTAAAGGAAGTGTGAGCATAGAGCACCAGTGTTGAACTGGTGACTGGAAAAAATGCTGCTTAAAAATTGCACTGAATGCATTGATCTGCTGAACCGGAGTGGTAATTAATAATAAAGGAATGTATTAATCGAATCTATGACATAATATCGACAGACAGAATATCTACATACAAAAATATCGACACAAAAATATCGAAATCAAAAATATCGGAGTCATATCTTCATAAAGGTAAGTACAAAAATATCGAAAAATTAATATCGTAGTACAAAAATATAGAAATTAAAAATATCGTTTTTTTAAATGTATAAATAATAATGTTAAAATAATTTTAAAATACATATAATTTTACAAATATTAAATAAAAACATTAAAACATAATTACAAAATTAAAACTAATACATTTAAAATAAATTAAAAATGTAATAATTTAATGTAATTTTATTTTTTTAAATTTCATTTAATTGATTTAATTTAAATATAAATTTCTTTTATTTTTACCCTGTACGCCTGTACCCCAAAAACCCAAAACTGACCCTGAACCCTAAAAATACCCCTTTACCCAAAAACCCAAAACTGACCCTGAACCCTAAAAATACCCTTTTACCCCAAAAACCCAAAACTGACCCTGAACCCTAAAAATACCCCTTTACCCAAAAACCCCAAACTGACCCTGAACCCTAAAAATACCCCTTTACCCAAAAACCCAAAACTGACCCTGAACCCTAAAAATACCCTTTTACCCAAAAACCCAAAACTGACCCTGAACCCTAAAAATACCCCTTTACCCAAAAACCCAAAACTGACCCTGAACTCTAAAAATACCCCTTTACCCAAAAACTGAAAACTGACCCTGAACCCAAAAAATACCCCTTTATCCAAGAACTAAAAACTGACCCTGAACCCTAAAAATACCCCTTTACCCAAAAACTGAAAACTGACCCTGAACCCTAAAAATACCCCTTTACCCAAAAACTGAAAACTGACCCTGAACCCAAAAAATACCCCTTTACCCAAAAACTGAAAACTGACCTTGAACCCAAAAAATACCCCTTTACCCGAAAACTGACCCTGAACCCTAAAAATACCCCTTCACCCAAAAACTGAAAACTGACCCTGAACCCAAAAAATACACCTTTACCCAAGAACTGAAAACTGACCCTGAACCCTAAAAATACTCCTTTACCCAAAAACTGAAAACTGACCCTGAACCCTAAAAATACCCCTTTACCCAAAAACTGAAAACTGACCCTGAACACTAAAAATACCCTTTTACCCAAAAACTGAAAACTGACCCTGAACCCTAAAAATACCCCTTAAAAAATCTAAAACATATAAAATTTAAAATATTATTATATACTTACCTATACTTACGTTGTAATGGTATGCGTTGTAAAGGTACCTGCGTTGTAAAAACATGCGTTGTAAACACATGCGTTGTAATGGTTTTTGCGTAGTAAAAATTTCGTTGTAATGGTAGTGCGTTGTAAAAGTTGCGTTGTAAAGGTTGTTTCCTCGGTGGATAGCGTAGGGGTAAAAATTTACTATTCACACTCCAGAGGGTGCAACAGTAGGGAAAGCGTTGGATAGCATGGAGGTAAAAATTAATTCCCACACTACTCCCACTTTAACACACAACACACTACACATATAAAAAAGACAATTAATATAAATTTCAATTAATCAATCAATAACAATTAATATTACTAAATTGATGTAATTAAAAATGAACTAAATAACACATATTAATTACTAATTAATTAACAATAAATACCAAAGAAAATTACAATCTCTTTAATTAATTACATTTAATTATATCACACCCTATCCCCCTATAAACACACAACCCACTACACAGAAATAAATCATATCATTTATTCACTTAATAAATATTAATTACCAATTAATTATTATTTAACAATAACAAAAAATTTAAGATATTAGCACATTAACTCTAAATAATTTAATTACATAATTAATATTATTTAATTACCAATTAATTATTATTTAACAATAACAACACATTAAATATATTAGCACATGAACTCTAAATAATTTAACTACATAATTAATATTATTTAATTATCAATTAATTATTAATTAACAATAACAATAAAGTAAATATATAAGCACATTAGCTGTAAATAATTTAATTTACTAATTAATATTGTTTCCAAATTAATTAATTAACAATAACAAAAAATTATATATATGAAAAAATACTCTAATTAATGTAATTAACTAATTAATATTAATTAATTACCAATTAATTATTAATTAAAAATATGTACAAAATTATATTAATTGATTAACTAATTAATATTAATTAATTACCAATTAAGTATTAATTAAAAATATTTACAAACATATATTAATTAATTAATTATTATTAAATTACTTCCCACCCTATTCCCCTATAAACCCACAACCCGCTCTGATACTAAAACGCAAAATGTAAACAAATTTACAAATTTTCTAACATACATTACAAAACATGTTTAACAAACATATAAACAACACATTAAAATACATAACACTAAACAAAATTTCGATATTAGTAAAATTCGATATTAGTAACATACATACCTTAAAAAAACGATATTCTGTCTGTCGATATTTTGGACATCGATATTCTTTACTATCGAAATTAAAACATCGATATTATTGTATATCGATATTTTAATTTCGATATTTTGTCTCACTACCGTATTAATCGCTAGCACACTTCAACTGATACTTCTATGTAAAACTTTGCAGAACCTTATTTAGAAAATGAATCAGTAAATTGACATTGTCTATTTGTCAGTGGCAACACCACAATCATGCTGTAATACCTGTATAAGCCTCGCTAACCTTCAAATCATATGTAATATCTACATTTCCAAAATCAATTATTTTAATGTATCTTACTGCATAAAAATAAAGAGCATCAACATGACTTGTACTATCCTTCTGTTGACGGAATAATCCATCTCAAACTGCTTCTAAGATTCAATTTACTAGTTAAAAAATTCACCTGAATTCAGTTTAGTTTACAGCCAATTTAAAGTGCACGTTTTTATGGCTTTAATGATTCGTTATTCCTTAAAATATTTCCACCTCCACCCATCAATAAAGGTTTGTGACAGAATATTCTGGGGATTTATTATATAAATTGTATCCTTTCTATCTTAGATTAGGTCCAAGGATTTTAGCTCCTATTTTGAGTTGTGTCATGCGTAGGACAGGAGTACTAAAAGCCGTTTTGAGTCTGCCCTGAAGTAGGAAGAGTAATATGAAATAATGCTCCAAGTTTTCCCATATACGCAGTTGAAGAGTGCTGCAGTACATTTGGAGTTGACCAGACAGCCTACATTGTCCTTCTGGTAAGTGCATTAAAAACTTTGGCTCTCAATCATTTCCTTGTTACTAGAGATTTTAGAATCTGAAGACACCACTCCTCTTTTACAGGATTTCTCAACTTCCACAAGTCTGTCTAAGGTTGTGTTATCAGTCACTGTTGTCGTTCATTATTTTCCTTATTCTGACTCGGAATCTCATGGTTAATCCGAGTGTAGTTTGGTTGAGGAGTAACTTATTTCTGACCTCAACTGTGTCTGTCACCTCCTGTGGTAAAACTGTGTGTTCTTGAGAGCAGCAGAGGAGTCATCCTGGATTAATGCTGCTTGTAAGTCATGGCTGCTCCTAGCCTGGTGGCACATATTGTTCTAAAGGTGTGGACTCCTAACTCTATAAAGATTTCTTGTAATATCCATGCAGTTCACATGCTCACAGATTCCATGACTGTTAGTCAAGGCGGACGTTATTTTCTTAAACTCCAGGTCAATCAATCAATCAGTCATTTGTGAAGCGCACTACATACCCGTGAGGGTCTCAAGGCACTGGATGGGGGCCAGTACTGTTCGAACAGCCAGGTCTTTAGTGTCCTCCTGAAGGTTAGAAGGTCTTGGGTCTGTCGTAGGCTCAGTGGGAGGGTGTTCCATGTCTTGGTGGCGAGGTGGGAGAAGGATCTCCAGCCGGTGGTTGTTCTTAGGATGCACGGGACGGTGGTGAGTGAGAGGTCGGCGGAACGTAGCTGGCGGTTGGGGATGAAGAAGGAGAGCCGTCTTGTCCGAGTACAGTTACAGACGGCTGATCTTCATCGAGTCGGCGACGGCCCTCATTCCTTCATGGAGGTTGGCTTTGGCGGTGATGGGGTCCTTGGTGAGGGAGAGTATCAGTTGAGTGTCGTCGGCGTAGGAGATTATGTTGAGGTCGTGCTGTCGGGTGACGTGTGCAAGCAGGGCCATGTAAATGTTGAACAGTGTCGGGTTGAGGGACGATCCTTGGGGTACGCCGCCGATGATCTCGGAGGCTTCGGAACGGAACGGAGGAAGGCGGACACTCTGGGTTCTGCCGGAGAGGAAGGAGGTGGTCCATCCCGGAGCCTTGTCTCGGATCCCTGCGGCGTGGAGGCGTGCGCGTAGTGTGCGGTGGCAGACGGTGTCGAAGGCGGCGGAGAGGTCTAGGAGGATGAGTGCTGCAGTCTCCCTGTTGTCTAGCAGGGTCCTGATGTCGTCGGTGGCGGCAACGAGGGCGGTCTCGGGGCTGTGGTTGCTGTGGAACCCTGACTGGGAAGGGTCCAGGATTCTGTTCTCTTCGAGGTATCGGGTTACCTGTCTGTTAACGATTTTTTCGATGGCCTTGGCCAAGAAGGGGAGCAGAGAGATGGGTCGGACGTTTTTGAGGTCTCTTGGGTCTGCCTTGGGTTTTTTGAGTAGAGCGTGGATTTCAGCGTGTTTCCAGCTCTCTGGGAAGGTCACAGTCTCAAGGGAGAGATTGATGACGTTGCATAGGTGGGGTGCGATGGAGCTGCTTGCTTTGTTGAAGACGTGGTGCGGGAATGGGTCTGACGGAGAGCAGGAGTGGATTGTGCTCATGGTCTTGATGGTGTCATCGACGCTCACACTGCCAGGCTAGCAAGGGGACGTGGTTGATGGTGTGCGGACGGTCTGTTGTGTTGCTGTCTGTTGCGGCTGTCTGGATGTTGAAGCTGTTGTGGATGTCTGCTGTCTTGCGGTGGAAGAAGGTGGCGAGGGAGTCGCCCAGGGCTTGTGACGGCGGGTTGTCGTTGGTGTTGGAGCTGGGGTTGGAGAGTTCCTTCACGATGTTGAAGAGCTCCTTGCTGTCGTGTGTGTTGTTGTTGAGGCGGTCTTTGAAGGAGGTAGTCTTGGCAGCCCTGATCAGGTGGTGGTGGTTGCGGACGGCGTCCTTGTGTGCTGATTTGCTGTTGGGGGGTTTCTTCAGCGGGGTGAGGGTGTTGGCGCACTCCTCGTTCCAGCGTCTGAGGTTGTGGGCAGCGACGTCATTGTTGGAGGGTTCGGTGGGTGGGCTGAGAGCGAGTTTTGCATGTAGTTGGTCTTCGGTGATTTTGCTCCAGTGGTGGCGGGGGATCTGTTGGGTGCGGTGGTGTGTGGTAGGTTTCTGGAAGGTGAATTGGATGCAGCGGTGGTCGGTCCAGAGGAGTTCGGTGGTGTGGCTGACGGAGACGTGCGGGCTCAAAGAGAAGACGGGGTAGAGTGTGTGGTCGTTGTGACGAGTTGTCTCAGTCCGAGGTCGGCGAGGTTATCGATCAGGGTTGTGGAGTTAATATCGTTGTTGTTCTCAAGGTGAAAGTTCAGGTCTCCAAGGAGGATGTTGTCGATGGAGGTCAGGGCGTGCATGCTGATGAAGTCGGCGATGGAGTCGCTGAACTGGGGGTGGGGTCCGGGGGTCGGTAGGCGAGGGTGTCTCTGAGGGTGGAGTTGGGGTCTGTGTGGATCTGGAAATGAATGTGTTCGGCGGTGCTGAGCGCGTCGTCGATGCTAGTCGAGACCCTGATGCTGTTTTTGTGGATGATGGCGATTCCTCCTCTGACTTCATTGGTGCGGTCTCTGCGGGTGATCTTGTAGCCGTCTGGGATGGCTATGGCGATTTCGGGTGCGGAGGAGTTCTTCAACCAGGTCTCTGTCAGGAAGGCGACGTCCGGGGAGGATGAGTTGAGCAGGTCCCAGAGCTCGACTGCGTGTTTGCGTGCAGAGCGGGTGTTCAGTAGTATGCATCGGAGGTGGTTGAGGTCTTTCTAGGCGGGTGGTTTGTTGGCTCTGTGGCTGGTGTAGCTGCAGTTCCGGCAGGTGAAGGGACTGTGTGTGCATTTCGGGGCGACCTTGAAGCAGTTGTGGGTCTGTCCGGGGTTGAGAGCTTGCAGAGTGCTGGTGTCGTAATGGCGGCAGTCGTCATGGCTGGTGCGGGACCAGGGGTTCTGGCCCTGGGCGCGGTCCAGGTGCGGATGGGCACAGACGGGCTTGCCGCACGCCAGGGGCGCGACCGTGCAGCGGCCGGCATGTATGGGGAGGTGTGAGTGAGGAGCTGCTAGGAGGCGGGAGGCTGGTACAGCGAATGAGCAGTCAGGGGGACGGAGCCGCAGGGGACGCAGCGGCGGTGAGGGGCGACGAAGGAAACAGAAGGCAAAAGGGCACAACAATTGAGGGGGGATGAGTGGCACAGAGGGCAGAAAGGTCACAAAAAGGGCACAGAAAAACAGGGGGAAACGAGTGGCACAGAAGGCAAAAGGTCACAAGAAGGGCAAAAAGGTCACAGAAAAACGGGGGGAAACGAGTGGCAGAGAAGGCAAAAGGTCACAAGAAGGGCAAAAAGGTCACAGAAAAACGGGGGGAAGTGAGTGGCACAGAAGGCAAAGGGTCACAAGAAAGGGCAGAAAGGTTACACAAAATGGGGGGAAACGAGTGGCACAGAAGGCAGAAAGGTCAAACAAATGCAGGGGCAGGTAAGCAACAGAAGGCAAAAACAGGCAGAGAGACACAGGGCCGCGAGGTGAGCAGATGGAAAAAACTGGCAGAGAGACACGTGGACAGTGAGGGGAGCAGAAGGGAAACCGGGCAGAGAGACACGGGGGCAGCGAGGGGAGCAGAGGGTGAGAACGGGCATATACCACGTACAGGCAGCGGGGGAGACAGACAACACTTCAAAAAAGCAGAAATGGTCGGGAGGGATCATTACCAAAGTCCTATACGAGTCAGGGATAATCAATTCCCAAACTAAGAGAACACAATTCTCAAAATTATTTTCAAACTACTGTATAATGATCACATACCTGGTCATCATCGTAATTACTAATTTTATTTGTAGTAATCTGTACTTCACAATTGATCGTACTTTTTTTACACAAACTGTTATTTATCATATCAAATGCACATATACACATACATCTCTATTTCAGCAAAACACCTATATACACATATTTAAATTCAAATACAACAAACACTCTATCACAAAAAAGAAGAAGAAATTCTGTTTTCACCCAAAGAAATACTATTAAATCAAAAAGAGTGCCCCCCTATTCAATCGACGCGGACGCGTTTCGGCCTCCAGGAATCTTGGCCTCCTCAGGACAAGGGTGAATAGAGAACTACAATTCCAACCAAGGCGTAGTCTCCAAAAACATCCAGAACAATATCAATTTCTCTCTGGAAAACACAGGGTTAAATCTTCACAATAAATCACTCATGGCCCCTTACACAACGGATCACCTTCTTCTTCAGTAATTCTTTTTTTTTTTTTTGTTCCTCATATACCACCATGGTTTCAAGTGTCGACAACAAATTAGAAAGAACGTCATGCTGCCTCAGTTACAAACTGGCAGGGATTCTATTTACGAGTGGTTCCAACACCCAACAGCAATGACACTTTCTATGGAAGTCAACACCAGACAAGGAATAAAACCAGGGTACCAGTTTCTGCCATTGTATGCCGAAATTCCAACAGGAGAAAGGCATAACAGGAAGATTAAACCATAGTTGCATAATCATTGGACCAGGGGAAAAAAAAACAGAGCCTTCAGTGGACCCAATCAAGCAGATACCAAAAAGCTCTCTTATCTTGGTTTCCGGCCCTAGCAAGGTCTAACTTTGACACGTACAGAACTGACGCATACCAATCATTAAGAGTAGGAGGGTTAGGATCCTCCCATCTTCTGCAGATTTCCCTTCTTGCCAATAAGATAGAATAGAACAAGAGATACTTGGCTGGGCTCCGAGCGAGATCTAAGACTCCAAAGATTACAAGACGGAGGTCAACTGATACATGGAAGCCCAGTGAGGACGTAAGTGTATTGCTTATTGAGTCCCAGAATGGAGCCAAATGGGGACAGTCAAAAAACATATGCACATCTGGAGCTGCTTCTAAGCCACACCGGGCGCATGCCACAGGACCTCCTGAGGAAAATTTTGACAGCTTCTCTGGGGAGTAGTAGGCCCTATGTATGGTAAAAAGATGATTTCTACGAAGCCAAGCCGGCTTAACAATGTCCCACAAAACCTTACAGGATGTTAACCATAGATCTTTCACATTTTGGTTGACAATTAAAGGGCCCCATAGGAGCTCAGGTAGTTGGACTTCACAGTCAATTTCTTCCTGGATTAGATTGTACCATAGAGAGATCTCCTTCTTGGCCGGGGGTTTATCTAACAAAAGGGACTCAAATTGGCAGCCCCCCCTAATGGTAAACTACTCCTCCGAGAAGACTGGGAGGCGTACGAATGAGCCCAGCTGACTATCTGCATGTACTTAAATCTCGAAAGATTAGGCCCAACTTTATTTATTAAACAATCCCAAGGGAGCACACACCCTTCCACAAACAGATCTCCCCAAACCTCTATACCTGCGTCCCTCAACGGAACTGCTAGACTGTCTCCCAACCAACCTGGACTCTCGGGAAGACCCCAGAGCGGAGACCTGCTATAGAAGTAACCCAGCTTTATCGAGGACCTCAGCCTAGCCCAAGTTTTAGCCATGCCCTGAAGCACCTTCAGTTTGATCTTTTTAAAGAACTTGGGCTCACCAAATTTGAAGAGAAAGCCTGACTGACCAACTCCTTCCCCTTTTAACAAGGCTGAGAACATGCTCCCAATGCCAACATCTGTGGGCATCTTTAACAGCATTCGAGCATGGGAGAGCTGGGCCACCCTTCTCCCTACGACGCCTAAGTTTCTTCCATGCGATCCTTGTGATTGGTTTATTCCAAATAAAAGATGAGATATCTCCCTGTAATTTTGCTAATAGAGATGCATCAAAATGAAGAGGAATTGTATTAAATAAAAACGAAATCTTTGGTAAGATGGTCATTTTAACCAAGTTGCCTCTACCTAGCAGAGATAGTGGGAGATGTGACCAGGTTCGCATTAGTTTACGGCAATCATTTGCAACAGCAGCTACGTTAATTGTAACAATCTGATTTATGTCTTTAACAATACTGAGACCTAGGTATCGAAGACTTGGGCTGGGTTGCAGATTTATCCCGCTGGCATCGTCATTCCACACCATCATTTCAGTCTTCGAGGCATTCACCTCGTATCCTGAAATTTCACCGAACTCCAAAGCCAGCTTAATAACTGCTGGAAAAGCGGTGCGGATCTCCGATGAAAAAATCTAAATATCATCCGCATATAGGGCCACCCTCTTTTCCCATCCCCTATAGATAAAGAACTTGATGTTGATATCCTCCCTTAATTTTTGAGCAAAGGGTTCTATATATAAATCAAATAGGAGAGGGGAAAGAGGGCAGCGCTGCCGTGTCCCCCTTGTGATCTTAAAAGGGTCCGATAAATCCCCATTCACCAGAACACAAGCTGTGGGGCTTTGGTATAGAAGACTGACTGCTCTGCGAAAGCCATCACCAATATTAAATTTCGCCAAAGCCCCCGACAGGTATAACCAATTTACCCTGTCGAAGGCCTTGGTGGCATCCAACGTCAGGACAGCTAGAGGTATGGAGTCTTTGGTTGCCATGTCAATGGCCCCTATCAGGTCATACGTCAATTCATAGAGAAAACAAGAGTGATTGATGCATTGTCCGAAGTTGCTGGAGGTGATAATCCTTCCTGTAGTATTTGATTGAATAGAGTAGTAAGAAAGGGAGTTATTTCTTTTTCCAGGGCTTTGTAGATTTCAGCTGGTAAGCCGTCTGGACCTACCGCCTTGCCCCCTTTGCTGCCCTGGATTGCAGCCCTAACCTCCTCCTCAGAGATAAGACTATCAAGAAAAGTACGTTGTTCTGAGGAAAATGAAGGTAAAGAGATTCCACTCAGCCAGCTCTCAATACGCTCTGGAGTGATCTCTTTATCCTCATAATATATAGACTGAAAAAATTCTCTAAATACTCTTCTGATATCTACGTCAGAGGAGAAATTCCCAGCACATGTCGTAACATATTTGATGTTATTACGGGCCTGATCGGTTTTAGACTTCCAGGCCAATCATTTACCAGGCCCTTCCCCAGACTGGAAATTAGCTATTTTACTAGCCTCCCATTTCTGTAGAAATCTCTGGTTTAGTACGGAGCCCAGTTGTCCTTTTAAAGAGAGTAGTTTATTATGTAGCGGTGATAGTATGGATTCAGAAGCGGTGGTATTAGCATCAATATCAGCTTGGGTTTTAAATATATCAGCTTCTATGGAAGCAAGTTCCTGTTTATACTGCTTCCTCCGAAATGCCACCTTGTCGTGATAAGACCTCTCAAACAAGCCTTCAAGGCATCCCAAACTACACAGGAGGTAGCTGACCCAATATTAACATTCATATAGTTCTGGACTTCGATTTTAATGAAGGAAAAGTCCTCAGATGCCGAGAGTAGAGAGCGGTCAAAAGACCAAGGTCTAGAAAAGGGTTTAGTGACTCCGGTAAGTTCCAAAGATACTGGTGTATGGTCTGAGAGATGAGAAGGGGAATAGCAAGCACTCTTAACGGAGTCAACCAGCTTGTGACTAATTAAGAAGAAGTCTATTCTCGATTGGTGATGATACTTGTAATTGCGGAAAGAAACTCCTTGTTGTTTTCCTGACCTGGACCTCCAAATATCTACATAACCATATTGCTTCATGCAATTCAGCAGAAAAGCTCTAGATTTTGAAAGAACCAGCTGTCTGCTGCTAGGGGTCTTATCTAACGAGGGGTCCAAAACTATGTTGAAATCCCCCGCTAAGATAGTCGGTTCCGGGAAAGACAGAAGTTGTGAGAATAAGGATTCCAGGACGGAAGGATCGTCCTGGTTAGGCCCATAATACCCAACAAATGTAATTTGGGCCCCTGCAATAACTACTGTAGTGATGACCCATCTGCCACCTCGGTCAACCATCTGAGAAACTACTCTAGTTCTTATTGATTTTTAAAAAATAATAGTCCCCCCCCTAATATTCATCATTTGTGAAGTTGATACTGACATATCGATCCACCTATTTTTCTTAACCAGTGTGAGTATCTCTGTCTCAATTAGGTGTGTCTCCTGGAGTATAATAACCTGCGCATCTGAATCATGTAGATATTGCATAATCTTATCCGCTCTAGGCCTGGTGCGCAGGCCATTAACATTCCAGGAGAGAATTTTTAGACTACTCCTAAGGTATACCCCTACCACCCAATTCCATTGGAATCCAAGAGAAAAGGCTAACAATAATCTGCCATACCTGCGAAGCTAACTTTTTTAACAATGCAGCGTTACCATTAAGACTAAATGAAACCAATCGGGAAATGAGGAAAATTAAAAATTTTCTACCCACACCCCCCCTCCTAGTGCCCCAGTGCCCTGAGCTACCCCCCTCCCCCCATGAGAAACCCTTGATCTAACTAACCGGAACAAGTCCAGTAGATAGTACCCCTACCCGAGCTCCCACGTAGTGACTATAACTAATTATTAGGGAAGTAATAAGAGAAGAGTAATATGGAGTCAGTAGAGGGTAGAGAAGGAGGAGCAAAAGACTCCCACATAGTAAACTGAGAATGCGCCTTCAACTTCGTATGTACTCACCTACCCCTACTATTCTCCCTAGTGAATAGAGAATATTTAATTAGTATTTTCCCCTTCTCTCTTTATTTTAATTTTTATTTATTTTTTTATTTTCTTTCTGTTGTAGTCTTCCTTTTAACTGCTGCACTCTCCTTTCAATAGTTCTCTGCCTACATACTCAACTTGTGATGAGGTCATGCAGAATGTTAGAGTGGGTTTGAAGGAGTGGAGTGTCAGTTGATCTGGATGGCTGAGCAGCCAGGAGGCTGCTCCTGGTGGGGCAATAACTAGGGTAATTACTGAGGCAACTTAAGAGGCAATTAATGAACTTATCATCTACCTGTAACTAAGAATAAATATACTTGAGTATCTACAAGACCCAGACTACGCATCATTCCTTCATTACAATACTGGCGACGAGTTGGAGAACCTACATAATCTACATTAAATTGGCATGTACATATGGATATGGAGAAGCGAAAAAGAAACTAACTGACTGTTCATATGAAATTGAAGACGCGCAAGCCATTTGAAACTGAAGAAGCATAAGATAAAGAAGAAGTGCATGAAGCAAAAGCAAACTGGCTGTCCACTAGCCCCACCAGTGACCAAAGACCGGTCGGCCCCAACGTGGATGTGCCAGTGCTTGTTGAATTTGGGTGAGTGTTAATAATCCCCAAACGAGTGATTCACTATTTGATTTTGCTGGACTAGAATGACTCTTCCCTAATGTAATCGGACAACCTGTGTGAAAAGCTGATCTGACTGAGTAAGCGCAACATCGTTTATTGCAAAAGTAAACTACAGCAAAACTTTTAACCGTTTGGAAATTACACGCAGCTGATATTTGGAAAGCTCTTGTTTCTGTCACAGCAGCAGTTTAAAAGTAGCGCATGAAGTGTACTTTTCCAGATGAAGCAACGCTTACAGCGCGTTTTCGCTGTAAAGAGACTTTAGTGCGCTCTAACTTAAGAGATTTTTAATTCGAGCCAACAAGTATTCAGCATGCAGCGCTGTGAGAGGAGGCACAATTTCAATTTGCCTATGAAGCGTAGGGCCTGACTAACAGCGAGCTTGCAGCGAGTCTTGGCAGCAAAGAGAATATTAATAGGAGGCACAATTTCAATTTGCCTGTAAAGCGTTGGGTCTGACTAACAGCGAACTTGCAGCGAGTCTTGGCAGCAAAGAGAATATTAATTTAAAATCGGACAAGAGTTTCCTCCTATGCTAACCGACTCACCGTTAGTCAGAGTGACGGTTGGTATGTAGAGCTCTTCCCTGTTCGCCTGCCTCTTTCAGAGTGATGACGTGCAGGAATCCTTCATGGTATTGGTGAAGGTTTCCTTTGACCCTTATGACGTTCAATACCTGAGCGTGCCCTACTCCCTTAAGAAAGCGACGCTGTACGACACTGTGGCGGCCATTTTGACACTTTGGGATGAATCCCTTATTATCCCGAGTTTCACGACGTTTCATCACCAAGTTTGATGCACAAATACATCGCAAGGGAGTGATATTAACTTTTGCCAACATCTCATTATGTGAAGACTAACTTTATTTTAGCTGTGGCAAACCTTGCTTAAACATACGCAAATCTGGATTTACATGCACAAATGAGAATTTCATAGTGATTCCAAGTTCAACCATGAGGGGAGTTCTCGTGTTAATGATGCTGTTTGTGGCGCAATTCTCTACTTATACTGGATGTTACCTACAACTTTTGGACTATGGATGAATGATTATTGACTGGACTTTCGGGTGAGGTATCGCTCATCTTCAAATGGACTGGACTTTCGGGTGAGGTATCGCTCATCTACCTAGACAACAGTGACCACGTTTATTGTTTTAATTTATTATATTAGAATTACCTTGTTTTATATCTGCATATTCACAACTTTGTATAGGAGGCATGTTACTGTAGTTGTTAATTTGTAACCATGAGATGTGTTTTGTCGGAATTGTGTTGTTTTGCGGAGGACGTCGCGAATCTTCTCGTATTTACAACATTCATTACCTGAGACAACTCACCAGAGCATGAGACTTTCTTATTTTTGCTGGCCAATTATAATATTTGTCTCTTGTTTTCTAGAATGGTGTTAGTGAGTATGTATGGTGTTTCTTTGACTCTGTTGGAGTGTCCCTTATACAGATATGTGTGAGTGCCATGAGTTTAAAAGTTTTCCTAAATTTAGTTTAGCGTAGATTTTTGTTTTCCTTGGAAATAATTTCCCGAAATCTGTTTACTTTAAGTCTAAAGAAACCTACCAGATGTTTGCCATGGGCATGACGAATTTCATTAATTTTGTTTTCCTTTGGGTATTGAAGTTCCCAAAATTTTTTGTCTATCTTGGGATTGTTTTTCCCTTATTTTGTTGTCCTTCGGGTGAAGGAGTGTCCTTCGGGTGAAGGAGTGCCCAGAGTAGGTTACTTTTGGGTTGGTGTGGCTCGCTGTTTTTGTTTCGATGTACTTTTGGGTTGTTGTTTTGCATTTACAGTTGGCATGGCATGTTTGCTTTGTCATAGGGTAACCCATGTTACGTTTGCCTTGAGTTCTAAGTACTCATAATTTAACAGTTTTGGATTTACTGTTACCCATAGTTTTTTTTTTTTTTGGGTGTTGGACCTCTCATGTGGCGTTTTAGGTACACCGTGTGATGTGTTAATTTTGGAAACGCAGTTAGTAATTTTTGAATATATCTTTTTGACTAACATTCTTTGTTTTCCTTATTTTATCAGAGAGCTGGATGTATTATAATTTTGTTGTGCATCCTCTTTCTGCCATATAATTGTTTTACCATGTGTGCTTTACCATCTTCATGCATTTTTGAGTAAGGAGGTAAGATGTGTAGTATGTTTTACTTCATGGCGTTGGTAGAATGAGATATGTTTTATTTCATGCATTTTCTTCCACCCTTAATTGTTATTCTACTACACTACTTCCTTACAATTGTTTGTTATAATTTTCACAGCAATCGGAGGTGGTGTATTTATTCATTTTACTGCTTCCCTTTATATTTTAACGTGTGTCTAACAGCTTCACACTTTCTGTTTGTTCTTTCATATTATAATGAGGGAGATGTGTTGTAGTCTTCCTTTTACCTGCTGCACTCTCCTTTCAATAGTTCTCTGCCTACATACTCAACTTGTGATGAGGTCATGCAGAATGTTAGAGTGGGTTTGAAGGAGTGGAGTGTCAGTTGATCTGGATGGCTGAGCAGCCAGGAGGCTGCTCCTGGTGGGGCAATAACTAGGGTAATTACTGAGGCAACTTAAGAGGCAATTAATGAACTTATCATCTACCTGTAACTAAGAATAAATATACTTGAGTATCTACAAGACCCAGACTACGCATCATTCCTTCATTACAATACTTTCCATTCTTCTTATTTTCTGATTTGTTTTACTTTATGACAAACTTATCTATCCACTTTTATAAGATGCAAAAGAAAAGAGAACTTGTAGGCCTATATCTATTTTATCCAGAAGGCCCCTTATCCTTCCCCAGGGTCAACAATAGCTCATCTGCCGCCTGAACTGTACGAATGTTATACATCTTATTGTTGTACATTATTTTCAGCGTGGCAGGAAAACCTAGTTGAGCTGTCGCACCCAACTTCCTGAATGCATCCATCCTCCTGCCAAACTCCCACTGCTTCTCCAAAGTGACCCTTGATAAGTCAGACCTTATCTGGAAACTAAACCCTTTCCCAGCCGAGGACTTTTGCTTTAGGTCTAGATTGAGTATATGCTCCTTAAGAGAGTATGTATGAAAGTTCACGAGAATCTTTCTCGGTTTAGTCCTTTGAGGATTCCGCATGAAAGGGTCTCTATGGATCCGCTGGATATCCGTAGCCAACTCTTCAACTGATTGGTCTAGGCACAGTGCCTCCTTTAAGAGGGAAATTACAAAGTGTTTAATATCTAAACCCTCACTGCCCTCCGGGACATTAAGAATGCGTATATTACTGCATCTGGCGTTATTCTCCAACGTCTCCATCCTCTCGGCCAGAGCAAGGTCCTCCTTTTTAAGCTTTGTTATATCTTCTTTTGCCTGATCCAAATATATAGACTACTCAGACACTATTTCCACCAGAGCTTCTGTTCTCAAAGTTAAGCCATCAATCTTATTATCCAGTGATTCACAAAAGTTTCTGATCTCTCTCTGGTTGGCCGTAGACTCATCAAAACCCTTTTTTATGTATGTCTGAAGACAGAGTAGCAAACATTGACTGCAGGGAATCTGCTGTGATACCGGTGATGGCAATATTGCTGCCCTCTATAGTGGGAATAGGGGAAATATTAATAACCCATTGCTGAACTTCCCAAAACACCCCCTGCGCCCCTTGAACCTCTTCCTGCTGATCTTTTAACTCAACCTCAGCGTCACTCCCAGTAGAAGCAGGAATAACACACCCCTCGTTCCCACTGGGTTCATTAGCTGGGGAAGGGGGTAATAGAGATAATGAGGGCAGTGGGGCTGCCTGTGAGGTTGGCTGCAGGTGAGTATTTTCCAAGATGGGGGTTAAAGTTACACCACATCCTACCGCCGCAGCGGGGGCCTCCGATGCTACTTCCATAGATTGAATTACTGGGAGGCCAGGTAGTGGCGGTTGAGAGATATCCAGATGAACAGGCGTTATGGAAGAATTTATAGAGCCCAAAATAGTGGGGGGCGCGATCTTCAGTAAGGTCCAATATCTGTGGCACGACCTTGAAGTATGAGTATGAGGGCGTAATTTTGGAACCGGGGTTAAGCACCGATTTAAGATTCTTAACAGCCTTATTGCCCCCTTTGCCCGTTTTGGTTTAACCTCTGTTGACAAATACGACGAGGTTTTTAACAAGTCTTTTCCTTTAATTTGGCAGGTCTGCGAGGTCTCAATACTACTTTGAGTAATTGTCCCAGGATCCGCTACAGTGGAGATTGGGGCAATAAGCCCAACTGAGGCTGTGCTCGAATTAATTGATTTATATACACCTCTCACTTCTTTTTTTTTTTGATAAGCACGCGTTCCTTTTTGCCAAGATGCCAGATTACATGTGGATGCAGTTGTAGGTGCAGTTGTAGGTGCAGATAGGGCCAACACTGACACTGGGGCCGCGCTACCTGCACTCCCACCCTCTCCACACGCCCCCTGAGCAGGCCCAGCATTCACCGTTATCCGCCCCCCCTTCGCCGTCACCGCAGCTGCCTCCGATGCCTCAGTCACCGCCGATCTACTCGCACCGTCCCGGTAGGCAGGAGAACCAGCACACGAGTCCCGCAAAAGGCTCCAGAGCTTCCTGCAACGCCAGAGCTCCAGGGCGGCCAGGGACCACAGCCACAGACCCGGCGGGGCAGACGGCGATGTCGGGAGACCGGAGGCTGCAGAACGAAAGCGTTGCGCCTCCCCCGAGGAGAAACGATTCAAAAGGGGGGTGGTGATGGACAGAGTATCTGAATTAAGCAGAACACTCCTACCCAGTCAAAAGATCAGGGCTTGATCCATCACCGTTTTTTAGCTCACTGCACCATCCCAGTTCAGAACCTGGCTACATGCAAATTAGTCTGACCCTGGCCCAGTGTATCATGGGAACAGGGCAGACCAAACTACCAAGCCAATTCTTTACTGGAAAGGAAACGAGCTTCCGGGGACCGGTTTCTGGCATTACAGCCGTCTTCGGCCCGGCTTGCTTGTATCCTGATGGTGCAGTGAGCAAGGGACTCACATCTGAGCATACCCTTCCACACTTGTGGTGGCCAAAACGATTCAAAAGGGGGGTGGTGATGACAGAGTATCTGAATTAAGCAGAACACACACACACACACACACACACACACACACACACACACACACACAGCCCTACACACACACAGAGCCCTACACACACACACACACACACAGAGCCCTACACACACACACAGAGCCCTACACACACACACAGAGCCCTACACACACACACAGAGCCCGACACACACACAGAGCCCGACACACACACAGAGCCCGACACACACACAGAGCCCGACACACACACAGAGCCCGACACACACACAGAGCCCTACACACACACACACACACACAGAGAGCCCTACACACACACACACACACACACACACACACACCTCCCCCCCCCCCCCTCGGTGTAACAGCGAAGCCGGATAATGCCTTTTTTTGATAAGTTGCACAATTCTTCGTAACTTAAGTTACTTCCCTTTTTCCTCCGAGTACGAAAAGCCGGTCTCTAAGGCATTTTCTCTCAAAAAAAAACAGCCACTAGTAGGAGCTCGGAGACGGAGCACCTCGGCAGCCTAGCCTGCTGCCGCCATGTTTCTCCCCACGCGTCCAATATTGACTCTTCAGTAATTCATGTAGTGTCCGCCAACTCTTTACATTCCGGTAGACTTAAGCGTGGGAATTCACAGCTACTTCCATCCCTGCAAACAGCAGTCACAGACACAACACTGAAAATACAGTCACTACAAAGGGAGCAATGAAATAAAATACAGGCAATACAATGGAGGATAAGCAAACCTACTATAGGTCACTATTCTAAAACGTTTACTGAGTAAATAAAAGTGGCATTGGCCCCTGAGAAATTTGAGGCCTGGGAAGCATACAATAGTTATATGGATGCAAGCTTATCACAGATTAAGAACCACTGATTTTCTATTTCCACACCAATCTCAGCAACCATAGGGGAAGTGTTAGACTATGGAGAGGTTAGATTTATTATTCCAATATAAGCACTATATAAATACATGAAATTGAATGTGATAGAAAAAATAAAATTGAATATTAAAAATAATTTAACAAATATAAAATAAAATAACTTTATTGGTAAACAACCTTTACAACGCAACTTTTACCACGCAGTGTCTTTACAACGCAACTTTTACAATGCAAACCAGTACAACGCATTGCGCTGGGGGGCGCTCTAGGATAGGGAATAGGTTTAATGTACTATCCAACACCTTCCCTACTATCCACGGGGACTGGAGTTGGAATAGTAAATTAAACAATTCACTATCCAGCGCCTAAAAGCACTATGCGTTGTAATGGTATGCGTTGTAAAAACCGCGTTGTAAAAGCATGCGTTGTAATGTCATACATCCAACTTTATTCCCTTCCCCTTACAATAAAAACACAATAAAAAGTAAATGAAACATTAGCAACATAAAATAAAATTAAATTAAGAAAAAACAATATATATATATATATATATTTCATTTTAAAAGTTTATTAATAAATTCATTTATTAAAAAAATTACAAATAATTCAAATACAACTAATAATTGAGATAGTAAATAATGTAATCATAATTAATTACTAAGTAATCTAAATGAATCTAAAAACCCATTACAAATAAAAAATAATAATTAGTATTTTCAATAAGTTCACACCCTTATACCTTTCAAACCCAAAAACCCAATGGTAAATTATAAGCTAGTAATTAAACTTTAGTATATTTGAATTACACATTAAAAATCACAAAATACGCATAAATCATTAAAATAACTAAGCAAATAACTAACATAATTAAATATGTAACATATAAATCAATTTAAAATAAACAATAATTTATCATTTAAATAACTGCCCAGCCTATTCCCTTTGAAACTCAATGCACGGTACTAAATTATAAATTAGTAATAAAAACTATAAACATTTAAATTACACATTAAAAATCAGAAATTGTACTTGAGTAATTATACTAATTAGGCAGTTACATAATTTACATTATTACCAATTAAATATTGAAATAACATTTAAACTAATTTAAAATAAAAGACAATAATGTATTATTTAAATAATTTCCTACCTTATTCCTCTACAAAGATCACAGGGATCACCCACGGTTAAAGATAGTGCCCTAGGGGGCGTGGCTTCGGAGCCTTCGGAGATGGCCGCGGTTCTTGGGAGCTCCGCCACGACGTGAGGGTTTGGATCGGCCCCAGGACTTATTTCTTTCGTCCGGACCTGAATTTGTTCCGTTTTGTACGCCAGAACCAAGGCTGCCTCTAATGCGGCGAAAACGGCACTCATGGTGACCCTTTTGACAGATTTTTCTCCGCTTTGTTGCTGCTCCTCAGCGTAAAATCGTGGCCGCCATTTTGTTTTTCGGCGTTCCGCTGACCCTCGCTCTGTTTCTGCGACATGAATCTTCCTCTCAGGAACACCTCCCTTTTTGGAAATGTTTACTTCTTTCTCCATTGCTGATTATTTGTGACCATCCTCAACTTGCTGGTCTCTCGACTTCGTCTGTTTAGATTACTCTCTGCTGACTGACTTTCCATCTCTCCTTTATCACTTCATTTTTCGAGACACCTCACGATTTCCCTGAAGGACTTTTTTACTTTTCTTCATGGCGTCGTCTCGAAATCATCGTGGCAACTCCACTCTAAACAAGCCAGTTTGGATGACTACAAACCATTCAGCATTTTACAAGATCCTATGGATGGGGATGTCGCTGACTCTAATATATCTAAACCCTCTCCATTAGCTTTCTGTTCTCGCTCCAGCTCCAAACAAACTACTAAAGTGCCCTCAACATCGGCGGCTCCTTCTGGCAAACGAGTGAAAGCGAATCCGCCATCTCCTACTAACTCGTCTTCCACAAATTCTATGGAGCTTATTCTTGAGGAGATTCGGGCTCTTAAGCCTCACATGGAAGAAACTAATACTCGCCTGCAGAATCTGGAATCTTCTTGGTCGCTCACTGAGCAGAGAATTGGAGAGTTGGAAGGTCGTGTGGACTTGGTTCAAGGTCTTACCAATCTAGTCCCCCTCATGTCTAAAGAGATATCTTATCTTAAACAGCAAATTGAGCAATTGGAGAATCGCAATAGACGCAATAATTTGCGTATTTATGGACTGGCAGAAAATCTTGAAGGCTCTAATCCGATCTCCTTTTTTCAGTCTTTCCTGCCACCTCTTTTGGGTCTCCCTGACAATCCACCATTGAACATTCAACGTGCTCACAGTCTTGGTCCTCCCCCTCACTCTGCTTCTGTTTCCTCAAAACCAAGAGGTGTTATTCTTTATTTTTTGGAGTACACTGAACTGCTCAAATTCCTTCATGCAGCTAAACAACGTGGTAAACTTACCTGGAATGGCTTTAACCTCTTTTTTGCCCAGGACTATGCCAAGGCAACAGCGGATCGTCGGAAAAGATTCTTAGAGATGAGGCCTGCTCTGCGTAGTCTTAATGCCCGCTATGGTCTCTTCCAACCCTGCCTCTTCCGAGTGACCTACAATAACAAGACGACCACGTATGAAGACCCTGCTTTACTTCAGCGATTCTTGGACATTTGCAGTAGCAGTTCCATGGAAGTTCCTCCGCCCTAATGGACCATTACTTCTTCCTTGATGAATCTGTTGTCCTTTTTTCTTGTTTTTGTTTCTTGCTCATATTTTGTGATTTCTTGTTCAGCCATTTTTTGTGGTGTTCATGTTATTTGATGTTTTCGTCCTGTCGCATTGCATTTTTTTTATTGCGTTGTAGTTTCTGATATCTTATTTCCCCCTTTTCCTCCGTAGGTAGCGGTTTTGTGGTCCCTCAACATTTCGTACCTTCTTTGTTCCTTCCTGAGGGTTGTTCCTCTCCTCATGGTCCCGTCTTGGAGTTTCCTGTTCGGCGTTCCATTTCCCTCATGTGGCTCCACCACCCCTGTTCTTTTAGTTTTCTTGTGGTATGTTTTTGGTTACCTTACTTTTTATTGAGTACTTTTCTCTTTTTGTCCTCCTCAGATTTCTTCTAATTTTTCCCGCCTTTTTTCCTTTTCGCTCTTCATTTCCTCATTTAGCAGTTTCTTCTACCTTTTCTTCTCCTTCTGCCTCCACTCCTTTCCCTATTTCTCTTTCCTCATTTATTCCTATTTGGTTGTATTGTATTTAATGTTTTTCCTATGTTCTTGCTACTATTGTTGCATTGTTCTTATGCTCTTTGCTTTTTTCTAAAAGATTTAAATGTCGATTAATGTAGTTTCATGGAATGTTAGAGGTTTGGGGTCTCCTATTAAGAGACAACGTGTTCTTTCTCATTTAGCCCATTTGAAAGCAGATATAGTTTTACTTCAAGAAATTCATATTAAGGATGTTGAAGTTTCTAAGTTACGTCGAAATTGGGTAGGCCATGTTTTTGCTTCCCCTGGTTCGGGTAAGCGTAATGGGGTTGCAGTTCTGTGTCATAAACGTCTTTCTATTCAACTTATTACTCAAGATGCAGATACCGAAGGACGTTGGGTAATTGTTTCATTATTGGTTAACAAGATTCCTCTCACTATTTTCAATGTTTATGCTCCCACTGTTCACGACAAGTTATTTTGGCCTCAAATCCTCTCTTCCTCCATGCAGCTCTCTGATGATTATTTTATTCTTGGTGGGGATTGCAACATGATTATGGATCCTTTTCTAGATAGAAAGTCCACATCCCGTTTCTCCCCATCCCAAGCCCATTCCCAGTTTAAAAATACCATATCCCAACGTTCCCTTGTCGACTCCTGGAGTCTTTGCCACCCTACTTCACAAGAACATACTTTTTTCTCTCCCGTACACTCCTCCCAATCCCGAATTGAATATCTTTTTATTTCCAAAGCTTTGACACACCACATTACTCACTCAGACATCGGTTCCATCCTCATCTCTGACCATGCCCCTGTTTCCTTAGGTCTTGATTTACTCCCTCCTGTCGCTGGAGATTCAACAATTTCCTTCTTCTAGACACCCAATTTACATCTGCCTTCCTTGACTTTGCTCCACGCTTTTTTACAGAAAATGAATCTCCTCACACTTCTCCTCAATTAATCTAGGACACTTTCAAAGCTGCCTCTAGGGATTTCATTATTTCCTATGTTGCCAAAAAACGTCGTCTTGCACGACAATCCTTATCTACTTTAACGTCCCAAATCAAACGTCTTGAACATTCTTATTTTTCTACCAAATCCCCTTCTGCCCTTACTCAGCTTATTAATGCCAAACTTTCCTTTAATAAACTATCTACCGACTCTGCCAATTTGATCTTACTCAAATCTAGTGCTAAGTTCTATTCCTCACAAAATAAAGCTGGAAATGTTCTTGCCAATTACCTTAAAGTTAAAAAAGAGCGGACAAAAATTGATTCGATCGTCTCTTCTTCCAATGTTACTCTCCACAAAGATGAAGATATTTTGGAAGAATTCGCTCACTTTTACCAGACTCTCTATACTCCAGAATCTCCTCCCTCCTCCTTGGACATCGATGCGTATCTCTCCTCCATCCCTCCCCGCCAGGTATCGGTTGTTGACTTTTCATCTCTGGATAAAGACATTCTTCCCGCGGACATTTTGCAGGCCATTCGTGTTCTTAAGAAAGGCAAGGCCCCAGGTCCTGATGGATTCTCGATTGAATTCTATTCCCATTTTTCCTCTTTTCTTGTCCCTAAACTTCACCAATTATTTTCCTTTTTTATTACTTCTCAGAAATCAGAAGGTTCTTTTCAGGAAGCCCTCATTTGTCTTCTCCCCAAGGATAACAAGGATCATACCTTGTGTAAAAATTATAGGCCCATCTCTTTAATTAATTTAGATTATAAGATCTTTGCAAAAATTTTTGCATTACGTCTTGATAAAATTCTTCCCCAACTCATTGGCAAAGAGCAATGTGGCTTCATCAAAGGCTGCCATCTTTCAGATAATACTCGTCTTTTCTTTAATGTTCTCAGTAAGTCCCCTACTTTCTCTCACTCTTTGGCTGCTATCGCTTTAGATGCTGAGAAAGCTTTCAATAGGGTCAAATGGTCTTTTATGCTTTCTACTTTATCCTGGTTAGGTTTTGGCTCTAAATTCATTTCTTATATTACTTTGTTATATTCTTTTCCTAGGTCTTTTTTTTTTGCTAATGGTCTTGTCTCTTCTTCTTTCCCTCTTTTTAGAGGTGTCCGTCAAGGTTGTCCCCTTTCTGCTCTACTATTTATTTTGGCTTTGGAACCATTTTTATCTCGGATTAGATTAAATCCTGATATTTCCGGTTTTCCATATGGAGATACTCACTTAAAGCTTTCTGCTTATGCGGACGACATTCTTTTATTCCTTTCTCACCCTCGTACTTCTATTCAGGCTTTCTTGTCTGAGGTCTCTTCCCATGCCAATGTTTCTGGTTATAAACTCAACGTTGATAAATGTGAAATTCTTCCCCTTAATAAATTCTGTTTCCATGCTGATTTTTTACTTTCTTCATTTCATTGGAGTCCTTCTAAAATAAAATACTTAGGCCTTTGGTTCACTCCTTCTATTAAAGATACGGTTGCCTTAAACATTAAAACTCTACTCACAACTTTAACTGACTCCACTACTAGATGGCATCCTTTGTTCTTATCTTGGTGGGGTAGATTATTAGACTCCATTAAAATGATGTTGGTTCCAATAATTTTATTTTTCCTCTCTAATCTTCCTGTTAATATTCCAAAGTCTTGTTTTAAATCTATTTATTCTATCCTTTCCAAATTCTTGTGGCAACACAAAAAGGCGAGGATATCTTTTGCAAAACTTAAACGTCCTAAATCCTTAGATGGTGTTAATTTTCCAGATTTCTCTTCATACCACTCTTCTTTTTTCCTCTCCCACTCATCCCCTTTATTACTGGATTCCAGCGATGATACCTCTTCTATTCCATTGTGGTGTGCACTTGAATCCTCCTTTTTTCATCCTTTTTCCTTTAAAGAATTTATTTCTTTATCACATATTGAAGTACTGGGTTTTTAAGAACCCAGTGGTGCCAGGGAACACACCCTAAGACTTCGAGTCCTTCCTGTTTCAGACTACAGAAACACAGAGTCTTCTAGGTGAAGTCAAAGATCGAGTTTATTGGCTGCAGCCAGTAACAGGTATTCTAGAAGTACAACACGGTGTATATTCTCAGGAGACTGCTCACCTTACAAAGCCAGCCTTCTCTTTTTATACAAAATATTATGCTTTAGGCAAACATTCCTTATTTTACAGTTGACCATTCACATATTTTCACTACAAAGAAAAAGCAGAATCATGATGACAAGCTTATTTTCAGTTTGTCCAACCCAAAATAAATCACCCGGCAAGGCCCAACATTTTCATCAGATATCGACGGACCCCTAATAAATTCGTGCACCTCCTCCTCGTAAAGCAGGTCATAAAGTAAGGAACAGAGACAGGTGTGTGTAAGATTAGGCGTGGTTTGTGCGTGATGAAAGGTTTATGGCATGTTGTGCCTTGATACTATATCGATCGGCCACTGGGAGAGGAACTGACCGAACAGGTTTGGCCTTGGGCAGTGGAGTCAGCTTGCCCAGGTCGTGCAGGAGTCAGCAAAGGTATACGTGTCCTTCAGACTCGTTTTTGGCTTTAGTCACCGGCCTATGTGAGGGCAATCACAAAATGGCTGTCGTTCACAAGAAGGAACCCGAGGGTTCAGGACGGAATCTCTGGTTTCAGGGTGAAGTCGTCACTCGAATATGACGAAAATGCTTGTGCATAGTATACAAGCCATTCTCGGTCTGTTGATATCAAAATCGTCATGATACGACGATGTTTGTAACACAGGTCCAGAATTTTCAGTACCACAGACCCTCCTTTTGCCCTTACATAGGCAATAACCTATACTCACGCTAATCTGAGTCCAGGTCTATATTCATAAAGTCATTGAGATGTTGCTGTAGCATCATCCTATTATTTAGCTCGTCCCTCGATACAGGTTTCCCTACACACGATGTAGCACAGAGGCCACATATAGCAGGAGCACACTGTACGCACAGACAGAACAGGAAAAGAATGGCTAAGATCATCCCAATGACCATCAGAATCTTCCATCCCCAGGCGGATAACAGTTCCCAGAACCATCCCATCAATGACCAATCTCCTTTGTCCACATGAATAGATTCGGAAATCTTATGCAGTTTGGAAATGGCCTGGTACACTGTTGGAGCGTTATGTGGAATGAAAACACAGCAACTCGATTGGATCATTCTACATACCCCACCTCGGTCTGCAAGGATGACGTCTAACGCGACCCTGTTCTGAAGGGTCATAAGACGATCCGACTGGAGCTCAGCAGTCAAGTTACTAAGGGCTCCGGCAGTTTCAACTACGGTGGATTCAACCACCCTCGTCAATTGCCTTATGTTCCTGCTGTTGACCATGGGTCCCCAAAACGGCAGAAAACCCTTCACGAAGTCTCCAAATTCTTGTCCATCAGTGTCTTCTTTACTGAAGACACCTCTAACTGTCCTTGTCTTGTGGTAATCTGCAGCAGCTGTGTAGGTGGGAGGCAACAGGGATGAAACAAAACATGTGCCCGAAAACTCAGGGGGCAACCATGTATAGGCTCTATCATGGCAGATGAAATAGGTACCCTTAGCTGCTAAGAACGAAGGGGAAGTTTGGGACGCGAAAACATATGTCTCAGTGCAGATGCTCTTCCCTAACTGAGCTCTGGGATACTTGCCAGTACCTTGCAGACATAGCTGACCCTGATGGGGTACAATCCAAATCGGGGAGGATCTCTTAGCTCGCTGTTTTTCACTCAGAGTAACTCCATATCCGGTCACGTTCCATCCAATGTATGCTAGTGTCTCATCTCTCGGGATAGTCTCATAGGAAGTATCTTCCCTAATCATATCTACTATACCCTTAACTAGAGCACTATTCTTAGGATTATCTTTCACAGAACGTAGGGGGTAGACTTCATGTGCGTAGATGAACATTGTTCTGTATGCCCACACAGAACCATTATGGCTGAAAGGCAGGACCAGATAAGGGATACCTTTATCAGTAGTATGAGGCATAAGGCCACACACCCAACAGTTAGTCGTGTTCACTACTAATTGGTGTTGGTGCAAAAGCTGAACGAAGGAGTTATTAATAAACTGTAATCTCCCGACGGACTCATGTTCAGGGAAAGGGTGGAAAGAATGCGAGGAAACAGTAGGAGGAGGTATGGGCTGTATAGTGGGTGCAAATGTCACTCGGAAAGAGAATAAAACATATCCTATTAAAAACATCATTACACTGAACAACATGAAAATGCATAATATCAAAAAACTTTTCTTGGTCATCATTCTACATATTTTAGCTTTGAAGTTCATTTCCTTGGCAGGTCTCTCCATCTCGAAAAACTCCATCCTCTCTAATTGCTGCTCGCGATGGTAGGGTGTTCTATGCTAAGGAATGCTTCTGTCAGTCCAGGGCAACTCCCTTAGACCAACCAGAACTGTCGACCTAACGTCTTCAGCTGCATTCCAAAGACTTCGGCAACCGCGACCCTGCAGCTGAACCCGGATGGTGGTTCGAAAAACAAAAAAAAATGAAAAAGTTTCTCAGATGAGAGAGCTGCACTTTCAAAAAATAGCAAAGAAAAGGAAAAATTTTTATTAGTCCATAGGTCTCGGCCTCAGGTTATAGCGTCTTTTTCCAGGTAATGTCTGGTCCTGGACAGAGCCTGAACAGGAGTTCAGGCTCTGTAGTGTCCAATCGGATTGACGGTGGCACAGCTTCCTGCAAAAGATTGTCAGCGAAGCTAACTCTTTTAACAATGCAGCGTTACCATTAAGACTAAATGAAACCAATCGGGAAATGAGGAAAATTTTAATTTTTCTACCCACACCCCACCTCCTAGAGCCCCAGTGCCCTGAGCTACCCCCCTCCCCCCATGAGAAACCCTTGATCTAACTAACCGGAACAAGTCCAGTAGATAGTACCCCTACCCGAGCTCCCACGTAGTGACTATAACTAATTATAAGGGAAATAATAAGAGAAGAGTAATATGGAGTCAGTAGAGGGTAGAGAAGGAGGAGCAGAAGACTCCCACATAGTAAACTGAGAATGCGCCTTCAACTTCGTATGTACTCACCTACCCCATCTATTCTCCCTAGTGAATAGATAATATTTAACTAGTATTTTCCCCTTCGCTCTTTATTTTAATTTTTATTTTTATTTCTTTTTTATTTTATTTCCATTCTTCTTATTTTCTGATTTGTTTTACTTTATGACAGACGTATCTATCCACTTTCATAAGATGCAAAAGAAAAGAGAACTTGTAGGCCTATATCTATTTTATCCAGAAGGCCCCTTATCCTTCCCCAGGGTCAACAATAGCTCATCTGCCGCCTGAACTGTACGAATGTTATACATCTTATTGTTGTACATTATTTTCAGCGTGGCAGGAAAACCTAGTTGAGCTGTCGCACCCAACTTCCTGAATGCATCCATCCTCCTGCCAAACTCCCACTGCTTCTCCAAAGTGACCCTTGATAAGTCAGACCTTATCTGGAAACTAAACCCTTTCCCAGCCGAGGACTTTTGCTTTAGGGCTAGATTGAGTATATGCTCCTTAAGAGAGTATGTATGAAAGTTCACGAGAATCTTTCTCGGTGTAGTCCTTTGAGGATTCCGCATGAAAGGGTCTCTATGGATCCGCTGGATATCCGTAGCCAACTCTTCAACTGATTGGTCTAGGCACAGTGCCTCCTTTAAGAGGGAAATTACAAAGTGTTTAATATCTAAACCCTCACTGCCCTCCGGGACATTAAGAATGCGTATATTACTGCGTCTGGCGTTATTCTCCAACGCCTCCATCCTCTCAGCCAGAGCCAAGTCCTCCTTTTTAAGCTTTTTATATCTTCTTTTGCCTGATCCAAATATGTAGACTACTCAGACACTATTTCCTCCAGAGCTTCTGTTCTCAAAGTTAAGCCATCAATCTTATTATCCAGTGATTCACAAAAGTTTCTGATCTCTCTCTGGTTGGCCGTAGACTCATCAAAACCCTTTTTTATGTATGTCTGAAGACAGAGTAGCAAACATTGACTGCAGGGAAGCTGCTGTGATACCGGTGATGGCAATATTGCTGCCCTCTATAGTGGGAATAGGGGAAATATTAATAAGCCATTTCTGAACTTCCCGAAACACCCCCTGCGCCCCTTGAACCTCTTCCTGCTGATCTTTTAACTCAACCTCAGCATCACTCCCAGTATAAGCAGGAATAACACACCCCTCGTTCCCACTGGGTTCATTAGCTGGGGAAGGGGGTAATAGAGATAATGAGGGCAGTGGGGCTGCCTGTGAGGTTGGCTGCAGGTGAGTATTTTCCAAGATGGGGGTTAAAGTTACACCACATGCTACCGCCGCAGTGGGGGCCTCCGATGCTACTTCCATAGATTGAATTACTGGGAGGCCAGGTAGTGGCGGTAGAGATATCCAGATGAACAGGCGTTATGGAAGAATTTATAGAGCCCAAAATAGTGGGGGGCGCGATCTTCAGTAAGGTCCAATATCTGTGGCACGACCTTGAAGTATGAGTATGAGGGCGTAATTTTGGAACCGGGGTTAAGCACCGATTTAAGATTCTTAACAGCCTTATTGCCCCCCTTTGCCCGTTTTGGTTTAACCTCTGTTGACAAATACGACGAGGTTTTTAACAAGTCTTTTCCTTTAATTTGGCAGGTCTGCGAGGTCTCACTACTACTTTGAGTAATTGTCCCAGGATCCGCTACAGTGGAGATTGGGGCAATAAGCCCAACTGAGGCTGTGCTCGAATTAATTGATTTCAATACACCTCTCACTTCTTTTTTTTTTTTATAAGCACGCTTACCTTTTTGCCAAGATGCCAGATTACATGTGGATGCAGTTGTAGGTGCAGTTGTAGGTGCAGATAGGGCCAACACTGACACTGGGGCCGCGCTACCTGCACTCCCACCCTCTCCACACGCCCCCTGAGCAGGCCCAGCATTCACCGCTATCGGCCCCCCCTTCGCCGTCACCGCAGCTGCCTCCGATGCCTCAGTCACCACCGATCTACTCGCACCGTCCCGGTAGGCAGGAGAACCAGCACACGAGTCCCGCAAAAGGCTCCGGAGCTTCCTGCCACGCCGGAGCTCCAGGGCGGCCAGGGACCAGAGCCACAGACCCGGCGGGGCCGACGGCGATGTCGGGAGACCGGAGGCTGCAGAACGAAAGCGTTGCGCCTCCCCCGAGGAGAAACACATGGGTAGTGAAGCTATTTCCAGGTGAGAGGTCGGTGTAACAGCGAAGCCGGATTATGCCTTTTTTTGATAAGTTGCACAATTCTTCGTAACTTAAGTTACTTCCTTTTTTCCTCCGAGTACGAAAAGCCGGTCTCTAAGGCATTTTCTCCACACAAAAAAACAGCCACTAGTAGGAGCTTGGAGACGGAGCACCTCGGCAGCCTAGCCTGCTGCCGCCATGTTTCTCCCCACCCGTCCAATATTGACTCTTCAGTAATTCTTGTAGTGTCCGCCAACTCTTTACATTCCGGTAGACTTAAGCGTGGGAATTGACAGCTACTTCCATCCCTGCAAACAGCAGTCGCAGACACAACAATTAAAATACAGTCACTACAAATCAATCAATCAATCAATCATTGACACTTATAGAGCGCGCTACCTACCCGTAGGGTCTCAAGGCGCTGGGGGGGGGGGGGGGGGGGTGCCGCTACTGCTCGAACAGCCAGGTCTTCAGCTTCTTCCTGAAGGAGAGGTGGTCTTGGGTCAGGCGCAGGTCGGTCGGGAGGGAGTTCCAGGTCTTGGCGGCCAGGTAGGAGAAGGACCTTCCTCCTGTAGTCGCTCTTCGGATGCGGGGGACGGCGGCGAGGGCGTGGTTGGCTGATCGGAGGTGGCGTTTGGGAGCGTAGAAGTTGACTCGGCTGTTGAGGTAGCTCGGGCCTTGGTCGTGTAGGGCTTTGTGTGCGTGGGTGAGGAGGCGGAAGGTGATTCTTTTGTTGACGGGGAGCCAGTGAAGGTCTCTCAGATGTCCGGAGATGTGGCTGGTTCGTGGGATGTCGAGGATGAGTCTGGCTGAGGCGTTCTGGATCCGCTGGAGTCTCTTCTGGAGCTTGGCGGTGGTCCCGGCGTAGAGGGCGTTGCCGTAGTCCAGTCGGCTGGTGACGAGGGCCTGGGTGACGGTCTTCCTGGTCTCGGTGGGGATCCACCAGAAGATCTTCCGTAGCATGCGTAGGATGTTGAAGCACGCCGAGGAGACGTTGTTGACTTGCCTGGTCATGGAGAGGGAGGAGTCCAGGATGAAGCCCAGGTTGCGTGCATGGTCTGTCGGTTTGGGTGCGGTGCCCAGGGCGGGGGGCCACCAGGAGTCGTCCCAGGCGGAGGGTGAGGAGCCCAGGATGAGGACCTCCGTCTTGTCTGAGTTCAGTTTCAGGCGGCTGGTCGTCATCCACTCGGCTACCTCTTTCATCCCTTCGTGCAGGTTGGCTCTGGCGGCGGCGGGGTCGTTCGTCAGGGAGAGGATCAGCTGGTATCGTCGGCGTAGGAGATTATGCTGAGGTTGTGTTTGCGTACGATGGCCGCGAGGGGGCTCATGTAGACGTTGAAGAGGGTGGGGCTCAGAGATGATCCTTGGGGGACGCCGCAGATGACTTCGGAGGCCTCTGACTTGTACGGTGGTAGGCGGACTCTCTGTGTTCTTCCGTCGAGGAAGGAGATGATCCATTCCAGTGCCTTCCCCTGGATTCCGGCGTTGTTGAGACGCTGCACTAGGGTGCGGTGGCAGACCGTGTCGAAAGCCGCGGAGAGATCTAGGAGGATGAGGGCCGCTGTTTCTCCATTGTCCATCAGGGTTCGGATGTCATCGGTGGCGGCGATGAGGGCGGTCTCGGTGCTGTGATTGGCTCGGAAGCCGGACTGTGAGGGGTCGAGGGATCCGTTCGTCTCGAGGAAGGCGGCCATCTGCTTGTTGACGGTCTTCTCGATGACTTTGGCTGGAAACGGGAGGAGCGAGATGGGGCGGTAATTCTTGAGGTCGGTGGGGTCCGCTGTTGGTTTCTTGAGTAGAGCGCTGAGTTCGGCGTGCTTCCAGCACTCCGGGAAGATGGTGGTGTCGAAGGATGTGTTGATGATGTCTCGCAGGTGGGGTGCGATGACAGCGTCGGCCTTGTTGAAGACGTGGTGAGGGCAGGGGTCGGTCGGTGATCCGGAGTGGATGGAGTTCATCGTGCGGATGGTGTCTTCGGTGCTGATCGGGGTCCAGGCGTGGAGGGTGGTGGTGGGGGGTGGTTGTTCGGTCCTGGTGTGCGTTGGTTGGTTGTTGAAGCTGTTGTGTATGTCCGCGATCTTGTTGTGGAAGTATGAAGCGAGGGAGTTGCAGAGGTCTTGCGATGGGGTGATGTCGTTGTTTCCTGCGCTGGGGTTGGAAAGCTCTTTCACGATGTTGAAGAGTTCCTTGCAGTTGTGTGCGTTGTTGTCCAACCGGTCCTTGAATGCTGTTTTCTTGGCGGCGCGGATCAGCTGGTGGTGTTTCCGGGTGGCAAGTTTGAAGGAGGTCCTGTTGTCTGGTGTCGGTTCCCTTCTCCAGACTTTCTCGAGGGCTCGGCAGTTCTTCTTGGAGCTCTTGAGTTCGTCGGTGAACCATGGGGCCTTCTTGCTGCCGGGTCTGCTAGGCGGGGTCCTCAGTGGGGCGAGTTCGTCCGCGCAGTTGCTGATCCACTTCGTGAGGTTGTCGGCGGCCTGGCTGGGGTTCGCTGAGCTGGCAGGAGGGTGCTGGCTCAGGGAGGTGGCGAGCTGGTCTGCCGTGATCTTGTTCCAGCTTCTGCGGGCGGCCTGTTGCTGGTGTTGGTGGGTCGTTGTTCTCTTGAAGGTGAAGTGGACGCAGCTGTGGTCCGTCCATTGAAGCTCTGTGGCGTGGCTGAAGTCGATGTCTGTGCTGGAAGAGAAGACTGCGTCGAGTGTGTGTCCGGCGAGGTGGGTGGGGGTGGACACCAGTTGCTTGAGTCCCAGGTTGGCGAGGTTGTCGAGCAGGGTGCTGGTGTTGCGGTCGTTGTTGTTCTCCAGATGGAAGTTGAGGTCTCCCAGGAGGATGTAGTCAGCGGAGGGGAGGGCATGCGGGCTGACGAAGTCGGCGATGTCCTCGCTGAATTGCGTGCGTGGTCCAGGGGGTCGGTAGATCAGGGTGCCTCTGAGGGTGGTGTTCGGGTTGGTGTGGATCTGGAAATGCAGGTGTTTGGCGCTGGTCAGAGTGTTGTCGATGCTGGTCGTAAGACGGATGGTGCTCCTGTGGATGATGGCGATGCCTCCTCCCATCTGGTTGGCGTTTCGGTCCCTCCGGACGATCTTGTAGCCCTCTGGGATGGCGATGGCGATGTCAGGAGCTGACGAGGGGTTCATCCAGGTCTCCGTGAGGAAGGCAACGTCAGGGGCTGTGGCGTCTAGGAGGTTCCAGAGTTCGATGGCGTGTCTGTGGACGGAGCGGGTGTTGAGCAGGATGCACTTGAGGTGGGTGCTGCTGGTGTTCGACTTGGCGGGTGCTGGTGCGGGGCAGGTCCGGGTGCAGGTGAACTTGCAGGCGTGGCAGCTGAAAGGTCCGTGGGTGCGTCGTGGAGTGGCTTGGTGGCAGTCTGGAAGTCGGCCGGTGTTGAGTGCGATGAGGGTTGCGGCGGAGTAAGTCAGGCGGGTAGGTCGGGGTCTTCGTGGGCCAGGGGTCCTGGCGCTGGGCGCGATCCGGTCGCGGACGGGCGCAGACGGGCTTACCTTTGGCGCGCCTTCGGCGCACAATCGGCGCGCCCGCTGCGCGTCAACGCTGCGCGTTCGCACGGTCGCCATTTAAGGCGAAGTGCGCGGGTGGGCGGAGCAGCTGGGAGGCGGGAGCGGGGAGGGAACAGAAGAGAAAAGGGGCGTGGCCACAGGCGGTGGCGGGAGGTGGGAAGCGGGGAGGGAGAGCGGAGGGCGGCGAGGTAGGCAGGCAGACAGGAAGGACACTGGACACAGCAAAGAGGATAAAATTACAATTAACAGGCACAAATGGAGGGAAAATTAGGCAAAAACAGGAAGGAAAAACGATGGTACAGCACAAGTGGAATACAGGCACAATAGACGGGCAAAACAGAGGAAAACCGCTAAAAAAGCGATCGGACGGCACAGAGAAAAACAAGCACAAATTTTGGGCAAAAACACTGGCAAAACCAGAGGGGAGCGGCCAGGCGTCAGCGAGGCCGGCGGCGAGGCAGAGGGCAGGCAGAGGGAGACACACGCAGCAGCTGGTGGCCGTGCGGCGCGGGGGTGTCCCACAAGTGGGTCACACTCACCTGCGTCGCACGGTCGCCATTTAAGGCCAAGTGCGCGGGTGGGCGGAGCAGCTGGGAGGCGGGAGCGGGGAGGGAACAGAAGAGAAAAGGGGCGTGGCCACAGGCGGTGGCGGGAGGCGGGAAGCGGGGAGGGAGAGCGGAGGGCGGCGAGGTAGGCGGACAGACAGGAAGGACACTGGACACAGCAAAGAGGATACAATTACAATTAACAGGCACAAATGGAGGGAAAATTAGGCAAAAACAGGAAGGAAAAACGATGGTACAGCACAAGGGGAATACAGGCACAATAGACGGGCAAAACAGAGGAAAACCGCTAAAAAAGCGATCGGACGGCACAGAGAAAAACAAGCACAAATTTTGGGCAAAAACACTGGCAAAACCAGAGGGGAGCGGCCAGGCGTCAGCGAGGCCGGCGGCGAGGCAGAGGGCAGGCAGAGGGAGACACACGCAGCAGCTGGTGGCCGTGCGGCGCGGGGGTGTCCCACAAATGGAGCAATGAAATAAAATACAGGCAATACAATGGAGGATAAGCAAACCTACTATAGGTCACTATTCTAAAACGTTTACAGAGTAAATAAAAGTGGCATTGGCCCCTGAGAAATTTGAGGCCTGGGATGCATACAATAGTTATATGGATGCAAGGGGCAATCCTTGAGCATGAGAAGTTGAGGGGTCCTTATAGTTTTGTGAAAAAAGACACAGTTCTCTTCACACAGTCTTACATTGCTATTAAATACCAGCAATAGGCATGATTCTTTAAATGGCCTCTTTAAGACCTGGGTAAGTATATAACTGAGGCTTTTGTTCAAGTACTAATACCTGCCAGACAAGCCTCTCTCAGAGGGCACATTTGGATTCACTGGGTTAGAGATCAGACCCTTGTCATTGAGAATGGAGCAGTTATATTGGCCAGTATCTTTGACTGTTGATCTGCAGTAGGCGTGTGGATGACCCTGCCACTACTCTACTCTTCCTACACCCATCAAAATCTGCAAGAGATTAGTGAGTCCAAGGTACATTCCCAACAAGCTCTCTTTTCATAAGCCTGTGGTTGTTAGCCCCAAAAGCTGTGAATGTGACACTCTTAGTGACTGGTGGAGTAATAGTCTGTCACATGTTTCAGAGTTGTAAAACCATACCTTTATTGCGAGGTAATGCCATCTTTCAAAGTGAGCTAGATAATTCAGTTACTGCTTGGAATCATTAAAAGTTTTATATCCTAGGACTAGTCACTATCAGAAAGTACATGTGCTTCCAAAATCCTCATACGCTGGAGATCTTTCTTCCAACCGATACTTACTCAATCAGCTGAAATTGATCGAAAATTACACTTGGATTGAACTGGCTATTAGGGACTATTCTAGGTATTTTGGTGCTTTGGGAGATGCAAAGTTTGTGCTCTCCTCCAGGTATTTATTTTGGATGCTTTAAGCATGTGCTGAGCTACTCTCTTACATTTTAAAGTCAGCAAGATGTTCATGGTTTAAGTGTTCGCTGCTATCGAAGTGTGACCAGCAGGTCTTGTACTATCAACATTGTTACTATGAACCCACTTATTTAAAAAGCTTATAAATAATAAAATTTGCCCTCATTACGATAGCGGCCCGTCCACCACTGATAGGCCATCAGTGGTGGTCTGCCCGCCATTCAGGGCATCCGTATGACCACTGCAATACAATACAGCCGGTCGAACCTCAGAGGTCGATGGATAGGACTGCCGCCTCCAACACGATCAAAGATCCCTTCAGGAAGGCGTTCGGACTCCTAACCCTACAATGGAGGCGGTGCCACTTATTATCCATAGGTGGTCTCAATTATAAGAACAGAGTCTATTACTTTTAGTGTTCTAGGATCCCTATAATTCAGCCTCTCAAACTTGGAACGAAGTGCCCTTTTCAGCACTTGAGTCTCACAATTGTGAGGCAGAGAAGCCTAAGTCTTATGTAGGAAGGTGCTGAGGGTTCAAAATTGAGAACTTAACAACAAAGCAAATAACACTTTATAAGTCAATGCTTCCACACAAAATTATAAATATGTACAAAATTACAGATGGAAATTCAATGGAACAACATCTAAAAAGCCAAACAACTACACAGGTGGCACACTCAAGAAAGGTCACAGAAGTTAAATAATACTCTAAATGTGGACTTGACCCCTCCAACTTAAACTACAATATTCCCCATATGAGCCTATAGGAAATCAGGGAGTATACACTCATACTACCTTACAGTAACTTACAAGTTGTCATCATATATTCAACAAGGGGATGTAAGCATTACACCATTATACCACATTTCAGGATATTATCAAAGATATTCTCATATTGTGACATCCACTATTAAAAAGCCATGCTTATTGACATTGACCTATTTTCATGATGTGAACAATACACAAAACTATAGAAACATGCATGCTTCAAACAAATTCTCAAATATTAATATTTTGCTTAATTCAATAGAAAAAGTTGTTAATTTTTACATTTTGCTTCTTTATTTATATATGCTTTATTAATTCTAATTTATTAATTTTAATAATATTTAATTTGTAGCCCCTTGAGTAGGCCTCGCTTATCACAGATTAAGAACCACTGATTTTCTATTTCCACACCAATCTCAGCAACCATAGGGGAAGTGTTAGACTATGGAGAGGTTAGATTTATTATTCCAATATAAGCACTATATAAATACATGAAATTAAATGTGATAGAAAAAATTAAATTGAATATTAAAAATAATTTAACAAATATCAAATAAAATAACTTTATTGGTAAACAACCTTTACAACGCAACTTTTACCACGCAGTGCCTTTACAACGCAAATTTTACAATGCAAACCATTACAATGCATTGCACTGGGGGGCGCTCTAGGATAGGGAATAGGTTTAATGTACTATCCAACACCTTCCCTACTATCCACGGGGACTGGAGTTGGAATAGTAAATTAAACAATTCACTATCCAGCGCCTAAAAGCACTATGCGTTGTAATGGTATGCGTTGTAAAAACCGCGTTGTAAAAGCATGCGATGTAAAAGCATGCGTTGTAATGTCATACATCCAACTTTATTCCCTTCCCCTTACAATAAAAACACAATAAAAAGTAAATGAAACATTAGCAACATAAAATAAAATTAAATTAAGAAAAAACAATATATATATATATATATATATATTTCATTTAAAAAGTTTATTAATAAATTCATTTATTAAAAAAATTACAAATAATTCAAATACAACTAATAATTGAGATAGTAAATAATGTAATCATAATTAATTACTAATCTAAATGAATCTAAAAACCCATTACAAATTAAAAATAATAATTAGTATTTTCAATAAGTTCACACCCTTATACCTTTCAAACCCAAAAACCCAATGGTAAATTATAAGGTAGTAATTAAACTTTAGTATATTTGAATTACACATTAAAAATCACAAAATACGCATAAATCATTAAAATAACTAAGCAAATAACTAACATAATTAAATATGTAACATATAAATCAATTTAAAATAAACAATAATTTATCATTTAAATAACTGCCCAGCCTATTCCCTTTGAAACTCAATGAACGGTACTAAATTATAAATTAGTAATAAAAACTATAAACATTTAAATTACACATTAAAAATCAGAAATTATACTTGAGTAAGTATACTAATTAGGCAGTTACATAATTTATATTATTACCAATTAAATATGGAAATAACATTTAAACTAATTTAAAATAAAAGACAATAATGTATTATTTAAATAATTTCCTACCCTATTCCTCTACAAAGATCACAGGGATCACCCACGGTTACAGATAGTGCTCTAGGGTGCGTGGCTTCGGAGCCTTCGGAGATGGCCGCGGTTCTTGGGAGCTCCGCCACGACGTGAGGGTTTGGATCGGCCCCAGGACTTATTTCTTTCGTCCGGACCTGAATTTGTTCCGTTTTGTACGCCGGAACCAAGGCTGCCTCTAATGCGGCGAAAATTGGCACTCATGGTGACCCTTTTGACTGATTTTTCTCCGCTTTGTTGCTGCTCCTCAGCGTAAAATCGCGGCCGCCATTTTGTTTTTCGGCATTCCGCTGACCCTCGCTCTGTTTCTGCGACATGAATCTTCCTCTCAGGAACACCTCCCTTTTTGGAAATGTTTACTTCTTTCTCCATTGCTGATTATATGTGACCATCCTCAACTTGCTGGTCTCTCGACTTCGTCTGTTTAGATTACTCTCTGCTGACTGACTTTCCATCTCTCCTTTATAACTTCATTTTTCGAGACACCTCACGATTTCCCTGAAGGACTTTTTTACTTTTCTTCATGGCGTCGTCTCGAAATCATCGTGGCAACTCCACTCAGTCTAAACAAGCCAGTTTGGATGACTACAATCCATTCAGTGTTTTACAAGATCCTATGGATGGGGATGTCGCTGACTCTAATACATCTAAACCATCTCCATTAGCTTCCAGTTCTCGCTCCAGCTCCAAACAAACTACTAAAGTGCCCTCAACATCGGCGGCTCCTTCTGGCAAACGAGTGAAAGCGAATCCGCCATCTCCTACTAACTCGTCTTCCACAAATTCTATGGAGCTTATTCTTGAGGAGATTCGGGCTCTTAAGCCTCACATGGAAGAAACTAATACTCGCCTGCAGAATCTGGAATCTTCTTGGTCGCTCACTGAGCAGAGAATTGGAGAGTTGGAAGGTCGTGTGGACTTGGTTCAAGGTCTTACCAATCTAGTCCCCCTCATGTCTAAAGAGATATCTTATCTTAAACAGCAAATTGAGCAATTGGAGAATCGCAATAGACGCAATAATTTGCGTATTTATGGACTGGCAGAAAATCTTGAAGGCTCTAATCAGATCTGCTTTTTTCAGTCTTTCCTGCCACCTCTTTTGGGTCTCCCTGACAATCCACCATTGAACATTCAACGTGCTCACAGTCTTGGTCCTCCCCCCCTCACTCTGCTTCTGTTTCCTCAAAACCAAGAGGTGTTATTCTTTATTTTTTGGAGTACACTGAACTGCTCAAAGTCCTTCATGCAGCTAAACAACGTGGTAAACTTACCTGGAATGGCTCTAACCTCTTTTTTGCCCAGGACTATGCCAAGGCAACAGCGGATCGTCGGAAAAGATTCTTAGAGATGAGGCCTGCTCTGCGTAGTCTGAATGCCCGCTATGGTCTCTTCCAACCCTGCCTCTTCCGAGTGACCTACAATAACAAGACGACCACGTATGAAGACCCTGCTTTACTTCAGCGATTCTTGAACAATTGCAGTAGCAGTTCCATGGAAGTTCCTCCGCCCTAATGGACCATTACTTCTTCCTTGATGAATCTGTTGTCCTTTGTTCTTGTTTTTGTTTCTTGCTCATATTTTGTGATTTCTTGTTCCACCATTTTTTGTGGTGTTCATGTTATTTGATGTTTTCGTCCTTTCGCATTGCATTTTTTTGTTGCGTTGTAGTTTCTGATATCTTATTTCCCCCTTTTCCTCCGTAGGTAGCGGTTTTGTGGTCCCTCAACATTTCGTACCTTCTTTGTTCCTTCCTGAGGGTTGTTCCTCTCCTCATGGTCCCGTCTTGGAGTTTCCTGTTCGGCGTTCCATTTCCCTCATGTGGCTCCACCACCCCTGTTCTTTTCGTTTTCTTGTGGTATGTTTTTGGTTACCTTACTTTTTATTGAGTACTTTTCTCTTTTTGTCCTCCCCAGATTTCTTCTCATTTTTCCCGCCTTTTTTCCTTTTCGCTCTTCATTTCCTAATTTCGCAGTTTATTCTACCTTTTCTTCTCCTTCTGCCTCCACTCCTTTCCTTATTTCTCTTTCCTCATTTATTCCTATTTGGTTGTATTGTATTTAATGTTTTTCCTATGTTCTTGCTACTATTGTTGCATTGTTCTTATGCTCTTTGCTTTTTTCTAAAAGATTTAAATGTCGATTAATGTAGTTTCATGGAATGTTAGAGGTTTGGGGTCTCCTATTAAGAGACAACGTGTTCTTTCTTATTTAGCCCATTTGAAAGCAGATATAGTTTTACTTCAAGAAATTCATATTAAGGATGTTGAAGTTTCTAAGTTACGTCGAAATTGGGTAGGCCATGTTTTTGCTTCCCCTGGTTCGGGTAAGCGTAATGGGGTTGCAGTTCTGTGTCATAAACGTCTTTCTATTCAACTTATTACTCAAGATGCAGATACCGAAGGACGTTGGGTAATTGTTTCATTATTGGTTAACAAGATTCCTCTCACTATTTTCAATGTTTATGCTTCCACTGTTCACGACAAGTTATTTTGGCCTCAAATCCTCTCTTCCTCCATGCAGCTCTCTGATGATTATTTTATTCTTGGTGGGGATTGCAACATGATTATGGATCCTTTTCTAGATATAAAGTCCACATCCCATTTCTCCCCATCCCAAGCCCATTCCCGGTTTAAAAATACCATATCCCAACGTTCCCTTGTCGACTCCTGGAGACTTTGCCACCCTACTTCACAAGAACATACTTTTTTCTCTCCCGTACACTCCTCCCAATCCCGAATTGAATATCTTTGTATTTCCAAAGCTTTGACACAACACATTACTCACTCAGACATCGGTTCCATCCTCATCTCTGACCATGCCTCTGTTTCCTTAGGTCTTGATTTACTCCCTCCTGTTTAAGGTTCTCGTCGCTGGAGATTCAACAATTTCCTTCTTCTAGACACCCAATTTACATCTGCCTTCCTTGACTTTGCTCCACGCTTTTTTACAGAAAATGAATCTCCTCACACTTCTCCTCAATTAATCTAGGACACTTTCAAAGCTGCCTCTAGGGATTTCATTATTTCCTATGTTGCCAAAAAACGTCGTCTTGCACGACAATCCTTATCTACTTTAACGTCCCAAATCAAACGTCTTGAACATTCTTATTTTTCTACCAAATCCCCTTCTGCCCTTACTCAGCTTATTAATGCCAAACTTTCCTTTAATAAACTATCTACCGACTCTGCCAATTTGATCTTACTTAAATCTAGTGCTAAGTTCTATTCCTCACAAAATAAAGCTGGAAATGTTCTTGCCAATTACCTTAAAGTTAAAAAAGAGCGGACAAAAATTGATTCGATCGTCTCTTCTTCCAATGTTACTCTCCACAAAGATGAAGATATTTTGGAAGAATTCGCTCACTTTTACCAGACTCTCTATACTCCAGAATCTCCTCCCTCCTCCTTGGACATCGATGCGTATCTCTCCTCCATCCCTCCCCGCCAGGTATCGGTCGTTGACTTTTCATCTCTGGATAAAGACATTCTTCCCGCGGACATTTTGCAGGCCATTCGTGTTCTTAAGAAAGGCAAGGCCCCAGGTCCTGATGGATTCTCGATTGAATTCTATTCCCATTTTTCCTCTTTTCTTGTCCCTAAACTTCACCAATTATTTTCCTTTTTTATTACTTCTCAGAAATCAGAAGGTTCTTTTCAGGAAGCCCTCATTTGTCTTCTCCCCAAGGATAACAAGGATCATACCTTGTGTAAAAATTATAGGCCCATCTCTTTAATTAATTTAGATTATAAGATCTTTGCAAACAATTTTGCATTACGTCTTGATAAAATTCTTCCCCAACTCATTGGCAAAGAGCAATGTGGCTTCATCAAAGGCTGCCATCTTTCAGATAATACTCGTCTTTTCTTTAATGTTCTCAGTAAGTCCCCTACTTTCTCTCACTCTTTGGCTGCTATCGCTTTAGATGCTGAGAAAGCTTTCAATAGGGTCAAATGGTCTTTTATGCTTTCTACTTTATCCTGGTTAGGTTTTGGCTCTAAATTCATTTCTTATATTACTTTGTTATATTCTTTTCCTAGGTCTTTTATTTTTGCTAATGGTCTTGTCTCTTCTTCTTTCCCTCTTTTTAGAGGTGTCCGTCAAGGTTGTCCCCTTTCTCCTCTTCTATTTATTTTGGCTTTGGAACCATTTTTATCTCGGATTAGATTAAATCCTGATATTTCCGGTTTTCCATATGGAGATACTCACTTAAAGCTTTCTGCTTATGCGGACGACATTCTTTTATTCCTTTCTCACCCTCGTACTTCTATTCAGGCTTTCTTGTCTGAGGTCTCTTCCCATGCCAATGTTTCTGGTTATAAACTCAACGTTGATAAATGTGAAATTCTTCCCCTTAATAAATTCTGTTTCCATGCTGATTTTTTACTTTCTTCATTTCATTGGAGTCCTTCTAAAATAAAATACTTAGGACTTTGGTTCACTCCTTCTATTAAAGATACGGTTGCCTTAAACATTAAAACTCTACTCACAACTTTAACTGACTACACTACTAGATGGCATCCTTTGTCCTAATCTTGGTGGGGTAGATTAGACTCCATTAAAATTATGTTGGTTCCAATAATTTTATTTTTCCTCTCTAATCTTCCTGTTAATATTCCAAAGTCTTGTTTTAAATCTATTTATTCTATCCTTTCCAAATTCTTGTGGCAACACAAAAAGGCGAGGATATCTTTTGCAAAACTTAAACGTCCTAAATCCTTAGATGGTGTTAATTTTCCAGATTTCTCTTCATACCACTCTTCTTTTTTCCTCTCCCACTCATCCCCTTTATTACTGGATTCCAGCGATGATACCTCTTCTATTCCATTGTGGTGTGCACTTGAATCCTCCTTTTTTCATCCTTTTTCCTTTAAAGAATTTATTTCTTTATCACATATTGAAGTACTGGGTTTTTAAGAACCCAGTGGTGCCAGGGAACACACCCTAAGTCTTCGAGTCCTTCCTGTTTCAGACTACAGAAACACAGAGTCTTCTAGGTGAAGTCAAAGATCAAGTTTATTGGCTGCAGCCAGTAACAGGTATCCTAGAAGTACAACACGGTGTATATTCTCAGGAGACTGCTCACCTTACAAAGCCAGCCTTCTCTTTTTATACAAAATATTATGCTTCAGGCAAACATTCCTTATTTTACAGTTGACCGTTCACATATTTTTACTACAAAGAAAAAGCAGAATCATGATGACAAGCTTATTTTCAGTTTGTCCAACCCAAAATAAATCACCCGGCAAGGCCCAACATTTTCATCAGATATCGACGGACCCCTAATAAATTCGTGCACCTCCTCCTCGTAAAGCAGGTCATAAAGTAAGGAACAGAGACAGGTGTGTGTAAGATTAGGCGTGGTTTGTGTGTGATGAAAGGTTTATGGCATGTTGTGCCTTGATACTATATCGATCGGCCACTAGGAGAGGAACTGACCGAACAGGTTTGGCCTTGGGCAGTGGAGTCAGCTTGCCCAGGTCGTGCAGGAGTCAGCAAAGGTGTACGTGTCCTTCAGACTCGTTTTTGGCTTTAGTCACCGGCCTATGTGAGGGCAATCACAAAATGGCCGTCGTTCACAAAATGGTACCCGAGGGTTCAGGACGGAATCTCTGGTTTCAGGGTGAAGTCGTCACTCGAATATGACGAAAATGCTTGTGCATAGTATACTAGCCATTCTCGGTCTGTTGATATCAAAATCGTCATGATATGACGATGTTTGTAACACAGGTCCAGAATTTTCAGTACCACAATATTCCTCCCAAGTTGTCCCTCCCTATTCTTAAAAACTCCAGGAAAGTTTTTCTTCCTCTCTTTGTTAATGGTCTTGATGATAGAGCCTGCTTTTTGCAATCCTCCATTTGGTACAACCCTCAAAAATAAAACTTTTTTCTGGAAGGATTGGTACTCTTTCGGTCTTTTTTGGGTCCATCAACTTTTTCAAGATGGTCTTTGTCTTCCCTTTTCATCTATCCAATTTCGCTTTTCTCTCCCTCCTTCCTCCCTCCCCAAATATAATTCATTACGTGCTGCCATTCAATCTTCTTATGACTCTTTTGCCGCAACTCCCGCTCCTCCTACACCTTCCTCGCTTACTATTTCCTTTCTTTTGTCCTCTCCTGCCGCTTCCCAAATTTATAAGCACCTACAAGATGTTCCTCTTCTCCGTGACAAATCTAAAGTAGAGCAAGATTGGGAAACTGATCTTGGCACCTCTTTTCCTATCCCAGTATAGCATAACATTTGGAATAAACTAAGGAAATCGTCTAGAGCAGCTAATACCACCCAGACTTTGTTTTTTATTTATAACCGACTTTTAGTCACTCCCTTTAAACTGCATGCTATTAACCCTTCTATTCCTTCTACATGTTGGTCCTGTCCCAATGCCTGTGCTGATCTTAAACATATGCTTTTCACTTGTCCCCTTATTCAAGTTTTTTGGACCAAGGTATGGCAACAAATTAATTCTATTTTCTCCACACAATTTCCATTCTCACTCACCCATATTTTTCTAGGTAGTCTCTCTGACATCTGGTCCTCCCAAATTTCCTTTTCCAATACTTCCATTATCGACCTTCTCCTAGCGGTGGCCTTTCAACAAATTACTAAATCCTGGAAAAATACTTCAAATGTCTCCTTTCAGGCTTGGTGGTATGGTGTTTGTTACAATCACAGATTAGACAGAGCTTATGTATACCCCATTCAACTTGCTATCAAACGTGATTTACTATGGTTACCAGTTACTGCTTTTTTAGATATATCTGCTCAATCTCGTCTTTTTCATACCCCTTCCCATGAAGAAGTTCCTAAACCCCCTTGATTTGCCTGTGAAGCCTTTTTTCCTTTTTATGAACAGATTGCCTTCCTCTTATTTTCAACAATTTTATGTACAAGTCTCCCATGTTTCCTGCTTCTACTATTTTATGCCTCTGATACTCTTCATTTATGACTTGTTTCTTTACTTTTTCCTTTCCCCATCTTTTCCCTTCCCTTTCTCTCTTTTTCTCTTTCTCCTTTCTTTTTCTCTTTCTCCTCTCCTCTTCCCCCTTTCTATATTGTATTTTTGCTCCTTTTTGCATTGATTGCTTGTATTCCGTATTGCTGATTTTGTATCCTTATTTGAAGCAATCTTTCTTTCAATAAAGTTTCTTTTAAAAAGATAGTGCTCTACTCCTTTTTAGGCCTTAGAAAAGTAGACGGAGAGATACTTCCGCAAAATTGTTGCCACGAGCTGCACAGGACCTAAACAACCTGCTACAAAATGTTAAATTACTAATTAAAATTGAAAATATTTTATTGTGTATCACAATTTTCAAAATATACTAAAAAAGCAGTTAAAAATTATTATAAAAATGCTAACACCTAAAGAAAATTATAACTAATATATTAAGATATCAAAAAGTGTATTTAATAGAACTTTATTAAAGTAAACAATATTATTCTTAACAGTATTTGAAAAACAGTACATACTGTTGTAATTCATCTCCTATCTTATTTAATGTCTTTACTGTATACATTTCTTGTGGCTCTGTTTTTGCTATAATCTTATGGTATTTCCCTTCCCCCTATCTCTTATATATATATACATATATATATATGGTGCATACCAGCCGTTTGTGCTGAAGATGGCTTTAGAATGTTGACAGGTGCATCTAACCTCTGAGGCTTGTCATGAGGGCGTTTGGAGAGGTGAAGAGTGGAGACGTGTTATAAAGTCTCTTTGGCTTACCTTGTGCTTCCAGTGACTTTTCAACATATACCTAAAGAAATATTTTTACCTTCTATAGCCTGTCCTATGATAGTTTTGGCTTTACACTATTTTTGATACTATACTGTTGCAGCACAATATTTTTGAAACTATATTTTGGTCATTCACCAATGCATGGCCATTGTGGTGGACCCAGAAACTCAGTGTGTCAATGAACTTTTAGGGCACAACAAAAGACCAGCGATATGAATGTAGAAACCAGATTAAACCTCTCCTGGGGTCACCCACACAAGGTTATGGGAGACTTAGATTGGCCGCTTTTTTGAAGAAACTGTGAAGGGCTCTTGTAGTGGTCCTGTGTTGCTTGTATTATCAGTTTTTCTGAAGTATTTGCCCTTTTATCTTTCCAGTGCCCTAAAAGGAGTAGAGCTCTATCTTTCACCCTGGGCGATCCCTGCGATGTCGCCGCAACTGGCCTGTAAATTTTTTCTCGATTTTGTTGAGACTATTGGCCAAGCTGTATTTTCCCATAAGTATTTATGTCTTTCCAAGGGGTACCAGCACCAATCCTGTTTCGTGCATTACTGCAGGGACCATGCGGAGAGCTCGTATAAGCCGTGTTTCTCTGTAGGCCTTCCGGTGCCCAGCACTCTCTAAAAGATTAGGGCAGCAGTTTATCTCACATTTTATCTCACACTTCCATCTTTATGGAGTGAATGAAGTGTGTCCACTTGGGGTTATAACTGTATGATCTTGGTAAGATGTAATCGCAGTATTAGTTGCATACATGGCAACACATTCTTGACGTATTACGAAGTAGCAAACATATTAGTTGGCAGCCAACTTTATTATGCCACAATATGATAAAGAGAAGTCAGTAAATAAAATTGAGGGAAAGATGCTAAAAAAAAACAACATATTCAGGACCTTAATGTGACAAATGATGGGTGTTATCAAGAAAAGAGCCATAAATAATTAAGTTATCTTTACAAGTGACGAGGAAATCCTGTCAAGATTTCCTAGTACCCATCGGTATTAAGGGATACACTGTAACTCCATGGTGGGTTTAACCTAGACACTTTGGCTGCTGATATGTAGCCACAATGTCCAGTTGAAACTCCAGGGGGAAATGAGAAATAACCTGAGGGACCGCGATGGAATTACCGATCTCTCTTGTAAGTACTCTGAGGCTGCAAATCATAATCCCTAGTAACTCTTCATTATCAGAAAATGTATAGTTTTTGCTATTTTAATTGCAAATTGTGGTTGCTTACCCAAATAAAAAGGTGGACCTCAGAGTAGCTAGAAGCAGTTTGGGAGGCCCTACCAATTATTCCCAGGCCTGAACCGAAATCCAACCCATGTTTTTCTTGTATTTGTACACTAAGGAAATCCCAGGGCCCGCCTGTCCTGCAGTTTCTGAGGACTGCCCAATAGAAATGTCAGCCTTTTCTTGAAATAATATACAGAGCACATAAACCTAATTTATATTCTGCCTTGTCATTCAATCAGCAATGGTGTGGTTTGTCCCTATCAACAGGCCTGTTGGATTGATATTGGTCACAAAAGGTGCTAAACTCCAAACCTGCCAGATTTGTTTTCTAACAATCGCAATTTTTTTTCTGTTTCTGCCCCAAAAGAGACTCCAAACCTATACTGATCATACACCTCTATTATCCTTACATTTAAAGTATTCTGAACTAGTTCAGTTCAGTTCGTTTATTTGTTTCGAAGGTTAAAAACCATCATAAAAATACACAATAACAACAATACAATACATAATCTCGAATACAAAACTTTCTGAACGACATAACATTGTTTAAAAAGGACATCAAATTTTAAAAGGGATTTTTTGTGAGTAGTAGGACCTAAGTGCCCGTGTGAATCAAAACCCCGTATAAACAATTACATACCTCCAAGGCCCACCTAATTCATCATCCCCTTGTATTTCTAAGTTTAAAAGCAATTTTAAGAAAGCTAATAGTGGCACATAGGGTTCGCATTTCAGTGGCTCTTTGCAGAAACAGTAAAGCAGATTTGGCATGGATTATTTTCGAGTCTTTCAAAACACCTACTAAGAATCTTTGACGCTGTGTTTTATAAAAGGGGCACAATAATACAAAATGAAGGGTGTCCTGCGGAGACCTATTGTCGCAGCCGCAGGCACCCTTCTGCTCAATTGTTGGAGTAAACCCTGATGGATATGCTAAAATATGGTGCAACAAATTGAGCCTAAAACGAGTCATTAAAAACCTCTCATGCTGACTATACATTAAACAGAGGTACGGTTCCATGCCTGCTTCATTAGATACTAGCAAATGAGCAACTGTCGAGGATTTAATAGAGTCCAGCTCCCTCCTCCTGCCATTATATTTATCCAACAGTTGCCCTTGTACTGAGTGTCTAGAATGTATATCCACCGTGGAGGGGTCCAAGAATAGCCTTTGTTCATCTATTTCCCCCAAGGTATCTTTCACATATTTCAGCCAGGGGATTTGAAGGCATTTCTCTTTCGTCAGGCAATCCTGGATGATCTGTCTGGAGAGTTCCGCATTGGGGTTTGTCCAAATTTTGATCCAGGCCAGTATAGGTCTCAGCCTGATCAGGTCAGCTATATAAGTAATTCCCAGCTCTTTGTGTGTTATTGCTGCAGGGATGCTCGGCGGTAGTTTTAACAGTTTTTTCAGAAATTTGTCTTCCTCACTTTGAATTAGTTGAGCATCTCTGAAGCCCCAAACTTCAGCTCCGTAAATGGTCTTTGAAATACTGACTGATCTATACAAAGTCAACACCTGCTCTGGGGACCAACGTCCCATCCGACGGGCAAAATTTAGTATAGATCCATTGGCTGAGACAAGTCTCCTCGCCCTCTCCTCTATCAGAGGGGAGAACTTTAGCTTCTCATCGAATAAAAGTCCTAGATATGGAAATGTTTTAACACTGTCCAAGACATGATCCCCCAGTTTGAAAACAAATTTCTTCTGCGGTTTCTTCCCTACTATCATGACGAAGGATTTTGTCATGTTGACGGAGAGATCCAGTTTCCTCATGAAATCCGCAAAACCCTTGATTAAGAGCTGCAGGCCAACAGCAGTTCGCGCTAGGAGGACCGCGTCATCGGCGTACAAAAGTACTGGCAGGTGACGCTTGCCCACCTTTGGGCAGTCCGTTCCCAGAGCTATCAGATCATTCTCCAGGCCATTTATATAGAGGGAGAACAGGAATGGCGCCAGGATACACCCCTGCCTTACCCCGCCCGAGCACAGGAAGGGATCAGTGCTCACCCCACCCGCACTGTAGCGGACCTTGGCCGTGGTGTTCCAGTGAAGCTCCCTCAAGATGTTAATAAGGTCCGGATCAATTCCCAAGTTGAACATGAGCGACCATAGTTTGGCTCTGTTGACATTGTCAAACGCCGCTGCTAAGTCCATAAACCCCATGTAAATGGTGCCATCAGACGCCATGATGTACTTGGCAGTAAGGAGGTATAAGTTGAGGCACTGATCGCTAGTTGACCTACCAGTTCTGAACCCATACTGGGTGTCCACCAAGATGTTGTGGGTATCAGTCCATTCTAATAGGCGGTTGAGAAGTGCCCTCCCAAGCACCTTGGCAGAAACGTCAATAAGCGAGATAGGTCTGTAGCACTGCGGGCTGTCCCAACAGCCTTTCTTGTAAATCGGGACAATCACCGCAGTAGACCATGATCTCGGCAGACCCGTTTTAATAGCAGCATTCAGTACTCTCGTTACCATTGGGGCCCATAACTCCGTATTGCTAAGAAATAGGTCGGGAGGGGTTCCGTCCGGACCCGGGGCTTTGTTGCGTGTTAGCCCTAGGATTGCTTTAAGGACTTCATCCAGGGATAATTCAAATTTTTCCGCCCTTGACCCCCTCCAGTTTCCATCCCCAATGGCTACCTCCTGTTGATTGTACAAGGATTTGAAATGGGCAATCCATTGTTCCGGCAAAATATTTGAGCTGATGACTGGGGAGTTCTGATCGTGGAAGCTTGGTCTGTTTATGATTTTCCAGAACTGGGCATAATCCTTATTTTCACCGGCCTCTCTTAAATCTGCCCAGACTTCTTTTTGGAGGGTATTTTTCCTGATCTTGACCTGGGTTTTGTAGAGCTGTCTATAACGGGTGATTTCGACCTTGTTCCTAGGAGTCTTTTTTAAACACTGTTTTAGGTCTCTTAGGGCTTTAGAACAGTTAGTCAAACCATCTAGGCGTGGGTAGCTGTTTTGTGGGCTTCTTGGTAGTCAGGAGTTTCTCTACAATTTTGGTTAAAGATTCAAACGCCTCTACAACTCCTCTGTCCTCCATTGTATGGTCTAAGCAGGTCTCTATGTGGGTTTTCCCTTCATCCACTAATTTGACATAAAATTCTCTGGGGTTAATCACTGACCACCTTAGGCGTCTCCCTTGATCTGTTGGTAGGATTTCTGTTTGATGGATCACCCCTAGGTCTTTTCTGATGAAATCGTTCCCTTTAATTTCTGTTAGAATGGGATTTTGGTCGCTGAAGGGGCTCCACTCTGTGCTGGTATTTATGATCTTTTCCCTGGCACAAGCGGATATCATGACATAATCTATTATGGACCCCCCCCCCCCTTTGCCTTTAAATGTCGGTATTGGGGATTCGCCTGTCTTAAGTGCGGTTAGATCCATGATCTGAGTGAGGGCAAAGTTGTCTAATAATTTCATCAAAATAGTACCCTCTTTAGTGTGTGAGAAATGGGGGCCCTTTTCTAAAGGACAAGCTGACCAATCAGGGGTTAAAGGAAGTAGTTTGGGGCATAGGTGGCAATTAAAATCCCCCATTAACAAGACAGTAGGTTCTGGCCCCTTCGTCCTTTGCTCTAGTTCCTCGTTTAAACAGTTTTCCAGCTGCGCTAAAATTGGGAATTTCCCCTCCACCGGGCCAGAGTTATAGAAATTTACAAACAGTAAACTCTCCCCCAAGTGTGAAAGTCTAGCTGCCTGTATATTATCTGATGGACAATCAGTATATGACCAGGAGCCTTTCAGATCTAAGTCCACATATAGTGCTAGACCTCCTTTTGCTCTACCCGATTTTGTGCCTTGTGCGGGTTTAAAAAAACACTTATAACCCTCCAGTTGACATGGGCCCGAGTCCCTCACCCAAGTTTCTTGGAGCGCTATCAGATGAAATTGCTTTATAAATTCTACCCATTCCTTACTTTTTAGTTTGGCTTCCAGCCCTGCGATATTCCAAGATAAGATGGTCAGACCCTCCCTCTTCTCTTTGCCTCTTGTCATGTGGGTTTCTGTTACTCTATCCTCCCCATCTGTTAATGTGTCTGTTTTGGTTATTTCCTTTTCCCCCTGGCCCGGGGTAAGTCTAATTTCCCGGTTAGTATACTCTCCTCGCTCCCCCGTTCACCCCCTATTTCTGGGCCTGGATAGCTACTAGTGGGCACACTTCCTGCGATATCATTTTCTGAGGGTGTAAGTCAATCGATATCCTCTAGTGATTGGAGTGGGGCAAATCTATTTCTCCATTGATGGAAATCCCGCTGAGAATACGGCTGTTCAGGATGGCTTGCTAATCTAGGTCTATATGGGCGCTGTGATCTACCCATCGTCCACCCTCCCTCATCACCCACACGCTTGCTGTTCCGGGTACTTGGGTAAAAATACCCAAGTGGGAGTGCGCAAATCGTGCTGGTTTGATTCCTATTTGCACTCTTCAAGATGTACTCTACCAGACTAGTGTCCGTAAAGTTTGCGACTATATAGTCTCCTCTAATATCTTTGTTTCTCCCCCCGACCCAGTTTGCCCTTCTTGCGCTTGCTATCTCTCCTCGTTCCCCGTTATTTAAGGGTCTGTGGATATTCAGCCACTTCGAAATTTTGGAGATCAATTGGTGGTGTGTTTCTCTCTCGTTGGGCCTATTTTCTGGTACCCCTGCAAATATTATTACAAAGGGGCTCGCCTCGGGGGGTAAGTCTATGTGTGGGGCCTGAGTGTTGGTATTATAGGAGGGATCAGGGTCTGTATAACAGTGGTTGTAATTCCCTTCCCTCTGGCTGCGATCATCTTGTCTCCATTGCATTAGTGGTTGCAGGGGAGGTTTCTCCCTCTGAGAGTTGTTCTCACCTTGGGTTTGTCTCCCTCTGGAGTTGTCATTAGTTCCCCAATTGGGGTTTTGAACAGTTTTAGGGGCCTCGTGAACCTGGACTGTTGCCTGATGCAAGTGGCTGACACAGTTGTTGTTTTGGGTTCTCGTTGTGTTAGCCTTGTCATTTATGGCTACCTCCGATTGTTGGGGGGGGTCTGCGGAGGTTTTTGCGAGTGTGTGCTCTAGTGCCTTGGATTGTTTAGCGAGCTCACACATTATTCTATCCACCTTGCTTACGATAGGCTTTAGTTGGGCTGCTAGAAAGGATTCTAGCTGCTTTTTGATATCTGTGACTACTGACTCGATCCACCCTGGGGGAATGGATTCTACCTGGGAGTTATTTTCTACTAATTTGTAGTCTTGAATGCAAACTGGGGAATTACTTCTTAAGAATGCTCTCCTCTGTCTCTGATAACCCTTGTTTCTCCTCATACGCTTCCTTGTTTTCCGATGGGACGTGTCACTAGATTCAGGGGTTTCTGGCCCTGGGGTTTGTGCACATGGGACGTCCGCTGTGTCATTGTTGATTTGGGATACACTGCCCTGAGTGTTTGAGTTATCAACTAATAGTACGTCTCTAGGGGGTGTTTGAGTGATAACATTGAGATTGGGCGAGGAGGATAAACTTCGTTCCATGCGTTCAATTTCCCCTGTGACTTTTTTTAGCATTAGGTCAATTGCTGTAGGTTTGTTCCCCTTTGCTTGGGCTCCCTCCTTTATTTCCCCCCGTTTTGATTTAGGGGTTGTTTTTTTATGTAACTTGTTCCCAGCCGAGCGTGTATTGGGGTGGGTGGACATCATTTCCTTATCGGCTCCTACTTTATCGCAACCACACTGTGCTGCTTAGGTTTATACCAATCCTCTTGGGTGATGCCGTACAGGTTATGAAGAAAGAAGTATTCAAAAGGCTACAAAGCCCTGTGCAGATTCCCTATGCACTCCGAGCAGTACCTGGGTGATTTTCCCGTGGAGCGGGGGCGCCAAGTAGGGTGGCCCGTCCCGTCCCTCGTCTTCCCCGGACGGCCACAGACGGCCCGCCCTCAGCCCGGCGCCGTCCGCGCTTCCGCGACGCGGAGGAAGCCACGAGTCTTTATGCGCCTCTGGGCGCGCTGACCAGGAAGTGGGCGTCTGGACGCAGGGGTCACTGGGAGCCGTAGTTCCTCTCCACCGCGCTCCGGCTTGATGCTGATACCGGCGGCGGGAGAAGACTAACGGCGTGGCACACCCAGCAACCAGCGTTTACCCCTGTGGCAGGTAGGATCCAATTGAAGTATGCCCCCGCTCCTCAGAGGGAGCCACGAGTCTTTATGCGCCTCCGGGCGCGCTGACCAGGAAGTGGGCGTCTGGACGCAGGGGTCGCTGGGAGCCGTAGTTCCTCTCCACCGCGCTCCGGCTTGATGCTGATACCGGCGGCGGGAGAAGACTAACGGCGTGGCACACCCAGCAACCAGCGTTTACCCCTGTGGCAGGTAGGATCCAATTGAAGTATGCCCCCGCTTCTCAGAGGGAGCCACGAGTCTTTATGCGCCTCCGGGCGCGCTGACCAGGAAGTGGGCGTCTGGACGCAGGGGTCGCTGGGAGCCGTAGTTCCTCTCCACCACGCTCCGGCTTGATGCTGATACCGGCGGCGGGAGAAGACTAACGGCGTGGCACACCCAGCAACCAGCGTTTACCCCTGTGGCAGGTAGGATCCAATTGAAGTATGCCCCCGCTCCTCAGAGGGAGCCACGAGTCTTTATGCGCCTCCGGGCGCGCTGACCAGGAAGTGGGCGTCTGGACGCAGGGGTCGCTGGGAGCCGTAGTTCCTCTCCACCGCGCTCCGGCTTGATGCTGATACCGGCGGCGGGAGAAGACTAATGGCGTGGCACACCCAGCAACCAGATTTTACCCCTGTGGCAGGTAGGATCCAATTGAAGTATGCCCCCGCTCCTCAGAGGGAGCCACGAGTCTTTATGCGCCTCCGGGCGCGCTGACCAGGAAGTGGGCGTCTGGACGCAGGGGTCGCTGGGAGCCGTAGTTCCTCTCCACCGCGCTCCGGCTTGATGCTGATACCGGCGGCGGGAGAAGACTAACGGCGTGGCACACCCAGCAACCAGCGTTTACACCTGTGGCAGGTAGGATCCAATTGAAGTATTCTGAACTAATATCTAGCTCCAGTTTCCCTAGTGAACTTTTTGTGTGTGTGTGGCAGAATAAAAATGCTATCTTGTAGGAAATGTCATACAAAACAAAAATAACAATCTTTGACCTCCAGGTCCTGTATGGCTGTAGGGTACTCATAAAAGGCAGAATTAGCTGGAAAGCAACAGAGCAATAGAAGGGCAAGAATCCAAGGTATGTTCTCAAGAACTTTAATGGACAGGCAGATATATCATGGGCTTTCCGGCAAGTGAATCAGGAGGAAGACCTTCATTTCGATGGATTTGGACATTTCTGTAGCAAGTATGTATTTTGTTGTGTTTCCCTAGAGTTTTGATATTGATATCTGTAAATAAATAAAGGATGTCCCAAATAATATTGTCTGGTTCTGCTATGAGGCTACAGTGACTCTAAAACAATACATTTGGGTACGAGAATCTGCAAATATTATATAAAAATGGATCCTGCACAGATCAGTACAAAAATGAGACTGAAATTCAAAGAGTGTCTGCTTGTAGCAGGGTGTGTAGCCTGACAAAGGTGACCGGTTCAGTCGGAAAATCGATGTGGTTGCCTTAGCTTTCTCGCAAACCAATGTATATGAAAACATCCAATGGGAATGCTGGCTTACCACTCAAGAATTCTGTTTGGGAGAGGAAGACGCCATCTTGATACAGATCCCTTTTTGTGTGAAGCCACGAGTAGCTGTCTACCTAAAGACTCATGAGGGACTGGCAACTAGGGGTGGAATGCGAGTGAAGCCAAAGGAGAATAGAGGATTGTCTTACATGTTTTACGGTCTAGTCTATGCCAAAATTTTGAGGTAAAAGTCATAGTGGTGCCAGCAATTGAAGGGACACCAGAAGAGGATGGGGATCAGGCCATCACCGCTAAGTGATGAAGAAATGGAGTGGGTTCATCCCAATGAATAGCATGGTTAGCCTGGGCACATAAACAATTAATTCTATGTCAGGGTCTGGAGAATGGTATTGTCAGAGTATCCCACTGTGATCTAGGTTTCTTTTCTGCCCACGCCAATGGTATTAACTGTGTTTTCAGCATTGGGGCGTATCCAAGATGGAAATAGGGATGAACGTCTAACAGTGAGCTGCGACCCGCCGCAATCATTTATCAATCCACATCTCCTCACATATCATGACTACAGTGCAGGGTGTCTATACCCTGCTGGAAGAACCGATGGCCATGCAGTGTGACACAGTTTACTGCCCTCTACGAACTTAGATTCTGGGAACAAAACTGAGGGCTGTGTTGCCGACTGTGCCTCGTGACTAGGGGAGGGCAGAGTTCACAGAGTCCCACTAGTTGGAATTCCGCGGAGTCGCAAAAAACTCCTCTGCGCTACGGGAAGAGTTTGCCAGTATGCCTGTTCACATTGTGTTGGGAAGCGGAGTGCGTCCGAACGCTTCAAAACCACATGGGAACAGCACTACGCAGTCCTGAAGTGTGCTCACGTTTTAAATCATGCACGAACAGAACCATGCGGTCCCCATGGAAGCGGCACCTTGTTTTTCTGCTCTCTGTTATGGTGCTGATCTTTAATCTTTTGTTAATCTTTGTCATCATCCTTTATTACTTTTCTACCCCTAATTTAAACTTTTTACACTAGTGTTCATCTTTGTGTTTGCGTATTATAAATTTTTGTTAAAAAAAGATTTGTGCTTTTGTGACTATTTTGACTTTCCTTTCCCTTCTTAGTTTATTATTTCCTCACACACAAACAAAGAAGAAATGCAGGCCTATGGGGAAAGCACACTGGCTGGCTACACAAAATGGCTCCCGGTTCCAGCAGAGTGAGGGGTAGGTCCTCCACCATTGCACGGAGAAGACGCAGCACTAGTCATTACAGTGTCAACACCTGCTGGAATACGCTGACACAGATTTTTTACTCTAATGGAGTTGACCTTCTAGAGTGACAGGTATCACATTTTAGGGTGCTGTATGTGGTCGCTCACTTTCACTACAATTGACCACGCTTGTTAGTGTAGATAGAAATCGATACTGGTCCTGAAGAATTGCCGTCCGATAGACAGTTTGACAAGAAGCATGTAGACTGTTGAGCGCGGTACTCTGTAACATTACTACAGGGACGCGCAATACTTAATTTTAATTAGGCGAGGGGCCATACACATTAACATTGTTCTGATTGGACCCCTACCTCCTATTTTAGCCTCACTTTCCTTTACATCTACACATACTAGTCCCCTCATACACAGTGCACCATATGGCAAGGAATAAAAGATCTCCGCCAAAGAGCGCCTTCATGGGTGCCCGTCGGGTATTGCAGCACCGACCCGACGAGGAGCAGACCCAATTGCAGCACCGACCCGACGAGGAGCAGACCCAATGATGAAGCATGACACCTAGCGTGCTTGGTGTGTGAGGGTCCTAATTCCGACAAGGGGAATTCCCCCCTCTTTCTAGATATTAAATGAGTATCTGCTCGCTTACACAACTTGTTTTATCCTGTCAGGAACTGCATACCCTTTTTGTGTTTATCTGTCGCTGGGCATGTATGCTGGACCTGTTGAAAAAAGCCCTTAGTTTCCCTACATACACAAAATGGCTGCCAGCCATATGGTCACAACAACCAGCAAGGGGGCATGGCCACAAACAAAGAAGAAATGCAGGCCTATGAGGAAAGCACACTGGCTGGCTACACAAAATGGTCGCCAGCCACATGGCGACAACAACCAGCAAGGTGGCATGGCTACAAACAAAGAAGAAATGCAAAACTATGGGAAAGCACACTGGCTGGCTACACAAAATGGCCTCCAGCCACATGGTTACTAGAACCAGCAAGGGGGCATGGCCACAAACAAATATGAAATGCAGGCCTATGTGGAAAGCATAGTGGCTGGCCACACAAAATGGCCACCAGCCATATTGGTTACAACAACAACAAGCAGGAGGCCAGGAAAACAGAACACATAGAGGCCTATGGTGGCACCTGCATACAAAATGGTCCCTCGTCACATGGCATAATGATTCATGAACAACAAAGGCAAATGGTTGCCTATACCAAACGCACACACATACACACTCACAGTGGCCAGACAAAAAAGGCATGGTAGATTAGATTGTTATCTGATCCTGAAATATGTGATCAACTGGCTGTAGAATCGACCTCTCAAAGCCTAGTTGATTTACAATACATTATCCATAAATTACATGAAGCTACGGGTTCTTGAAAGGAGTAGTATAATCTAAACACCTTAAACAGCTATTGTAATCACATTGTTATCGAGTCACTTCATTTGCTGGACTACAATTCCCATTGTTTTGTAGTTCCACAGCAGATCTCGCGGTAATACGTTACTTTACACTTTAGCGGCGAGATTATGTGAGCTGTAATCAACCGGCGATGTCCCCACAATAACAATAATATGTATGGAGATGTTTTGCCGCTGATCAAGATCATCACAGCAAGATCGAGACGCCGACATGCGTGAGTTCAGTCAATACTCGATTCTGACATGTGACGAACTACAATTCCCATTTTTTTGTAGTTCGGTAAAGATCTCGCGAGAAGACGCGACGAAAACAATTGGGAAGCGGGATTACGCGGAGTTGACCGGTACCGCGTCCATTTCTCTAAATCACTTCCTTAAACCCTAAAGCAGCCCTCCCATACACATGGAGATTAATCTCTGCGACGATAGGGTAATCGAAGTAGTTTGGTTTTTACAAAAAACGGACACTCCTCCAGGGCGTTGCCTCCCCCAACCTCAGATACAGTTTGGGGCAACGACGGAGAGGTGAGTGTGGCCACGAGTTCGTGTTCTTCCTAATAAATGGGTTATGATACATGCTCATGTCCCTAGAGCGAAGTTTCAGACATTTTTCTCCATAGCTTTGTCGTATTGAGGGCCCCTGGGTGAGCACAGAAGGGTGGTGGGTGGAGTGAATTTTGCTCTGAGATAGGATATCCACAAGGGACTCCCGCAAGATAGAAAAGTCTAGCTCCTTTTCTGTGTCTGACTTTGGGTTTCCCCTTCTTTTCTTATCCTCAGAGCGTGGCCTCCCTTACTCTGAGCTTGGTCCAGGTGAGGTGAGGTAATTTCCCCTGTCAAGAAGGGTGAGTAAGGGACTATGGTAGTCCTTTTTTAAGATGATTTACACTGTTGAATTTCCAATGTACTTATACCACTATGCATTTTTGTTTTAGGTGATTGATACACCAGCTGACATGGAGGAATAAGAATATATATCCTTTATAATGTCACTGTTTTTGTTTTCCTGATTATTATTTTGAGTGCACCTTCCACTAGCAGTAGCGAAAGTTTTTAAGAACATAGGCCCTGAAGAAAGCCAAGGGAGTTAATCCCCGACCTGGCAGAAACATGTCGGCCCCTAAGCAGTCATTTGTTTACACTGTGATTTTGCACTGTTCTGGTTTTTAAACAGAAAGAGGCTTACAGACATTAAAGTTTTCTTACTGTGAGTCCTCTATTCTTTTTTAACTTCACGTTTCTTACACTTTCACTTTTTGCACTGCACTTGATTCCATTTAGTGATCCCACGCATGGCCAGCATGTTATTGTGGGTTTGACCCCAGTCCTGTCAGGCGGTTCTGGAATTAGTCTCAAATGATCTAGAGACAATCCAGTCCTGTACTGTGGATGGCCAGATGAGAAAATTAGATCACTAACAAGAATTTTGATGGTAATCCATCTCTGGATCTTGGGTCTCACCTATCTTTGCTGGTGGTCATATGCGTTGGTTTGTAAACTCTGTAAGTTGACTATGTGATTATTAATTCTAGTACTTTTATGACTAAATAGATCAGTATAGTCCTTAGAGCACTGCTGTCTCTTTTGCGATTTCAGAGCCCCAGGTTTTTGTGTATTTAAATAAAAAATAAAAAAGGCATGGTAACAGAGAGAACACAGCATTGATTCACCAATGCCAAAAACTAAAATGAACTGGGCTAAAAATGTTCACTTACTCCAAAGGCATTAACCCACCTAAACACTGCAGAGGAAAAAACACAGAAAACCCACATTTTGCATTTTAATCCAATGCCACCCATGACCTAAATGATCTTTCAGTTCTACAGAGAAAACAGATGTTTCATGCACTCATGAAGAGTACTGGGCTTACTGGCTGGAAGGCCCAAGGCAAACTAGACCACATGGAGAATTAAATCAATCAATATTGCAACCTTATTAAAAAACACAGAGAAGAAAATGTACTGAACTGTGCAATATTTTTCCTTTGCAAATGAAGAAATATTTCATGCACGAAAAAACTAGGCCCCTACTAAAACTGCAGGCCACCCACCACAATAAATTTAAAAAATAAAATAAAAGTACAAATAAATCCAGGTGCATGCCCAGAGTCAAACAAACAACACTCTTATAAACCAGCTTTTCAACTTACTTTTGATATCTCAAAGACTTTAAATCCAATGATCTGATCCTTCCAGCTCCAAATCCCAATGAAGAGGGACAAAGCACTGGGAGGAACCTACTGGGCAGGAACAGGACGTTAGAGTCTCTGGGTCATTCCTTCTGCTCCTCGCACAAAAAAACAACTCTAACGGCTAGTTTTTGAAGAAAACCCACTCCAAAGGCATCTCAACTGCATTTTCAAGAAAAAAATCTTCTTGACTGCTTTGATTGTGATCGCGATCGGCTCTAGAAAAAAGTCTTGCAGGTGCTCTCTAGCGGCGTGAGAAGTCTTGTGCGTGCTCGCAAGCGGCCTGAGAATCTTGGTGCGCACAGTTGAGCACCAAAAGAAAACTCGAGCACACACATGTAAACAATACTCAGTTTCTCGCCCGAATGGCGGCAAACAGGAATACCGCGTTTCTCCGCAGAGTGCCCGAGTTCAGCAAACTCCGCAAGGGGTCATTGTCCCCTTCACTCTCTGGAGCTGTCTGTGCCCAGGCCTTAAGGGATCTAATCAACTCTTCAACAAACAGTGGAGGAGTACCCCCTCTGGGTCAAAAAGATTTTATACTTTGAAGAGATTCCTTCAGTATCGGGAGCTTAAGGCTCTGGTTTTAGCAAAAGATTGCCCCAACCTTTTTTTTAAAAGGACAGTCATAGTCCTTATAGAAGACCCCTCATTCACCAACCTAGTTGGTGACATGCTTCATCATTGGGGTCCCACCCCATAGGCCGAGTGCCTATAGGGTGTGCTGCGACACCTGATTACAGTGGAGCGGGTTTTTTTGATTTTTATATGTGCAAATGGTAATTGTGACAAGTGTGTTAAAAAGGGTTCAAGTCTACTCACACCAAGAATTTATTCTGGAGTGCTTGGACCCTATTAAAATTATATGTTGCACCAGTGCCTAATTAGGTAGGGTTAGGTGCTACGAGACGTGTGAAAAAAAGAATAAAAATAGCGTAGTGTGCTATGTGAATTATTTACAAGTTAAAATAGGTCTACATGTTTCAACCATTGATAGTATTATGTGGTTTTCGTCAGGACCGTGTTGTTTGAATGGGGTGGTACACACACGCTAAGGAGTGTCCAGTCCTCATCCAAAAACAGACCATAAATAGTGGTCTGATGTTAAAAAAGTGCTTTTTCCTGAATTCAGGAGAAAAACACTCGAAGCTGCAATTTGCGCTTCATGGGCATCGAGTTGGCCAAGACTGCAGGTATCCGTTACCACGGGGCATTTCCGAGTGCGGAACCAAGTAGGTTGAGAAGCCTGACGAGCAGAAGCCGCAAGTAATGGTGAGTGAGGGGTCTTCTATAAGGACTATGACTGTCCTTTTAAAAAAAAGGTTGGGGCAATCTTTTGCTAAAACCAGAGCCTTAAGCTCCCGATACTGAAGGAATCTCTTCAAAGTATAAAATCTTTTTGACCCAGAGGGGGTACTCCTCCACTGTTTGTTGAATTCTAGTTTAGGGGACCAGGAGTTCCCACCACACATAATACTGTGCAAACTTCCCTTACTCTCCTTTCTGTTATACACATCTAATCAACTCTGCCTTCCTAATTTTATTGAGAGCAGGTATCCCCCTAGACCAGAGTTCTTCAATCTGTGGGGTTTGCCCCCATGGGGTGGGGGGGGGCACAACACCATGTCAGGGGGGGCATGCACTCCACCCTAAAATGTCACCTTTCATTGTTTCCCACTGTCCTACGTCGCAAGTACGTTTGTTTCCTGTATTTCTTCACCCATTACAAATGAGGCTTTTGGATTGGAGAACAGCAGCCAATCAGCACATATGCACATCACCACTGATGTTCCACCAAAGAGGTAGACAGCACCATAGATGGCAGGAAGTGCAGCGAAATTTACGTGCACAAAGCTCCTGCATACGACTACCTTTTGGTAGTGTGACGCTTCTTCACTCCTGCTGTTTGCCCCATGTTTGCTGCCTTTTCTTCTTAGGTTGCTGTCCTGTGCTTGCTGCCTCGCTGTGAAGGATCTCACCTCAGAGCATTTTAAATCACTAACAGGTAAGTGAAAGTGAACAGACAGTCCTTGTTTCCAGGGCATCTGCTTGCCTGAAAGAAGTCTGTTCACTTTCATTTTCACAGCACAGTGAACTTCGCATACAACCTGTATCTTATTTTTGACTGTCTCTCTTAATCTCTGCCCCTTTCTTTAGTTCTATCTTTTATTTATTTGGGAGTTTTATAACTCCCTGCCAGTAAACGTTTGGTTACTTCACTGGGAAGATATTATTTAAGCCTCGCACTTTCAGGCATAAAACACCCCAGTTTAAGCCCCCTACAACATCCATTGTTTTTTAGGTTTAGCACCCTAGTCTAACCTCAGCATCCCAGGCCCTCCCCTCGATATGGTGCAGGGTTGACCTTTTCAGTGAGCCCCTTTCTCCAACCTTCGCAATCCTATAGATATGGGACAGACTTGGCATCTAGAGCCAGAGCACCCCTAAATACAGCAACCTACTAATATGTACCACCCAGGGCACCCTTCTATATGTGGTTTACACCTGACATTTTTAGGCACTGCAGCTAGGAATTAATCTCCACAGACACTGGGTATCCTCTTGCCTATTATATTTTCAAACGTGTATCCTTCAGAAGAAAATCACTAACATTATGGCAAAAATGCAGGGTCTAGAGCACCACAGAAGTAGGAAGTTCTTGTTCATCAGATGTGTAGAATAAAGCCATCAGCCTCAAATTCTATCTCAAAGATGAACTCGCCACAATCACTACCCCAGAGGAGCGACCTACTTCACCTGATCCCCGAAACCCCAGCCACTACCATTGTCCCAAAGAAGACTCCTGCCTCACTCCCAGGTCCAGGGAACACGGACATCTTAAGGATTTTGGGGACCCTGGACCAAACGTACTTTGGGGGCCCTGTTCGGAACAGCTTTGAATTTTATGATCCAGTTTCAGCTCTTTCATGACCTCTTTGGCCTGCCCACTGACAGTTCACAGGCACACTGGTCCAAATTCTAAATGTGTTGACATTTAATATTCAGGGATAGTGACGTGTGTATTCAATATTATAACACAGCATTAGCTTACTAATATTACTGCAAATAATCTCTCTTACGCCTTCCCATTCCTGGTATGTGCAGCTCTGTTTTGTTCTAAAAGAAACCTTTTTTATGAGTGTTGCATGAAACCTAAACACATTTGTCTGCACCATTTCTGTAGTAGACTCTCACACATCACCACAGTAAAAATAAATTAAAGAAAAATGCTATTTAAGACAATCTGTTTAAGAATGATTCAAGATCGTGAGGGTAAGACTCTCTCCAGAACAGTGCTGGATCGATCATAAAGGCTTGTGCCCTGGGCAAGAGCCTACTTTGCCCAGGTCTTAAAACATCTCTGACAGAGAAGACACCTGCTACAACCTGTGGATGAAATAAACTGCTTACCTCGCCCCCTCAATGCCTGGCAGAGGGAGTCAACCCCTTTCTTTCACAGAGAGAGAAGCTGTGATAGGATGAGCAGTGCAGGAATGGGGAGTTTTATTCAGGGAGGTGAGAATGTGGCAGTGCTGCTTAGGATGGCCAGTGTTGAAATTGTTTTTTTTATGCCACTGGACTTCTCAGGGTAGAGCATGGTCTTTGAATGGTACTCATTTTATTGACCACAGAAGTTTCTTTGAGGAGGCTTTGCAAGAATGCAAGAATTAGGACCAGAACCAGTAACAATTTGCATACATTTTATCTTGGAAAATGTAGTTTTGAACTGTGTAATAATCCTCTGTCATTTAACCGCACTAACTCGCAAACCTGCAGTTTACTAAACACTTTTACTCTGTTTAACTTTATTTGCCGGATATGGCCTGGGAAATGCCGATGACGGTCGATTATGTAGTGTACCAGAATCCATAGTTTTTTGTCAGGTGGTGGGGGGGCACCATCTAAAATAATTCAGCATGGGAGCTCAACCTAAAAAAGTTTGAAGATCGTCGGCCCTAGACCGACACTAAACCCTAAGCTCAGCCAATGTGAGTTTAGTCCGGTTAGAAAAATATAGCTCCATGGTATCTCTAGTTTTGGGTCACAAAATCTTTACAAATCAAATATAGAACACATTTTTAAAAATCGAGAACTACGGATTAAAAATCAGTTTAGTCCAAATTTCGAAAATTCTAAAATCAAATGTTGTGTTCTAAGTCAATTTAGAGGATTTTTAGAGAGCTTAACTTAATTTACTGTATGGTGTAATTTAAACATAAGTACGTATTCTCACCCCTGGACACCAAATGTTGGGAGTTGGATCATTCGTAGTAATAAGTAGGGACCTACCACTAGTATTAAGGCCATATTCACGATAAAAGGTCCATTCAGGTCTCAATAAATTATGCAACTAGCAGGTATGCTTAACTTGGGAGACAGGTGTGTAAAACTTTCAAAAACACCAATACATTAAATAAGTGAGACACAACACACAATAAAAATCCAACACCAATTTATAAAAATAGAGTATATTTTTATGAACAGACACCAAAACAATAAAAATCCAATGTAGAGATACAGGGAGAAAACTAGCGCTTGGAAGCAAATAGCGCTCAAAGGGTTAAAAAAAGGTTGCGCTGATACGGGACAAAGTCCAGAGTTCATCTCACCCATGATGTAACACTTTTACACTAACTTCCAGAAATGTTTTTTGATCCTGGACAGTGGTCCACAGCCCCAGCCAAGGGTTCAGATGCACTCGTTTGACTCTTGGGTTCTGGGACTACAACTTCCAAAATTGCAACTGGTCAGTTTATGGAGTTTATTTACAAATAATTTTCCAAGCTTTTCCAAACTTCTGGATTATCTTCCAGAAAGTCTCCTTGAGGGTTCAAAGTGTCCACAACACCAATCCAGGGGTTTAGAAGCTCTGAGATGGTACTTGGGTTGTTGAGACTACAATTCCCACAATGCACCTGCCAAGTCATTAAAAGACCACTGGATGCACTACAGGCTGGGGACGTCTTGGTGGAGGGGCTAACTGAGCAGATGGGCTCAGTTAGTCTGTAGCTTGCAGGAAACCCCTGCTTAATCCTTCTTGAAGGAATCAATCAATCAATCAATCAGATTTATATAACGCGCTACTCACCCGCTAGGGTCTCAAGGCGCTGGGGGGGAGGGGACCGTTACTGCTCAAAAAGCCAGGTCTTGAGTTGCTTCCTGAAGGAGAGATGGTCCTGGGTCAGCCGTAGGTGGATGGGGAGGGAGTTCCATGTCTTGGCCGCCAGGTAGGAGAAGGATCTTCCTCCGGCGGTGGCTCTGCAAATGCGTGGTACGGTGGCGAGGCCGAGGCCGAGGCTGGTCGATCGCAGCTGGCGGGTGGGTGTGTAGAAGGTGAGGCGGTTGTTGAGGTACTTGGGGCCCAGGTCGTGGAGAGGTTTGTGTGCGTGGGTGAGGAGTCTGAACGAGATCCTCTTTCTGACAGGGAGCCAGTGCAGGTCTCTCAGGTGTGCGGAGATGTGGTTGTGGCGGGGGATGTCCAGGACGAGTCGTGCGGAGGCGTTGTGTATGCGCTGGAGTCTTTACTGTAGTTTGGCTGTGGTTCCCGCGTAGAGGGTGTTCCCGTAGTCCGGTCGGCTGGTGACTAGTGCCTGGGTGACCATCTTCCTAATTTCGGTGGGGATCCATCGAAAGATCTTACGGAGCATGTGCAGGGTGTTGAAAAAGGATGACGAGACGGCGTTGACTTGTTTGGTCATCGAGAGGGAGGAGTCCAGGATGAAGCCCAGGTTTCGTGCGTGGTCCGTTGGCTTGGGGGTGGTGCCCAGGGCAGGGGGCCACCAGGAGTCGTCCCAGGCGGAGGGGGATGATCCCAGGATGAGGACTTCCGTCTTGTCTGAGTTCAGTTTCAGGCGGCTGTTCTTCATCCACTCGGCGACGTCTTTCATTCCTTGAAAAATAGGTATTGTCCCCGAGCACAATTTCACAAATGACAATATTTTATAAAGAAAAAAGAGGAAAAGCCAAATCAAAGTCTTTGCTTTCCAAAGTTCTTTAGCAGTCTTTTTTATTTTCTTTTTTCTTTTTTCTTCAAATGGTTAGAAGTTCATCATTCCATATTTCATAAGTCATACAGTACACAACGAGCGTAGCCAAAAAACAATGCCAACACGTGTTTGGTCACGGGAACAGTCACCCAATGACTTCTTCAGGGCTATAAAAAGAATTCCGTCATAGATATATCGATGTTGTTCGAGATATTTTCACCTTCTTATGGTTTTAAGAGTACTCAAAAAGGGCTCCATAGATCAAGGTTTTCACAGAAGCAATAAAAGTTTTTTATATCGGGAGAGTGCTCCCATTCTCTTCACGTCAAATTCGTTCATTCCTTCGTGTAGGCTGGCTCTGGCGGGGTCGTTGGTGAGGGAGAGGATCAGCTGGGTGTCATCAGCGTAGGAGATGATGTTAAGGTTGTGTTGGCGTGCGATGGCTGCGAGGGGGCTCATGTAGACGTTGAAGAGGGTGGGGCTGAGTGATGATCCTTGAGGTACGCCGCAGATGACTTCGGTGGCCGCGGATCGGAACAGGGGGAGGCGGACTCTCTGGGTTCTTCCGGCGAGGAACGAGATGATCCAGTCCAGTGTCTTCTCTTGGATTCCGGTGTTGCTGAGGCGCTGTATTAGTGTGCGGTGGCAAACTGTGTCGAACGCTGCAGAGAGGTCCAGGAGGATGAGGGCAGCAGTTTCCCCGTTGTCGAGCATGGATCTGATGTCGTCGGTGGCTGCGATGAGGGCGGTTTCGGTGCTGTGGTTGGCTCGGAAACCGGACTGTGAGGGGTCGAGGGATCAGTTTGTCTCGAGGAAGGCGGCGAGCTGTTTGTTGACGGTCTTCTAGATGACTTTGGCAGGAAAAGGGAGGAGCGAGATGGGGCGGACGTTCTTGAGGTCGGTGGGGTCTGCTGTCGGTTTCTTCAGGAGGGCGCTGAGCTCGGCATGCTTTCAGTTCTCTGGTAAGGTGGCGGTGGTGAAGGAGATGTTGATGATGTCTCGGAGTTGGGGTGCGATGATGGCGTCGGCCTTGTTGAAGACGTGGTGGGGGCAGGGGTCGGTGGGGGATCCGAAGTGGATGGTGTTCATCGTGCGGGTGGTGTCTTCGGTGCTGACCGGGGTCCAGTTGCAGAGGGTGGTGGTGGGGGGCGTTGGTTCGGTGGTTGGGTGCGTGGTCTGTGTGCCGAAGCTGTTGTGTATGTCGGCGATCTTGCTGTGGAAGAATGAGGCGAGTGAGTCGCAGAGGTCTTGCGAGGGTGTGATGTCGTTGTTTCCGGCGCTGGGGTTGGAGAGCTCTTTGATGATGCTGAAGAGTTCCTTGCTGTTGTGGGTGTTGTTGTCCAGTCGTTTTTTGAATGTTGTTCTTTTGGTGTTGCGGATCAGCTGGTGGTGTATGCGGGTGGCGTTCTTGAGGGCTGTCATGTTTTCTGTAGTCTGGTCGTGGCGCCATGTCTTTTCGAGGGTGCGGCAGTTTTTCTTGGAAGCTTTGAGTTCGTTGGTGAACCACGGGGCTTTCTTGCTGCCGGGTCTGCTGGGTGGGTTCTTCACAGGTGTGAGGTCGTCGGCGCAGTTGGTGAGCCATTGAGTGAAGTTGCGGGCTGCTTCGTTGGGGTCCGTTGCGTTGGCGGGAGGGTTCTGGCTGAGGGAGGTGGTGAGCTGGTCGGCTGTGATCTTGCTCCAGCTCCTGCGGGGAACCTGCTGTGGGTGGTGGTGGGTGGTGGTTCTCCTGAAGTTGAAGTGGACGCAGCTGTGATCAGTCCAATGAAGTCCGATGGAGTGGCTGAAGGAGATGTGCTTGCTGGAGGAGAAGACGGGGTCAAGCGTGTGGCCGGCGTAGTGGGTGGGGGTGTTCACCAGTTGCTTGAGTCCGAGGTTGGCGAGGTTGTCCAGCAGGGCGGCAGTGTTGCGGTCATTGTTGTTCGCAAGGTGGAAGTTGAGGTCCCCTAGGAAGATGTAGTCAGAGGAGGTGAGGGCGTGCGGGCTGATGAAGTCTGCGATGGCTTCGCTGAATTGTGTGCGTGGTCCCGGGGGTCTGTAGATGAGAGTGCCTCTGAGGGTGGTCTTGGGGTCGGTGTGTATCTGGAAGTGAAGGTGCTCGGCGGCGGTAAGGGTGTCGTCGGAGTTGGTCTTGATGCGGATGGTGTTCCTGTGGACGATGGCGATGCCTCCTCCGGTCTGGTTAACGCGATCCCTCCGGGTGATCTTGTATTCGTCCGGGATGGCTATGGCGATGTCAGGGGCTGATGAGGCGTTCATCCAGGTTTCCGAGAGGAAGGCGACGTCTGGTGATGTTGTGTCAAGCAGGTTCCAGAGTTCGACGGCGTGTCTGTGGACGGAGCGGGTGTTGAGCAGGATGCACTTGAGGTGGTTGTTGCTGGTGCTCGGCTTGGCAGGTGCGGTGCAGGTTCGGAGGCAGGTGAATTGGCAGGCTTGGCAGGTGAAGGGTCCGTGGGTTCGTTTCGGGGTGGCTTGGTAGCAGGCGGGGTTCCGGCCGGGGTTGAGTGCATTGAGGGTGGCGGCGTCATAAGTCTGTCGTATGGGCTGGCGTCGTCGGGGACCAGGGGTCCTGGCGCTGGGCGCGGTCCGGGCGCGGACGGGTGTAGACGGGCTTGCCTTTGGCGCACCATCAGCGTGCCCGCTGCGCCTACGCGTGGACTCCGCCATAAATGCCAAAGTGGGAGGGAGGAGCAGCTTGGAGGCGGGAGCGGGCGGCGAATGGGAAGGGAGGGGAGGATACAGAAAATAAAAGGGGGCAGGTCGCAGGGGAGCAGCAGCGGGGATCGGGGAGCGGGGGGGGTGCACAGGCCTGAAACGGTCTCAAGGGGCGGCGAGGGTGAGAAAAAGCACAATCACGGTAACAGAGGCAGAAATAGCAGTTACGGGGCAACAGCACAATTACAGGGCACAAAATACAAATACCAATTCAAAATACAGGAGGCACAAAATACTGGAAGCAGAGGATGCGAACTCGCGGCAGTAGCGGTGATAGCCTGAGCGCACTCACAAGGAGCCAAAGTCCTTAGGCTGCAAACCTTTGTAGTTTCTTCTCCTTGTAGTATCAGGCAGCAGAATGGAGTTGCCATGCAGCTATTCCATAGTTGTGCAGTGTTCCTGGGTGTCATGCGGGAGAAGCCCATGAACAGTGGGATGCAGGGTGCCACCCAGGTGTATGATCACTCCCTCCAAAGTGTGGCATATTCTTGTCTCAGAAAGTACTATTCTTCCAAAATTCAAAATGGAGAAAGACGCTCCTTGGAGGTTAGAGCAGGCTAAACCAAACCACTGGTGTGGCTAAGTTTCCTTAACACTCCCAGTCCATCATCTTCCATAACCTAATTACAGGGGCTCCTGTGTGGCTGGATGTGGGGGTGAGCCTGTACTGATCTGTGTCATTCTCTCTTTGAAGACCAGTCTGGCTACTCAACCCCAATCTTGCCTGTTGCTTCTGCCACAGCAGTTCGCCACCCACAGGAAATTCTTTGTCTCTCTAGCAGGCCACTTCACCATTCATTAAGACAGCTTGACTCAGCCTGGCAGAGGCTAGCCAATCAGGAGAGGGTAGCTGGATAGCTGGAGTTGGCTTATAGAAAATAAAGTTAATAACTTCTGTTCTGTGATAGTTATTATAAATCTAACAGTGGCAGGTTAGCGGATTTATCATAACTAACATTTTGATACCTTGAATGATATTTTATCTTGCTCATGTCAATATTTATATTTGAATAAAATATTCCCATATCAGTCTATGCAGGTATTAGCTACAATGGAGGAAAACGGAATTTGTCAGTTTCCCCACACCAGGGCCAATAAAACATATTTTATAATACCCGTGTTTATAGTTACATTGCACCCTACCCCTGGGGCACCAATTGGAAACTTTAGGGACAACTTATATGGAAAAATAGGGTAGACTACTATTTTGGAAGTACCTTTAATTCCAAAGTCGAATTTACATATAATTTCATTTTAAAGACAGACTGAAAAGCAGGGCTGTCTGTAAAATGACAGCAGGTAACACATTTTAAAACCTTGAATGACATGTTGAGCTCCTTCCTAACAATATTTATTCTTAATAAAATATTCCAATGTTAGCCTATGGAGCTAGTTATCTACAAAGGGGGAAAACAAATTTGGCAGTTTTTCTCCCACCAGGATTTATAAAACATATTTTATAATGTTCCTGCGTATAGTTACATGGCACACTAACCCTGTGGCACCTAGACCTTAGGGGTGACCTACATGTAACAATAAGGTAGATTACTACTTTAAAAGTACCTTTAATTCCAAAGTCATAGTTGATTTACTTTTAAAGACAGTTTGCAAAGCAGGGCTGCCATTAAAACCATGACAGCAGGCAACACAACAGTGCACACTCCAGTGCAGGAACTCTACTGAGCCTCTATTATATGCTAGAGACGGATAGGTAGTATGAATCCCCCTTGACTTGTTATATACTAGGGACTTAAAGGGATCTCTCATTGCCAATTGTAATTATAAGCAATTACCATATACTTTTACTCACAGAACAGACCCCAGATCTGGTTAGCAGAACCCACGGCGCAGTCAAAGTCAAACAATTAGCACCTAGTAGTCAAAATGGGGACAAAAATGAGGGGTCACTGCAAACAGGTTGTGATTTCTCACAATGCACAATTACAGGAGGGGAGGAACAAGGCAGCCGCCAGCTGAACGGCCGCGGCTCGGCTCCCTCCTCTTGGGGATTGCATAAAACTATAATGAGTTCTTGCTAAAATTTTAAGTGAAAAAGTTGGTCGCTGACGGAGTTTGCCCCCCACCCGTTTCCCCTCCTTACTATCCCAATATGTTGCTGGAGCGGGCTTTTTTCTGGTCATCTAGGCTGTTGATTATGGGGGACGTGCAGAGCAGTGCGGCTGGAGCCGGCGAGGTGGGCGGCGGTTGGCGCTGGAAGGAGGCGGCTCTGTTCCTGTTCCGGGTTGTAAGGAGCAGAGTCGGTGGTGGCGGTGATTTGTGGGGACTGCAGGGGTGAGGGCGAGGGAGAGCGTGAGAAGCTGAGGGTCCCACGAAGTTGAGTCCAGCTTCAAGGTAGGGGGGTCAATATCCCTGTTTTTTGTTTCCTTCTAAGGGCACTATTTGCGGTACCAGAGAGGAGCAGATCTATTTAGGACCCGGGGAAGTCAACACGGACGTGTTAGGGAAATGTATGGATATTGAAGGAGCGACTAGTGGGAGTTTTGGAAGCCTTAGAGACACGGAGGTAGCAGAGCCCAAGGGGACACAGGCGTCTAAAGTGAATAGATATACCCTTTGTGCTAGGTCTGTCTTTGACCCCACCAACGAAACTCCGGGTTATCCCCCTCGCGTTTCACCCCCAGTTTCTGAAATAAAGACCCGCACCAGGCAGAGCAAAGCCAAAGTGAGTCATCCTAATGAGGACATTGAGCTTAAGGCCAGGAAGGGAGATATCGGCAGAAGAAAGGGTAAGGGCAAGAAGGGGTCTACCCCAAAATAAAAGTTACCCCATCGCTTAAATCTTTTTAGAAAGTTATGGCTACTACCTCAACTTCCATATCATCCCTTCAACCAATCTCATCTGATAATACCTTAGAAAACAAAAACCAGGGAGACTCTCTGGGGGCTGGCAGCATCTCAAACCCCGTAAAGGAAAGGGATAGGGATACGGTTTTACAAGAGGATTCAGCCCTGAGCACGATAAATTCAGCAGTGAGCCTGGCAAACAGATATTCAGTATTGGCAAGTAACAATGAGGAGATTCCTCCTATGGAGTCATCTGAGGCTCATAACTCAGCACTAAACTCAGTACATCTGGGCGTAGCAGCAACAGCGGATAATACTATAGGTCCCGCAGGTAAATGTGATGCACCATCACACTCTTTGGTGGACATACTCCTTGCAATGAAAGCAGAGATGACTAATAGATTTTTAGTCTCGGAAGCCAATCAGGCAGCAATCCAAGCCTCTTGCGAAGTTTTAACTAAAAGGCTGGATGAGGTGACCCTGAGAACTGAGGCCATCGAGGTGGAAATCCCCAAGATCAACGACTCCATGCGTTCCACAGAAGCAGAAGTAGCAAAATTATCGGCTCAGAACAAAGAACTAAATGAAGATCTTGAGCGTTTAGAAAACCACTCTCGACGGAACAACCTAAGGCTTTTGAATGTTCCTGAAGCCCTGGAGGGGTCTGACATCAAGGGGTTTGTAATATCTGTGTTAAGGAGGACAGTTCTAAAAGGAGCCCCAGAAGTGGATCTAGCGCATGATATCCAAAGAGTAAATCGTGATCCTTTTAGGAGAAACCCCGCCAACACAAAAGCCAAGAAAGATTCTGGTTAACTTTTTGACATATTCTGTAAAGGAACAGATCTTGTCCTCTGCCTTAAAAGAAAGCTCCATAACTTTTAACAGCTCCAACCCTTTCTCTTTTCAAATTAGATCAGATATTTCCCATACCACTGCAACTAGACAATGGGAGTTGGGGAAAAGGTTGGAGGAGCTGAATAGTATTGGGGCAAAGGAGCAGTTGAAGTTCCCAGCTGCACTCCGTGTGATGTGGAACAATAAAATGCATCAAATAAAATCAGGAGAAGAAGCCAATGCTCTTATTGTTAAAATTAATGATGAGCGGGGAGGCAAGCAGGGGTGGAGGTGAGCAAGCGAGCATAAATTCTAGTTGCTATGGAAAGGTATGTTTTCAGTTCGAACTCAGTTAAGTTTAACGTTATTTTATTTGGTACCCGGGGGGTGGGGGGGGAGAGCCGAATAGGCTTTTGCCTATTGGAAGGGCGGGTTCCTCATGGGAAGACAGGGCACAGGGGTTCTGGGGTGGGGGGGCACTTGGGTGGGGAGCAGTGGGTAAAAAAAGGAAGAAAACAACCTCATCTTACCTTAAGGCCAAGAATATACTGGTAAATATGGTAATAGCCATACAGGTAGACCATGTGAATGGCAGGTAATCAGGATCTATGGGGTAGAATGACCATCTTTATCTCCTGGAATGTGAATGGGTTGAGAGAGGCAAAGGATCATTTTTAAATATTTGGAACTATCTACTGCACAAGTATGCTTACTACAAGAGACGCATCTGAGCGTCACAGAAAGTTGTAAAAGTTTTTCCAAGGTTCCTTGGATTAAATGTTTTAGTGTGTCACATCAGACGTCTCATAGTAGAGGTGTGGCAATTTTGATAAAGCATGGTGCCCCGTGTTCTATAGAAAAGTCACATTCAGATTCCTCTGGGATATGGATATGGAGCACATTTGAGAAAGTGACCTTAGTGTGTGTTTCATTCTATGGCCCAAATGTAGACGACCCAACCTATTTATGTAAGCTGCAGTCAGTATTGACTTTGGAGTACCCTCCCTATGTTGTAGGTGGGGATTTTAATGTTTTGTTAGATCCCTCTAAGGATAGGTCTAATTTGAGCCACTATATAGGAGCCCAAAGATATGTCGGGCATTTGTGAACATGTTGCAAGACCTGGATCTGGTGGATGTATGGAGGGCCCAGAAATGGGACCAACAGGGGTTCACATTCTATAGCAAAAAGTACAACCACTCCTCTAGGAATGACTATATATTTACAGATAGATCGTTTTTTAATAACCTTGAGGGGATTTTTGTTAGTCCAAGCCACCTCTCATATCACGAATCAGTGGGATTTTCATGCCAGAATAAAGGGTCACAGACACAGCGCAGATGGACGTTGGATAGGGCCAAGCTTCTGGACTCAGTAGTTATAGAGGCCGTAAAGTTATCCTCCTCAGTTTTTTTCCCCTTAAATATGGGATCCACAACTATGGATTTCATTTGGGATGCATATAAGGCCAATTTAAAGGGAACGTTTCATGCCGGTTTTTGCTCTAGAAATAGAGCTAAGGCCTGGGTATTGGAAAACATTGAGGTGAAAATAAGCCAGTTGGAGAAGGAACGGAATAGATTAGACTGGGACTCTGTGCATTGTGCTCAAGTCTTGAAGGAGTTGGATGAGGCAAGACATGAATAAGGGGGAAACCAGAGGCCAGGTGTAGAGCACAATAGAACACTAGAAACATGCAAAATTTCAAGTATGGGGAGAAAGCTGGAGCTCTATTGGCATGGAAAGCCAGATCTGACCGCACTAGGAATTATATTAAAGAACTGGTGGTAAATAGTAATGGGGAAACATCAAGTAGCAATGAGGACATCCAAGCTTGTCTTCTTTCACTCTTTTCAGACCTCTATAGAGAGGACTTGGCCCCATCCCTGAGTTCCATCCGCTCTTGGTTGAGCAATAAACTATTGCCCTCCCTTTCGGAGGAAAGTAGAAATAACCTAGATGCCCCCTATATGTTGGTGGAAATAACCGAGCAAATTAAAAAATCTAAGGGTAAAAAAGCTGCAGGCTCGGATTCACTTCAGAGTGAAGTATATAAATTGCTCGCAGACGAGTTGATCTCTGTAATGAGTACAGTTTTCAACTCCGTCTATTGTCCCAATGGCAGAGTCTCTGAGTCCTGGAAAGAGGCAATAATTGTACTAATCTTGAAGCCAGGTAAGGACCCACGTAAGGCTGATTCATATTGTCCAATCTCCCTGCTAAACGCCGATTATAAGATCTTTATGTGCATTTTGGCGGGGAGATTGGCAAAACTGGTCCCCAAGTTGGTGCATATGGATCAAAAGGGTTTTGTGGCAGGAAGATACATCCAGGAGCAGACTCAGCTGTTGATTGGCAATATAGATCTAACCATCCAGAGATCTGCTCCCTTGGCCGTGGTGGTGTTGGACGCGGCGAAGGCATATGATAGAGTCTGCTGGGTGTATCTTTGGGAGGTGCTGGAGGTCATGGGTTTTGGTCCTATTTTTATCCAGACCCGGCGGAATTGTTATCAGGGGGCCTCAGCTCGGATACTTTTAAATGGTCTATTAACGTCGAGCTTTAATATTCAGATAGGAACCAGGCAGGGGTGCCCGATTTCGCCCCTCTTGTTCAATATTTATATAGAACCCCTGGCGCAAGCCCTAAGATTGGATGATTCGATCTATCCATTTAGATCCGAACAATAATGGTCTAAAATTGCTCTCTACGCGGATGACTTGATATTATATACCAGTGATCCCGAGAGGGTGATTCCCCAGGTTGAGAGGGTGTTGGTTGGATTTGGGTCTCTGACGGGCTATTCAGTCAATAAATCAAAGACGGAGGCAATGTGCTGGAACCTGGATTAGTGGTCAGGAGCAGTCAGCTCAGAGTTTAGATATCTGGGGGTTTATATTGTAAAAGATCTCGATAAAATTCCCCAGATTAACCTCAATAGAGTGATTAAAGATATAGATTGTCCTTTTAATAGATGGAGGAATCCCCCTTTAACCATTTACGGGAAAATCAATCTGGTAAAGATGGTCATTCTTCCCAAGCTCTCCTATCTTTTTACCACAATATCTTTAATTTTTCCAAAAAAGAGCATCAGTAAGGTGCAGAGCAAGATAGGGAGTTTTGTTTGGGAAGATAAGGGGGTTTGACTGGCCTGGAAGAAACTCAGACGAAGACTAATTAAAGAGGGATGGCCCTCCCGGATATTGGCTTATATGCAGCTGCATTCCAGTTTAAAAGCATTCGGATGCTACTTGTGAAACCAGAGGGGTCAGCATGGGGCAGGCTGCTGGGAGAGATGGTGATAGTGGAAGGAGGAGGTGGCGGGGAGGCCTTTTTATACAAGTTTGGGTCTCCAAAATGTTTTAAGTGGGTGCGTGTGAAGGTCCTGAGGGCAGCCTTGCAGCTGTGGTACAGTGTGAGACTCAGCTGGGGGATAGGCTATTATTCGGACCTCGCACCCGTTTGGGATACACCAGGGACTCCGGACTGTCTTTGAGACAGTTTGGCGCTGCCTATAAAGAGGACGGGTATAACTACCTGGTCCGAACTGGTGAACTCCGAGGGGGTGCACCGATGGGAATATTTGAGAGCCAAGATAGGTACAGGGTTATCAAGATTTAAATACCTGCAGTTAGTGTCTTGGTATGATGCCGAAAGAAGGGAAGTAAGAGGAAATGAGGAGAGTGAAAGGCTGTGTCAATCCTCCCTCTCAATAAGGAAGGAAATTTCAGTATGGTATCACCATTTATTAGAAGCTGAAGATCTTGAGATTCCTTCCTTGGAGTCGTTGTGGAACCAAACTTCTCTTGGACCCTCAATAGAGTCCTTTTTCGAGCCTTCACTAAAGATACTATACATGTACATAAAACCGGCCTGTCTGAAAAAGAATCACTTCTTTGTCATAAATAGACTGTATTATACTCCCGAAAAGATTGCCAAGTTTGCCCCAGTACCATCTCCCAAGTCTCCACAATGCCTCTCTCCTCTGGCTAATGACCTGCATGTTTTCTTTGAGTGCTCAGAACTGGGAACCTTTTGGAAAGAGGTTGGTGATTCACTCCGAAATATTTTTAAAGCTGATATTGATCTCAATCTCCCATTAGTCCTCTTTGGAGATGATGGTTTATTCTGTCAGAAGGCCCCACAGTTAAGGAGAGGTCTCCTTTTGTACCTGGTATTGTTGGCTGGGAGAGAGATCTGTAAGAAATGGAAAGATCCTCTCCCGCCAAAAAGGGAGGACTGGCTTAGAGCATCGTTTAATATTGCCAGATTTGATTATGAAGGTGTTGAGGATAAGCCATCGAACATTTGGTATCCTTTGATGAGTTGGGGTCGTAATTTATATCTGGTATAACTGGTCCTATGATTACCACGTGTTCCCTCAAAAAAGGGGGATTGGTCGGGTGACCTAAGCGAGTGCGGTAAGCCAGGTGGCCCACAGATAGAAACAGTGGCTTCATAAGACCCGCAGAGACTTAAAAGGTGAGATGAGGACACAAAAAATATTTAAAAATAAACAATGCACAATTACATGCGTATTTGCCTCTGTTTCTGCATCTGAAATACAGCGTCGTTACAATGGCAAAAGGTTGCATCATTTTCATGGGACTGTGCCCCCAAGAGAATGCCTCCTTAATATTAGGGTATGGTGTACCTTGTGGAATTTGACTCAGCGGAATTCCTCAGAGTTACATAAAACAGAAATAGGGAAGCCACGCTGCTTAATCTGATTTAGCGCAGGGAGTGCTTTCCATGCTAAACAATCAGTGCACACGGCACCGTTTGGCATGCCAGACAACACAGCTACTAGAGTTAACTTTGCTGCCACTTGCGTTGATTTTCTACTCAAGCAGCAGCCTTCTGAAAGCGAATGGTAGCTACTGCCTGTATTTGGAAAAATCCTGCTGGATGTCCTCCTAGTGACTGTCAATTGCACTAGGGGGAAGAAATCTCACTCACAGTCTATAGGAACTCTTGAGCCACACACAATAAAACATTCTGACAGCACTGCAATAGGTGGAATTTGTCCAGAGCTCTGCATTATAAGAGTAATACGGAGTCACCAAAATTCCACCAATTCCGGAATATTTCACCCACACCTACCTATGATCACAGCGGTGCATATTTTGCACCGGTGTGATGCAGATTACTCAAGAAGCTTAGCAAGTGTCTATGGCCCCTTCCTTAATACAAAGTGCCCCTGGCAGCTCAAAAAACTAGCGAACATGGAGTTGCCTTCTAGGCACTTTCTGTAATATGGAACTTGGAGGCTGAGCTTATTCTCAAAATATGCGCCACAGGTGCCAATGTGGCACAAAGAATGAGGGTGAGGCATTCAAAACATCTTAGTTTTAGTGACCCAAGTCCAGGGTGGGGTGTAAAAATGATACTACTGGTTGAAGGGTCAATGATCGAACAATCTGCCTGTGAGCCTGTCTGAATCTCAATTAAAATGGCAAAGGCGCAGGTGTCCATCTGTACCTGGGGCTACATCTTCCCGCAAAGCAGTTCTCAGAGCAGCGTAGCACAACATTAGTGCCCATCACCTCTGAAATATATGATGCTCCTGACCTGTAGCCTCTGCTAAAATGGGACATATTTAAGAGTGCCTAGAAGGCACTTAAAGAGAGAACATTAGGCCTCTCAGATCTCTGAGTTAAGGCCATTGATTGCTGTGGGTAGCAGGCATACTGCAGAGCTTTGATCAGTTTGTTCTGATCATCACCAGTAAAGTTGGGCTTCTACCAGCTGCTCTGTATAGGGGCGTGTGCAGAGATGCTGTGACCACTGCTGAAGATTTTAATTTCTGAAAATACAGGATACTTGCAGGGAGACTGAGAAAATATCAAAAGAGAAGCTGGCGCCCTGTCTCCTCATTAATAGAGGGGCACAAAACCCTTGGAAATCCTAAGTGGGCCCTTGCGGATGCAACCTCCCCACTTCACAAGTGGTGCAGGAGCATGGGCATGCCAGTAGTTGGCTGGGAGCTGAAGATAGTGTTCATCATCACGCTCTTGGGGGAATGCATAATCTATCTTAACCATGCTTTCCACATGACTGCATGGGTTCGCCATGGTCAAGAAGACTAGATTTAGGGGTGGCTGCCACTTCCCTGCCACAGGGACTGCTCCTGTTTGCCTCATTGGCATTATCAAATTCACATTCCTGTATTCAAGATGCCTGCTGACACCTAGCTGTTCATATTCAAGCAAGTGAGACCCCGCTGCTACATATCCATGCATATTCCTGCATGAGAGGGCCCAACTGCTACCTATCCTTTACCATTCCTGTATGTGAGAGCTCTGCTGCCACATGTCCTTTCACATTACATTTCATAACTCTGCAGCTACATATTCAGTGATATTCCTGGAAGATCCCCTGCTGCCACCTATACATTCATATTCAAACATATGAGACCCTGCGGATACCTATCCATACATATTCCTTCATAAGAGAGCCCTGCTGGTACCTATCCATGCATATTCTTGCATGCAAGAGCCCTGTTCCTACCTATCCTTTCACAATCCTGTATGAAAGTGCCCTACTGCCATATATCCATTCACAATCCTGCATGCGAGAGCCCTGCCGCCACATATCCATTCACAATACCACACTTAGAAAGTTGCAGCTACATATTCAGCAATATTCCTGCATGTAAGATGACCTGCTGCCACCTATACATTTATATTTAAACATATGAGACCCCCCTGCAACCTATCCATGCATATTTCTGCATGCGATGGCCCTGTTGCCACTTATCCATATTTAGGCATTTGAGACCCTCCTTTTACATATCCCTGCATATTCCTGCATTCAAGAGTCCTGCTGCCACGTATCCAGACATATTCCTACATGTGTGAGCCCTGCCACCACCTATTCATTTATATTCCTGCATCCAAGAGCCCTTCCACCACCTATTCATTCATATTCCTGCATGTAAGAACCTGACTGCCACCTATCCATTCATATTGCTGCATGCAAGAGCCCTGATGTAATCTATTCATTAAGGGTGGGCGTAGTTGGCGGAGTACTACTACGTGGAATTCCACGAAGTTGAACAAAAACTCTGTGAACTACGCAACTTCGCTCCATGGAACTCCCAATTAATATAACAGTAACCTCATATACTTTTGGTAAAATAACAAGTATCTCTGTCTCTACATGCTAAAATGCATATAGTCATTTCACAAAAGTGAGAATGAAAATTTAGCAAGCCGTGCGAGAGGTGATGATTTTGGGATCCTCCCTAACCTAGGGAGAGAACGAAGCAGATGCACCTCTTGATGAACGATTCAATGGTGGTCCCATCCTCTTAGGACCACCCCAAGCACAGTTATGGGCAAAAATACAATCCCAACCAAAGGTCCTGCAAAGCATTATGGTACGAGATTAGCAGTGGGCAGTGAATATTATAGTATCCAATATCAAAATAATTCTACAAAGAGCTGCAGTTCAACTAGTCCTTACTAGGTGTCCCTCATGATAAGGCCCACCTAGCAACGACTAGTGGAACTGCAGCTTCATGAAAGGGTTTCAATGCTTTTGCATTTGACTCGTGAGGGACACCTAGTAACAACTAGTGAAACTGCAGCTTGTTGTAATAATTTTGCTTTTGACTCGTGAGGTACACCTAGTAAGGACTAGTTGAATTTTGGATTGGATTAGGTGTATTTTATCTCCTACTATGGCTCATTCTCGATTTAAGTTTGGGAAGGCTGATAGATGGAAAACATATGAAAATGGACACAGCAAGTAAGAACATCAACTTGCTCCTGAAACCACACAAATCATCTCAACGTGGACAACGAGCCCTGTCATCAGTGAACATCACAGCGGTTCCTCTACCTGGTGGAATAGCTTGGGATACAACTGATTATGACATTTATGGCCCTGTCGAGCTGTTGAAAATTCGACACCAATTTAAGGTTTCCTTGAGTGATTTTGTTTCACCCAGCACATTTTCTGATGATTGGGACTTTGAAACTGTTAATATCATGATGGCAGAAGGTATTGTTTTAATCATTTTGGTCATCATTACTTGCATAAATCTACAAACCCTAGAAATGTTTTAACATATAATCAATGGGAACATTGCCCAACACCTCCAAAAGGTAGTTCTAAAACCTTTATTAGAAAATGTCCATATTTTACAGGTTTTAATGTTACAAAGCCAGAAAGTTTTTACTTTAAAAATATTAATAAGACAGGCATGAAAAGCATGTTGACAAACACTACAACAGATTTATTCAGCGGCCTTTTATGCTCAATTGTCCACCTTAGGCTTTGACTTTTGGAAAGACAACATTGCGACAAAATCTGTTTGGGGCACAAAATCAACCTGGGATTTCCCATACACACACAAATGTTGGAGTGGGGGAAAGGAGGTATAAATTGTAAAAACTCACTAAGCGGTACACTGTTATGTCAAGGTATTAATTTACACGGAGCTGTTGTGGAATGATTCCAGGAATAAGCTATCTCGTTAGTGTGTCAGCCAGGGTCACTTGTTGTATGCAAGTATTGTTTACTAAAACCAAGACAGACTCCACTATGGCCTTCACTGAACATCTCTTCTAAACGAATTAATACTTTAAGCAGAATGAAAGCCATTCTTTTGCACAAAAGTGTGCCACTGACCTCGTCCAGAGAGACGTATGATCTGCAAGTTGCAAGGTCCTCTGCAGAAATACATGCATTATTATCAACAAACTGCCCAATACATTTCGCAGAAATGTTAGGTCGTATCTTTAACATGTCTGATACCAGCGGTATTGCACATGTATTCAAGACGATTTTTTCCAGACTGACCAATCTGGCAAGATTGCATCTTACCTGTTCTACAATGCCTGCTTTGTGGAGAGGAATGAGTGTTAGATATCTGTCTAACACTACCATTGGCTATGCCAACGGATGTTGACGCATTACTGGGTCCGGTAACGGCTCATGTGTCTGGTTGCCTCCAACGGCTACCAATCCTGATGACAGCATTCATTGAGATCTCGCCGGCAAATCCAACTGGAGGTGAGATACGTGGACCGACAGGCACACAGGTACCATCTGCTATGAACATTGCTAATGCGGCTGACGCTGACGGTGATGCATCACATCTGTGTACAATTGACCTTCTTAATGAAGTAGTTGAACTTTCATCTACTGTGGTCGACGATTTCTTTACCAGCCTTGATGACTTAATGTTTTCTCCTGACACCGAGAATAACTTTTGAAATTAGCACACAGCGTTTTTTCGAATTCTGAAATTCGACCTTCATTTTTTTCAAAACAAAAACTTCCAAGTTTGGAACTCTATTTCACTACAAATTAATTTGACTTTTTTCCAAAACAGACTGAACTTTGGCACAAAGCAATCTGCTTAAAGTAGAACTATTCTTAGAGAACAAGAATTCTTTGACTACTTCCTAGAAACAATATTGACCTAATGCACAAATAGAACTAACTTGTATATTCTGCTATGGGATGGTCTCGGCCTTTTCTCTGTATCTAGAGCCATTTCATAAATGTAAATTTCGTGATTCATTTGGTTAGCATTGCTAATATCATATCATATCATATGCTTAAAATGAAATCATTGCCCATTGATGCATATTGTACAAATAATCATTTTGTGTACGACCATTTTTTTAATACATTTCATGTATTTTTAGGGTGGGATTGAAAAAACACATACTCTAGCTTTTTATGTTTAGTACTTAATCTTAGATGAACATGATAACGTGGAGTGGGTGTTGTCAACCATTTTAGGACACTATTGTAAATTTCCCTATTCATGCCCTTATATAGGTATAAATCACTATTTCCTTATATAGGCATAAGAATCATAACCAATTTAGTCATAGCTCATGCAGTCCAAATACGGCAGGGCTACTTCCAATAGTTCTGAAAATCTACAACGATTTCTTGGAAAACTCGGCTTCAGCAGCTAGGGATTTTCCCTTGCTCGAGAACTGAGTTGTCCAAGAACTCATGGAGGTTTCAAAGAACTGAGAGTCTTTAATAACGTTATTATGTCCACCTTACCGTCAAACTCGGCAACTTCAAGGTATAAATATGCCCACACTTGCCTTAGCAAACACACAGTTTTTGCGCCGTTTATTGTTTTTAAAGTGTTGTGTTGCTGTTTTTAACTTGTTTCTGCAAATGCCCTGATAATTCTAGTTAGAACATACCTGCACATTACAATTATACGACACCCTGCACTTTGCAGGATTTAGGGAGATTTTCACCTTGTAGGGGCTATTTTTGCCGCCATCTTGTGTGGAGTAATTCGTAAGGTGCCGCCAATAGGCGCCATTTTGGTCGCGGGTCCAGAGGCTGATCCTTGGATTTCGCGCTCGAAGGGGAATTTAAACGGGGACACGCAAGCGCGCAGTCAGACTCATTTTGCTAACTCTGCAGTGCGTGCGATAATTCTGCCCTGCTCCTCCCTTGAACAATTTAGAAACCTAGTTTTCAACTTCCTGGAAGCACTCTCTTGTTTTTGCGCCGTTTATTGTTTTTAAAGTGTTGTGCTGCTGTTTTTAACTTGTTTCTGCCACTGCCCTGATAATTCTAGTTAGACCATACCTGCACATTAAAATTATACGACACCCTGCACTTTGCAGGATTTAGGGAGATTTTCACCTTGTAGGGGCTATTTTTGCCGCCATCTTGTGTGGAGTAATTCGTAAGGCGCCGCCAATAGGCGCCATTTTGGTTGCGGGTCCAGAGGCTGATTCCTTGGATTTCGCGCTCGATGGGAGATATAAACCAGAACACGCAAGCGCGCAGCGGGCGCACCAATGGTGCGCCCGAGGCAAGCCAGAGGCAAGCCCGTCTGCGCCCGTCCGTGCACCGACCGCGCACCGACCGCGGCCAGCGCCAGTTATGCTGGCCATCACACCTCAGCTCGTCATGTTTACACTAGGGAACAGCTCATTCAGGTAAATCAGCAACATGGCCGGAATGTCCAAGCTAATGGTGATAATAACTCGATAACAACTTTGTCTTGTGGTCTGCTTAATGTGATATCTCCGTGTAAGCACCATTCAGAAATAGTGCTCCTCATTGAAACATATTGCCTGGATGTACTGTTCCTGACAGAGATCTGGACAAGGGCAGACAGTGGGGTCGAGCTCGGCTTCGCCTGCCCCCAGGGTATAAGATTAGGCATAAACCTAGAGTGAATGGTAGAGATTGGGGTGTTGGGTTTATCTTTAAGGAGGCCCTCAATCTTATGGATTTTGAGATTAAAGATGCTCACAGCATGGAATTGATAGGTTTTTCACTTAAAGGTCACAGGGGAGTGCTCTACTCAGGCCTGCTTTGTTATAGACCTCCTGGTAGTGCCACTGTGGTCTCACATGAATTGGTGGATCTCATTTATGATCTGTCTAATTCTCATGCTAGGCTCGTGATTCTAGGGGACTTTAATCTCTGGTTGAATGGGCCCCTTGACTCAGCCTATAAAGAGCTGTGCAAAGCTTGTAGTAATATTTATCTTCAGCAGTTGGTGCTCTCTCCAACACACTCGAAGGGCCATATCTTAGATCTTATTTTTGCGGATGCAACATGGATTAAGGTCAAGAATGTAACTGTTCAATGCTGGACCGATCATGCTCTTATTCAGTTTTCGCTGCAATCTCCCAATGACCCTCACACTGACAATAGTCTAGTTAACACTCGTTTTAGTCGTCATTGGACTAAGATCTTGAAATGTCCAACATTACCTAGTCTGGTTACAAGCGGATTTGCTTCTATAAGGGGGTAGAGGATAACTATCGGAGCCTCTGTTCACAGATAACAGGTTCCTTAGACAAAATTATCCCATTAAGGAAAGTGAAGGATAGATCTAAACGCTCTACTCCCTGGTATTCCAAGGAATTACGCCAGTTGAAATTGAGTTGCAGACAAGCTGAAAAAACCTGGAGGAAACACTATACTGAGTCGGATAAAACTCATTTAAAGCAGACGCTCCAGGTCTATAAAGCACAGATCAAGAGCGCCAAAGCTAAGTATTTAGAGGACACGCTACTTCAGTCGACCAACAAGTCCCAAACCCTTTTCAAAATTGTCAATAATCTTTCCAACCCTGCTTGTGCCACTAATCGTATTCCGGCCTCGCAGGCACTTTGTGATTCTTTGGCTTCTTCCTTTGAGGACAAGATCACTTCTATTCTAGCTGGACTTTCTGATTCAAGTGTTCCTAATATTCAGGTTACTGCAGAGCCATTACTGTACGGACTTCATCTGATAGGGGGGAGAGCATTGTTCATACTCAGCTGTCTAGTTTTATCCCCCCCACATACGAGGATTTTTGTACTATGGCTAACAGTGTGTCTTCAGGCTCCCCGCTTGACTCGTTACCCCACAAGTTTTGGAAGTTGTTTCAGACCGAGCTCTTCCCTCTTCTATATTTGATCTGCTGCCAGTCTCTAAGTACTGCCACTGTCCCTGACAGTTGGAAACTGGCCGTGGTATCGCCATTGTTAAAAAAAGCCACCCTGGACCCTCTCTGCCCTGTGAATTACAGACCCATTTCCTTATTACCTTTTCCAATTAAAATTCTGGACAAATTTGTAACTAAGTCCCTCTCTCACGTCATTGAGGAGAATGTATGCCTAGATGTGGCCCAGTTCGGTTTTTGACCAGCACATGGTACAGAGTCGGCGTTGGTAGTGGTTCTGGATGACTTACGATCGCGAGTCGACAGTGGCCGAGCAGCATTTTTGGTGCTGCTTGACATGTCAGCCGCGTTCGACACCGTGAACCATTCCATACTGATCAGGAGACTGGAGGACAGTGGGGTGGTCGGTACAGCCCGTGACTGGCTAGCCTCCTACCTCTCTAACAGACATCAGGTGGTGACCATGCCCCCTTTTATGTCTGATAACAGAATGGTAGGGCAAGGTGTCCCTCAGGGCTCAGCGATCAGCCCCATCTTGTTCAATCTTTACCTCTGTCCCCTGATCAAGTTGATCAAATATTTTGGTATCACGGTAATAAACTACGCAGATGACACGCAACTTATCTTCTCTCTCGAGGGTAAGGAAGCTGTCTCTACAGAGACCTTCCATCGCTGTATGCTGGCCACGGCGGGCTGGCTGAGGGAAAATTCCCTCCAGTTTAATGGATCTAAGACAGAGGTTTTACATTGCTCGCTGGATAAAAACCCGCGCCCTCTGCCCGACGATTTCTGGCCCTCTACCACTAAGGACTCTGCTGAGTCAGCTGGTTCTGCTCGCAATCTGGGTGTAATTTTTGGTCCTCACCTGCAATTGGACGTCCACATAAACAAGACTGTTAGCACTTGCCTAATGTTGCTAAGAATGCTGCGCAAAATTCTCCCTATGCTACCTTTGTTGGCGAGACCTGAGGTAGTGCGCAGTATTATACTCAGTAGGTTAGACTACTGTAACGCACTACTTCTAGGAGCCCCTAGCTCTTTGATAAAGCAACTGCAGCGGATCCAGAATATGGCAGCCAAGCTGGCTCTTTCACGTGTGTGTTCTGCATCTTTATCTTTGGCTCTTAAAGACCTTCATTGGCTGCCTATACATCAGCGGATCTGCTTCAAGGCTTCTTGTATTGTCTTTAGAGCACTTCATGGACTGGGACCCACTGCTCTTCAGAACAAATGTAAATGGTATTCTGCAGCTAGGCCTTTACGCTCCTCTTCTGCCTTTTTGGTTGGGGTCCCCCGCATTCAGAGGATGCGAATGGGTGGCCGCTCCTTCAGCTTTACTGCCGCTAAATTGTGGAATACTCTTCCATTCTCTTTAAGGAAGTTGAATGAGCTGACCCACTTTAAAAATGGGTCTGAAGTCTCACCTTTTTCCTAGGGCTGTCTGATCCTCCTCTGCTTGTATTGCGATTATGGAGTTAAAGCGCCAGGATACCCTTTATTTATTATTTATTTATTTTACAGTTTTCTATAGCGCGAACAAGACCCGTGGGTATCAGAGCGCTTAACATCATATGGTCTGGGTTACAAAATATATAATACATGAAACAATAGGATCGTCCAAGTCTGTAAATGGAGAATGCTAACTGGATGGACTTAATTGAATTTTAAGTTCCAATGAGTTGGGGTGATATTTCTTTGCGGATCCGTCTGTCACATCCTGCTTCCTATAGGGTATAAAGTCATAAACAACGGCACGTCTTCGGTAGAGTTTGTCTTGTTATGGAAGGAACTTGCTCATAAGATGGTATTTGAGTTCCTTCTTGAATGTTATCGTGTTTGTTATTTTCCTAATATTTGCCGGAAGGGCGTTCCATATCCTGGGAGCTACACCTGTGAAAGTTCTCTCGTAGGTTTTTTTCTTTTTAAAGATAGGTTGTTTCAAGAGTAGATAATTGGCACTCCTGACAAGTCTGTTTCTTCCTGATATTTCTATTTTATGGGCTAGATATTTAGGAGTGTTGTGGTGAATCGCTTTATGAGTGATACATGCCATTTTCATCTGTACTCTAGCTTCGTACGGTAGCCAGTTTAAGGTCTTCAGGTGAGGCGAGATATGATCAAATTTCCTAGATCCTGTAATAAGCCTTGCTGCTGAATTGAGGCAAGCTTTTAGTGGAGCTGTTGAAATTTTTGGAAGGCCAGCAAGTGTAGTGCATCCATATTCTATCCTAGAGACAACCAGAGATTGCACAGCTAGTTTCAGGTCTGTCTCCGTTAAAAAGGATTTCATCTTCCTTAGATAGTTCAAATGGAAGCGGGCGTTTTTTGCCATGGATTTGATATGTGTTTTCATATCCAGGTTCTCATCCAATGTGATTCCGAGAGATTTCGCAGAGTCTACTAGAGTTGGGATGCAATTTAATGCAGTAATCGCTTTACACCATTCTTTCACTAAAGGATGTTTTTTTGTGGAGTAATGAGTAAGAATTCTGTTTTGTCGGCGTTGAGCTTGAGATGATTGTGAGTTAACCATTTTAGCGATATTTTGAGGGCGTCGTTCATTGTGGTTATATCTTCCAAGCTAGCAATCTTGATGTAAAGTTGCGTGTCATCTGCATACATGTGAAAGGCTATTTTCGAGTTCCGTAGAATTTCTGTGAGAGGTTCGATGTATAGGTTAAACAGTGACGGAGATAATGTGGATCCTTGCGGTACTCCGATTGTATTGGGACAAGATGGAGATAGTGCTTGATTTACTAAGAATCTCTGAGTTCTGTTCATTAAAAATGATTCGAACCATTTCAGTACTGTGCCAGAGATTCCCATCCTGTCATGAAGTCTGATCAATAATTTTTCGTGGTTAACCGTGTCAAATGCAGCTGACAAGTCTAGGAGGATGAGTAGACAGGATTGGTTGCGATCTAGCGCTTGAAGGGCATCATCGACAATTGCCGTTTCAGTGCTATGGTTTGCTCTGAATCCAGATTGGCAGTCATCTAGCAAAGCGAAGTTATCGATGTGTTTACTCAATTGATTTTGTACACATTTCTCTATGAGTTTAGCAAGAAAAGGGATGTTGGTCACTGGGCGATAATTATTTGGATCTGTAGGGTCCGCTGTGGGTTTTTTGATGATTGGGACTACTTGTTCGTCTTCAAGCTTTCAGGCAAGCATCCCTGAGATAGTGATGCGTTGATGATCTCTGTCCATATTGGGATCAAAGAATGGTTGATCTCTTTTAAGCATTTCGATGGTATTGGGTCGTTATAATGGTTATTGGGTTTTGTGGTCGCAAGTGTGATAGCCAGCTCCTTATGATCTAATAATTTGAAGGTGTTCCAGTGTGCTTTATTTTTCGTCGATTTGTTTGCATGGTTCCGGTCAGACAGTGTTGGTGGCGTGTTATCTTCTATGTTATTTGCGGCGTTCTTAAGTTCTTCTTCCAGCTTATTGGCTTTGTTAATGAAGAAGGTAGAAAATTCATCACAACTTAGTTGAGTTGTAGTGATCTCTTGGACAGATTTTGTCAACTTGTTGGATTGTTGTTTTATGATTTCGAATAATTTACGAGGTCTGTTTTTGGCGTTGTCCAATTCTGTTCTGATGAATTCCTTTTTTGTGTTGATGATCTTCTTGTTGTATTCCTTTCTAATTTTTCTAAGAACTTTCAGTGTAGTGGAGGAGGGGTGTTGTCTCCATTTTCTTTCTGCTCTTCTCAGATTGCGTCTTTCTTCATTCAGTATTCCGTTGAACCATGGATTTTTATTCTTTTCCGTCACTCTTTTTAATTTGAGTGGTATGGTGTCATTGACTATTTCCGCTACTGTGGTGTAATAGTGGTTCGTTAGATCGTTCACATCTTTCAAGTTTTCAGGTGGGTTTAAGTTTCTCTTGAGACTTTCTGATAGCACCTCCATATTGGAATCTCTAGTGTCTCTAATCCATCTTTCCGTTTTTATAGGTTGAGTCTTTTTTATTTTCTCCCGTGAAGGTATTTGGAATGTTATGGCGTGATGATCTGACCAGTCGCACTGTTCAATGGAGAGGATTTTGATGTTCTTATTCTTCGAGATAATCCAATCCAGTGTGGCTCCTTTTGAGTGAGTCGGTTGAAGACATGCTTGGGATAGATTCAGATCATTTAAAAATTCTTTAAGGGCGTTGACCTGTTTGTCGTTGTTGTCATTCCAACGAAGGTTGAAGTCACCTAAGAATATATTATTAATGTCAGAGTTGGTGTTAGCAGTGATGATCTCCATCAGTTGGTCAATGAAGTTCATATTGTTTCCTGGAGGGTGATATATGGCATGTAGATTGCAGATTAGATTATTTGTCGCTCTAATGTTAAGCCCCAGGTATTCGCATGATTCAAGGGGGTCGGATTGAAATTGGCCAACTTCTAGGGTTGATCTATGTATACATGCAATACCTCCTCCTGTTTTTATCTGTCTATCTAATCTCAAAATGTTGTAGTGTGGTGGTACCAGAAGGTCTAGTATTGGTGATGAGGATTCAGATAGCCATGTTTCAGTCAGGATTGTTAAGTCTATTTCTTGTTTTATGATGATGTCTGCTATGTCTGAAGCATGTTTCGCCGCCGATCGACAGTTGATTAACAGACATTTTAGAGATTTCTCCGCTCTGGTTGAGGTTATATTTACCGGTTCCGTGGTTATTTGGATTTGTTGAAGATTGTTGAGGTTTAACTTCCTTTCCTTTCTCGTAGCTGTTCTGTTAGTGTCTATCGTTACTCTTTTGATTTCCTGTGTTCTCATTGGGTCTAAAGTTTCGTATTCCTGTAGTAGTGCTGTTATCTCTCCTTCTGTTAGTATGTTGTTATTCCTATCTGGTCTGTATTGTCTGTCTGTTAAAGGTAGAGATCTCATATTGTTTTCCTTTATGGATGTATTTATTGATTCTCTGATAAGTTTTATTTCCTTCTGCGTGTTCATAGAAATATCATAGAGTTTTTCTATCCCTATCTTCGAGTTTTGGATAGCCTCTGCTATTTGTGTTTGGGTCTCCTGGATAATTCTCATGACTTTGGGTGCCATATTAAGAATAATCTTCCGTAGTTTTCCAATTTCAGTATTTCTGTTCCTGTGTTTCAGTTTGGAGCACGGTCTCTTTGGTTTTTTGATGTATCCCTTCAGTCGAATATTATCTTCCTCATTGGATTTGGGGTTATTCTTTCTATCATGTTTTGTTGAGCCATAGTTATAACTGTTATTAGTTAATATTTGTGTTCTCTTTGAATTGACCTCGATTGATGAGTTTTCCATTTCATCCATGGCTTTAGATTGAAGGATTGGATCCGGAAGGATATTCGTTGGGCCGTTGGTTTGAGCAATTTCCTGTTCTACTCTGGTTGGAGTGACGTTTATAGAGTTGGTGTCAGCTGAACTTGAGTTGTCCGTTGGTGTATTCTGGACTTGTACCAGCCAAGTGTTTCTTTTTTCCTGGTCGAGATTGGTTGGGCTATTACTTATAGGGTTATTGTTAGCTGAGACGGAGTTGTCCGTTGTCCGATTCTGTTGTTGAACATGTCTTGCGTCTTCTCTAGGTGTGGCTTGATCCTGTTCCTGGAGGTCTCTGGTTATTGTGCTGCTTGTGGAGAAAGTGTCCGGTAGGACGAGGTTGTGATCTGATCTACTCTGGTGTTGGAGTGAGTTCAAATTCTCCACATTTCTCTTTAGAATATCGAAGAAGTTGTCGAGCTTTTCTAGGTCGTCATTAGAGCCTTGGATCAATATTATACCATTCTTAAAGATAGTTAAGCAAATGTCAGCTTTGAGTATATGTGAAGCCTTAGTCATGAATTTTGTTCCATGTGGGATGTTGGTAGTGGTTTTAATGTATAGCATGTTTGTAAAGGTATTTCGCCATTTTGCTCTTCTTCTGGTGAAGAAAATCATATCTTTCAGGATGACCCCTTTAACCAGACAAAAAGAAGTGTCGGCAATCAAAGTGTCAGGGTTTCTTCTTAAGAGGTTATGCTTAAATTTTTTTGGCTGCATTTTTGGAGAGAGTGGAAGGGTATAATATGTTGTAGGCATTCTTGCCTATCCGTTCCAGGTGATTGTCATCCATCTTGAGAAAAACTGGATACGTTATAGGATACTAAAATTCTCTTATCTTTGAATAATAAAGTAAATTATCTAACTTATATTAATAATAAAGCAATAGGAGTTATCTTTAGTAGTTGTAGATTCTATGTTCCACTAGAACATGTTCATATCATTGTACTTGCTTAGCTGTTCTTATTTATTTATTATCCTCTGGTGAACGAAGTGTATTTTCCAAGATGTCCGCCGTTTTGGTCGACTTTCTAAAGGTTGAGTACCTTCTCTCTTTCACTTCATAGTGTTTGTCCTCTTTCACTTTCCATCTTCTATTTAGGAAATTGGAAATGGGCTCCTTTCTCTCTTTCTATTAGTTGGTTAGTCCTTTTTCTGTTGTATCTGCCTCCGACTGGTTGCCATTTTGTAGTATTTTTAAGCAGTGTATATGTATCTAGTCGAGATGTCTTAAGCGGCCGCCATTTTAAAGTCAGGCGCGCCGCTTCGAGGTTATTTATATTCTTTTACGTTGTAATTTCTGGTTAATTTAATGGTGGTGTTGATAGGGCTTTAAATTAAATTTTGCCCCCATTTCCTTTGTTGTTAGTCTAGTCTCTTGGTATTTTAATGTCCCGCTTCAGTACAATTATCTGCCCCGCCTCCTTGCCGCTCCTCACCTCCATTCGTCGCGCCGTTGTTCTGGTCTTTCTATTCATTTATTTTCATTATTTCTTTCATTTCGCTTCCCTGCCAGCGTTTACGTGTAGGAAAACCTGGGGCCGCTGCAGCAACTCAGATGGAGCGCGTCATCCAGGGGCAGCGTCGCAAATCATCCGTCAGAGTTCCCTGGGCGCCGCTCCACATGCCGGTGTGAAGGAGTCGTCCATGTCGGGATGAACACTCCTTCTAGTCGTCGTCTTCACGCATCCTCCGGTATCCACAGCAGTCAGCGGTCGTCTTCCCCAAGTCCTTCGGTGTCCTCAGCAGCCTGTGCACACGGCAATCCCAATGTCCGGTGAAGGGTCTCTCGTGCTGGTAGGACGAAAAAGCTTTCTTTTTTCTTCTTTCTCTTAGTTGAAGTAGATGGTCTGTTTATTCTCCCGGTGTCCGGGGAAGGGGAGGGGGGGGGGGTTAAACAGGATTTAAACTAAGATTAGTTATCCTGAACCCTAGGAGCTCTCGTGATGAGCTCCTATGAGGCATGCGCCCCTAGAGATGTTGGGTGACAGTACGCGCTATATAAGTATGCTATACATACATACATACATACATACAGTGGTTTGAAGCAGTTCGACTATCTACTTGCCCGACGCGCCTTGCTACTGCAAGTGCCGAAAGGAAGCCGACCCTCCAGTAGACGCAGTGAGAGAGACACTGTCTTTTCTCCTGCCGAGAAATCCAGCTCCAGTGTTTCCAAGCTACCCTTGCGGGTTGTTGGGAAATAGAGTCCGGAGCCTGACCTTCTTCGTTCCAAACTAAGGTACAGAGCTGATTAGACACTAAGAGAAATCTTGGACAGATTCTTGGCAAAAAGAATACTATATTTATTCTACACCTCACTTACTTCTTCCCTCGTACTAAGATTAGGTTAGGTACACAGGGGTAGGCGTATTTTAGTAGCACCATTTGAGTACTTTTAGCCTCTGTTATTTATGTATGTATTTATCTATGGTTTAGGCACCATACAATGCTTTTACAGTATTATTTTATTCTACTCTTTATACTATATGCATTATATTTTGCAAACAGTTTTACGATTGTAGCAGTTAATTTCTTATGCTTGAGAAAGAAGGCTGTTAAATAAAACCTTTTTATTGAAAACGCCCGTCTATCTATTGCTCTGCACCTCTGGTGAAACGAAGCATGCACAATTGTAATATCTATCTATTGTTTCCACGACTCTGATGATCAGTTTTATCTTGGGGAAACAAAGTTGTCATGTTTATGTGGTTGTCAGAAACTAATCCCTACCTGTGAATTCGAGAAAGTTTCTAGTGACCTCTGAGCTAGCTGGCACTCACAATTGAGGCTAATATATTCGATAGAGACCTAGTAGACCTAAGTCCTACGTCACATCTATAGGATATGTTATTCCAATGCGCAGAGCCTATTGGGAATATAGGAACTACACTACAGTATGAGATGATGGATTGGGGTGAAACTCGCCTCCAGCGAGCCGCGATACACAATTGCCAGCCCCCCCCCTCTTCCCAGTTCTGTCTAGCCTTTCAATATTATAACCCTCTGGGATGGCAGTCTTGATGTCTGGGTCAGACCCACTATTAGCCCAGGTTTCCGTAAGGAATGAAATATCAGGATTATGCTGGGTCAGAAACTCTGCAAATTCATATTTTGTTCTTGATGAGCGACCTGGTGTTGAAGAGCAAACAATAATGCGTCTTAGCTCCCCTCTGCACATTTGCTGCTTCCCTAATGGTGGCTCTCAGGGCACCACGCCCAAGCCCCACTCTCAAAAGGGGGTGAATTTACATGTACGACATCTATACTCCTTACACCCCCCACACAAATCATGGACTGTGGTCTTGTTGGTTTTGTTAGACTTAGGTTTCCTAAAGCACTACCCTCATAGTGGTGGAAGGCTACCACCTTCACCAGGAGTTAAGCAATCCAACGCAGTGGTGGCAGTATACTGCGTAGTGATCAACAGTAGTGAACAGGTACTTTTTACCCTGTCACTGGAGTGAGGCTTACAGGTTTAAATGTTCTGCAGCTGTGTGCTTAACACACCCTTACCCTACATCAGGCAGATGTGGAAGTGTTACGCAGTGCAAGAGTTGTGAATCGGATCTGGGTATATGTGTGCCTGGGAATAGGGCAGGGCTGAGAAGTGCATGCATGTTAGGTGTATGTGCTGGGTTTGTGTGTACCTGCGAGGAGAACAGTACATGAGGATGTAGTGCTGTGCACTGCATGCATGGTGAATGCAAGTACTGGGTCTATGTGTTTCCACGAGAAGTACAGTACACAAAGGAAATAGTGTTGTACAGTGTGTCAATGGTGAATGTGTGTGCTGGGTGTATGCGTCCAGAGCCTTCTGCAGAACAAAATAGTATATATGGGTGTTGGTCTGTGCACATGGAACATGTGTGTATGCATGCTTGTGTGCATGAGTGTCTATGTAGTTGTTGATCAGCAGCAAACATAAATACCTTCTCTCATTGACAGGAAAGACTGCACCACCCATCTATGATCTTCATTAGATTTTAACAGAGAAGTGATTCTAGCTCTAGGTGTTGGTAAGATCGAAATTTATAGATGGACAGACGGACCTCTAACTTTAAACCAACCCTCCTCTTAACCAGTATGGCATTCTTTCACAACAATGGCTCCATCCATAGTTTGTTGATTATGTGCAGACAACAAGAGTTCTCAGGAAGCATTGGTGGGGAAAACATGGCGGCAGTCGGCTGACTGCTGCAGTGCTCCGCTCCGTTTCGTCCGTAGATGCCTGACCGTTAGCTCTGAGACCCGACTCGCCAGCGATTTCTAAATTGCTAGATTGACTTGCTGACCCCTGCGTTCCTAAGAGGTTTGTGGTTATCACGTTGGGAAACGCTACCTGCTCGATGTGCCGTGTTTCTGGAGTCAGGAGTAGAGATCCGGTGGAAGGGCGCGGCAGTCCCGGCAGTCTCGGCAGCCTCGGCAGCTTTGGAGACGAACAAGGAAAGGAACGCCTATCTAGTGGTAAGCCCCCACCTGCGCTACATCCTTGGAGACAAGCCGCCGAGGGGCTGAACAGAGTGAGACGAGTTCAGAGTCTCTTTGGCATTCATCGCGCAAACAGAGTTAGAAGCGCGAACGGAGTTTTCAGACTTCTTTATAACCGGATAATCGGACTCCACGCTCCTCCAGATACTCCTCCAGATACTGAAGAGCACGGGGGTTTTTCTTTCCTGCACACAGGTTCCACATTAAAAAACGGGTCCCCTGGGTCTTCTAATGCTGTAAGTAAAAAGTGCGTGCATGAGCTGACTGCAAGCAGTGCTTACTGCGTTTCAATTAGCCAAACTCTGGCACACATGAGTGCTTCAGAGTCCGTTAGGAGGCTAAGAGGGAAAAGTGTAAACAAGGACCTGGTGGGGGCTAGTGTATCTCGCAAAAAGAGAGGAAAGAGCGTAAAAAGTACACTGCAAGATATTGACGAAAAGACTGATAAAAAAGTTTTTGAGACAGAGGAAAGCACACAATTAGAGCAGGAAACATCCTCATATCTTTCTACTGAGGTTAAAGCAAAAAGGGGAAAGAAACGTACTAAAGCAAAACTTTCTATAGCTCCTATTCCCAGAATAACCCCTTCTTTGCGTTCATATTTTAAGGTGATTCCACAGATTTTGAACCTTGGGAAAGAGCAAGTTCCATCTAGCAGCAATATTTCCACTCCAGATTTCAAGACTATGGCAAATAAAGAGTCAGCTATGCCACTCGAGACCTTAACTATTCTAGTCGAGGATCAAGCTGCTAGTATTGATCTGTCTCATACTATGCATGTAGAGGAGACCCCCTCGGAAGAGCTTGTGGTAGAGAGCCCAGAGCCTAGCAATATAGCGGATCAAGGCACAGTAGAGGCGGGAAAGTTAAAGGTAGTGGATGATTTGTCATTATCCAACCCTCCAGATGTTGGCAGGAATGAATCTGTCGAGAACCCTGCTACCAATATTGAAGATAATTTTGAGGCTGGGATTTTTTCAGAAGCTTCCTCAAGCTCCCCTCAAGAATTAAGTGACGCAGTTGTTTCAGGAGTAGAGACAATATCTGTAGCATCAGTACAAACTATGTTTGCGGCTTTATCTGCTGAGATTAAACAAGGTTTTGCCGAGTCAGCCGCTAATCAGAGAGAGATTAGGAGTTTTTGTGAGTCTCTTGATGAGAGATTAGGTAACCTAACTTTAAGAACTCAAGCCTTAGAGGAGACAGTGGGCCAAATATCTATGAGAGCAGAGGGCACCACGGAAGACATCGCAAAACTAAGGAAAGAAGATCAAGCTCTCTCTGAAAGGATGGAGGTTTTAGAAAACAATGCACGGCGGAGTAATATACGCATTTTGAATATTCCTGAGGGAAGTGAAGGAGTGGATATTAAGAGCTATATAACTACTTTACTAAAAGAATCATTAAATCTTTCTCAATCCATTGAGGAATTAGCAGCGGATATTCAGCGCATACACCGAGATCCTTTCAGACGGAACATCCAGCGAGCCAAGCCTAGGAAAATCCTAGTAAACTTTCATACTTACTCTTTGAAAGAACAAATTTTGAATCAGGGACTTAAGCTTAAGTCACAAACATACAAAGGCTACAACTTTCAGATTCGCTCAGATCTGTCCCGCTTCAACTTGGATAAGCAGTGGGAGCTTGGGCGAAGGATGGATGCTTTCCGTAAGCTAGGCGCGACAGTTCAGATGGGTTTCCCTGCATCCCTTAAAATCATGTTAGACAATAAAATGCACAACGTTAGATCAGTGCAAGCAGCAGACGATCTCTTATTGTCTTTTGGCAATAAGAATCAAAGAGTGTGACACTAAGGTCTGAGGGAATAACCTCAATCACAATCAGTAGAACTAAGATCGCCAATGACTTTTGGATTTAAAGATCCCCCTTGCTATCGTTGCGTAGATTTCTTGTGGTTCTATAGTTGAAATGTTAAAAAAAAAAAAAAAAAGTTCATAAAGCTTATAAAGAGTGAACCTGGTTAAAGGAAAAGGGGAAGGAAAAGAAAAGAAAAGGGGAAAGAGGAAAACCCTGGTTAAAAAAATAAATAAATAAATAAATAAAAAAAAAATAGGGATTTAAGGGGAATAAGAGGAGTGTTAATAAAGGGAAAAAAAAAAAAAAAAAAAAAAGGGGGCAAGTAAAAATAAAATAAAGGAAAAAATAAAAAATAAAAATAAAAAATAAAAACACAAACACAGATACAAAACTCGTTTCTGAATCAAACATAGAATGTAATGGCGAGTCACACTGTAGTTATTAATAGGCACGCGGTGACGAGATGGGGAAGAGCTAGGGGCACTTACTTCCGGAAGTTTTCCGGTTGGTGAGTACGGGGTTTTCCCAGGGTGGGTGTTGGGGGGGGAATGGGGGGGTAAGGGGGCACAACTATGTTTCAAAAAAAGAGCTCCAATCGGTTTGTGTAAATTACCTTCTTAACATTATGTTTTCTCATCTTAAGCCACATAATAACAATTTTCTTGAACTTTCCAGTTCCCTCTTTTTAAAGTCAGCCATAACAATCTACTCTTTTCTTCTCTTTACAACCTAATGAGTAAATTAAAAATATTATCCTGGAATGTTAATGGTCTCCGCACCAAACCACGGGCTAACAAAATTATGCAGTATCTCCGAGATAGTGATGCGGGGATCATTATCCTCCAGGAAACACATTTAATCGAGAGTGAGATGCTTGATTTGGTTCGCAGAAATAGATGGATAGAATCAGCTATCTCAACAACACAAGGTTCTAACACACGGGGGGTCTCGATCATATTTAAAAAATCTGTGATATTTAAACTAACACAGCATAAAGTAGACACCGGAGGGAGATGGGCCATTGTAGCAATAGAACTAGGCGACACTAAGCTAACTCTTGTAGGATATTATGGCCCCAATATAGATGACCCCTCAGCCTTGGAAACACTTTTTAGCCACCTACTTAGCTTCCCGGATCCTGTGATTATAGCAGGAGATTTCAATATAACTTTGAATCCTCTTTTAGATAAATCCCCTAACAGTAGGCAGAAAACCATCTCTAAATCTAGAAACTGTCTATTAGGTTTAATGAACCAATACGATTATATAGATATTTGGAGATTTAAAGAGGGTCTAAAGCAAGAATTTTCGTTTAGAAACTGGAAATATAGGCACAGATCCAGAATTGATTTCATCCTCACAAGTAGAGCCCTAGCTGACTATATCATTGCAATACACTACTATCCAATACATCTCTCTGACCACTCTGCAGTAGTGCTAGATCTAAAACTGACTTCAACACCTCATACTAGAATATGGTCTTTTGACAGATCTCTTCTCTCTTCAACAGAAGATATTACTTTTTTACAATTAGAGACAAGATACTTTTTTAGTACTAACAAGGATACAGCCCCCATTGGAACAATTTGGGACGCATTCAAGAGTACATTAAGAGGTCTTATTAAAAATAAAGTAGTTTACCGTGCGAGACAATATACAGACAAAGTAACTTCCATTGAAAGAAATATCTCGGCTATACAAAGGGATATAGATAACACCACTCCTACAGATAATCAAACCATTACCATTAAACAAGCTGAATTGAACAGGTTGAAGCTTTTATTGTCAGCAGTACTGGAGAAGCGGGTTATACAGAGATGGGAGGCAAGCAAACTTTCGCATTTTCAATATGGAGAGGGGGCAGGAAAGCTACTTGCCTGGAAAACAAAATCTGACCGGGTCCGCAACAACATTTGTTCAGTCACATCAGCGCAGGGCACCGTTACCAGGGATGAGGAAATCAGGGCAGTTTTTAGGAATTTCTTTAAGTCTATATACCAAGACGATCTTAAGCCTAAACAGATTGACATTATTAATTGGCTGGAAGGTATATCCCTTCCGTCCTTAACTACCGAGCAATCCTATTCACTAGATAAAGAAATAACTATAACAGAGGTCGAGGAGGCCATTAAGAAAGCTAAGAGTGGAAAGGCGGTGGGTACTGATGGGATGCCTTGTGAGATCTATAAAAAACTTGTTTCGGAGGTCGCACCAGTGCTGGCCATTTTGTTCAACAAAATTCTGAGAGAAGGCGAATTACCACCAGAGTCATGGAATAATGCCTCTATAACCCTCATCCTGAAGCCTGGTAAACCCGCTTCTGATTGCGGCTCATACAGACCCATCTCCATATTAAATGCCAATTACAAAATTTTTACATCCATATTAGCTAATCGGCTCGGTCGGGTGGCTCCGGATATTATAGCTTCGAACCAAAAGGGGTTTATTAAAGGGAGACAGCTTGGTGAACTTACATATGAATTGATTGGCTCAATAGATATTGCAATAAAGGAGAAAATCCCACTGGTTGTTCTTACCCTTGATGCCACCAAGGCCTTCGATAGGGTGAATTGGCTATACCTATCGGAGGCTTTGAAGAGGTTTAACGTGGGGGATAGATTTCGGAGGACCATAGAGCTTCTGTATCGTAATCCATCTGCTTCTTTGCTAATTAATGGTGGCTTGACAGAGCCCTTCGAGGTTATGAGAGGAACCAGACAGGGTTGTCCCCTGTCACCCCTCCTCTTTGACGTATATATAGAACCATTTGCTCAGACTCTTAGGGACAATAGACTTATTAAACCTTTTATTTTTGGTGGCTGGGATAAGAAGGTGGCACTCTACGCCGATGATATTATGATTTTCTCCACAAGTTACGAAGAGGCATACCCTGAGATAATTGATCAGGCCCTTACATTTGGGAAAGTGTCAGGGTATGAAATTAATGCCCTGAAGACAGAATCAATGTCCTGGAACTGTAATAGATCGAATAATAATGGGACATCAAAAAGCCAAATTCGCTATCTGGGGGTGAATATAGTTAATGACATTGACGCTATTGCCTCTTTAAACTTTAGTAAAGTCGCTGCAGAGTGCCGGAAACTTATGAGAGACTGGTCTCACCTTCCACTTTCCATTTTGGGTAAACTTAATTTGGTGAAGATGAGCATTTTACCGAAAGTTTCTTTTTTATTTAACACAATACCACTTTATTTTGATCCAAAATTAATTTCTAAACTACAGAGTGCGATTACCAGTTTTATATGGAATAATAAAAGTGCCAGAATCTCTTGGAAAAAAATTAGGCGTCGTAGGGAGAAAGGGGGGTTGGCTGGCCCAGACCTTCAAATATACGCATGGGCGTTTCAATTATCGCATATGCGTATGTTGTTTAAAACCCCTATATCTACAGGGATGGGCCCGCTCTTCTCTACTTTATTGGTTTGTGAAGGAGTTGATCACGCCAGTTTCTTGTTTAAGTTTGGTGATCCCAAATTTTTTTTAAAGATAAAATTGAAAGTTCTAAAAGGGTTTGTATCCACGTGGTATAAAATTAGGCAAGCGATTAAGATTGGCTATTATTCTGCAAAAGCTCCAATATGGAACTTACCCGATCCTCCCTTATGGACAATGGATGCCTTAAACAATTCACTATTAGAAGCAGATATCCATTGTTGGGACGACCTGTTTATGGACGGGTCTTTACTCCCATGGGATTATCTTAGCAATAAAGTAGGTCCCGGGTTGTCAAGATTTAAATATATCCAGATTTCCAGCTGGGCTCAGTCATATAAAGATCTGCCATTGAGACGTAACAAGCCTCCTATAGGCGGGCTTAGTGACTTGATCACTTGCTTATTGGACAGCCCAGTGGCAAAAAAAGAAATCTCACGCTGGTATAATAAAATCATAGATGAAATGGATGATAGCTTCCAGTTACCAACTACATTGTGGGCAGAATTAAGGCCAGGCTTAGATGTGGAAGAGCTCTGGTCTGCCTCTTGCTCATTGTTATGGGAGTTAGTTAAACCTTCGTGGCTTCGTAGAAACCACCTTTTTACTATACATAGGGCATATTATTCTCCCTATAGGTTAACTAAATTTTCATCAACAGGTCCAGTTAAATGTCCGAGATGCGGGTTAATTGAAGCCACGGATACACACATGTTCCTAGAATGCCCAAATCTAACAGAATTTTGGGAAGCCATTAAGAATAAGCTATCGCAATCATTGGGTGAACATGTCAATATAGACCTGGTTCTTGTTATCTTTGGTCTAAGAAATAAAATTCGCAATTCAGCAACCAAATTGATATTCTATTCCATACTTGCCGCACGTAGGGAGATTTGCAGACATTGGAAAGATGCTCAACCACCAACAGTGCATGAATGGCGAACATCTCTTCTTCAAATCTCCAAACTTGACCTAGCCAGGACAGGAAACTTAAATAGTAGAGCATTTTGGGCAATGCTTGGATAGTCGAGACCATACCTGGGGTTTTTTTTTTTTTTTGGTTTTTTTTTCCCCCAGGTCCAATGATTAACATGTGCACTGCCCATCCTGGCTATCAAGATTGATAGTCTTGGTACCAAAGTGGTCTCGATAAGTCGGGCACTATCAACTGAGATACTATCCTAAGCTGGTTTAAGATTGGTCTCCGTATAACGTGCTGAAAGGAACTGGCCTCGCTTCGTGCCCTACTATTTCCTTACCAGCTATAAGCTGAGTTGGCACAATACACGACTAGTCGGCCTATTGCTCTGTGGTGGTTTTCTCTTTGGTTTTGGTAGATTGGAGTCTCGCACACAAATGAGGATAAAAAAAAAAAAAAAAAAAAAAAAAACCAATGGCTCCATCCTTTAGAAACAATGACTATTGAAGGTTTTTAAATACCACTTCCAGTTCCACCAGAAATTGCTACTAGAGGCAGTGTACATACAGCCACATGGGCACACATTGATCAGACTGTTGGCAGGTGTGCACAGGGCCTGTATCTGTTAGTCCGTCTGCATGGGTGATATTCGCGACTATATATACTGCATGTTGGTCTGTGTGCACGGATACCTTTATGTTTGTGGCTCTGACTATACAGGTGGCTTTGTGTATGTGTGTGCGTCTGTCCATATTTTTCTTTACGTAAGTGTCTATATCTGGTGTCTCTAGAGAAAGTTGTAAAGAGGTTCTGTGCGAGATAGGGAAGTAAAATTAAAAGATGTCAAGCATGGCTCTTGCTCAAGCTGGTATACCAAATTGATCTGAGGCTCGGACCCCAATGCACCAGCCTCACTGGGATCCAACTACTGCCTGTGTAGAATATAGAAACCTTCTCAGGGGTATCACTGATAAACCTGGTTCTTTTAAACCAACAAAGGAGAGATTGGCACAGAATCAGTAATATAAAAGAATGCATTTATTAACCTAAGATGAGGGAGAGAACGTCACACAGTACCCTCAGGAACTGTATGAGACATTCTAAGGAGTACAGAAAACAGGGAACTTATATATGCTAAGGTTACATTAGTCAGCATAAAACCAAGGGGAGGTCCTGGCACATGTAAGCATGCAAAATGACTAATATGGGTATACAAGATTTGCTTGCTCAACAAAGTGGGAGGAGAGTTACTTCTCCTTACATCAGCAAGAATAGCCTATCAGTTCTATACTAGGAGCAGGTGCATTCTACTAGCTAGGCCTCTCTGAGCATGTGCAAGGCTCTGAAGAGGGAAACAGCACATGGCGAGCACATGGCTACCTAAGATGGCGCCCAAGTACAAAAATGGCTTTCAGCTCATGCTAACAAATCCCTGCAGTCTTTAACACCTGCCTGACTGTTTTATGGCAGAGCTGGTTGAAGTATACTATTTATTTGAGATCAGCAGAATGAGTGAGGGTTTCATAAGGCCCATGTACATCTACACTGTTCTTCCATTGTTATCTTGTAGTTCTGGCTCTTTAATGAGCCTGACTTCAGACTGAAAGGCAATGTGCACATATCTTGCACCTTTAATGGAAACAAAGTGCATATACGCAGCCCAACATGTGAACCCTTACAATGGCATTACAACATAGGGTCAGTGACAGTATGTTATTTTATCTGTTTTGTTTTAGATGTGCTCTTAAAAAAAACAGCTGTTACATAGAAAATGGATGCAGTGGGACTGTCCCTACAACATAACAGGTGGCCCCCTGTGTGGGCTCTGGGCACTTGCCCAATTTGACTATGCTTTAAAATATGATTGGCTCATACCATCCCGTTCTTTGCTGGACAGATAAGAGAGGCCCAGAAGCAGTGTGTTCACGATACATGTCATCCTGCTGCCTGCATGCAGTGCCCTCACTGATGGTAGTGAGGCTCCAGGAGAGGCAGTTCTTATGATTCATAAGTCATATTAGTATCATTCAGTGCACCAGAGTGTGCATGACAGCCTCAGCCCATCCCCAACTTTGCTTCTGTCTGTCTCCGTGCCCCACTCTCTTACTATGGAGACAGCTTTGATTCTTTCATTTTCAGTTTTGGCAATGAAGGCAGATCATCGGCACTGTCAAAAATGTCAATCTTACCCATATGTTTATCAAATAACAGATAGGGAAAGATCTGGGTTTTCAGTTGGGGGGCCAGAGCACATCAAGGCGTGGCCGGGCCCCACTCCCACTCCCATCCGTGGCTATGACTCCGAAGCGTCATTTTGGAACCTGCACATCCCTGCAACACCGACGCTGCCTGCACTGAATCCATGGACAATGCTCACCGAGTGAACAATGCAACAACCTTGACCTTGACCTTGACTTTCAACAAAGCCCCGACTTTGCTGCAGCACTTCTGAAGAACTGCTTCTGCGTGAGTCTCGGACACCGCATCACCGACATCTGAGGTACACTGTCCGACTCCGACGCATTCCCGGACCTTCAGGGCTGTAGACCGGTGCATCGCCCTTAGCCCAGTGGTGGGACTACGACACCACAAATTCAACTCACTGCGTTCTTAACATTGACACATCACTGATGCTGCACTGCCTTTGGGACCAAAGCCTCGAACCGGCAACTGGGGCATCGCCTGCTTTGCGCGGTGTATTGCCCGAGTGCCAACGTCTCAACGACCTTGCACTTCCTCCAGAACCCAAACATCACCTGTACCCGAGATGCATCCTCTCCATTGGGCATCGCATTGTCCCCAAACATCGACGTATCCAAGGTACTGTCAGCGGGTCTGCGCGACTCCTGTCTTCGGCCCATTTTCCATCACGTTCAGACTGAACTTTTGGATTTGCCCCAGTCAAGCGCTACTAGATAGCCCCAGTTGGAGTTGTTGCCCCGGTTACTTACTGGTAATCTTCATTACTCTGCGTATAGTCTTATTCACTACATGAGTTACACAGTGAGCTCCACAACAGTCAAGAAATCTTACCACACTGACGGCGTCAGCTTGGGTCAAGAATTTCACTTCTGGCCATTTGGAGAAGTGATCAATAAGGACAACCATGTACACTTGTTCCCCGTTGTCCACCACCGGTCCCATGATGTCTATTCCTACTCTCTCCCATGGCATGGATGGGCATGGTATAGGTTGCAATGGTGGTCTGAAGGTTACTTGAGTTTTGTCAGAGTTTAAACATGAGGGACAGTCCCTGACGACCCTTTCCACTTCCAAGCTTACTCCTGGCCACCAATAGCTGTTCTTAACCCTGTTCTTGGTTTTAGCTATTCCCAAATGCCCCTCATGGCAGATGTCCAACATTTTTTTTCTTAAAGTAGTGGGTGGTACTACCTTTCCCCCTCTGAGCAACAACCCATCTTCAAGAAAAAGTTCATCTCTTACTTCCCAGAATGGTTTCAATTTCTCTGTTATGGTACTCTTCGAGCCCCACCCTTTTTATACCACTTCCATTACTTCACACAATGTCTTGTCCTTGTCCTGTTCCACATTCCACTCCTCGAGTGAAATTCCCTCTAGTTCTTCTCTCACACTAGCAACACTCTCCTTATCTTTACACATTTCACGTTTTTCTGGTAATGGCATATGACTAAAAAAATCCGCCACAACATTCCTTACCCCCGGTACATATTCCACAATATAATTGTACTACAGCAATTTCATGGACTATCGCGCCAGCCTAGGTGACGCATTGTACAATCCTTCTGTCGTGAATACCTTAGTCAAGGGTTTGTGGTCGCTGCAAAGAACAACCCTGCCACCCCAGACAAACTGTCTAAAATGTTCCAGTGCCCAAATGCATGCCAATGCCTCTCGTTCAATGACCGAAAATTTCTCCTCACTCGGGGTCAAAGAGCGTGAAGCAAAGGCAATGGTACACTCTTTTCCATTGACATCTCTCTGGGAGCTTGCGTCTGTTGTTATGACATTTTAAATTCCTTTGCAGCTTGCGTCTGTTGTTATGACATTTTAAAGCATAGGGTCAAAACCTTGTAGTGGAACAGCTGAACATAGTTCCTTCTTCAACGCTGCGAAGGTGCTCCGGCACTCGTCATTCCATATGTACTTGTTCCTTTCCTTTATCAGTTGCCTCAGTGGGTAAGTCTTGTGAGAAAAGTTCTTTATGAACTTCGCATAGAATTCAATTAATCCTAGGAAGGACCTCAGTTCCTCTTTGTTGTTTGGCTCAGGTGCATCATTAATGGCTTCCAACAGTTCCTTTTTGGGACAAATACCTTCTCCTGATATTTCGTGCCCCAGGTAGCTCACTTTGCGACATGCAAACTTGCACTTCTTGTGCTCCGCCGTCAATCCATTTGCTGCCAGGGTTCCCAAGACTTGATGTACTTTATCGTCGTGCTCTTGACGAGTCTTTCCCATAACGAGGATATCGTCCTGAAACGTTAGTAAGTCCGGGATGTCTGCAAAGATGTTCTGCATCCATTTCTCTGAAACATCGCAGCGGCTGATGCCAAACCAAATGGAACTCTGTTGAAGCGATAGCACCGAAAGGGTGTCACGAATCTGGTCAAATTCTTACTCTCTTTGTGGAGAGGTACCTGGTGGTAGGCGGCCTTCAAGTCTATTGTAGAGAACCACTTCACACCCTTTGTTTTGGCAAGCATTTGGTTGATCCTCGGCAAAGGATACTGTTCCACTATTATGTTCTTATTTAAATCACGCATGTCGATGCACAATCTCAAACTGCCATTTGCCCGTTTAGCTACGACTAAAGGTGCTACCCATTCTGATGCTTCCACCCGTTCTATGACACCTTCCATGAGTAGGTTGTCGAGTTGTTCTTCCACTTCTTCCTTTACTGAAAAAGGCAGGTTACGTACTTTGTGCATAACTGGTACAGCTTCCTTCTTTAGTACAATTTTGTGCGTATAACCTTTGAGTGCCCCTATTTTTCCATTGAAGACCCCTGGATATTTTTCCAGCAGGACTTTACTGTAACTCTCATTATCATCCACTACTAGGACAGGGTCTGACTTACTCGGATCAAGTTTTATTCCTAGATCTCCTTGGTCCATCCAACCCAAAACGGATGGTCCTACCGCCGACACATAGAACTTGCAGACCGACTCTCTACCTTTGAAAGCAAACTTCAATTTCCTAAATCCACAGACTTCGATAGGGTCATTATTGAATGTCTTTATTTTTATGTCTGCTTTATTTAGATGGTTTCCTAAATGCGGTACAAATTTCTCCTTCCATACTTCATTATTAACGATGGTATACGGAGACCCAGAGTCTGCTACGATGCTGATCTCAATGCCTCCTATTGTCATCTCACACACAGGTTTTCTGGTTCTTGTTTTCTTTCCATTTTCTACGCTCTTCACACACTCATCCTCGATATTAAGTGTGAAAAGATCTTCTTCTTCGTCCTCCGTTGCCTCTTGACTATCAGGTTCTTCACACTCCACCATTTTTATCTTGCTTGCACCACGTCTGTAGCATACTTTTTGGAAGTGTCCGATAAGACCACAATTCGTGCACTTTGCACCTTGTGCTGGGCATCTTCTGTCATCTGCCATGTGATTAGTGCTCTTGCACCTGTAACAGCGTCGTCTGTCACTGTATAGTGTTCTTCCTTGCTCCGGTATGTAGCCTTTGTAGGTCTGGCCTGTCTTGTTTTTCTTTCTAACTTCTGTTATTTTATTTACTGTTCCACTTTCCTTCTTTTCATTGTTTTCTGCAATTACCGCTTTAGCACACCTTCCCGTTAGTTCTGCTTTCTTTGCGATGTCAATTATGTTCTGCAGGGGATATTCACCCTTTGCCCACAAATTATCTTGGATGTTGCTATTTGAACCCTGCAAAACAATTTGGTCCCTAATTAACTCATCATGCAAGTCTCCAAAACGGCAGTTTATTGCTAAATTTTTCAATACTGAAACATAGTCATCAATTGACCCATCTTTACCCTGTTTCCTATGGAAAAATGTATACCTGTCTACACCCACACATACAGTAGGTTTGTAGTAGGTGTTTAGGTCATCTATAGCGTTCTAGAACACGTCTTTTTCTCCTTCTCCCCTAGTCTTTTTATTTATGCTCTTGATTACTTTAATTCCACCTGCTCCTAGACTGTGTAATAGTTTTTTGTACTTTTTTCCGCCTTGAATTCATCATCGTCCTCAAAGTTTGATATATAGTTTAGGAAATATTCCCTCCATTCCTCCCACTTTACTTCTGGTTCCCCTTTTCCTGGGAGGAATGCCTGAGGTGGTGTTAAATTCCATAAATATCCTGATGCCATGAGTACACTTCTGTATTTATTCCCTGTGTTTTTCCTTACTTTCCTAAGACTATTATAAATGTGTCCTGCAGGTGGCAGTGTTGCACTGGTTATGCCTTAGTTTTATTCAGATTTATGAGACAGAAAGTCACATTAGCTGTATTATAGTGTCTGTAATTCCTTTTTTTTTTTTTATACAACAGTATGGTTATTCATACTTTTCTATTTTTATTTTATTTTACCATCGCTTTATGTTGAAAGTTATCTTTTTTAATACTGTTTGATTTGCGCTTTAATTGCTGTAGCTCCGATGGTGTTTTCCTCACATATGCGCTGAATTCCGTTTCTCCAGTCAAATTTCAGTCAGTGCGCGTTTTTTCCTTTCAGAAACGCCTGCCTGCGCGTGACGTCGACGCGCTTCTTCAGTCAACAGTGTGGCGCGCTGCCAAGGAGACGCGCGCTCAGCTGGCTGCTGACAGCTTCGTGACGTACTTCAAGCAGCAGTTGACTGTAAACGGCAAACTGTCTCTCCTCAAATCCTCACACAAAGCCTGTACGTTTGCCTCATATTACGATGAATTTTGATATTAGCGTTATATCTCCTCACAAGTCTATTCAACAGTTTTTCCTCCGCTCTGCTTCTCACTAATCTCGTGAGGCTTTCACATTATATTCATTTTCTCAGTTACTTTCGTTCACGTCGTACTACAGCTGTTCTCTTTACAAATTTCTACGATTTACTTCATCTCCTTCTCATTCCATATTTTTCTAAAATTAGTCTTGCATATTTTCTCCTTTCTTCTGTTTAAATTATGCTTTTCACTCACAATTTCATTTTCACGCTGTTCTGCGTGGGTTCTCGTGTTGGTGCCCTCGTCGCCAGCTTTGTAAGGAATCTTCGGAGGCAGTGTAGTTTATTACGAAGTTCTTTTATTGATCACACCAACACTCGCGCTCCGAGGTGCGGAGCGCTCAACCTCCGACCCTGCCACCAGCTGTCATCTGTCAACATTCCAGAGACAGCTGGTGACGTAGGTGCCGGGCGTACGGTGTCCCAAAAGGGACAATTGTAATCACAACAGCAGTAAACTCCAATCACAATGATAAGTGTCCCCTTAACGGTTGACAATTCGATAAATGGGTCATCACCCACTCATAAAACACCGCCAGCAAACCTAGCTAACGATACAAAGGACAAGATGGCTGGTGGATTGCTCCCTCTGCAATAACTACTCAAAGCCTCTACCCCGGAAACCCCAACAACAACAGCTTGGTATTGCAGAGGCCGCCCCCGAAGGGTTCCTCGAGGGCCGGCGCCGTAATGGCCGCCTGAGCCCAAAAAGGAACAGAGCCGGTTTGCACTGGTCAGCGCCGCCAGGAATCGCCGCATGGCGAAAAGGCCCAAGGCAATGTCTCGCCTCCCCCTCCTCAAGAACAAAGGGACGAGGAAAAGGGGGAGGGGGATATAAGGTAATGCTCCCCCGGGCAGCTCACCTTTTGCATCAGGGAGCTGGGGGAGCAGCACCAACATTTTCGAGTGCTGCCAAGGGGCGCCGGAAGAATTTCACAGGCGAAATCGAGTGGAGGCATGCAACCCCCAGCAGGAGCAACCAACTGCACCGGGTCAGCTGAACTCCGTGCGCAGCGCAGAGAGGGAAGCGTTCTTACTGTGTGACCCGCGTGACCCAGGAAGCTGATGGCCGGGTTCCTCCCCACACGCAAAGCACAACACGGCCCAAGATCGAGGATGTCCGCTTGCAGCCGGGGATACCGACCGGGAGCTGTGGAACCGGGTTCTGCCCCCCCCCCCAAGCAACGGCGCGATACCCAGTGGCATGCGAATTTTGGTGCTGACGTCCGAGTCGCAGGGATGTGGACGCGACAATCATCATCGAGGCACACGTCTTGGCAGCACGTAGAGGGCCTGAGGAGGTCGCTGAGAGGCCTCGGCAGGTTAAGGTGAGCGCCGGAAGTGTGAATAAGGCTGGGATAAAACTAATCGTTAACTGGTATTTGTTGACAAATTTGAGAAGTGTAGTAATTTGCATAGTCCCAGCAAGTTAACACGGATAAGGTTGTTGCGTAACGCGAGAGCCGGGGCTCGTCTTTGTAGCTCGAAAAAGCGGGCGCGTTAGAGTAGTCGCCATCATGGGGCATAAGTAGCGGATCACATACATCGCTTGCGGCATTGTGCCTGATGCTCAGACTGTTTTTGAAGTGTGTGGGGGCGGGTGACCGGCCCATGGCTCGCGCTAGAGCGGGAAGAAAATTAAAAGTGAGAAGCTGCTGAAACAGCGTAATACGGAGAGCGATATACGAATATACTACACATGCACGCAAGGAAACCTCATTGTAATTGTATTGTATTGTATTTGCATTTATATAGCGCTAACTACCCCAGACGAGGCGTCGAAGCGCTTTTTCGGCGGGTAACACGCTACTCCGGGACCCACAGAGGATTAGTGTTGAATTAGTATAGTGAAACATGCAAGTACATTTTAAGTGGTGGATAGGTTAGTCAGTTATTTGGATTTGGAATGATAGCAGAAGGATAGAGTAGGACAAAAGTTTGTATTTATTTATCGCTCGCTTGTTGACGCATGCTATTCAGGGAGCCTATAAAGGATCAGTGGTGAATTAATATGGTGAAATATGAGTTCATTTCAGTGGTGGATATTAGTCTGTTACTTGGAGTGAGAAGGATAGCGGATGGATAAAAGGGGATGAAAGATTTGCATTCATATAGCACTTGTTACCCCTGATGGGTGTTGAAGCGCTTTTTTGGAGAGTAGCACGCCACTCCGGAACCCATAAAAGATTAGTGTTGAAAATGAGTATAGTATAAATATAAAGTAATTTGAGTAGTAGATATGTTATTCAGTTATTTGGGCAGTATATTAGTATAGTTGAATATGGAATATGGAATTTGAGAAATGAACATGTTAGTTTGTTAATTTTGATAAAAAAAGGATAGTGGAGGGATAAAAGAGTGAAGGATTTTTATTTTTTTAAGTCAACTGATGGAAGGATCATTATATATTTGTTAGTGATAAAAGGTGGACTGTTAGGTGTAATTACAGCAGGGAGAGTGTGTCTGAGTGGGATGCAGTTATTTATGGAGTTGATTGGCGTGTTCGTAATGAGTGTATTGGTTAGTGGTATAGGATAGAGTTGTGTACTGTTTGTGGGTGATGGTGGATATGTGTGGTAGTTGGGATAGTAGGGTGTGTAGATGTGGTTTGGTTGGGTTGGTGGTGCATGCTGGTACATTAATCTGTGCATAGTGTTGTGCGTAGTGTATATTTGGTGTGAGTGTGTTGCTCTGTTTGTGGTTGTGGATGGTGTGGGCTGGGTATTGTTAAATGAGAAAAAGGGCAGCATTAACTACCCTTGCCCTTTCCACCCTTAGCCTCGACGCCCGGGCTGAGACGCCCTAAGCCTGGCCTTTTTTGTAGCCCTATTAGTCAGGTGACCCCTAACACTATCCAATCACAACACTAGCCCTAACATCTAGAACCAATAGGAGACCAGGACCTTGCAGCCAATCTTAACCCTAGTCCAAGCACCCAATCAGTTCAAAAACCCTGATCTCTACGTCCAATAAAGGCCTTAGCCCTACCACTAGTCCCAACCCAAGTCCAAGCAGCCAATGGTACAGGTAGCCAAGGGCCCGATGTAGGTAGCCCGTTACCGATCGGAATCGGCCGAAAATACCGATTTTCGGCCGTTTCCGATCGGTAAAGGGCTATGGAGATGTAGGGGCACATTTTCGGTAATTTTACCGATTCGTTATCATTACCGAATCGGTAAATTTACCGAGTCGGTAATATTTACCGAATCGGTAATGATAACGATTCGGTAAAATTACCGAAAATGCAATGTAGGTAGCCTATGTTCCGGCAGCACATGGCTTACAGAATCGGTATTTTACCATGGAATACAAATCCATGGTAAAAAACCGATTCCTGTGTACATGCACATCTGTGCATGTACACATGTGCCATGTGACAGACAGACGTGCCCTTAGGGCATGTCTGTGTGCCACATTGCACACATGGCCGTTTTGGGGGTGCTAGAGGGTGTCAAAGTGACACCCCCTGCACCCTTGTGAATTCTTTAATTACCGATTTGGTAAATACCGAATCGGTAATGCCTAATCATTCCTATGGGCTTCAAAGCCCATAGGAATGAATGGGCATTACCGATTCGGTATTTACCAAATCGGTAATTTAAGAATTGTTAAGGATTCGGTAACGAATCCAGATGTTGGGACCTACATCCCATTTACCGATTTTTGAATACCGAATCGGTAGGATTCGGTATTTCAAAATCGGTAAATGGGATTTACCTACATCGGGCCCCTAGTTCCTTCTTCCAATAGAAAGCCTAACCCTACTCTTAGTCCCACAACTGGCCCAACAACCAATCACACCAGAAGCCCTAAATAGCTACTTCCAATTAAAGGTCTAACCCTAGCCCTAGTCCCACCCTACTCCCAACAACCAATAACATAGGAAGCCCTAGTCCCTACTTCCAATATAAATCATAACCCTAGCCCTAGTCCCAACCCTGCAATGATTGAATCACAGACCGAGAAACCAATCAGAACCCTCAAATACCCAACCAATGAGGACATTAACCCTAACCCAATAGAAACACCAGATACAACCACCAATCAGTGTACACATGTGCCAACCACTACCACACCATATAAGGTCCCAGCAACCTCAGACAAGGTTTGCTGGCCAGGGAGTTGGAAGCTGCTTGCTCCTGTTCAGAATCTCCTAGAAGACAGACAGGCTCAATCCACAGCTTTGGACTTCAGCAGGTAAAGGCTTCACTAACTCGAAATCTAACAATACTGTTTGAATAAAGCTTTACTCCCCCTGCTGGCCAAAAAACGAAGTGCACAGGCCCCAGTAAATACAGTTTAAACAGCTCACAGAAGCACCCTCTGATGTAGAAAATCCCTGTTGCTGGGGTGGGGGGCAGCAGGGGGGCAGCAGGAGGGCTGGCCTCACTGGCTTGTGAACACAAAATGGTGGCTGGGGGTGCACTGTTTGAGCACACAGGCCGAAGCACAGAGCAAAGGAGACATTTGAAGGGAAAACAGATTTGTCACTGTTGGAAAGTGGGTTATTGGTAGGGGCAAATGTAGGTCTGCCACTGGCAATAAGGCCACTAACACATGATAGGACTCAGCATAGGTCTTAGAGAATTATTCCTTTGCTCAACCCTTGGTAACGTGGCTGCGACCAGACAGGCTTAACTTCAAAGACAGGTATGTAAAGCATTTAAAAACACCATTTCAGTAAATAATTAAGACACAACACAAAATAAAAATCCAACACCAATTTATAAAAATAGGTAATATTTTTATCTTTTAAATGACACCAAAACGAAAATAATCCACTGTAGGGAACCTGATATATGAATTTTTAAAGATTAGTCACTTTCTAGTGCTTAGAAACCAACAGCGCCCCTTTTTTTTTTTTTTTTTGCTCTGTCAGGGACACACCTTTATAAATTGTTCTGAAGAATTCTCACCACTGTAGTGGGCCGCCTTCTTCAGCAAGCGGGGTCCAGTTAGAACACCTTCCTGGCGTTCTGCTTGCAGGTCCCAAAGTATCCAACACGCAATCCAAGGTTCTGGAATCTCCAAGAGGGTCCTTGAAAGTGTGAAACTTCAATTCCGCAATCCACTTGAACAAAACCCCTTACAAATCCACTGTGCTCCAGGCTTGGAATTCTTTGTGGGGCTGTCCAGGTGAGCTCTGTTAACCTGTAGCTTGCAGGGAGTTTCCACTCTTGAGTCTTTTGGCAGCAAGGTAATCCACAGGGCTGTAGTTTCAGAGGGTGCAGTCTTCATAGGGCATGCCTTAGAGTTCCTTGCACACAGCAAAACCTTCAGCAGGGCACTTCTTGCTTCACTCAGTTTCAAGCAGCAGATCTGGAGGGCTCTGCCCCTCTCAGATACTTATTCAAAATTCTCTGTGTCAAGCACCAGGTCACTGCTGACCAATGAGAGCAGGGCAACTCCTCCTAGTTATGACCACATCCTGTGGAGTGTGTCATTAGTTTGTCCCAGAATGCATCATCCTTCCAAATCCATAATGGCTGATTTTCCAGCAAGGAGGTAAGAGCTGGCTAAACACACCCACTGGGATATCTCATTTCCATGGACCATCCCAGTAACATCTGCAAATTCCTTTCTGAAGCCTAGTCCTGACTCTGGGTCACAACTGTCATTGTGGACTAAAACCCAGGCCTCCCCTCTTGCCTTTGAAGAGCGTAGTTTACGACGCCACCTCCTGGCCTGGAATTCCTATAGAACAGATCACTGCCCTCCCAGCAGCCTGGCTAATCCACTTAAATCTGACCAATCAGGGCAGACCACTGAAAGGCTGAATTTGGACTTACAAACAAGAAAGTCTCATAACTTATTGTATGTACACTTTAGGAGAAATTCAAAAATATAATATTGTTGGATTTACTACGACCATTCTGGGAAGTCTTTGAATGGTCCGGCTAGTCCTCTCCTATCAATATTTATTAATCAATCACTTCCTACCATGTTAACCTATGGGCCATGTGGTTTGCAATGGGGAAAATGACTTGCGCCACTTTTGTAGCACCAGGGCTTATAAAACCATATTTTATAAGTATTTCCCTAATTTCTACCGGACCCCCACCCCCTGTGCAACTAGGGGAATCTTCAGGGGTTCTGAATCTGCAGAAATATTGCAGATCTCCCTTACCCAATTCTTCCAGCATCAAAGTCGAATTTGAGCACCTCTTTAAGACAATGTGTGGGAGTGAAATGTAAAATGTCACTTTACCCAGGCTTCTAAAAACTCATTTTATAAGGCTTTCCTTATAGATAACTGACCCCCCACCCCTGGGATACCTAGGGGTGACCCAGGGGGTCCCTAATATGCAAAAACATGGTAGGTTTTTAATTTTTAAGGGCCCCTACCCTCAATGTCGAGTTTGGGCACAATTTAAGGTTTAAAAGCTGTCCTGGCCACCAGTGCAGATTTTAAACTGACCTCAGGCTTCAGCACTGCACACATGCTGGTGCAGAGAATATGCTGGCCTCTAAACTGCCATGCCCCAGGATACTGGAGACTTCTAGGTAGTTTCAATCCCCTGCCCTATTACATACTAGGGGCTTAGGTGGTAGGTCATGCCAACTACAGGGGTACCCCACCATACTATAGTGTACCCTAGTGTATGTTGGGTGTCTTAACTGTGTTCTAATGTGTTCCTTTTAGCTTGGCACTGGCCCTGGGTCTGGTTAAACAGAGCCCAGGGTCAGTCAGAGTCAGTTACCACCAGTTCCAGTCAGCAAAAAGTTGGGGGGTGCCCAGGGCACAGGATGACTTTGCAACATAGCCCCCCCCCAAACGAAAGGTGATGGGTTACTAACCTACACCCTGGTAGTCCTCTTCGGCTAAGTGGAAAAACCTGGAAAGTCCATCTGCATTGGCATGGGCAACCCCAGGTCTGTGTTCCACTGTAAAGTCCATTCCCTGTAGGGAAATGGACCACCTTAACAGCTTGGGATTCTCACCTCTCATCTGAATGAGCCACCTGAGAGGCCTGTTGTCAGTTTGAACACGAAAGTGAGTCCCAAACAAATATGGTCTCAACTTTTTCAGTGACCACACCACAGCAAAAGCCTCTCTCTCAATGGCACTCCACCTCTGCTCTCTGGGAAGAAGCCTCCTGCTAATAAAGGCAACTGGCTGATCAAGGCTCCCTTCATTCAGCTGTGACAAAACTGCACCAATCCCTTGCTCTGAAGCATCAGTCTGAACTACAAATTCCTTTGTGTAGTCAGGGGCCAGTAACACTGGTGCTGAACACATAGCAGCTTTCAGAGTGTCAAAAGCCTTCTGACACTCTGGGGTCCAAATCACCTTTTTGGGCCTCTTTTTAGAAGTCAGTTCTGTTAGGGGCCCCACAATAATCCCATAATTTTGAACAAACCTTCTATAGTATCCTGTCAGTCCAAGGAATGCCCTGACCTGAGTCTGGGTAACAGGAGCTGTCCAATCCAAAATAGTTTGGATTTTAGCTTGGAGAGGCTGTACATGACCCCCACCTACCAGGTGGCCCAGGTACACCACAGAACTCTGCCCTATTTGGCACTTGCGTTCCTTAATAGTCAGGCCTGCCTGCTGCATGGCCTGAAGCACTTCCCTTAGGTGGTTTAAGTGATCCCCCCAGGTAGAACTGTATACAGCTATATCATCCAGGTAAGCTGCACTGAACTGTTCCAACCCAGACAAGACCCTGTTCACTAACCTTTGGAAGGTGGCAGGTGCATTCTTTAATCCAAAGGGCATTACCTTGAACTGATAATGTCCCTCTGGTGTGGAGAATGCAGACCTCTCCTTTGCTCCATCAGTGAGGGCAATCTGCCAGTAACCTGAAGTCAAATCAAAAGTACTCAGGTACTTAGCAGCCCCTAACCTATCAATGAGCTCATCAGCTCTAGGTATGGGGTGCGCGTCCGTCTTTGTGACTGCATTCAAACCTCTGTAGTCCACACAGAACCTTAACTCCTTGGGTCCCCCCTGAGGATTAGGTTTAGGTACCAGTACCACTGGACTGGCCCATGGACTCTCAGACGGTTCAATTACCCCCAGCTCCAGCATCTTAGCAACCTCAGCTTTGATGCTGGCTCTGACATGGTCAGACGACCTGTACATTTTATTTTTGACAGGTCTGCTGTCACCAGTGTCAATGTGGTGCACACACCACTCAGTGATGCCTGGGGTCAGAGAGAACAGGCCAGCAAACTGCTCCAGCACCTGCTTACAGTCTCTGTGCTGCTGGTCTGTCAACTTGGGAGAGAGCACAACTCCCTCCACTGACCCAACTTGCACATTGGTGGAGAGGAGGTCGGGCACAGGCTCAGTTTCCTCCTCCACACCCTCATCAGTGGCCAGTAACATGGTCATGTCTGCCCTGTCATGGTGTGGTTTCAATCTATTCACATGCAGGACCCTGTGAGGGTTCCTGGGGGTGCCAAGGTCAACCAAATAGGTAACCTCACCCTTCTTTTCTAAGATTGGATAGGGCCCACTCCACTTGTCATGGAGGGCCCTGGGAGCCACAGGCTCCAACACCCACACCAACTGTCCTGGAGTATACTCAGGCATAGTAGCCTTTCGATCATACCAGTGCTTCATGAGCTCCTGGCTGGCCTCCAGTTTCCTGTTTGCTTCGTACATGTACTCCGCCATTCTAGATCTCAGGCCTAGCACATAATCAAGCACATTGTCCTTAGCTTCTTTAATAGGCTTCTCTAAAGATTCTCTAAGCAGGCTCAATGGCCCCCTCACAGGGTGTCCAAACACCAGCTCAAAAGGACTGAAACCAACCCCTTTCTGTGGCACCTCCCTGTAGGCAAACAGTAAGCATGGGAGGAGAACATCCCATCTCCTCCTGAGTTTCTCTGACAACCCATTTATCATGCCCTTCAGGGTTTTGTTGAATCTCTCAACAAGACCATTTCCTTGTGGGTGATAGGGGGTGGTGAACTTGTAGTTGACACCACACTCATCCCACATAGCAGTCAGATAGCTGGACAGGAAGTTCGTGCCCCTGTCTGACACCACCTCTTTTGGAAAACCCACTCTGGTGAACACGCCAAGCAGTGCTCTAGCCACTGCAGGTGCATCAATGGTTCTAAGAGGTATGGCTTCAGGGTATCTAGTAGCATGGTCAACTACCACTAAGATATACCTATTCCCTGATGCAGTAGGTGGGTCCAGGGGACCAACAATGTCCATCCCCACCCTTTCAAAAGGAACCCCAACCACTGGCAGTGGTATTAGGGGAGCCTTTGTCTTGCCCCCTGCCTTGCCACTGGCCTGACAGGTGACACAGGAGCTGCAAAACACCTTTACCTTTTCAGACATATTGGGCCAGTAGAAATGGTTCACCAACCGGTTCCATGTCTTTGTCCGACCCAAATGTCCTGCCAAGGGGATATCGTGACTCAAAGTCAGGATGAACTCTCTGTACTTCTGGGGCACCACCAATCTCCTGGTGGCCCCCTCCTTGAGGTTTCTGGCCTCAGTATAAAGCAGTCCATCTTCCCAGTAGAGTTTGTGAAACCCACTGTCATCCCCCTCCTCTTGCTTAGAAGCAATCCGCCTCAAGCTCTCAAGGGTGGGACAGTCACGCTGTCCCTGACTGAACTCCTCTCTGGAGGGTCCACCTGCTCCTGTCAGTTCTGCCAAATCTGACAGCTCTGGCAGGGATGGAGTCCCTCCCTCAGAGGCCAGATCCTCCCCATCAGGGTTAGATTCTTCCTGCACCTCTGGAGTTCCCTGGGCTGGCTCACCAGACCCAGTGCCCTTGTCCTTGGATGCTTGGCCCTTTGTTCCAGGGTCCAAGTGTCCAGACCCTCCCTTCTGGCTAGTCTGTGACCTAGTCACAGCACATACCCACTCAGGGAGCTCCAATATTTTCATATGGAGTCCTCTCGCCACCTCTGACCACGCAGAGGCTTCAAGATCATTGCCCAGAAAACACTGGACTGGAAGCACCTTTGACACAGCTACCTTCATAGGGCCTGTCACACCTCCCCATTCCAAATCCACCACAGCCATGGGATGGAGTTTGGTAGTGCGGTCTGCATATGTCGCCTGGTGAAACTCACCAGGTAACAACCTCTCTGGCGGCACCAGTTTATCCAGGACCATAGTTACACTAGCCCCAGTGTCTCTGAAAGCCTCAATCTCAGTCCCATTCACTTTAGGCCTCTGCCTGTACTTGTCCATGTTTGGAGGTAAGGCAGCAAGGGTGGCAATACTCACCCCACCCAGGGACACTAAGGTTGCTTCCACCACCTGCCTGTTCTGTACACCACCCTCCACCCCTACACTGACACTGGCAATCCCTGTGGATGGCCCCTTAGGGGGGAGCTTCTTGGCGCAGACAGCATCTCCCTGCTTATGCCCTGGCTGGTTACAGTCAAAGCACTTACCCACCTTTGAGGGATCAAAGAACCTACCAGGCTTTCCCTGAAACCCCCTCCCTTTGAATTTGGGTTGGCTCGGGGCCCCCCCTCCTTGTGCAGGTTTTTGTGGGTCTTTGGAGGACTCCTTAGGATTTTGACCTTCATTTCCCTGGGCTTTCCCCTGGGGAGGGACCTGTCCTCCTTTCTTCTGGTCACCCCCCTGATGCTGAATGGAAACCCGGGTTCTCACCCACTCATCAGCTGATTCCCCCAGCTCTCTGGGGTCAGTCAGCTTAGAGTCCACTAGATACTGGCGTAACTTCTCTTCTGCACAATGAGTCAAAATGTGTTCTTTCAAAAACAAATTATACAATCCCTCATATGTGTCAACTTTGTTACCAACAATCCAGCCTTCCAGTGCCTTTACTGAAACGTCCACAAAGTCTACCCAAGACTTTGAACTCAATTTCTGTGTCCCTCTAAACTTCACCCTGTACTGTTCTGGAGTCAGACCAAATCTCTTGACAAAGAATGCCTTCATCTGCTGGTATGATTCTGCATCCTCTCCCTTCAGGGTCAGGAGCCTATCCCTCCCAGCTACTGGAATCAACTCCCACAGGAGTGCGCCCCAATACCTAGAGTGGACCCTACTCATTTTAAGGGCCCTCTCAAAAGCTGCTAGCCACTTGTCAATGTCATCCCCCTCAGTGTACTTGGGTACTATGCCTTTGGGAAGTTTAGGTTCAAATCTACCACCCCTAGACATTTCAGCATCTTCTTCACTTTCGCTGCCACCATTCCTTTTCTCCTCCCTCTCCCACTTTCTCTTAGCCAATTCGAATTTCTCCTTCTCCAAGGCAATCAACTCTAATTGGGCCTGAAGCTGTCTCTCTGCAAGGGACAGTAGTGGTACCTGAGTAAGGGACCCTTCCCCACTCCCACCACCACCTTGATTCACCTGGCTAACACTAGTCACAATGGGAAAGGTTTCATCCTCACCCCCCTCTCGGGTGAGGTTGGGGGGAACATCTTCCCACCCTCTTGGGTTCTCCTCCGCTGCCCTGGCCCAGGCCTTTAGGGACTCAAGCAACCCTGCCTTCCTCGTCTTCTTTGCAGGACGCAGCCCCCTAAGCCTACACTGTTCCCTAAGCTCTGCCATCTTAAACTGGGACAGTTTAGCCAGATCCAGCTCCATGGTTCCCTAGTTTTGGGTCACAAAAACTAGGCACAATAGACTTAGAACAATTTGGAAAAATCAAAACAATGGATAAAAAACAGTTTAGTCCAAATTCGAAAAATCAAACTCAAAAGTTTTGTTCTAAGGCAATTTAGAGGATTTTTATAATCTTAAAATATTCACTGAAAGGTGTACTTTTTAAACACAAGTCCTCATCTGCACCGCTGAACACCAAATGTTGGAAAGTGGGTTATTGGTAGGGGCAAATGTAGGTCTGCCACTGGCAATAAGGCCACTAACACATGATAGGACTCAGCATAGGTCTTAGAGAATTATTCCTTTGCTCAACCCCTGGTAACGTGGCTGCGAGCAGACAGGCTTAACTTCAAAGACAGGTATGTAAAGCATTTAAAAACACCATTTCAGTAAATAATTAAGACACAACACAAAATAAAAATCCAACACCAATTTATAAAAATAGGTAATATTTTTATCTTTTAAATGACACCAAAACGAAAATAATCCACTGTAGGGAACCTGATATATGAATTTTTAACGATTAGTCACTTTCTAGTGCTTAGAAACCAACAGCGCCCCTTTAAGTCTTTTTGTTTGCTCTGTCAGGGACACACCTTTATAAATTGTTCTGAAGAATTCTCACCCTTGTAGTGGGCCGCCTTCTTCAGCAAGCGGGGTGCAGTTAGAACACCTTCCTGGCGTTCTGCTTGCAGGTCCCAACGTATCCAACACGCAATCCAAGGTTCTGGAATCTCCAAGAGGGTCCTTGAAAGTGTGAAACTTCAATTCCGCAATCCACTTGGACAAAACCCCTTACAAATCCACTGTGCTCCAGGCTTGGAATTCTTTGTGGGGCTGTCCAGGTGAGCTCTGTTAACCTGTAGCTTGCAGGGAGTTTCCACTCTTGAGTCTTTTGGCAGCAAGGTAATCCACAGGGCTGTAGTTTCAGAGGGTGCAGTCTTCATAGGGCATGCCTTAGAGTTCCTTGCACACAGCAAAACCTTCAGCAGGGCACTTCTTGCTTCACTCAGTTTCAAGCAGCAGATCTGGAGGGCTCTGCCCCTCTCAGATACGTATTCAAAATTCTCTGTGTCAAGCACCAGGTCACTGCTGACCAATGAGAGCAGGGCAACTCCTCCTAGTTATGACCACATCCTGTGGAGTGTGTCATTAGTTTGTCCCAGAATGCATCATCCTTCCAAATCCATAATGGCTGATTTTCCAGCAAGGAGGTAAGAGCTGGCTAAACACACCCCCTGGGATATCTCATTTCCATGGACCATCCCAGTAACATCTGCAAATTCCTTTCTTAAGCCTAGTCCTGACTCTGGGTCACAACTGTCATTGTGGACTAAAATCCAGGTCTCCCCTCTTGCCTTTGAAGAGCGTAGTTTACGACGCAACCTCCTGGCCTGGAATTCCTATAGAACAGATCACTGCCCTCCCAGCAGCCTGGCTAATCCACTTAAATCTGACCAATCAGGGCAGACCACTGAAAGGCTGAATTTGGACTTACAAACAAGAAAGTCTCATAACTTATTGTATGTACACTTTAGGAGAAATTCAAAAATATAATATTGTTGGATTTACTACGACCATTCTGGGAAGTCTTTGAATGGTCCGGCTAGTCCTCTCCTATCAATATTTATTAATCAATCACTTCCTACCATGTTAACCTATGGGCCATGTGGTTTGCAATGGGGAAAATGACTTGCGCCACTTTTGTAGCACCAGGGCTTATAAAACCATATTTTATAAGTATTTCCCTAATTTCTACCGGACCCCCACCCCCTGTGCAACTAGGGGAGTCTTCAGGGGTTCTGAATCTGCAGAAATATTGCAGATCACCCTTACCCAATTCTTCCAGCATCAAAGTCGAATTTGAGCACCTCTTTAAGACAATGTGGGGAGTGAAATGTAAAATGTCACTTTACCCAGGCTTCTAAAAACTCATTTTATAAGGCACTCCTTATAGATAACTGACCCCCCACCCCTGGGATACCTAGGGGTGACCCTGGGGGTCCCTAATATGCAAAAACATGGTAGGTTTTTAATTTTTAAGGGCCCCTACCCTCAAAGTCGAGTTTGGGCACAATTTAAGGTTTAAAAGCTGTCCTGGCCACCAGTGCAGATTTTAAACTGACCTCAGGCTTCAGCACTGCACACATGCTGGTGCAGAGAATATGCTGGCCTCTAAACTGCCATGCCCCAGGATACTGGAGACTTCTAGGTAGTTTCAATCCCCTGCCCTATTACATACTAGGGGCTTAGGTGGTAGGTCATGCCAACTACAGGGGTACCCCACCATACTATAGTGTACCCTAGTGTATGTTGGGTGTCTTAACTGTGTTCTAATGTGTTCCTTTTAGCTTGGCACTGGGCCTGGTTAAACAGAGCCCAGGGTCAGTCAGAGTCAGTTACCACCAGTTCCAGTCAGCAAAAAGTTGGGGGGTGCCCAGGGCACAGGATGACTTTGCAACAGTCACCAAGGAATAAGAGGGACAAACTACAGAGGTTGGACTGCAAATCCCACAATTCAACACACTAAATGAAGGCCATCATGGGCAGGGAAAACCACACATTTAAAACACAATACAGGTGATAAAATATGCAATTACAGGCAAGCTAAAACTAAAATTTTTAACAGTAACAACCACAGGCATAGACAGTAAACACAGAAAGTGAAAATCGTTTTTTAAACAACTTTTTGTCTTGGGAAGAGACAGCACTAGTCTGTCTCCTTACCACTTCCTGGACTCTGCTCACTGTAATCTGGGGCACATGTGGGCTGCAACTCACAAGATGGAGGAGAATCCATTGTACACGCGCGCAACAAGGATGTAACAGCGTGAGGTGGCGGACGGTAGCAGATAGGAAAAACCCCTTGTTCGGTATGTTATCACCCATAGCACTATGCGAGTCGATCCGAGGATGCCACCCACTCCCGGGTCCTCCCTCTTGCTGGCAGCGAGGGATCTGCCAGCCGTAGTTACAAAACAGGGAGGGGAATCGGGGCGGCCTGAAATAGCGAGAACGCCTTTAATGATGCACTCTCCTTTCGTCAGCCGTATTTACAGAACAGGGAGGGGACTCGGGGGCGGCCTGAAATAGCGAGAGCGCCTTTAAAGATGCACAGTGGATTTATGATGATCAGCTCATTAATTATCCCAGTTTCTTATTATAAAGGATAAACAAAGGGAATATAAAGTGTAATTTTGCACCTCGCCGACCCACTCCGTTTTTCCTCCATCACATTTTCTTTAAAATACACTATTGTCAGTTGTGCGTTGCCTCTTCAGTTCTCCCACATGCCGGTTGCGTGCAGGGAGGCTTACCACACGCATGTTTAGTAACACGGAGTAAACGGTGTAAACGAGCGACAGGTAGGCACAGAATTACGCCAGATGTGTAGCTTTGAAAAATGGGTAATCCATACAGTGGTTGCGCTACTGCTTTGGAATAGAACAGGCGCTAAATACATCAAGAACACCAAAATGGAAAAGCGGGACCTACCACTAGAGGTCAGTATTGCACAGCCTAGCCTGTGACGAAGAGGTGCAGAGATAGGGAGGGGGCTGGCATGCATGCTGTGTCTGGTTATCTCTGCGTGGAAGGGGGGAAAGTAAACAAGCTAAGTTGGTTGACAATAAACATCTGTTATCCAGTGTCTAAATGGGGTGTACATGCGCTTAACAAATAGAGGAGTCATTGTCCCTGCGACCCCAGCTGGGCCTATACGTGGGGCTATACGTGATCTCATGCTCCCAGAGTAAGCAACATGTTCATTTAGCGGGGTGCTAGGTAAAAGGAAATTATCTAACATTAGAGTACAAAATGTACCAAAACGAGCTAGACGAGATTCCAAGTGCTGTAGCTGACAAGAAGGCAGAGGCGTGGAGCATGCCCCAGGCCGACCAGTCCACGGTGATTGCTGAGGATTGGTGGTAAACGTAGGAAGGGGGCATTGCAAGGTAAAACAGCTGCACCATGGAGTTGGGTAACAATAAACAGCTGCTATGCAGTGCTAGGATCCCTTGGGCATAAGGGCACTTTACAAACACGTAGGTTATGTCCCCCGCATCCCCGGCAGTGCGAGCTCAGGACTCATCCCTCCCAAGCAACAAATAGAATTGAAGGGGTAGTATGTAAAGATAAAGGTCCACTGTGCCAGAAAGTACTTCAACGAAATGCGCATTTAACATATAGGCTGGAAATCAGAAGTGGCAACAATGCACTTCCAAGAGTGTTACAAGAAAAATATTCGTAAAATAGGGGCAGGCTCACGAAGTCTAAGACAATGTTCAGAAGCAAACATTTCATAAGAAGGGGGGGACTTACAGTGGCCCCATTAAGAAGATGCAAATGTTATGTCACATCCCTCTCCACCCCCCCCTGGCAGGGCTTACTCGGTAATTTATCCTCCCAAGGGGGGAAATAATGACAAGACAGTGGAAAGGAGGTAAAGAAAAGCAAGTATCAATTACTCAAAGATCATTTAATACGAATTTGCCCGCTGAAATGCAGCTGGTGCCCAGGTGAAGCGACAAGACTCCTGCAGGAAAAAAAGGACAATCAAGTTTTATAAGATGGCTTCCCGAGGACAGGACACGGGTATGATCAGGTGATACACCTACTTTTACTACTTTACGGGCAATAACACCGCATAGGGGGCCTAGCCATAGCGGCTTCTCCCAACTATAAGTAATAGGTTCAGGGCCCCGGGATATGCGCACCACGTGAAGAAACATAGCGAGACAGTTGTTAGTTTAACGAAGGAACTCCAAGAATCTGTCAGGGAGAATATTTACAAACTTGGCAGTTCATCATACATAAAAAACACACACAAAAAAAAACACACTAAGTCAAGGGCCCACAAGGGAGGACACTTCCAAAGTGGCAGGAATAAATTAATAATCTCTTTCATATGCATGGGGCCAGGTGCCCTCTATCCTGGAGCATAATCTTGGGTTTGTCTTCCTCCCAGAGTAAGGAAAGTTCGGTGGAGGGGGTGGTACACCCGGAAGAACACCTTTGCAGGGTTACTAGTTTCGCGGGGGAACCCCCCAGGCGCATGGGTGAGGAGAGGAGGTATTTAAGTAATGTATGTTGAAACATGCCGCCATGACCAGTCTCTGACTATCTCCCAATTTTGAATTTCATGTATCGCCCATGGTGAGAGGAAACAGTGCTGTAAGACTCCGAACAGGACACAAGCGTGCCACGGCATAATGACGAGGATGGAGCAGAGCACACCATGGCGTTTGGGTGAAGATTATTGTCAGACCTTACCAGATGTCAGCCTTCCGGAAGACACAGCAAGAGAGGGAGCTCGAGCGGTACAACAGCTGGGGCCGGCCCACAGAAAGAGCAGTGGAGGCGCAAAGAGACGACGCAGGGTAGGGGGAGCCGCAGGAAGACGGAAGCCTCCCCGGCGGCGTGGTGGAAACAAAAGGTCTATTGGTTTGGTTATGACACACACCGACAGGGCGGTGTGTAGAAGGAGGGCCACTCACTCTCGGATGCCTCACGGCTGGGTGAGTACGCCCGAGGAAAAATCGGGGTAGCAAACAGAGAGGGCACTCGCAGCCCAGCAACCCCGACAGACGGCAGGGCGCAGGAGAGACTAGCAAGGGAGCGAGTTGGGCCTGACTCCGGGAAAAGGCTACACCCACACACGCAAAGGGGCATGGAAAACAACAAAGAACAATTTACAAGCTGTCAGGGTGGTTTACGACCCTAGGATATGCAAATGAGCAAAAGACTAATCAGTGATTTACGACCAGCCGATGATTTATGATTCCCATGTAGAATGATTTATGACAACAAAATGATGACAGATTTGTGACAGAATGATTTATGACATCCCGATATTTTATGACCACGATGTATGACAATGATTGATGATGACAACAAAACGATGACAGAATGACTTATGATAGCTGATGATTTATGACCCATGATTTATGATGTCCAAATGACACTGACTGATAAACAATTGTTATAATGTATGATAATGATTTATGACCCCGGCCCAAGAAGGTGTCCAGGGGAGTTGTACAAAGAGGACGTATATAATGAGTAATAAAACTGCGGCCAACAACCACCACAAAAACAATGACTGTTGGCTGTGTGTAGTAATACAAATACACAGGTATGGTAGGGTTCCTGGAATGGGCACAGTGAGGCTGTTATTGCAGAGGCCGCCCCCGAAGGGTGCCTCGAGGGCCGGCGCCGTAATGGCCGCCTGAGCCCAAAAAGGAACAGAGCCGGTTTGCGCTGGTCAGCGCCGCCGGGAATCGCCGCATGGCGAAAAGTCTCAAGGCAATGTCTTGCCTCCCCCTCCCCAAGAACGAAGGGAAGAGGAAAAGGGGGAGGGGGATATAAGGTAACGCTCCCCCTGGGCAGCTCACCTTTTGCATCAGGGAGCTGGGGGAGCGGCACCAACATTTTCGAGTCCCACCCACCCACACCTACAACAGCAGCATCGCAGTGCTGGCAGGGATGGAAAGGACTAAGGGTGCAACGATTAGCGATGGAGACACACCGGAAGTAAGGCCATGCACTTTTGGATACCTCACGGCTGAGTGCAGTAGGCTAACAAAAGAGGTAGCAAACGGAGACGGCACTCGCGGCCCATCCCCCGCCGGTCGGCAGGGCACAAAAGAGTCCAATATGGTAGCAAGCTGAGGCCTAACTCCGGGAAGAGCCTACCCCCATACGGAGCGTGAAGGGAGCACAAAGCCAACCCAACGGGATGAAAGACGGCGGAAACAAAAGGTCTATTGGTTTGATGATGACACAGGGCAAAGAACAATTTACAAGCTGTCAGGGTAGTTTACGACCCTAGGATATGCAAATGAGCAAAAGACTAACCAGTGATTTACGACCAGACGATGATTTATGGCTGATGATTTATGATGCCCATGTAGAATGATTTATGACAACAAAATGATGACAGATTTGTGACAGAACGATTTATGACATCCCGATCATTTATGACCACGATGTATGACAATAATTGATGATGACAACAAAACGATGACAGAATGACTTATGATACCTGATGATTCATGACCCATGATTTATGATGTCCAAATGACACTGACTGATAACCAATTGTGATAATGTATGATAATGATTTATGACCCCGGCCCAAGAAGGTGTCCAGGGGAGTTGTACAAAGAGGACGTATGTAATGAGTAATAAAACTGCGGCCAACAACCACCACAAAAACAATGACCGTTGGCTGTGTGTAGTAATACAAATACACAGGTTTGGTAGGGTTCCTGGAATGGGCATAGTGAGGCTGTTACTGAAGTGAGCTATTCAAACCAAACCAGTGGGACAAGCACAAAAGTCTTACTGTCTCAACTAATCTCCAGCCCAAGAGTTCATCCTGTGAGGTACCAGAAACAAGAGACCACAGCATAACCTTGTTCCACCCACTTTGCTGCTCAATAGTAAAAGATGATATCCTCAATCTAGCCAATATCATAACGTTGCTGAAACAGATTTATAGACCTAGCCAGGACAACCTCAGCTGACCCTGAATACATTAAATTTGTAAACATAAGCCATAGGCAACAGAGAGACTATGTAAAGGTCATATGAAGCACAACGGACATGGCAGACAATGTACAATGAGAAAGTAATCACTTCCAAGCTTGGGGTATAATTGTGGTAAAATATCTAGAACCAGGGTATGCACACCCACTTAGAAGTCAGGGCACAAGAGTGCCAATGGGACACACCAGCAAAAGCAGACACAGAGCTGGGGAGGAGGGATCAAAGTGTCCAAACCCTGCTCAGCAAACTGGAACATCTGGGCCTATGGGTCCTGAATGGAAGTTTCCAAGGTGATTCTCCACCCGCCATGTCTTTCCACTCCACCTGCAGTAATTACCTGATTGATTACAATTTCAGCTCTCTCCCATTATTGCAAGTACGGTCCTTCAACATGGGGGAAAGATCGGAGAGTGACCACCTGCCCCAGGAGCTGCAACTTGCTCTTGTGGTCCCTGTGAACACACACTCTGCAGACCCTCTGGGATCAACTTACAACCACGACCTAAGGAGGGTAAAATGATCACTAACCAACATACTCTCTCTTGAAGAGGAAGCTAAAAAACACCTCAAGCAGGCTCACAGCAATAGAAACTCTCCAAACAAGCATTTGCAATGCAATAGGTCTCGCATTATTAAAGTTGTAGCTATTGGTGTTGCATTATTTAGCAATGCCAATAGCTCAAACTTTAATAATGCGAGACCTATTGCATTGCAAATGCTTGTTTTCATTGTAGGTAGTGGGCTGATGAGTGGTGGTGTCAGGAAGTAGCTGTTCTGGAGGGATGAATATGGGGAACAACGTTTACAACGCAACTTTTACCACGCACTACCTTTACCACGCAACTTTTACAACGCAAGTCGTTACAATGACTTGCGCTGGGGGCGCTGTAGGATAGGGAATAGTTTAATTTACTATCCAAAACCTTCCCTACTATCCACGGGGACTGGAGTTGGAATAGTAAATTAAACTATTCACTATCCAGCGCCCCCCAACGCAAGTCGTTGTAAAAGTTGCATGGTAAAGGCATGCGTTGTAAAAGCATGCGTAGTAACTACATACATCCGATGAATATGACACACTGTGTGTTCCCCTTTAAGACCCGCTGGCCCCGCCTCCCGCAGGACGTGTTCCAGGCCGTCCATCACATGTTGCTGAATGGTGCATTGCTGAAGGGGACAAATGGCATGTGCACTGTTTAATTACAGGAACAAAAGAAGCAAACATGAGGCAAACATGGAACGCCCCTCCAGCGGGTCCGAGTGACTCGAAATGTAATTAAACTTCAGCCCAGGACACAGGAGTGCAGATCAGGGGACAGGAGGAGGGCACGGACCCCCAAGACATGCAGTGTTTGAAATTTACCACTTACTGGTTTAGTGCCTGGATACATCACCCTGCCTAGTGCCTGCGCAATCACCTGCCGGAACAGCAACTTCGCCTGCACCAACGACGCCGAGGCACCCACTACAACGGAACCCAACCGACTGCGATGCATCCTGCTCAATACCCGCTCCGCACGCAAGCACGCCGTCGAGCTCTGGGACCTACTCACCACAACATCACCTGACGTCGCCTTCCTGACCGAGACCTGGATGAACGAAGCCTCCGCCCCAGACATTGCAGTGGCCATCCCCGACGGATACAAAATCTCCCGCAGAGATCGCACCAACGGAGTCGGAGGAGGAATTGCTATCATCCACAAGAACACCATCAAGGTCTCCACTAACACCAACAACACCCTCACCACTGCCAAACACATGCACTTCAAGATCCACACGGACCCTAAGACCACCCTCCGAAGCACCCTCGTCTACAGACCACCCGGCCCACGTCCCCAATTCTGCAACTCCATCGCCGACTTCATCAGCTCGCACGCACTGACCTCCACCAACTACATCCTGCTCGGCGACCTAAACTATCACCTGGAGAACAACAACGACAGCAACTCCTCCACCCTGATTGACAACCTCGCCACCCTCGGAATGAAACAGATCGTCACCACCCTGACCCACATCGCCGGCCACACACTCGATGTCATCTTCTCTTCCAGCCCCCACGTTGCCTTCAGCCACGCTTCCGAGCTTACCTGGACCGACCACCACTGGGTTCACTTCACCTTCCAGAAACCCATCACCCACCACCGCACCCCACAGATCCCCCGCCGACGCTGGGGCAAAGTCACCAAAGAACTACTAGAAACACACCTCGCACGCAACCCACTAAGCTGCCCCACCGACCCCGATGAAGGAGCCCGCACCATCAGACTCTGAATGGAAGACTGCGCCAACACCGTAGCACCACTGAGACTACCCACCGACAGAGAGCCAGCTGGTTCACCCCGGACCTCCTGGCATCCAAACGCACCTGCCGAAAACTCGAAAACACCTGGCTCAGCGATAGAACGCCCGCCAACCGCGCAGCCCACAAAAAACGCCATCCGCAACCATCACCACCGCATCAGGACCACCAAAAGAGCCTCGTTCAAAGGCCGCCTCGACAACAACGCCCACAACACGAAAGAGCTCTTCAACATCGTGAAAGAACTCTCCAATCCCAGCTCCTGCACCAACGACATCCCGCCGTCACAAGCCCTGTGCGACACACTTGCTGCCTTCTTCCACCGCAAGATCACCGACATCCACACCGGCTTTAACCCCCGTCGGCACCCCACGGACCTCGCCGCGTCGAACACCCCGAACTCCACCCACCACGACCCTCTGACCACATGGACCAATGTGAGCACCGAAGACATAATCAAGACCATGAACACCATCCACTCAGGCTCCCCGTCCGATCCTCTACCGCACCACATCACCAACAAAGCTGACAGCCTCATCGCACCCCACCTACGCAACATCATCAACCTCTCCTTCGGAACCGCCACCTTCCCCGAGAGCTGGAAACACGCTGTGATCAATGCCCTACTAAAGAAACCCAAGGCGGACCCGAGCGACCTCAAGAACTTCCGGCCAATCTCCCTGCTTCCATTCCCAGCGAAAGTCATCGAAAAGATCATCAACACCCAGCTCACCCGCTACCTAGAAGACAACACTATCCTGGACCCCTCCCAGTCAGGCTTCCGCAGCAACCACAGCACCGAAACCGCCCTCATTGCCATCACAGACGACATCAGAATCCTACTCGAAAACAGCGAGACAGCAGCCCTCATCCTCCTGGACCTCTCCGCCGCCTTCGACACCGTCTGCCACCACACACTACGCACACGCCTCTACGACGCAGGGATCCGAGACAGGGCCCTGGACTGGACCACCTCCTTCCTCACCGACAGAACCCAGAGAGTCCGCCTCCCCCGTTCCATTCCGTAACCACCAAAACCATCTGCGGCGTCCCGCAGGGATCCTCACTCAGCCCGACGCTGTTCAACGTCTACATGGCTCCCCTCGCCCGCATCGCCAGACTACACAACCTCAACATAATCTCCTACGCTGACGACACCCAGCTGATCCTCTCCCTCACCAAGGACCCCCTCATCACCAAATCCAACTTGCACCAGGGTATGAAAGCCACCGCCGATTGGATGGAGGCAAGCAGGCTGAAACTGAACGCGGACAAGACGGAGATCCTCATGCTTGGGCCCAACCCCTCAGCATGGGATGAATCCTGGTGGCCAACATCACTGGTAACCCCCCCGGCACCTACAAACCACGCACGCAACCTAGGGGTCATCCTCGATTCCAAGCTCAGCATGTCCAACCAAGTCAACGCAGTCTCCTCCTCCTGCTTCCACAACCTTCGCATGCTCCGCAAGATCTATAGGTGGATCCCGATGGACACACGGAAAACCGTCACCCACACCCTTGTCAGCAGCCGACTCGACTACGGAAACGCCCTCTACGCCGGAGCCCCGTCCAAACTCATCAACAGACTCCAAAGAATCCAGAACGCCTCCGCACGCCTGATCCTAGACGTCCCGCACCAAGACCACATCACCCCCAACCTGAGAGACCTCCACTGGCTCCCCGTCGACAAAAGTATCACATTCAAACTCATGACCCACGCACAGAAGGCACTCCACAACACCGGCCCAGCCTACCTCAACGACAGACTCTCCTTCTACACACCCAACAGGAAACTCCGCTCCGCCGACCTGTCCCTGGCCGCCATCCCGCGCATTCCCCAGAACCACCTCCGGGGGCAGGTCCTTCTCCCACCGCGCCGCCAAGACATGGAACTCCCTCCCTCTCTTCCTACGACAGACGGCAGACCTCCCGGCCTTCAGAAGACTGCTCAAGACCTGGCTCTTCGACCACTAACTGCAGCTCCCCCCCCCAGCGCCTTGAGACCCTAGCGGGTAAGTAGAGCGCTTTACAAATCCCTGATTGATTTAAAAAGGAACATGTTGTTTACTATGATAGGGGGACAGAAGCCCATTGTTCGAGGCCTTGAGGTCATGTCCCAAGCAGGACATGTGAGATGGCGAAGTAGCAAACTCAAGGTCAGCCAGCATCTGACCTTCTTGAAGAGTTACGGCCTCATTCTGAGGACTCTGGTAACTCTGAAATCAAATCTGAGTCAAGCTGCACTAGGTCCTGGGTGGTTTTAAAAAATTGACTGAGTTATGACCTGCAGGAATTTTCTCGTGGTTAGCAGGATGGAACCTGGAGGTCTGTGACACCATGCCAGTTGCAAAGACTGTTACCGCACATTACCACCCATGCGTTTTAGAGTCCCGGAGTAATACCACTACAGTGCAGTACCAGAGTTTCCTGTGGTTTTTGCGCCTAATATTTCCAAGGGTCTCGAAAGTATAGTTGAAGTGGTAAACGTGTATTTGGAGAGGCACCTGACGCAGTGATGAGCACAGCAAACCACAGAATTTCCCGGATCATAGTGTCCGGTACCCAGCAACAGGGCCTAAGAAAACACTTCCCTGTAGTCCTATGGGCCCAGATCATTGAGTTTACCAAACGTGGTTTAATAACAATATACGTAGGATTATCGCTGTGGATAATACAGATATATGTCACATATCGCAGGCATGATCCCACGAGAGCCTGCGTCTGACTGTCCTCCCATGGATGACAGAATACAACATTTTCTGGTTCGAATCTATGCAGAGGGCATTGGGCTTACATTTGATACTCTCTGTAGTTTTACTCAACGTTGTGAGCTCTGATACAATAAGGTGTGTGAGCCTGACATGTGCATGCCCCTTCCTTCCACGAACCCGCCCTGCCCATATATTATCTGATGTCTGTGTTGTATTCACCAATGTTATGTACGCTATTTGCACACGTCACTGTGTGCTGCTTTATGTCCCCCTCTTCCTGCGTACCCTCTCCCTCCCCGTCATGATGACTCCAGCTACAAGACGCCTCCACGCGCTCCCCTCCTGACCTCAGCTGTGCTGGTGTATTGAGCTAGAATAAAGCTTTCCCCTTTAACCGCTTCAGTATCATCTTTACACATTGGCAGCGAGGATGGGATTCGACAGTCTGTTGGTCTGTTCTGCCCATAGTGTGCCAGACCACACATATTGTCTGCTGCTGCACTAATTAAGCTACGCCGCTCGACTCATCCAACATAATTGTTCACAGTGAAGTAGCCAGTGTGTCATGGGCCCTAGTGCAAGGGTAACGGACAACCTGGCCACTGTTTGGACTGTGAAAGGCCTCAGGCTTTTGGACCGTGGTGCCACTGCACCCACTGCACTAACGAAAGTTACGCCGTTGATTGTTCACTCGGTTTTACATTCGAAATTTCAAACAGCCAAGGGCTACTATCCATGCAGAGTGAACTGCAGTAAAAAACAGTCATAATATATAAACATGATTCATCAACAAAAAAACATGTTGCACTCTATGACATATCGTTATCGCGTGTGCGGAAGCAAAACAGGTCGCAAGACAACAGCTGCACGCCTGTCAGTTTAAGTTACACAAACAGCACAGCCCCACCCGAGCCTACGCTGATTCATATGCACACAACTCCATTTAACGTCAGAAAGCCGTTTGTGCAGACTGTCAGCCTCGGGGGTCACCGGCCGCGGAAAGGACTCTCACAAAGGTGGCAGGGAGAAAAAGAGCAGCAAATCGGCTGGGAGCTCTCGGGTCTGCTGTGCTAAAGCGTGAGTATAATTATCAGTGGAAACGTGCTTGTTTTTGCAAATGTTGTGTGATTTAGTAATTGTATCAGTGGTCGAAGTGGGGGAAAAAAAAGTAGGGGAACTGTGGGTGGAGAATCAGGGGGCGGGAATAACCAAAGATTGGATCAGTGGGCGGAGTCAGGGGTGTGGCTAGAAATGGCAAAACAGACCATTTTTAGTACGTTTAGCATTTCGCTGACCAGTTACAGCTTATAACGTTATTTAATTCAAACAATGGATAAACATGTTTATTTGAGGTTTAATTCAGGAAAAAGCAAACACTCATAGGGAATACAGGTTTGTGTAAAGCTTGTGAAATATAAGCAGGAACAACATGTTCCCTTAATGCTTTTACTCTCATTGTTCAGAAATCCATGAGTATTTTTTGCCTCAAACATTGAGGACATGAATACAGGGCTCCTCCTTTACACATGTGTTAAGCAGGGCTCAGAAGAGAAAGGGACTGTCAGGAGAATCTAGACTCACGGAAACCGACAAAGGCTCCTTCATATTCATGTGTGCCAGCTAGCTGCTCAACCATAAAATAGCAAAAATAACAACTGGTGGACAGAATGCAGAACAATATCATACATTCACCCCAGTACAAATATCTGGGCCTAAATCCGTCGTTTTTTTTGCTCACCATGCCATTCCAGTTTGGACCCAGACATATGCAAATCAGTCTTGATCCTGCGCCCAATGGGACCAGTCCAGCCCAAACTGCCAGGCCATATGTATACACGTGTCCTTTCATTCGTGAAGTGAACACAAAGCAGTACCCACTGAACTATGCACATAAAATATTGCTCTTTGATATGCATGGTACAGGTTCTTTCCAGCAGGCATATTACCCCTCTGCGCTACCTTAGGTGGGTAAAACAGCTTCTAGACAAAACATGCTCCCATCTCTCTCCAGAAGGTACATTGATCACCAAAGTTATCTTGGCACTTGTATTGTTGACCGAAACCTGTTGAATATACAAAGAACTTTGCAGTGTTTTTAAAACTCCTGCACTTGTACAAACTAAACTGGCCCCCTACCCTTCCAGTCGCCCTGGGAAACGCCTGATGCCTGGAACGGCCTGTCCAGCATTGTTACCTTTTTCAATGCAGTACTGCAGATATGTATGCTTATTAGATATAAATGTCATGGATCACTGTATTTCAAGTTTAGGGTGCACAGGTACCCCGTTCAGTGTAGTCTGTTTGTTAAAATAAACTAGTTTGTGTGCCTCCCTGCACCACAGCATCCTCTACACAGAGGATTTTACACTCCTTGTTCTGGAATCCACTGCTAATCAAGGGCCAATATTGCATTGTCAACAATTCAAGTGGGAGGTTAAGCTATAATAGAGATATTGTGCTTTGTAAAACTAAGGAGAGATTAAAGATAATAGCAAGGACTACTACCCCGAAACTGCCTCAAAAATATTTAACCTGGAACCTAGACCATGGAACAAGACGCTGGTTTTCCCTATTTAGATTTAATCTCCTACCTTTAAATGATTTAACAGCACATTGGTCCCAGAATTCAAAAAATGGAAAAAAGTGCAATTTTTGTGAGCTGAGTATCCAGAACCTGGATCATGTTTTGTTTGTGTGTCCGGCACTGGCCTTTTATCGTCATCTTTGGCTTAGGCCGATGTTTTTACAAAATGGTGTTAAGGACGTAGCCTCAGCTCGCAACTTTCTTTTTAATCCCAAAAATGAAGCTGCCTGTGCAAAATTGTTTAATTTCTTTAAGGAATTTTTGTACATATTTTAACTGTATATTTTCCAAGTGGGATTTATTTTCTGAACAGCTGATCTTCTTTTTAGTCATTTTATCCTCTCCACTTTACGAATGTATTTTGCACCATTTGGTCCCTATTTTATAAGCTGTTGCTTATTTAAATTTTTGTATCCCAAATTGTAAATTTGCACATGATTAGGCTGCTTTTATTTGTTATTTGCACAGTTCTGGAAATGCTCTGTTCTCTCTTTGCTCGCTGCTAATTCCAAACTTTGATCCCTGAAAGTGCTTTACGTTGTCTCGATTGCTTTCTAATTGCTATTTGCACAACTCTGGATACGCCCTGTTTCCTCATTGCTGGCTGCTAAATCCCAAACTTTTATCCCTTGAAACTATTATATGTTGTAATTTTTCATTATCTTGTTTCCGCAGTTTTACCACATGGTCTTATTTGCATTTTATGTATTAATTGTTGTGTAATTTTTAAGTGGACCTCATTGGAGTTCCAAAACTCTAATAAATTGAATTGAATTGAATTACATTGTCAACAGTCTGCTCTGCTCTGTTGTGTCACCAGTTAATTCACAGTTGTCTGATGGCCCTTTCAGTGTTGCTTTGCAGGTCCCTAGATAGAAGGGAAGGGGGAGGAGGTTGTGGGCACTGCAGAGTAGGGTGGCCAACTGGCATGGGTGCAAATTCAGAATGGGGAGTGTAAAAGTTCAGGACAAGGGGTCAAAATTCACAACAAAAATTCAGGACAGGAGGTCAAAATTCAGGAGAAAAATTCAGGGCAACAGGTATGCTTTGCAGACACATCAGTGGATGTCATGCAATAAATAAATAGGCAAGGAACATAAGTACAAGTCACTTCTCCTGCCCTGTCACTTTCTCCTGCCCGATCACTTCTCCTACCCCATCACCGCCCCTTCCCTGTCATTTCCCCTGCCCCGTCTCTGCTCCTTCCCGTTCACTGCTCCTGCCCCGTCACTGCTCCTGCCCGTTCACTGCTCCTGCCCGTTCACTACTCCTGCCCGTTCACTGCTCCTGCCCGTTATCTGCTCCTGCCCATTATCTGCCCCTACCCGTTATCTGCTCCTGCCTAATCACTTCTCCTGCCCGTCACCTCTCCTGCCCCTTCACCTCTCCTGCCCCGTCACTTCTCCTGCCCCGTCACTTCTCCTGTCCCGTTACTTCTCCTGCCCCATCACTTCTCCTGGCCCATCACTTCTCCTGCCCCATCACTGCTCCTGCCCCGTCACTGGTCCTGCCCATCACTGCTCCTGCCCTTTCACTGCTCCTGTCCAATCAGTACTCCTGCTTATGCACGATCAACGCTCCTGCCTCGTCAATTTCCCTGCCCCCTCCCTTCTCCTGTCCCTTCACTTCTCCTGACCTGTTCACTGCTCCTGCCCTGTTCACCGCTCCTGCCCTGTTCACCGCTCATGTCCTGTTCACCGCTCATGCCCTGTTCACCGCTCATGCCCTGTGACTGCTCCTGCCTAATCACTGCTTCTGGCCAGTCACCTCTCCTGCCCGGTCACCTCTCCCGCCCGGTCACCTCTCCTGCCCGGTCACCTCTCCTGCCCTGCCCCCTCTCCTATCCCATCACTGCTCCTGCCCCATTCACTGCTCCTGCCACGTTCACTGCTCCTGCCCCGTTGACTGCTCCTGCCCTGTTCACTGCTCCTTCCCGGTTACCGCTCCTGCTCATGCCTAAACACCACTCCTATCCCATCACTTCTCCTGCTTCATCACTTCTTCTGCCCGTCATTTCTCCTGCCCCGTCACTTCTCCTGCCCTGTCACTTCTCCTGCCCTGTCACCACTCCTGCCCCGTCACCTCTCCTGCCCTGTCACGTCACCTGTCCGTCACGTCACCTGCCCATCACTTCTCCTGCCCTGTCGCTTTTTCTGCCCTGTCGTCTCTCCTGCCCTGTCGCCTCTCCTGCTGCCTCTCCTGCCCTGTTGCCTCCCCTGCCCCGTCACTGCTCCTGCCCCGTCACTGCTCCTGCCCCGTCACTGCTCCTGCCCCGTCACTGCTCCTGCCCCGTTCGCTTCTCCTGCCCCGTTCGCTGCTCCTGCCCCATTCGCTGCTCCTGCCCCATTCACTGCTCCTGCCCCATTCACTGCTCCTGCCCCGTTCACTGCTCCTGCCCCATTCACTGCTCATGCCTGGTTACCGCTCCTGCTAATGCCTAATCACCACTCCTACCCCAACACTTCTCCTGCTTCGTCACTTCTCCTGCCCGTCACTTCTCCTGTCCCGTCACTTCTCCTGCCCTGTCACTTCTCCTGCCCCGTCACCTCTCCTGCCCTGTCGCCTCTCCTGCCGCCTCTCCTCCCCTGCCCCGTCACTGCTCCTACCCCGTCGCTTTTTCTGCCCTGTCGTCTCTCCTGCCCTGTCGCCTCTCCTGCTGCCTCTCCTGCCCTGTTGCCTCCCCTGCCCCGTCACTGCTCCTGCCCCGTCACTGCTCCTGCCCCGTCACTGCTCCTGCCCTGTTCGCTTCTCCTGCCCCGTTCGCTGCTCCTGCCCCATTCACTGCTCCTGCCCCATTCACTGCTCCTGCCCCGTTCACTGCTCCTGCCCCATTCACTGCTCCTGCCTGGTTACCGCTCCTGCTCATGCCTAATCACCACTCTTACCCCAACACTTCTCCTGCTTCGTCACTTCTCCTGCCCGTCACTTCTCCTGTCCCGTCACTTCTCCTGCCCTGTCACTTCTCCTGCCCCGTCACCTCTCCTGCCCTGTCGCCTCTCCTGCCACCTCTCCTCCCCTGCCCCGTCACTGCTCCTACCCCGTCACTGCTCCTGCCCCGTTGCTTCTCATGCCCCGTTCACTGCTCCTGCCCCGTTCACTGCTCCTGCCCCGTTCCCTGCTCCTGTCCCGTTCACTGCTCCTGCCCGGTTACCGCTCCTGCTCATGCCTAAACACCGCTCCTACCCCATCACTTCTCCTGCTTTGTCACTTCTCCTGCCCCGTCACTTCTCCTGCCCCGTCACTTTTCCTGCCCCGTCACCTCTCCTGCTCCGTCACGTAACCTGTCCGTCACGTCACCTGCCCGTCACTTCTACTGCCCTGTCGCTTTTTCTGCCCTGTCACCTCTCCTGCCGCCTCTCCTGCCCTGTCGCCTCCCCTGCCCCGTCACTGCTCCTGCCCAGTCACTGCTCCTGCCCCGTCACTGCTCCTGCCCCGTAGCTTCTCCTGCTCCGTTCATCGTTCCTGCCCCGTTCACTGCTCCTGCCCCGTTCACCGCTCCTTCTCCTGCACAGTCACTTCTCCCGCCCAGTCACCACTCCTGCCCGGTCACCACACCCGGCCGGTCACCACTCCCGCCCTGTCACCACTCCTTCCCACTCACCTCTCCTTTCCTGTTGCCTCTCCTGCCCCGTCACGTCACCTGTCCGTCACGTCACCTGCCCGTCACTTCTACTGCCCTGTCGCTTTTTCCTCACCTGTCGCCTCTCCTGCCCTGTCACCTCTCCTGCCGCATCTCCTGCCCTGTCGCCTCTCCTGCCCCGTTACTGCTCCTGCCCCGTCACTGCTCCTGCCCCGTTCACCGCTCCTGCCCCGTTCACCACTCCTGCCCCGTCACTTCTCCTGTCCGGTCACTTCTCCTGTCTGGTCACTTCTCCCGCCTGGTCACCTCTCCCGCCCGGTCACCACTCCCGCCCGGTCACCACTCCTGCCCACTCACCTCTCCTTTCCTGTTGCCTCTCCTGTCCAGTCACTGCTCCTGCCCCGTCACTGCTCCTGCCCCGTCACTGCTCCTGCCCTGTCACTTCTCCTGCCCGTTACTTCTTCTGCCCAGTCACCTCTCCTGCCCCATTACCTCTCCTATCCTGTCGCCTCTTCTGTCCCGTCACTGTTCCTGCCCTGTTCACTCTGTGTACAACATGGACAAATTACACAAGGGGGCAAGTTCCCCAGAGTACTCTGTTTGGGGACAGCTCCTCTGTCATTACTAACTCTGACCTCATTGCAAACAGGAAAACGCGTTGTACCACAAATTCCCTGTGTGTGCATCTTCCACCAGACTGCGTTAACACCTGGCGTGCATCGTGTTAGAGGTTTTTTTTGTAAGCTTGAACAACCAGACAATAAGGACACTTTGTAAACTGTGGTATATTTGGAGGATCTGGACTAGAGGTTTTTACAGAAGACATATTATATCCTGAAAAACGATCGATTTAATTCACTGATGACGCAGTATCCTAAATATGAAAAGGTCTTCACACCAGGACACTCAAAGGAGGGGGATTTGTCTCGCAGAACACCATCCCTCAATCTCCAGATCCATACAAGATCGGTACACCATCGTCAAAGGCAGAGGACGGGCGCATTGTCATTCGAAAGAGGCTAATCAGCCTCAATCAGAATGACAATGGGCCTGCCCTCAGTCTGTGGAGCTCAGGGAGGGGCTCCTGCAGCCTCTGGAGTTCACCAGAGAAGTGCGAGCAGCCCCTGGAAGCTGAATGAAAAAGTTATCGTTATTAAGTAGGACTATTCTTGCCGTCCCGGGATGATTTTTTGAAAGAAAAAAGTAGGGGAACAGACTGAAATAATTTTTAAAAGTAGGGGCATGCCGTGCCCTTCCGATCCTGCCCACTTCTACCACTGAATTGTATCTCCGCGCTCTCTTTGGAAACCGGCAGCACATGATAAAAATTGGCGGTAGTTCAAATGGAGGCTCTTGTGTGCCTCATTTGCTCGGAGCTAGCGTCTCCGGATTGGAAAAGATTCTGCCCACAAGCAATGGCAACAATTCACCTTGTTTATGGGTCAGAGGCAGTAGGCAGCGTCGGATTGGTACCGTGGACACTCGGGCAATGCCCGAGGGGCCGGTGTTGTGTGTAATATCTGGTATCCCCTTGGGATCAAGTATCCCCTGCTCTGCTGTCTTCGTAGAATTAATTCAGCCCGGGCAGGATCAGACAGAAGCAGTCGATCTCTGCTCAGGCTGAGTGCAGGAATACACTATACAGACCCTCCAGCTTATCGCGATTTCGCGATTTGCAAAAAAATCGCGAAATCGTCCGATCTCGGGAAATGCCGCGATATTTCCAAAAAAGCCCGTGAAATTTGCCGTTTCCGCGCCCGATCGCGTCTTTCCGCCCGTTTCCGCCTTCAAAGAAGGAGCGCGAGGCACCAGGAGGTCGAGGACGGCGGCCGAGCGAGACCAGCACCACAGCAGCAAGAGGGGGAGAGAGCACGAAGCGGCAGCGGCCCACACGAAGACTCTTCCTCAGAACACAGGTAAGTCCGTCCTCCACGCGGGTGGGGGCCCGGTGGAAGGGGGCAGTGGAGATGTGGCCGACCGGCCCCCGGCCAGGCTGTAAGGCTCAGTGCGCTGGGGTTTGACCGGGACTTAAGTAAACTGTTTACAGCATCAGCCAGCCACGTCTGGCTCGCGAGGGAGCGGTGTCTGCTTGGGAAAGCGCAATGAGTCAATTGAATTGTTTCTTTCAGCACTGTGGCAACAGCCGGCTTCTATGATTTATTTTGCTTCTCCGGCAATGCCTTTGTCAGAGCACTGACAGCGCGTGATTTCTTCCTACGGTCCAGTAATGGGGGAACAGTTCTAAAAGTGATTATAAACCGCTCCGAATAGAAAATGCAATCTCTAATTAGTTATGCATACGTTCTTTGACATTGGCATACTTGGCAAAGAGGAGCTGGCTTACACACTTTGCGTATTACATAAGTGTGGCTATTTGTGGTGAAATGAAATACTAGTAGTTATTTATAGAAAATAACTTCTGTCTTAGGTACAAGTGGGGGTCAGTCCCAGCCCATGGGATTTCCCAAGACAGGTTTACCAGCAGGCACGGTCCTTATTCTGCCTTCATCAGTTCCAGAGGTGTTGTGAAGAGGGTACTGAGGGTGCCACGTTTATAACCAGGTGTGAGTGACACCTGCCTGTTACAGGAGTTTCCCCTTAGAAGTTTGTGCATGGTGTTTTTACAGGGCAAGAAAGATTTATTTGGAACAACCATAGTGGCTGAGGGCTTTAACTCCCAATGTCGCTGGGCCCAGCCTGTTATGGGGTTTGAGCAACTGGGCCAAGTACCCTTAAACATCTGGGTCTCAGTGGCAGCTCAGGTACAGCAGTTTAAGGCTTCTTGGGGAGGAGGTAGGTGTAAGAGGAGCACAGACTGACAACGTACATAGCTCCATGTTGTCAAATAACTCAAACAGTAAGATATCTGTGTTTGGTGTTGCAAAAACCACAAAACAAAATGCCGCTAAATGCCGCTAAATTTCCCTTTTTGTGCCGCTAAATTTTCATTTTTGTGCCGCTAAATTTGCCAATCCATGCCGCTATATCCTGGGGGGTCTGACTATATCATGGGATACCAGACTGAGCACACGCTATAAATTACTTGACGTGTCGTTTCTCTAATACTGGAGCCACAGCTGCACAAGAGACAGGAAGCAAATCTAAAGTAGTTCAAAGAACGAAATCTTAAATAAATGAAAAATAAATCCACAGTGAAATAATGGAATGGTTATTTTTCAACCACATCGCAACTAGTACAAAGAAGGAAAGGAATGCACGCACGAGTCGGAGTGAAAGAGTGTTCTTTTTTATTTTTTCAGCAAATCGCTATTAGTACAAACAAGGAAAGGTGAAATTAATGAAAATTAAATAAATGCATGCACGGAGTGGGAGTAAAATAATGGATTTTTTTAAAAGCAAATAGCAAGTAGTACAAAGAAGGAAACGTGAAATAAATGAAAATTAAACATATGCACGAAGTCGAAGTGAAAGAATGGAATTTTTATTTTCAAACAGATGGATTGACATTGTAAATTAAAACATGGGGAGAGAGAATAACAGGGAAGCAGAAGCGGCTCCTGGAGAGAATGCTGCCGGACTGTGTCGCAGGGCGGGGGAGGGGCAGGGTGAGGTGTAGTAAACCTCGAATTATGGCAGACAATGGAGGTAAGTATACAAATAAATAAATAAAACAAATGTCATTGCGTGCGCTGCATCGCATTGGTCGATGCAGCTCGTGCAATGAAATTTGTTTTATTTATTTGTATACTTCCCTCCATTCGGCCATAATCCGGAGTTTACTACCCCCCCACTGTGTCCCTCCCCCGCCCTGCATCTCCGCTCAGCAGCATTCCCTCCAGGAGCCTCTACTGCAGAGAAGGGAATATAGCTTGCAAGGTTTTAGATTGCTATGTGTGACATTCATATAATTTCAGTGTAATTATGTGTGGTATTTCAACAACTATGAGTTAAACTTTCTGGCAAGCAAAGTCAATGAATAAAGATGATGGAAGCATATAAATATCAGAAATTACACCCATTTCACCAAAGAGAAACTCTAAGAAGATCTTAAAATTACTGCAAAGGGCGTGTGGCCAAGATGGCGACCTAGACAGACGTGTTTCTGTGAGGCTCCTCGCTCCGGGCTCCTTCCTCCGGCCAAACTGCACCTGAAGTGTCCCCCAGTACCGCACTTTTGGGCCGGTATAAGCGAGGAGGTGGGGAGCTTTATCGGGGAGAAGTTTCTGGGATGCTCCACACCAAAACAACCGCTGCCGCACCCTAAGTCTAAAATAGCATAATGGCGCCTGGTGCGGGAAGGTAGTGACTCCAGCTGCCAGCAGCAAGCCGGAGGCCGCAGGGACCAGCACTGCCATCCTGCAAGCCCAGGAGCGGGCCACGACAGATGCCGTTGGAGCAGCAGTGCCCTCTACACTGACGTCACAGGGGGTCTGGAGAACCCCCGCTGCAGTCCCAGGTCGGCATCTCCAAAATCGAGGCTGGGGCTTCAGGGCCTAGCACCACGTGGAGGGAGGCCATCCTGCAGGGATCAGACGAGGGCGCCCCCCACGCTGAGGGGCTTATATCGTGCAGGACGCAGGGTGCGGAGCCGGAGCAGGGGTCGACCACTCCGTGTACCTCATCCAGGGCGGCACTGCCATGAACAAGTGCCTGCATCATTGAAATGGTGCAGAAGCAGGGAGGCGGGTCTGAGGCCCGGCTCTGACGGAGGACATCTGCCATGCCAGCGGAGGCCAGCCGACCCCCCCCCAAACCTGACAGACTTTATTGGTCCTCTGTCTGACCAAGGGGGCGCCCCAAGCAACCACGGAGCTCGGCTTAAACTTGGGTGTACCAGGCCAGCGCCGCGGAAATTGAGGCCGGGGATGTGGGCCTAGCCCTACAAGGGAGGAAGGGCGGCCTCTAACTGGGTCGCTGCCCAGAAGCGTCCACAGGCCACGAGCACTGCACAGCACTGGACAGAAGGTGAGCAGCGAAGGGGGAGCGCCAGCAACGAACTCATCGCCAGGGTGCTGTCACACGGACCCGGGGCCCACTAAGTGTACTGGCACCAGGAGTGGGCAGGCGGGCTTGTAACCAGGCCCCAACGTGAGCGACCAGTTGTGTCATCGGGGGGCCCGCTGACCCGGAGTTTGAACAACACCCATCAATCCATTGCCCGCGCACTGCAATCTATGGAGTGCACACCACTGCTGTAACACGGTTGGCCTCGCCATAGCGGTGCGCGGGGAGGCACGATCGGGAAATCCCGCCAGGCACCCGGGACTAAGCGAACAATTGAATCAGGGGACGCAGACCACCAGCGGAGGCCCATCGAAGCCCCCAGGGGCACCCACATCCAAACACCGAGGCCCTTGTCGCGGGCTTTCTAGGGTGGATGGTCAGTCATGGCCACAATGCGCAAGAAAGGAGACCGCACCCTCACAGACATGATTCTCAAGGGACCCAACAGAGGAGACAAAGGCCCTCCTTTCCCTTCCCCCTCCAAACAACAGACGGACAACGCAGAGGGAGACACATCAATCACCTGGGCGTTTCTAGAAACGCTTTTCAACTCTCTCCAAGAGGAATTCCATACACTCAAACAGGAGGTGGTAGGGGAGGTGAGAGAGATACGACGCGACGTGGACGGCTTGGGGGAGCGCGTGGCCGCAATAGAGGACAATGACTACACCAGGAGTGAGGAACTGGAACACCTTCAACAAGAACTTATTTGTCTCATAGAGCAACAGGTGGACCTCCAGGCACATGCAGAAGACCTCGAAAACAGATCGCGACAAAAAAACATACGAGTCCGGGGGTCCCACCGTTCGCAGAGGGAGCAGATGTCAAACACTACCTACAAGGTCTCTTCAGGGACAACCTCGGCACAGGCCCGTAACTTGACATTCAGATTGATAGGGCGCACAGAGTGGTTCCACCACGACAAGCTTCTGCCCCCCGCCAGACATCCTCGCCTTTCTTCTTATTTTCCCCCTAAAAGAGAAGACCCTCAAGGAAGCTAGGTCGAAACAACCTATACAATACCAAGGTCACCCGGTGGCATTATTCCAGGACCTCTCTGCCAATCCACTCCAGAAGAGAAAAGTGTTTAACGAAGTCCCGTCCTTCTTAAAAGACAAGGGGGTAACATATTCTTGGGGCCACCCATTTAGACTGATCTTCAGGTGGAATGGAACACTGCATCAAATGAGGTCCCTGTGAGAAACTTGCGACCTGCTGGGCCTTGCCCACACGGAGCCTGAAGTCTCTCCACCCCGGTCCCAACAACCTCGCAATGGCGGGTGGCAAAGAGTGCGCTGACGAAGACCCACAACAACGCTAGCCTGAAACCCAATCAAACAACCCTGTCGCAAGAAAGAGCGGCGGCAGTGACTGCGTTATCCAGAGATACCTCGCCTACTGCCTAAATTGTTTTTCGAGGGGGACACATCTGCTGCCACCAATAGCTAGCTGGGGGTGGGGGGCGGGGGCCAAACAGCGTTGAGCCTGCACGCTCCCACAGGTAACCTCACCACATGCCTGCGAAGGGCGGAAGCAGGCATTGGACTCTGACTGAATGGAGGAGGCATTTAGTTGGGGTTAGGGAGGGGTGATGGGGGTTCGTTTTGTTGGGGGGGGAAAGGAGGACGGGCTCGGCGGGATGGGGGGGACAGGGATGGCTACCGGTGAGTTGCACAAAGGGGGGATTTTTGAGAGCCGTCGAAAGGGGGCAGCCTCCCCCCTGGAACACGCATTTCCCACGTTGGGGGGACTCATGTCAGACACCACCCTGAGGGTAATTACCCTAAATGTAAAAGGGCTTAATAACCCTTTCAAGCGTCGGGCCGTGTTATCGTATTTGGAGAACTCAAGTGCTTCGATTTGCCTGTTACATGAAACACACCTTCTCTCCAAAGACTGGCCCAGAATGTGCTCCAGAGTCTTCGCACATCAATACTACACTTCCACCACTGAGAAGACATTGGGGGTAGCTATACTTTTCGCTAGACCCTTTAGGGACCAGGTGGGGGACAAGGTTGCTGAAATGAAGGGCAGGCTCCTTGCTTACAATGTTCGGGTGGGGGGCAAGTCCCTGGTCATAGGATCCATATATGTCCCCAATTCCGGACTAGAATCCTTTCTTCAAGGGGCCCTGTCTGACACTCTTGATCATCCAACAAGATTCACCCTAGTAGGTGGGGACCTCAACCTGGTGATGGACCAAGGGATGATAGATCAGGTCACCGGCACGGTTCCACAGGGGCAATTTCCTCAGAGGGAAGGAAGTGGTTGGTCAACAGAGGTCTAGTAGACATCTGGCGGGATGCATATCCTCACTCCACTCACTACACGTTTTACTCCCATGTGCACCGCACTTATACTAGGTTGGATCATTTTGGGGGTCCTCAAATCTTGCCGCAGCAGTAACAGAGGTGGACATTGTCCCTGCCTCACTCTCCAATCACGACGCCGTCATACTCACGATGACCGTCCCCCGCACCAAATCACAAAGAGGCTGCTGGCGCCTGCGAAAGGCCCTTCTACAATGGAAAGGGGTCACCCAACAATTGCACAAAGGCATCACTGAATACCTTACACTTAATGACAAGCTGGACGTCCCTCTTACGGTGGTATGGGGAGCACTCAAGGCAGTTATACGGGGAGACCTCATTGCTATATCGTTAGCAGAGGTCAAAGACCGGAAAGAAAAAAGGGAGGGCTTTCGGCACAGGTGTCCGAACTAGAGAGGGTAACAGCCGTACAGGGGCCCCCAGGATTTGGCGACAGTTAAAGACGGCACAGGAGCAACTCACCGGGCTGGACTTAGACCGCATGGAGTACGCAGCCCTCCAGCTGCGACACACTATGTGGGAGGTGATAAAACGGGACGACTGTTAGCGCTCAGGATCAGGCTCTACAAGATGACGACAAAATAGCGGAGGCCTTTTGGGCCTTCTACGCCTCGTTCTACAGTGACGATCTCTCTCTGGACAAAAGGGGGAAAGACTATCTTAGTGGGGCGGCGGTTACTACACTTAACGTGGCAGGCACCGCTTCATTAGATGCACCTATCCGGACGGATGAAGTGATCAGTGCAATAGAGCACCTAAAACCTCTGAAAGCGCCAGGGCCAGATGGCTTCTCGGCTGATTTTTATAAGACATTTTGCCCTCTATTGGTGCCGATCCTGACTAGACTATTTAACTCTTTTCAAGGGCCAGGTTCGATCCCCCCGGACATGCTCGCTGCAGATATCATAGTATTGCCAAAACTGGGAAAGGACGCTACCCAATGTGCCGCCTACAGACCCATATCTTTGCTCAACCTTGATCAAACTTTTTACAGGGATTTAGGCTGCGAGACTGGGCCCGTGTTTACCAGGTATCATAGAGCCAGATCAATCAGGCTTTATTACCAATAGGCAGTGTAGCGATAATGCGATATCCCCCCCCCCTTTTGTACCGCAGTGTAGCGATAATACCAAACGCCTCCTAGACTTAATAGACAAAGCCCACTACAATCACTTCGACGCCACCGTACTCTCGGTTGACGCTGAGAAAGCGTTTGACCGGGTGGACTGGAGGTTTCTCGACTAGACACTGGTGCGCTTCGGAATAGGAGACTGTTTCAGGGCTTGGGTCGCCAGCTGCTATGATACACCCCGGGCGGAGATCCGCGTCAACTGCATCAGGTCACATTCCTTTGACATCAAGCGCGACACCAGGCAGGGAAGCCCGCTATCACCTCTTCTCTTTGTGCTTTACATAGAACCCCTTGCGCAGGGAATTAGAGAACCTTGATATAGCAGGCATCACCTTCTGGGGTGAACCACATACCATCAGCCGATGATATACTAGCTGCATTGGACAACCCCAAACAATCCGTGCCAGCCTTCCTGAAGGAAATGGAGGCCTTTGGGAGAGTATCCAGTTTCAAAATGAACACCGGGAAGTCCATGCTCCTTCCGCTAGGCCGCAACGCGCGTAAGCTCGACGGTGAGCCTCTGACATTTGTGGGACTGTCATCTCGCACCGAGAGCCCTTACCTGGGAATTACTCTGACACCAAGCACCATGGAGACTGTCGATAGAAACTACTCAGATCTTTTCTCCCAAATACAGAGAGACCCGAGGAGATGGTCTAGGCTTTTACAGGGATTTAGGCTGCGAGACTGGGCCCGTGTTTACCAGGTATCATAGAGCCAGATCAATCAGGCTTTATTACCAATAGGCAGTGTAGCGATAATGCGATATCCCCCCCCCCTTTTGTACCGCAGTGTAGCGATAATACCAAACGCCTCCTAGACTTAATAGACAAAGGGATGGTGCAGTGAGAGGCTGAGGAGAGTACAGCAGTGAAGCGATGGTGCAGTGGGAGGTTGAGGAGAGTGCAGCAGTGAAGGGATGGTGCAGTGAGAGGCTGAGGAAAGTGCAGCAGTGAAGGGACGATGCAATGGGGGGCTGAACAGAGAGTGCATCAGTGAAGGGACGGTGCAGGGAGAGGCTGAGGAGAGTGCAGCAGTAAAGGGACGATGCAATGGGGGGCTGAGCAGAGAGTGCATCAGTGAAGGGACGGTGCAGGGAGAGGCTAGTGAGATAGAGAAGGATTGAGGTAGTGTAAGAGAGAGTGAAAGTGACTTAGTGAGATAGAAAGAGAGAGAGTGAGTTAGTGAGAGAGAGTGACGTAGTGAGTTGGAGAGAGAGAGTGAACTTGTGAGCTAGTGAGATAGAGAGTGAGTCAGCGAGAGTTGTAGTTCTTTTTTGAGTGAGTGACTTGTGTTATAGTTAGGTAGTGAGAGTGATATCGAAATAGATAGAGTGATGTTATGGAGAGAGTTAGTGAGAGAGAGAGTGAGATAGTGTTATAGATATAATTTGAGTAGTGATGTAGTTATTTTTGTTTTGTGGGAGAGTGAAGTAGATATAGAGTGAGGTAGTGAGAGATAGAGAGAGTGAGGTAGTGAAAGAATGAGGTAGTGAGGGTGAGAGTTGTTGTGCTGTATTGAGATAGAAACAGAGCAATGTAATGTTGTGAAGTAGTGAGCTAGAGAGAGAGTGAGGTAGTGTATGAGAGAGTGAAAGTGAGTTAGTGTATTTGAGAGAGAGAGTGCGATAGTGAGATAGAGAGAGAGTGAAGTAGTGAGTTAGAGAGAGAGTGAAGTTGTGTGGTAGTGAGAGAGTGATGTAGTGAACTTTAGAGAGAGTGTGTCGTGATATAGTGAGAGAGATAGTGAGATAGAAATAGAGTGAGGTAGTATATAGAGAGAGTGTGAGGTAGTGAGATAGAGAGAGAGTGAAGCAGTGAGTTAGAGAGAGAGAGTGAAGTTGTGAGGTAGTGAGGTAGTGAGAGTGTTGTAGTGAATTTGAGAGAGTGTGTCGTGATATAGTGAGGCAGTGAGAGTGAGATAGTGAGATAGTAATAGATAGAGTGAGGTAGTGATGTAGAGAGAGTGAGGTAGTGAGATAGAGAGAGTGAAGTTGTGAAGTAGTGTGTTAGGGAGATAGTTACTGTGGTAGTGATATGGTGATGCTGTGAGAAAGAGAGTTGAGTAGTGAGGTAGAGATTGAGGTAGAGAGAGAGTGAATGAGAGATAATGTAGTAGTGTGAGAGATAGTGAGGTAGTGAGAGAGATAGTGAGTTAGTGAAAGAGAGAGTGAGGTAGTGAGAGAGAGAGTGAGGTAGTGAGAGAGAGAGTGAGGTAGTGAGAGAGAGAGTTCGAAGAGACGGTATAGTGGCGCTGAGGAGAGAGTGAAGGGATGGTGCAGTGAGAGGCTGAGGAGAGTGCAGCAGTGAAGGGACGGTTCAGTGGGGATGAGGAGTGAGTGCAGCAGTGAAGTGATGGTGCAGTGAGAGGCTGAGGAGAGTGCAGCAGTGAAGGGACGGTGCAAGGAGAGGCTAAGGAGAGAGTGCATCAGTGAAGGGCCGGTGCAGGGAGAGGCTGAGGAGAGAGTGCATCAGTGAAGGGATGGTGCAGGGAGAGGCTGAGGAGAGAGTGCAGCAGTGAAGGGATGGTGCAGTGAGAGGCTGAGGAGAGAGTGCAGCAGTGAAGGGATGGTGCAGTGAGAGACTGAGGAGAGTGCACAAGTGAAGGGACAGTGCAGGGAGAGGCCGAGGAGAGTGCAGCAGTGAAGGGACGATGCAATGGGGGGCTGAGCAGAGAGTGCATGAGTGAAGGGACAGTGCAGGGAGAGGCTGAGGAGAGTGCAGCAGTGAAGGGACGATGCAATGGGAGGCTGAGCAGAGAGTGCATCAGTGAATGGACGGTGCAGGGAGAGGCTGAGCAGAGAGTGCAGCAGTGAAGGGAGGGTGCAGAGTGCAACAGTGAAGGGACGGTATAGTGGAGCTGAGGAGAGAGTGAAGGGATGGTGCCGTGAGAGGATGAGGAGAGTGCATCAGTGAAGGGACGGTACCGTAAGAGACTGAGGAGAGAGTGCAGCAGTGAGTGATGGTGCAGTAGAGGAGTGAGGGCTGCAGCCTGGTTGGGGGGGGCTGAGCAGAGAGTGCAGCAGTGAAGCGATGGCGCAGGGAGAGGCTGAGGAGAGAGTGCTGCAGTGAAGGGATGGTGCAGTGATAGGTTGAGGAGAGTGCATCAGTGAAGGGATGGTGCAGTGAGAGGCTGAGGAAAGTGCAGCAGTGAAGGGACGATGCAATGGGGGGCTGAACAGAGAGTGCATCAGTGAAGAGACGGTGCAGGGAGAGGCTGAGGAGAGTGCAGCAGTGAAGGGACGGTGCAATGGGGGGCTGAGCAGAGAGTGCATCAGTGAAGGGACGGTGCAGGGAGAGGCTGAGGAGAGAGTGCAGCAGTGAAAGGATGGTGCAGTGAGAGACTAAGGAGAGTGCAACAGTGAAGAGACGGTATAGTGGAGCTGAGGAGAGAGTGAAGGGATGGTGCAGTAAGAGGCTGAGGAGAGTGCATCAGTGAAGCGATGGTACCGTGAGAGGCTGAGGAGAGAGTGCAGCAGTGAGTGATGGTGCAGTGGAGGAGTGAGGGCTGCAGCCTGGATGGGGGGGGGCTGAGCAGAGAGTGGAGCAGTGAAGCGATGGCGCAGGGAGAGGCTGAGGAGAGAGTGCAGCAGTAAAAGGACAGTGCAGTGTAAAAATAAAAATATGCCTTACCTCCAACATAAACTAAAATCAACATACATACCTGTCTGAACAACTCCGTGCACAGCGGTGCACATGGCTGAAGGGAATCACCACGGGCCATGTTGAACCTAGAAAAGAGAGAATAAACATAAGATTAGAAAAAAAAAAAATGGCTTACCTCTGAACGAAAACAACAACAACATACATACCCGTCTAAAGAACTTGAAATATAAAACAATTTACCCTGACCTGTAGTTCGCAGCACAGACGATGAAGTCTAGAGTCAACTAAAGATATCGCTGCATGGAATTGAAATGTAAAATGTGCACACACAGTCATATTAAATGCGAAACATTACTATCTCCTAAACACTTTTGTCCTGAGGAATCAATTAAAAAAACAGCTAAACAATATCTATATATCTTAAAGAAACAAATAGCAATTATCTACTATCGATAAAATACAATGTCTAAAAAAAATACGCCATATGGCATTGTCATTTGTATTGGCATTAGCTTTGTTTTTTGCATATGTGATACCTATTGCATTAGCAGAGAGAGAGTGAGGTAGTGAGATACAGAGAGCGAGTGAAGTATTGAAATAGAGAGAGAGTGAGGTAGTGAGAGAGTGAGGTAGATAGAGAGTGAGGTAGTAAAGAGTGAGGTAGTGAGGGAGAGGGATGCTGTGAGGTAGTGAGATATAAGCATAGAGTGATGTTGTGATGTAGTGAGATAGAGAAAGAGAGAGTGAAAGTGAAAGTGAGTTAGTGAGATAGAAAGAGTGAGGTAGTGAGATAGAGAGTGATTGAGGTAGTGAGTTAGAGAAAGAGAGTGAAGTTGTGAGGTTGTGAGCTAGAGAGTGAGGTAGTGAGAGAGTGAGGTAGTGATATTTTGAGAGAGAGAAGTTGTGAGATAGTGAGGTAGTGAGATAGAGTGGAGTAGTGAGGTAGAGAGTTATGTAGTGAGAGTGAGGTAGATAGAGAGTGAGGTAGTGAAAGAATGAGGGAGAGGGATGTTGTGAGGTAGTGAGATATAAACAGAGAATTTTTTTTTTAATCATAAATAAATGGCATTGTCATTTACATTGCCAATAGCTTAATCGTTCAATAATGGCATTGTCATTTACAATGCCAATAGCTTAATCGCTCGCATAAGCATGACCTATTGCATTTACACCCACACAGAGCCACACACACACAAAGCCACACACACACACAGAGCCACCCACACAGAGCCACCCACGCACACACAGAGCCACCCACGCACACACAGAGCCACCCACGCACAGCTTTCACAGCCCACACAGCTTTCACAGCCCACACAGCTTTCACAGCCCACACAGCTCTCACAGCCCACACAGCTCTCACAGCCCACACAGCTCTCACAGCCCACACAGCTCACACAGCCCACACAGCTCTCACAGCCCACACAGCTCTCACAGCCCACACAGCTCTCACAGCCCACACAGCTCTCACAGCCCACACAGCCCACACATCTCTCACAGCCCACACAGCCCACACAGCCCACACAGCCCACACAGCCCACACAGCCCTCACAGCCCACACAGCCCACACAGCTCTCACAGCCCACACAGCTCTCACAGACCACACAGCTCTCACAGCCCACAAAGCTCTCACAGCCCACAAAGCTCTCACAGCCCACAAAGCTCTCACAGCCCACGCAGCTCTCACAGCCCACGCAGCTCTCACAGCCCACGCAGCTCTCACAGCCCTCACAGAGTTCCAATCCCACCCAGGCACTCTCCCACAGTGGCCGGAAGTGAGCCCCCCCCCCCCAATGGGATGCTGGCAAGGGGTTAGAGGCCAGGCTCACCCGAGGGTCCCGGGGAGCAGCGTCTGGAGGCAGGAGGCACTGACCGGAGGGAGAGGCCTCCAGAGACAGCTTTACATCTCTAACCTCATGTTAGCACAACACAGCACTCTCCCACAGTGGCCGGAAGTGATCCCCCCCCCAAGGGGATGCTGGCAAGGGGTTAGAGGCCAGGCTCACCTGAGGGTCCCGGGGAGCAGCGTCTGGAGGCAGGAGGCACTGACCGGAGGGAGAGGCCTCCAGAGACAGCTTTACATCTCTAACCTCATGTTAGCACAACACACACCTTGTTTGTCATGCTCCCCAGCCCCACACGAGCTCACCTGACCGATCTCGCCGCCTCCAGTCTGTGGTCCCAAAGCGATCGCCGAATCGTTCCGGTTTGGACGGGCTACTGGGTGTCTCTTGCCCTTTCTCAATCAGCCTCTGGGCTCAGCACAGGTCCAGGCCCGTCCTCACGGCCCACCCAACACGGTGCAACCGGGCTCATTTCCTTTTCCGTGGGCCAATCTACCCTCGTGGGCAGTCAAGCAATGCAGGAGCCCCTCCGTATTTCTGGGTCTCCGCTGGCAGTTCTCTTGTTGGAGCCGGCGGCTCTCCCAGTTTACAGCCTCCGCAACAGTGCAGCCGAGGACGCGGGGTGCTGAACGATCCGGTCCCGGAGTGTCCAGAATGGTCCCCGGTCCTGCTGGCGGCGAGAGAGGCTCTGGGGCCTGGTGTAGCGAGGCACGCCGGGGCCTCAAGTTTCGCGGCTGCCCGGGGGCCCCTGGGTGGTGAGCGGGCCGAATGAAAGGAGAGGCGTGGGGCGGCTGGCGGTCTATACCCGCCCCAACGCTGACTCTGCCGGACTGCCCATATTTGTCCTCGGTGGCCCGTGAGAGCTCAGCGGTGCAGTTGCCGGCCGCCGGGGTGATTCTGTCCGCGACGAGGAGACGCAGAGACGCCCAAACAGACAGCGAAAATACACGGAGAGCGGGAGGGGGGCGAGAAACAGACAGGGGGAGACGCAGAGACGCCCATCGAAACAGACAGGGGAAAGAAGGCACAAACGGACAGCAAAAATACACGGAGAGCGGGAGGGGGGCGGGAAACAGACAGGGGGAGACGCAGAGACGCCCACCGAAACAGACAGGGGAAAGAAGGCACAAACGAACAGCAAAAATACACGGAGAGCGGGAGGGGGGCGGGAAACAGACAGGGGGAAGAAGGCACGGAGGGAAACAGACACGATCTTACCTTCACTGCGAAGGATCCAAAATGGCGGACACAAGCTTCCGGATTTTTAGGATTTGTGGGCGTGGTTTTGATGTTCTGAGTGACAGACAACGTCACTGTCTAAAGAACATCAAAAATTACGCCCCCCAATCCGAAAAGGACCGGGTTGCATCGGAGTGACGGATCTCTCCTCCAATGGCTGGCCTCCGTTTAGGAAGCCAGCCAATGAAGGGGAGACAGGGCAGGGAGGCGGGACCTTCTGCGCTACTAAGAGTCATTAAATCTCCGGCCTAAGACTGCGCAAGCGCATCCTTTTAGGCCTTCGACCTAAAAAGCAATGCTTGTTCATTCTACTAGAGCATCTTACTGATCCGCAGCTTATCAAACAACGGGGTAAAAGGTAGCTGAGTTATAACCCAAAAATCAATAATTACTGCACACACGGGTCACACGCTGGGGGACTGTTTTATAGCTATGAGTGGGAGGGACATAGGTTACATTTTCTGAAAATATAAATACACCAGCGGGGGCGGGACTGAGGAGGCATGTCTCTTTTTGTGACCCTTTTACTCCTCACATGGACCACCTGGTGGCGTAGGTTTGGTAAATACTGTGTGTTTATGAGAGCACACGGGTCACCCACAGGAGGAGCAAGGGTCTTGTCTGGTTTCTGACCTGGTTATCGCACATGTGGGTTAGAGTGAGTCCGTAAGTGCCTTGTGTGCTGCATGTTTTACAATTACTGAATAGTATGCAAAATAATTACATTTTTTACGTCTCACATAATTTAGTCAACTCTGCCACATCATTTGAGCCTCCATTACCTTAGGGTCCCTGGCACTAGATGCAGCATGTGCATGGTAACCTTGAATTTCTGTTTCGAATGAGTCGATCAGAGGCATACTGCTTGCAATATTAATGTACTGAGCAAAAGCATCTGTGCTCTACCTTTTATCTTTAAAAGTGCGAACACCCACATTTGTTTGACATGATTGCTTGTGGGGCGTCGCGCTAGCTCCCCTCATTGGATGACTGGGAGAGGAGCCCAGTAGTGCGGATGGCTGGAGGAACCACCAGCTAATCAACAAAACTCGATTAAAACTCAAATTAGGGCTCAGCAAAGTAGAGCCTATTTTTAAACACGACGTTCACTTTTAAATGAGTGTTTTATGAGGCGCATTTGATTACGGGAATAAAACACATGAGGAGGGACATGAGATACAGGTTGACTGAATGCGTGTGACTGAAGATCTTCAGTAGTAACAGCCTTACTGCAGAATAACAAAGGGCAGAGGGCGGGTGGCCTCTTTGACTGCAGGGAGGTGAGGTCATGGGTCAAGTACAGGGCCATTAGGTAGCGCTTTCGCGCGCTAATGGCCCTGCGAACAACAGAAGGGAGAGGGGAAATTCTTTTGTCCCCTAGCCCCCCCACCCTTGTCCCCCGTGTCCCCCCACTCAAAAATCTGGGGAGGATATGTCCCCCGCGTCCCCCACACTTCCTAGGCCCATGGGCATGTGGCACAAATGTGATAGAACGGGACTGTGTAATTGGGACAGTAGAGCGGACTGGGGCGCCTCGTCCGTCCGTAGCTCAGCTACTGTAAGGCAAGGCTAATTGCATAATATACACACACATGTGCACCCAGGCTGAATCCTGGTACAACAATGTAGCAAGTTTTCAAAGACAGCCTTGTGGCAGTCAAGTAAATAAGAGGACAATAATATTAAACCGATCAGTAAGGCACCCATGGCGGGGGGGGGGGGGGGGGGCCGGGCATGCATGCTGTGTCTGGTTATCTCTGCGTGGAAGGGGGGAAAGGAAACCAGCTGAGTTGGTTGACAATAAACATCTGTTGTCCAGTGTCTAAATGGGGTGTACATGCGCTTAACAAATAGAGGAGTCATGGTCCCTGCGACCCCAGCTGGGCCTATACGTGGGGCTATACGTGATCTCATGCTCCCAGAGTAAGCAACATGTTCATTTAGCGGGGTGATAGTTAAAAGGAAAATATATAACATTAGAGTACAAAATGTACCAAAACGAGCTAGACGAGATTCCAAGTGCTGTAGCTGACAAGAAGGCAGAGGCGTGGAGCATGCCCCAGGCCGACCAGTCCACGGTGTTTGCTGAGGATTGGTGGTAAACGTAGGAAGGGGGCATTGCAAGGTAAAACAGCTGCACCATGGAGTTGGGTAACAATAAACAGCTGCTATGCAGTGCTAGGATCCCTTGGGCATAAGGGCACTTTACAAACACGTAGGTTATGTCCCCCGCATCCCCGGCAGTGCGAGCTTAGGACTCATCCCTCCCAAGCAACAAATAGAATTGAAGGGGTAGTATGTAAAGATAAAGGTCCACTGTGCCAGAAAGTACTTCAACGAAATGCGCATTTAACATATAGGCAGGAAATCAGAAGTGGCAACAATGCACTTCCAAGAGTGTGATAGGAAAAATATTCGTAAAATATGGGCAGGCTCACGAACTCTAAGACAATGATCAGAAGCAAAAATTTCATAAGAAGGGGGGGACTTACAGTGGCCCCATTAAGAAGATGCAAATGTCATGTCGCATCCCTCTCCACCCCCCCCCCCCCGGCAGGGCCTACTCGGTAATTTATCCTCCCAAGGGGGGAAATAATGACAAGACAGCGGAAAGGAGGTAAAGAAAAGCAAGTATCAATTACTCAAAGATCAATTAATACGAATTTGCCCGCTGTAATGCAGCTGGTGCCCAGGTGAAGCGACAAGACTCCTGCGGGAAAAAAAGGACAATCAAGTTTTATAAGATGGCAAACTAGCAGGAGAATATGCACCTCGAACATGGACAGATATATACGTATCCATGAAACAGCGGAGGTGTAGGTGCGCACTTTCAAGGTACAGCAGACGCATTACAAAGGCAGCGTCCCAGTGAAGGAAGGGGTTAGCAGTAGTCCGATAGAGAAGACCAAAAGGCGGCTTCCCGAGGACAGGACACTGCTATGATCAGGTGATACACCTACTTTTACTACTTTACGGGCAATAACAGCGCATAGGGGGCCCAGCCATAGCGGCTTCTCCCAACTATAAGTAATAGGTTCAGGGCCCAGGGATATGCGCACCACGTGAAGAAACATAGCGAGACAGTTGTTAGTTTAACGAAGGAACTCCAAGAATCTGGCAGGGAGAATATTTACAAACTTGGAAGTTCATCATACATAAAAAAAACACAAAAAAACACACTAAGTCAATGGCCCACAAGGGAGGACACTTCCAAAGTGGCAGGAATAAATTAATAATCTCTTTCATATGCATGGGGCCAGGTGCCCTCTTTCCCGGGAGCATAATCTTGGGTTTGTCTTCCTCCCAGAGTAAGGAAAGTTCGGTGGAGGGGGTGGTACACCCGGAAGAACACCTTTGCAGGGTTACTAGTTTCGCGGGGGTCCCCACCAGGGGGGAACCCGCCAGGCGCATGGGTGAGGAGAGGAGGTATTTAAGTAATGTATGTTGGAACGTGCCGCCATGACCAGTCTCTGACTATCTCCCAATTTTGAATTTCATGTACCGCCCATGGTGAGAGGAGACAGTGCTGTAAGACTCCGAACAGGACACAAGCGTGCCACGACATAATGACGAGGACGGAGCAGAGCACAGCATGGCGTTTGGGTGAAGATTACTGTCAGCCCTTACCAGATGTCAGCCTCCCGGAAGACACAGCAAGAGTGGGGTGTCCTAGAGCTCGAGCGGTACAACAGCTGGGTACGGCCCACAGAAAGAGCAGTGGAGGCGCAAAGAGACGACGCAGGGTAGAGGGAGCCGCAGGAAGACGGAAGCCTCCCCGGCGGCGTGGAGGAAACAAAAGGTCTATTGGTTTGGTTATGACACACACCGACAGGGCGGTGTGTAGAAGGAGGGCCACTCACTCTCGGATGCCTCACGGCTGGGTGAGTACGCCTGAGGAAAAATCGGGGTAGCAAACGGAGATGGCACTCGCAGCCCAGCCCCCGACAGACGGCAGGGCGCAGGAGAGACTAGCAAGGGAGCGAGTTGGGCCTGGCTCCGGGAAAAGGCTACACCCCACACGCAAAGGGGCATGGAAAACAACAAAGAACAATTTACAAGCTGTCAGGGTGGTTTACGACCCTAGGATATGCAAATGAGCAAAAGACTAACCAGTGATTTACGACCAGCCGATGATTTATGGCTGATGATTTATGATGCCCATGTAGAATGATTTATGACAACAAAATGATGACAGATTTGTGACAGAATGATTTATGACATTCCGATGATTTATGACCACGATGTATGACAATGATTGATGATGACAACAAAACGATGACAGAATGACTTATGATACCTGATGATTTATGACCCATGATTTATGATGTCCAAATGACACTGACTGATAAACAAGTGTTATAATGTATGATAATGATTTATGACCCCGGCCCAAGAAGGTGTCCAGGGGAGTTGTACAAAGAGGACGTATATAATGAGTAATAAAACTGCGGCCAACAACCACCACAAAAACAATGACTGTTGGCTGTGTGTAGTAATATAAATACACAGGTATGGTAGGGTTCCTGGAATGTGCACAGTGAGGCTGTTATTGCAGAGGCCGCCCCCGAAGGGTGCCTCGAGGGCCAGCGCCGTAATGGCCGCCTGAGCCCAAAAAGGAACAGAGCCGGTTTGCGCTGGTCAGCGCCGCCGGGAATCGCCGCATGGCGAAAAGGCCAAAGGCAATGTCTCGCCTACCCCTCCCCAAGAACGAAGGGAAGAGGAAAAGGGGGAGGGGGATATAAGGTAACGCTCCCCCTGGGCAGCTCACCTTTTGTATCAGGGAGCTGGGGGAGCGGCACCAATGTTTTCGAGTCCCACCCACCCACACCTACAACAGCAGCATTGCAGTGCTGGCAGGGATGGAAAGGACTAAGGGTGCAACGATTAGCGATGGAGACACACCGGAAGTAAGGCCATGCACTCTTGGATGCCTCACGGCTGAGTGCAGTAGGCTAACAAAAGAGGTAGCAAACGGAGACGGCACTCGCGGCCCATCCCCCGCCGGTCGGCAGGGCACAAAAGAGTCCAACATGGTAGCGAGCTGAGGCCTAACTCCGGGAAGAGCCTACCCCCATACAGAGCGTGAAGGGAGCACAAAGCCAACCCAACGGGATGAAAGACGGCGGAAACAAAAGGTCTATTGGTTTGATGATGACACACACCGACAGGGTGGTGTGTAGAAGGAGGGCCACTCACTCTTGGATGCCTCACGTCTGGGTGAGTACGCCTGACAAAAAATCGGGGTAGCAAACGGAGACGCACTCGCAGCCCAGCCCCCGACAGACGGCAGGGCGCAGGAGAGACTAGCAAGGTAGCGAGTTGGGCCTGGCTTCGGGAAAAGGCTACACCCCCACACGCAAAGGGGCGTGAAAAACAACAAAGAACAATTTACAAGCTGTCAGGGTAGTTTACGACCCTAGGATATGCAAATGAGCAAAAGACTAACCAGTGATTTACGACCAGTCAATGATTTATGGCTGATGATTTATGATGCCCATGTAAAATGATTTATGACAACAAAATGATGACAGATTTGTGACAGAACGATTTATGACATCCCGATCATTTATGACCACGATGTATGACAATAATTGATGATGACAACAAAACGATGACAGAATGACTTATGATACCTGATGATTCATGACCCATGATTTATGATGTCCAAATGACACTGACTGATAACCAATTGTGATAATGTATGATAATGATTTATGACCCCAGCCCAAGAAGGTGTCCAGGGGAGTTGTACAAAGAGGACGTATGTAATGAGTAATAAAACTGCGGCCCACAACCACCACAAAAACAATCACTGTTGGCTGTGTGTAGTAATACAAATACACAGGTATGGTAGGGTTCCTGGAATGGGCACAGTGAGGCTGTTACTGAAGTGAGCTATTCAAACCAAACCAGTGGGACAAGCACAAAAGTCTTACTGTCTCAACTAATCTCCAGCCCAAGAGTTCACCCTGTGAGGTACCAGAAACAAGAGACCACAGCATAACCTTGTTCCACCCACTTTGCTGCTCAATAGGAAAAGATAATATCCTCAATCTAGCCAATATCATAACGTTGCTGAAAAGATGTATAGACCTAGCCAGGACAACCTCAGCTGACCCTGAATACATTAAATTTGTAAACATAAGCCATAGGCAACAGAGAGACTATGTAAAGGTCATATGAAGCACAACGGACATGGCAGACAATGTACAATGAGAAAGTAATCACTTCCAAGCTTGGGGTATAATTGTGGTAAAATATCTAGAACCAGGGTATGCACACCCACTTAGAAGTCAGGGCACAAGAGTGCCAATGGGACACACCAGCAAAAGCAGACACAGAGCTGGGGAGGAGGGATCAAAGTGTCCAAACCCTGCCCAGCAAACTGGAACATCTGGGCATATGGGTCCTGAATGGAAGTTTCCAAGGTGATTCTCCACCCGCCATGTCTTTCCACTCCACCTGCAGTAATTTCCCGATTGATTACAATTTCAGCTCTCTCCCATTATTGCAAGTACGGTCCTTCAACAGGGGGGAAAGATCGGAGAGTGACCACCTGCCCCAGGAGCTGCAACTTGCTCTTGTGGTCCCTGTGAACACACACTCTGCAGACCCCCTGGGATCAACTTACAACCACGACCTAAGGAGGGTAAAATGGTCACTAACCAACATACTCTCTCTTGAAGAGGAAGCTAAAAAACACCTCAAGCAGGCTCACAGCAATAGAAACTCTCCAAACAAGCATTTGCAATGCAATAGGTCTCGCATTATTAAAGTTGTAGCTATTGGTGTTGCATTATTTAGAAATGCCAATAGCTCAAACTTTAATAATGCGAGACCTATTGCTTTGCAAATGCTTGTTTTCATTGTAGGTAGTGGGCTGATGAGTGGTGGTGTCAGGAAGTAGCTGTTCTGGAGGGATGAATATGGGGAACAGCGTTTACAACGCCACTTTTACCACACACTACCTTTACCACGCAACTTTTACAACGCAAGTCGTTACAACGACTTGCGCTGGGGGCGCTGTAGGATAGGGAATAGTTTAATTTACTATCCAAAACCTTCCCTACTATCCACGGGGCCTGGAGTTGGAATAGTAAATTAAACTATTCACTATCCAGTGCCCCCCAACGCAAGCCGTTGTAAAAGTTGCGTGGTAAAGGCATGCGTTGTAAAAGCATGCGTAGTAACGACATACATCCGATGAATATGACACACTGTGTGTTCCCCTTCAAGACCTGCTGGCCCCGCCTCCCGCAGGACGTGTTCCAGGCCGCCCATCACATGTTGCTGAATGGTGCATTGCTGAAGGGGACAAATGGCATGTGCACTGTTTACTGACAGGAACAAAAGAAGCAAACATGAGGCAAACATGGAACGCCCCTCCAGCGGGCCCGAGTGACTCGAAATGTAATTAAACTTCAGCCCAGGACACAGGAGTGCAGATCAGGGGGCAGGAGGAGGGCACGGACCCCCAAGACATGCAGTGTTTGAAATTTACCACCTACTGGTTTAGTGCCTGGATACATCACCCTGCCTAGTGCCTGCGCAAGCGCACCCACGGCCCAATCACCTGCCGGAACTGCAACTTCGCCTGCACCAACGACGCCGAGGCACCCACTACAACGGAACCCAACCGACTGCGATGCATCCTGCTCAACACCCGCTCCGCACGCAAGCACGCCGTCGAGCTCTGGGACCTACTCACCACCACATCACCTGACGTCGCCTTCCTGACCGAGACCTGGATGAACGAAGTCTCCGCCGCAGACATTGCAGTGGCCATCCCCGACGGATAAAAAATCTCCCGCAGAGATCGCACCAACGGAGGTATCCACTAACACCAGCAACACCCTCACCACCGCCTAACACATGCACTTCAAGATCCACACGGACCCCAAGACCACCCTCCGAAGCACCCTCGTCTACAGACCACCCGGCCCACGTTCCCAATTCTGCAACTCCATCGCCGACTTCATCAGCTCGCACGCACTGACCTCCACCAACTACATCCTGCTCGGCGACCTAAACTACCACCTGGAGAATAACAACGACAGCAACTCCTCCACCCTGATCGACAACCTCGCCACCCTCGGAATGAAACAGATCGTCACCACCCTGACCCACATCGCTGGCCACATGCTCGATGCCATCTTCTCCTCCAGCCCCCACGTTGCCTTCAGCCACGCTTCCGAGCTCACCTGGACCGACCACCACTGCGTCCACTTCACCTTCCAGAAACCCATCACCCACCACCGCACCCCACAGATCCCCCGCCGACGCTAGGGCAAAGTCACCAAAGAACTACTAGAAACACACCTCGCACGCAACCCACCAAGCTGCCCCACCGACCCCGATGAAGGAGCCCGCACCATCAGACTCTGGATGGAAGACTGCGCCAACACCGTAGCACCACTGAGACAACCCACCGACAGAGACACCAGCCAGAGAGCCAGCTGGTTCACCCCGGACCTCCTGGCAGCCAAACGCACCTGCCGAAAACTCGAAAACACCTGGCTCAGCGATAGAACGTCCGCCAAACGCGCAGCCCACAAAGACGCCATCTGCAACCATCACCACCTCATCAGGACCACCAAAAAAGCCTCGTTCAAAGGCCGCCTCGACAACAACGCCCACAACACCAAAGAGCTCTTCAACATCGTGAAAGAACTCTCCAACCCAGCTCCTGCACCAACGACATCCCGCCGTCGCAAGCCCTTTGCGACACACTCGCTGCCTTCTTCCACCGCAAGATCACCGACATCCACACCGGCTTCAACCCCCGGCGGCACCCCACGGACCTCGCCGCGTCGAACACCCCGAACCCCACCCACCACGACCCTCTGACCACATGGACCAACGTGAGCACCGAAGACATAATCAAGACCATGAACACCATCCACTCAGGCTCCCCGTCCGACCCTCTACCTCACCACATCACCAACAAAGCTGACAGCCTCATCGCACCCCACCTATGCAACATCATCCACCTCTCCTTCGGAACCACCACCTTCCCCGAGAGCTGGAAACACGCTGTGATCAACGCCCTACTAAAGAAACCCAAGGCGGACCCGAGCGACCTCAAGAACTTCCGGCCAATCTCCCTGCTTCCATTCCCAGCGAAAGTCATCGAAAAGATCATCAACACCCAGCTCACCCGCTACCTAGAAGACAACACTATCCTGGACCCCTCCCAGTCAGGCTTCCGCAGCAACCACAGCACCGAGACCGCCCTCATTGCCGCCACAGACGACATCAGAATCCTACTCGAAAACGGTGAGACAGCAGCCCTCATCCTCCTGGACCTCTCCGCCGCCTTCGACACCGTCTGCCACCACACACTACACACACGCCTCTACGACGCAGGGATCCGAGACAGGGCCCTGGACTGGACCACCTCCTTCCTCACCGACAGAACCCAGAGAGTCCGCCTCCCCCCGTTCCATTCTGCAACCACCAAAACCATCTGCGGCATCCCGCAGGGATCCTCACTCAGTCTGACGCTGTTCAACGTCTACATGGCTCCCCTCGTCCGCATCGCCAGACTACCCAACCTCAACATAATCTCCTACGCCGACGACACCCAGCTGATCCTCACCAAGGACCCCCTCATCGCCAAATCCAACTTGCACCAGGGTATGAAAGCCACCGCCGATTGGATGGAGGCAAGCAGGCTGAAACTGAACGCGGACAAGACGGAGATCCTCATCCTTGGGCCCAACCCCTCAGCATGGGATGAATCCTGGTGGCCAACATCACTGGGAACCCCCCCGGCACCTATAAACCACCCACGCAACCTCGGGGTCATCCTCGATTCCAAGCTCAGCATGTCCAACCAAGTCAACGCAGTCTCCTCCTCCTGCTTCCACAGCCTTCGCATGCTCCGTAAGATCTACAGGTGGATCCCGATGGACACACGGAAAACCGTCACCCACGCCCTTGTCAGCAGCCGACTCGACTACGGAAACGCCCTCTACGCCGGAGCCCCATCCAAACTCATCAACAGACTCCAAAGAATCCAGAACGCCTCCGCACGGCAGATCCTAGACGTCCCGCACCGAGACCACATCACCCCCCACCTGAGAGACCTCCACTGGCTCCCCGTCGACAAAAGTATCACATTCAAACTCATGATCCACGCACACAAGGCACTCCACAACACCGGCCCAGCCTACCTCAACGACAGACTCTCCTTCTACACACCCAACAGGAAACTCCGCTCACCTGTCCCTGGCCGCCATACCACGCATCCACAGAACCAGGCCTTCTCCCACCGCGCCGCCAAGACATGGAACTCCCTCCCTCTCTTCCTACGACAGATCGCAGACCTCCCGGCCTTCAGAAGACTGCTCAAGACCTGGCTCTTCGACCACTAACTGCAGCTCCCCCCCCCCCCCCCCCCCCCCCCCGAGCCTTGAGACCCTAGCGGGTAAGTAGAGCGCTTTACAAATCCCTGATTGATTCAAAAAGGAACATGTTGTTTACTATGATAGGGGGACAGAAGCCCATTGTTTGAGGCCTTGAGGTCATGTCCCAAGCAGGACATGTGAGGTGGAGAAGTAGCAAACTCAAGGTCAGCCAGCATCTGACCTTCTTGAAGAGTTACGGCCTCATTCTGAGGACTCTGGTAACTCTGAAATCAAATCTGAGTCAAGCTGCACTAGGTCCTGGGTGGTTTTAAAAAACTGACTGAGTTATGACCTGCAGGAATTTTCTCGTGGTTAGCAGGATGGAACCTGGAGGTCTGTGACACCATGCCAGTTGCAAAGACTGTTACCGCACATTACCACCCATGCGTTGTAGAGTCCCGGAGTAATACCACTACAGTGCAGTACCAGAGTTTCCTGTGGTTTTTGCGCCTAATATTTCCAAGGGTCTCGAAAGTATAGTTGAAGTGGTAAACGTGTATTTGGAGAGGCACCTGACGCAGTGATGAGCATAGCAAACCACAGAATTTCCCGCATCATAGTGCCCGGTACCCAGCAACAGGGCCTAAGAAAACACTTCCCTGTAGTCCTATGGGCCCAGATCATTGAGTTTACCAAACGTGGTTTAATAACAATATACGTAGGATTATCGCTGTGGATAATACAGATATATGTCACATATCGCAGGCATGATCCCACGAGAGCCTGCGTCTGACTGTCCTCCCATGGATGACAGAATACAACATTTTCTGGTTCGAATCTATGCAGAGGGCATTGGGCTTACATTTGATACTCTCTGTAGTTTTACTCAACGTTGTGAGCTCTAATACAATAAGGTGTGTGAGCCTGACATGTGCATGCCCCTTCCTTCCACGAACCCGCCCTGCCCATATATTATCTGATGTCTGTGTTGTATTCACCAATGTTATGTACGCTATTTGCACACGTCACTGTGTGCTGCTTTATGTCCCCCTCTTCCTGCGTACCCTCTCCCTCCCCGTCATGATGACTCCAGCTACAAGACGCCTCCACGCGCTCCCCTCCTGACCTCAGCTGTGCTGGTGTATTGAGCTAGAATAAAGCTTTCCCCTTTAACCGCTTCAGTATCATCTTTACACATTGGCAGCGAGGATGGGATTCGACAGTCTGTTGGTCTGTTCTGCCCATAGTGTGCCAGACCACATATTGTCTGCTGCTGCACTAATTAAGCTACGCCGCTCGACTCATCCAACATAATTGTTCACAGTGAAGTAGCCAGTGTGTCATGGGCCCTAGTGCAAGGGTAACGGACAACCTGGCCACTGTTTGGACTGTGAAAGGCCTCAGGCTTTTGGACCGTGGTGCCACTGCACCCACTGCACTAACGAAAGTTACGCCGTTGATTGTTCACTCGGTTTTACATTCGAAATTTCAAACAGCCAAGGGCTACTATCCATGCAGAGTGAACTGCAGTAAAAAACAGTCATAATATATAAACATGATTCATCAACAAAAAAACATGTTGCACTCTATGACATATCGTTATCGCGTGTGCGGAAGCAAAACAGGTCGCAAGACAACAGCTGCACGCCTGTCAGTTTAAGTTACACAAACAGCACAGCCCCACCCGAGCCTACGCTGATTCATATGCACACAACTCCATTTAACGTCAGAAAGCCGTTTGTGCAGACTGTCAGCCTCGGGGGTCACCGGCCGCGGAAAGGACTCTCACAAGGGGGGACCCAGGGAGAGCCAGGCGCGAGCCGGTCTCTCCCTGGGCAGGTTCGCGCGAGGAACATCAACAGGTGGGGGGCTGATTAGCAGAGGGTTGAAAAGGGGAAGTCAGGCGGGGATTAGCAACTGCGTGGCGGGAGGCGTGTAGGGAGGTTGTTTTGCGGCGTGTATTTGTCGTACCTGGGTTTTCTCTGACCACATGGAGGACGTGGAGGAGGTCAGGAGGGCCGTGCGGTTCCTCTGCGATGCCGGGCGCGAGGACCTGCTGCGGCCGGGTGTCCCAGCGGAGGCGTGGGTCGGACTGGCCCGCCCACCTCGCAAGGCTTCCGAGGGCGTTTCCAGGGCCGTGGACGCTTGTTTAACCCCGGGCCCGGAGGAGGAGGAAGACGGCGAGGCGGCCACGCCTGCGGACGGGCACATGCTCGTTTTGCCGGTCGCTGCAGTGGAGCCCCCGCCGGGTGACCCGGGCGCCCCCCAGCAGGTATGTGCATTCCAGTTACTTGGTGCTGGTTCCCGCGGGGCGCCCGGGGGGAGGCGGGGGCGTTCTGCGGGCCGTCAAGCTCCGCGTTCAGGCGGCTTGGTCTCGGGGAAGACGGGGAGGCTGCAGGCGGGCCCTAAACCAAAGCGGGGGCGGAGCCTGGACTCCCTTGGGCACGCGCCGACCCCTCCCCCTGCCGGTATGCCTGTAGTCCCTGCCGTTACGGTGCCCAATTCTCCGGGGGGGGTTTCCCCACTCCTGTGGCTTAATGGCCAGTGTTTTATGCTCTCTCCTGCCATGCTGGGGCCTGGCCCTGCCCCCCCCCGCGATGTTGGCTCCCCGCACACGGGTGACGCCGGTGCTGGGCCACTCACTGCTGCATTGCCGGCTCCAACCCCTCCTGTGGTCCCCACTCCTGCCCCTGCTGTGGTTCCAGTGGGCACTGTCTCTAGATTGCTGCCCCCCCCGGCCACTGCGGCTGTGGCAGCCGGTTTGCCTGGCCCTCGGGCTGCCATCCCCACGCCCCCGGCTCCTGGTATGAGGGGTTTGTTCAACGAGGGGGCGCCCCAGTACCCGGGGCAAGCCTTGTTCCCGGTCCCCAGGGGGCGGCCAAGTGGCCACTTGGGGGGTCAATCGACTGGGTCGGGAGGTGTCCATGGTCTGGCGTCGGTGGGCCGTCCCTTGGGGGAAAATTGCGGTTCAGCTTTCAGGGACCATGTTGTCGCGCACCCTTCATCGTCTGGCTTGAGCGGCAGCAGTTTTCAATCTGCGCCTTCGGCTGGGCGGCTGTTGGCAGTTTCTACGGGCCCGGGAACTGTCCCCACGGCTGTTTCCAGTGGTGGGCTTTCAGGGGGGCTATCTGGAGCGGATACCTCTTCTACAGTTTTCTGTCCACAAAGCTTTCAGACCATTGATTGGCAGTTTTATGATGGGGGTATTGGTGATGGGGCTATGCCCAGTGGAAGTAATCAAGTTGAATTTTCTGATGCAGCTTTCGGTGGGAGTTTTCATGATGATGAGTTGGAAGAGGGGGAATTGAGGGACAAAGATGTTGGGCTTTTGGCAGCACGGGCCCAGGGGGGTGGGTTGGGGCAACCCACTGTTTCTCGTGTTTTGCAGGAGTCTAGAGCGGACCCTGCAGGTGTACGAGGGGCAGTGTGGTCTGGACCTTCTCAGCGGGATCGTGGGGCCGTCGCCCAGCAGTCGGAGCAGTTACCAAGAGGTAAGGATGGGTGGTGGTCAGTGTGGCAACCTAGGGAGAGTCTCCCGGTTAAGTGTACAAGATCTGTTGGTATGGGTGATGGGGTTGTGGTTGAGCGAGTCGCTCTGGCACCGAGGCTTGAGCGGCCCGTAATTTCAAATGTGCAACCTAGGGAGAGTCTCCCGGTTAAGAGTACAAGATCCTGTGGTACGGGTGATGGGGTTGTGGTTGAGCGAGTCGCTCTGGCACCGAGGCTTGAGCGGCCCGTAATTTCAAATGTTTCTACTGTGCAAGTTGCAAAAGAAGTTTCTATATCGGGGGATGGCGGGGTGGATGCCACTCGGGTAACGGAGGATAGTATCCTACCGAAAAAGTTGCCTTATTCTGGGGTGGGGATGCCCTTGGGGTCCCATTTATCTGAAAAAACAAAGAATCTGATCTGGTCTGGGGCTTTTGTAGATGTTTTTCGTCTTCTCCACAGGGATGTCCAGGCAAAAGAAGGGTCGAAAGAGGAGGAATTAGAATTGGCTCGGAGGCCTCGCGTTCCGAAGTCCATAGAGAATTGGACTTCGGCCTTTCTCATTTATGCCAGCGTTTATTGTCAACGTCATCCTGAGAAAGCGATAGACATGTTTAAATATGCAGATGTCATCCGCAAGGCTCACAGTTATTTTGGAGGCTTTGCTTGGTTGTCCTACGATGACGAATTTAGGGCGCGCATGGCCGCTTTTCCTGAGCGTTCGTGGGGTGCGGTTGACTCTGAGTTATGGTTGCAATGGATGGCATCGGCAAACCCTCCTGCTACGACCCACACAGCTAGCGGGCAACCTGTGTTTTATCGGCCCTTTTCAGCTCGCCCCGCTCAGTCTGGGGCGGGGGTTTGGGGCAGAGGTCAATCAGCCGCTTCTGGCACTTGCTGGCATTTTAACAGAGGTTCCTGTAACAGACCCGCTTGCAGGTATAAACATGAGTGTTCACAGTGTGGAGGGAAGCACGCCCTCACCCAGTGTTTTCCCGGCCAGAGATGGGGTGATCAGGGACGGGGTTCTGGGGGCAGGGGGCAGCACCATCAGTCTGTTTACAAGGGCCCCTACTCCTATTAGGCAGGAGGTTCTCGACCTCTGGCTGGTGGATTATCCGGATTTTGAGGCAGCTAAGATTTTGTCTTGGGGCTTCAAAATTGGGTTTCGGATTGGGTATCAGGGACCCAGGGTGGGCAGGTGGTCGGATAATTTGAAGTCTGCGAAGGAGAGTCCACATGTGGTGCGGAAGAAACTGGATGCAGAGCTTGCGGCTGGTAGGATTGCTGGTCCTTTTGTGCATTGTCCCCTGCCTGACTTGATTGTATCACCCCTGGGCGTGGTGCCCAAGAAGGCGGAAGGGGAGTTTCGTCTTATTCATCACCTGTCCTGGCCCGAGGGTTCCTCAATCAATGACTTTATTGATCCAGCTGACTCAACTGTCACTTATGCTTCGGTGGACGATGCCTTACGGCTCGTGCGCACGGCTGGTGTTGGGGCTTTGCTGGCGAAGAGCGACATTCAGTCGGCTTTCCGGCTATTGCCCATTCATCCTTGGGATTTCAGTCTGTTAGGAATGCATTTTGATGGTAGTTTCTACGTGGATCGGGTGTTGCCCATGGGCTGTTCAGTGTCATGCTCCCTGTTTGAAACCTTCAGTACCTTCCTGCAGTGGCGATTCACTTTTGTCAGTGGCCACGCGTTGGTCTGTCATTACCTTGATGATTTTCTTTTCATTGGGGAGGGTTGCTCTGGGCAGTGTCAGTCGGCTTTGAACATCTTTCAGGCTCTAGCGGAGGAATTGGGTGTCCCCTTGGCGCCGGACAAGACAGAGGGTCCCTGTACGTCCCTGACTTTTTTGGGGATCGAAATTGATACTCTGTCTATGGTGGCGAGACTGCCTGTGGCTAAAGTGAAGGAAATGTCTGCTTTCATACATCTGGTGTTGGGGGAGCGGAAAGTGGTTTTGAAAACTGTTCAGAAGTTGTTGGGTTATCTCAATTTTGCTTGCCGGGTTGTTCGGGCGGGCAGGACGTTCTGCAGACGTCTGGGTCTGTCCATGTCCGGAGCAAGCCTTCCCCATCATAGGGTGCGCATTACCACCGCTGTGCGTGCCGATTTGACTGTCTGGCTTCGTTTTCTGCAAGACTTTAATGGCGTGTCCTTGTTTTTTGCGGATGAGGACATGGTGTGGCAAGTACAGTTGTTCACTGATGCGTCAGGGGCTCACGGATTCGGAATATTTTGGGAAGGTCGATGGTGCGCGGCCGGCTGGCCGGCGCACTGGAAGGATCAGGGTCGCAGCATTGCGTTTCTGGAGCTCTTCCCGCTGCTGGTTGCTTTGCACCTATGGGGGGATGAGTTTCAGAATCGTTCCGTCTTGTTTCACGTGGACAATTTGGCTGTAGTACACCTTGTCAATCACCAAAAGGCTCGCGATTTGCGGGTTTTGCGGCTCCTGCGCGCATTCATGCTGCGGTGTCTGCAACTGAATATTGTCTTTAAAGCGCGGCATGTTCCTGGTACTTCTAATTGCATCGCTGACTCTTTGTCTCGCTTTCAGTGGTCCGAGTTCCGCAAGTTAGCTCCTGGGGCGGACCTGGCACCAACACCGATCCCACAGTACGTATGGGACCTGGGGGATTGAGGGTTCACCACTTGGTGGAAAATTCTGTGGCTGAATCCACCAGGCGGGGTTATGTGAAAGCCTGGTCTGAGTTTCTGCAGTTTTGCAAGGTTTCGATGGGGCCGTTCAGGGCTGGTTGGTCTGATGAACAATGCATCTTGCAGTTTGTTTTACATCTGGCGGACAAAGGCCTGGCGCCCACTACCATTTCGGGTAAATTGGCTGGGGTTTCTTTTTATGGACAGCTTTGGTGGGGGAGGGATCCGGTTGGGGGGGTGTTGGTTCGTAAATTGTTGAAAGGTTTGGCCAGGCTCCGGGCTGGGGGTCAGCAGCTCCGGCAGCCCGTGACGTTTGAATTGCTCCAGTTGATGTTGCCGGAACTGGAGGTGTGTTGTCATGATGCTTTTGAGTGTGCCAAATTTCGTTTGTGTTTTGTGTGGTTGTTCTTTGGGGCATTTCGGGCATCAGAGTTGCTGGGGTTGCGGGGCAGGGTAGGCATGACCAGCGGTGAGGTGGTGTTGGAAAGTGACAGAGTGCGACTTTGGCTGCGGGCATCCAAAACCGACCAGATGGGGAGGGGTAAGTGGGTGTTCCTTGGTAGGAGTGGGGTCTCTGCATGTTGCCCGGTTGGGGAATGGGAAGGGTTTGTGTCCTCTCCGCATTTTCTACAGGGGTCCATATTTTGTCATGCGGATGGTAGTCCCATAGTGGCATCTCAATTGTTGGCTGTATTACGTAAGGTCTTGTTGCGTTTGGGGAAGGACCCTGTTCAGTTTGGTACCCATTCCTTCAGAATTGGTGCGGCGACGGAGGCCGCCCGCCTGGGGTGGGACTGGTCCCAGATCCGACGCATTGGTCGTTGGCGTTCCAAGTGTTGTGAAAAGTATGTGAGGAAATAGTGCATTTTTGGCTGGTCTAACATTTCTTTCTCTCCTAGGTCCCTGGCTATCAGTCGCCGGATGCAAAAGAAGGGTGTGGATACTGGGGCACTCTTTTATTAAACGAGCAGCTTTAGCCGCTGCCAGCCAGCTTTGTGGGAGATCACTTGGCCTGAACAGTATGACACATGAAGTCTCATGGCATGGAACAGGGGGAATGCGCTGGGGTGGGCTTTTTCCCGCCTTGGCTGCTTTGGTTTCGCAGTGTTTGGGGGGCCCTCCGGATCTCCTGGTGCTACATTTGGGAGAGAATGACTTGGTTTCTCTCTCTGGGCTGACCTTGTTAAAATTAATGAAGCAGGACCTGGAAATCATCCGAACCACATGGGAGAGCACCATGCTCATATGGACTGAGTTTGTGCCCCGTTTGCACTGGCGTGGGGCACGGACCCATTCTGCCCTGGAAAAGGCTAGACGGAAAGTGAACAGGACAATGCGCCTTTTTTGTCAACATTGGGGGATATACAGTTTGAACCATTATCATTTACAAGTATCTGAACATCATTTATTTTGTGAGGACGGTGTGCATCTCTCAGCTTTGGGCCTCTCTTTTTACCTCCTTGAACTCAGGGACTTGATTAGCAAGGTTCTTCAAGTACAGTTGTGGTGTGCTCCTTCCTTTCCTTTAGGTGGGGCAGGAAAACGCTAAAGGTTTTCCTGGGTGGCGGGTTTTTGTTAGTGGGGGTGGGCAGCCTGGAGCGGGTTGGCCATCCTGAAGGGTAGCGTTGGGTAGGCTAGGGTTAGTAGGCAGGAGTTTGTTCGGGGTTTTGGGATTTAGGTTTCGTAGGCTCACTGTAGAGTTGAATTATGTAAATAATAAATAAATAATGAATATGTTTATGATATTGATGATGCACCTGTCCTAAAATAAAAGTGGCCTTTCTTGCTCCTAAAAGAAGGTGTGGACAATGTTTTCTTGCGCGAGGGGGGACCCAGGGAGAGCCAGGCGCGAGCCGGTCTCTCCCTGGGCAGGTTCGCGCGAGGAACATCAACAGGTGGGGGGCTGATTAGCAGAGGGTTGAAAAGGGGAAGTCAGGCGGGGATTAGCAACTGCGTGGCGGGAGGCGTGTAGGGAGGTTGTTTTGCCCCACCCACCCTCCCTCTTTTTTCTTTTTCTTTCTTTATTTCTGGGTTTGTTCTTTTGCGGTGCTCTAGGCACTGTTTTAGTTTAGGTAGGTTTGCCACTGTTAGGATGGGTGCCTTTGTTCTTTTGTAGGCGGGTTTTTGTTAGTGGGGGTGGGCAGCCTGGAGCGGGTTGGCCATCCTGAAGGGTAGCGTTGGGTAGGCTAGGGTTAGTAGGCAGGAGTTTGTTCGGGGTTTTGGGATTTAGGTTTCGTAGGCTCACTGTAGAGTTGAATTATGTAAATAATAAATAAATAATGAATATGTTTATGATATTGATGATGCACCTGTCCTAAAATAAAAGTGGCCTTTCTTGCTCCTAAAAGAAGGTGTGGACAATGTTTTCTTGCGCGAAGGTGGCAGGGAGAGAAAGAGCAGCAAATCGGCTGGGAGCTCTCGGGTCTGCTGTGCTAAAGCGTGAGTATAATTATCAGTGAAAACGTGCTTGTTTTTGCAAATGTTGTGTGATTTAGTAATTGTATCAGTGGTCGAAGTGGAGAAAAAAAAGTAGGGGAACTGTGGGTGGAGAATCAGGGGGCGGGAATAACCAAAGATTGGATCAGTGGGCGGAGTCAGGGGTGTGGCTAGAAATGGCAAAACAGACCATTTTTAGTACGTTTAGCATTTCGCTGACCAGTTACAGCTTATAACGTTATTTAATTCAAACAATGGATAAACATGTTTATTTGAGGTTTAATTCAGGAAAAAGCAAACACTCATAGGGAATACAGGTTTGTGTAAAGCTTGTGAAATATAAGCAGGAACAACATGTTCCCTTAATGCTTTTACTCTCATTGTTCAGAAATCCATGAGTATTTTTTGCCTCAAACATTGAGGACATGAATACAGGGCTCCTCCTTTACACATGTGTTAAGCAGGGCTCAGAAGAGAAAGGGACTGTCAGGAGAATCTAGACTCACGGAAACCGACAAAGGCTCCTTCATATTCATGTGTGCCAGCTAGCTGCTCAACCATAAAATAGCAAAAATAACAACTGGTGGACAGAATGCAGAACAATATCATACATTCACCCCAGTACAAAGATCTGGGCCTAAATCCGTCGTTTTTTTTGCTCACCATGCCATTCCAGTTTGGACCCAGACATATGCAAATCAGTCTTGATCCTGCGCCCAATGGGACCAGTCCAGCCCAAACTGCCAGGCCATATGTATACACGTGTCCTTTCATTCGTGAAGTGAACACAAAGCAGTACCCACTGAACTATGCACATAAAATATTGCTCTTTGATATGCATGGTACAGGTTCTTTCCAGCAGGCATATTACCCCTCTGCGCTACCTTAGGTGGGTAAAACAGCTACTAGACAAAACATGCTCCCATCTCTCTCCAGCAGGTACATTGATCACCAAAGTTATCTTGGCACTTGTATTGTTGACCGAAACCTGTTGAATATACAAAGAACTTTGCAGTGTTTTTAAAACTCCTGCACTTGTACAAACTAAACTGGCCCCCTACCCTTCCAGTCGCCCTGGGAAACGCCTGATGCCTGGAACGGCCTGTCCAGCATTGTTACCTTTTTCAATGCAGTACTGCAGATATGTATGCTTATTAGATATAAATGTCATGGATCACTGTATTTCAAGTTTAGGGTGCACAGGTACCCCGTTCAGTGTAGTCTGTTTGTTAAAATAAACTAGTTTGTGTGCCTCCCTGCACCACAGCATCCTCTACACAGAGGATTTTACACTCCTTGTTCTGGAATCCACTGCTAATCAAGGGCCAATATTGCATTGTCAACAATTCAAGTGGGAGGTTAAGCTATAATAGAGATATTGTGCTTTGTAAAACTAAGGAGAGATTAAAGATAATAGCAAGGACTACTACCCCGAAACTGCCTCAAAAATATTTAACCTGGAACCTAGACCATGGAACAAGACGCTGGTTTTCCCTATTTAGATTTAATCTCCTACCTTTAAATGATTTAACAGCACATTGGTCCCAGAATTCAAAAAATGGAAAAAAGTGCAATTTTTGTGAGCTGAGTATCCAGAACCTGGATCATGTTTTGTTTGTGTGTCCGGCACTGGCCTTTTATCGTCATCTTTGGCTTAGGCCGATGTTTTTACAAAATGGTGTTAAGGACGTAGCCTCAGCTCGCAACTTTCTTTTTAATCCCAAAAATGAAGCTGCCTGTGCAAAATTGTTTAATTTCTTTAAGGAATTTTTGTACATATTTTAACTGTATATTTTCCAAGTGGGATTTATTTTCTGAACAGCTGATCTTCTTTTTAGTCATTTTATCCTCTCCAGTTTACGAATGTATTTTGCACCATTTGGTCCCTATTTTATAAGCTGTTGCTTATTTAAATTTTTGTATCCCAAATTGTAAATTTGCACATGATTAGGCTGCTTTTATTTGTTATTTGCACAGTTCTGGAAATGCTCTGTTCTCTCTTTGCTCGCTGCTAATTCCAAACTTTGATCCCTGAAAGTGCTTTACGTTGTCTCGATTGCTTTCTAATTGCTATTTGCACAACTCTGGATACGCCCTGTTTCCTCATTGCTGGCTGCTAAATCCCAAACTTTTATCCCTTGAAACTATTATATGTTGTAATTTTTCATTATCTTGTTTCCGCAGTTTTACCACATGGTCTTATTTGCATTTTATGTATTAATTGTTGTGTAATTTTTAAGTGGACCTCATTGGAGTTCCAAAACTCTAATAAATTGAATTGAATTGAATTACATTGTCAACAGTCTGCTCTGCTCTGTTGTGTCACCAGTTAATTCACAGTTGTCTGATGGCCCTTTCAGTGTTGCTTTGCAGGTCCCTAGATAGAAGGGAAGGGGGAGGAGGTTGTGGGCACTGCAGAGTAGGGTGGCCAACTGGCATGGGTGCAAATTCAGAATGGGGAGTGTAAAAGTTCAGGACAAGGGGTCAAAATTCACAACAAAAATTCAGGACAGGAGGTCAAAATTCAGGAGAAAAATTCAGGGCAACAGGTATGCTTTGCAGACACATCAGTGGATGTCATGCAATAAATAAATAGGCAAGGAACATAAGTACAAGTCACTTCTCCTGCCCTGTCACTTTCTCCTGCCCGATCACTTCTCCTACCCCATCACCGCCCCTTCCCTGTCATTTCCCCTGCCCCGTCTCTGCTCCTTCCCGTTCACTGCTCCTGCCCCGTCACTGCTCCTGCCCGTTCACTGCTCCTGCCCGTTCACTACTCCTGCCCGTTCACTGCTCCTGCCCGTTATCTGCTCCTGCCCATTATCTGCTCCTACCCGTTATCTGCTCCTGCCTAATCACTTCTCCTGCCCGTCACCTCTCCTGCCCCTTCACCTCTCCTGCCCCGTCACTTCTCCTGCCCCGTCACTTCTCCTGTCCCGTCACTTCTCCTGCCCCATCACTTCTCCTGGCCCATCACTTCTCCTGCCCCATCACTGCTCCTGCCCCGTCACTGGTCCTGCCCATCACTGCTCCTGCCCTTTCACTGCTCCTGTCCAATCAGTACTCCTGCTTATGCACGATCAACGCTCCTGCCTCGTCAATTTCCCTGCCCCCTCCCTTCTCCTGTCCCTTCACTTCTCCTGACCTGTTCACTGCTCCTGCCCTGTTCACCGCTCCTGCCCTGTTCACCGCTCATGTCCTGTTCACCGCTCATGCCCTGTTCACCGCTCATGCCCTGTTCACCACTCATGCCCTATGACTGCTCCTGCCTAATCACTGCTTCTGCCCAGTCACCTCTCCTGCCCGGTCACCTCTCCCGCCCGGTCACCTCTCCTGCCCGGTCACCTCTCCTGCCCTGCCCCCTCTCCTATCCCGTCACTGCTCCTGCCCCATTCACTGCTCCTGCCACGTTCACTGCTCCTGCCCCGTTGACTGCTCCTGCCCTGTTCACTGCTCCTGCCACGTTCACTGCTCCTGCCCCGTTGACTGCTCCTGCCACGTTCACTGCTCCTGCCCCGTTGACTGCTCCTGCCCTGTTCACTGCTCCTTCCCGGTTACCGCTCCTGCTCATGCCTAAACACCACTCCTATCCCATCACTTCTCCTGCTTCATCACTTCTTCTGCCCGTCATTTCTCCTGCCCCGTCATTTCTCCTGCCCCGTCACTTCTCCTGCCCCGTCACTTCTCCTGCCCCGTCACCACTCCTGCCCCGTCACCTCTCCTGCCCTGTCACGTCACCTGTCCGTCACGTCACCTGCCCATCACTTCTCCTGCCCTGTCGCTTTTTCTGCCCTGTCGTCTCTCCTGCCCTGTCGCCTCTCCTGCTGCCTCTCCTGCCCTGTTGCCTCCCCTGCCTCGTCACTGCTCCTGCCCCGTCACTGCTCCTGCCCTGTCACTGCTCCTGCCCCGTCACTGCTCCTGCCCCGTTCGCTTCTCCTGCCCCATTCGCTGCTCCTGCCCCATTCACTGCTCCTGCCCCATTCACTGCTCCTGCCCCGTTCACTGCTCCTGCCTCATTCACTGCTCATGCCTGGTTACCGCTCCTGCTCATGCCTAATCACCACTCCTACCCCAACACTTCTCCTGCCTCGTCACTTCTCCTGCCCGTCACTTCTCCTGTCCCGTCACTTCTCCTGCCCTGTCACTTCTCCTGCCCCGTCACCTCTCCTGCCCTGTCGCCTCTCCTGCCGCCTCTCCTCCCCTGCCCCGTCACTGCTCCTACCCCGTCGCTTTTTCTGCCCTGTCGTCTCTCCTGCCCTGTCGCCTCTCCTGCTGCCTCTCCTGCCCTGTTGCCTCCCCTGCCCCGTCACTGCTCCTGCCCCGTCACTGCTCCTGCCCCGTCACTGCTCCTGCCCCGTTCGCTTCTCCTGCCCCGTTCGCTGCTCCTGCCCCATTCACTGCTCCTGCCCCATTCACTGCTCCTGCCCCGTTCACTGCTCCTGCCCCATTCACTGCTCCTGCCTGGTTACCGCTCCTGCTCATGCCTAATCACCACTCCTACCCCAACACTTCTCCTGCTTCGTCACTTCTCCTGCCCGTCACTTCTCCTGTCCCGTCACTTCTCCTGCCCTGTCACTTCTCCTGCCCCGTCACCTCTCCTGCCCTGTCGCCTCTCCTGCCGCCTCTCCTCCCCTGCCCCTTCACTGCTCCTACCCCGTCACTGCTCCTGTCCCGTTGCTTCTCATGCCCCGTTCACTGCTCCTGCCCCGTTCACTGCTCCTGCCCCGTTCACTGCTCCTGCCCCGTTCACTGCTCCTGCCCGGTTACCGCTCCTGCTCATGCCTAAACACCGCTCCTACCCCATCACTTCTCCTGCTTTGTCACTTCTCCTGCCCCGTCACTTCTCCTGCCCCGTCACTTTTCCTGCCCCGTCACCTCTCCTGCTCCGTCACGTAACCTGTCCGTCACGTCACCTGCCCGTCACTTCTACTGCCCTGTCGCTTTTTCTGCCCTGTCACCTCTCCTGCCGCCTCTCCTGCTCTGTCGCCTCCCCTGCCCCATCACTGCTCCTGCCCAGTCACTGCTCCTGCCCCGTCACTGCTCCTGCCCCATAGCTTCTCCTGCTCCGTTCATCGTTCCTGCCCCGTTCACTGCTCCTGCCCCGTTCACCGCTCCTGCCCGTCTCTTCTCCTGCACAGTCACTTCTCCCGCCCAGTCACCACTCCCGCCCGGTCACCACACCCGGCCGGTCACCACTCCCGCCCTGTCACCACTCCTTCCCACTCACCTCTCCTTTCCTGTTGCCTCTCCTGCCCCGTCACGTCACCTGTCCGTCACGTCACCTGCCCGTCACTTCTACTGCCCTGTCGCTTTTTCCTCACCTGTCGCCTCTCCTGCCCTGTCACCTCTCCTGCCGCCTCTCCTGCCCTGTCGCCTCTCCTGCCCCGTTACTGCTCCTGCCCCGTCACTGCTCCTGCCCCGTTCACCGCTCCTGCCCCGTTCACCACTCCTGCCCCGTCACTTCTCCTGTCCGGTCACTTCTCCTGTCCGGTCACTTCTCCCGCCTGGTCACCTCTCCCGCCCGGTCACCACTCCCGCCCGGTCACCACTCCTGCCCACTCACCTCTCCTTTCCTGTTGCCTCTCCTGTCCAGTCACTGCTCCTGCCCCGTCACTGCTCCTGCCCCGTCACTGCTCCTGCCCTGTCACTTCTCCTGCCCGTTACTTCTTCTGCCCAGTCACCTCTCCTGCCCCATTACCTCTCCTATCCTGTCGCCTCTTCTGTCCCGTCACTGTTCCTGCCCTGTTCACTCTGTGTACAACATGGACAAATTACACAAGGGGGCAAGTTCCCCAGAGTACTCTGTTTGGGGACAGCTCCCCTGTCATTACTAACTCTGACCTCATTGCAAACAGGAAAACGCGTTGTACCACAAATTCCCTGTGTGTGCATCTTCCACCAGACTGCGTTAACACCTGGCGTGCATCGTGTTAGAGGTTTTTTTTGTAAGCTTGAACAACCAGACAATAAGGACACTTTGTAAACTGTGGTATATTTGGAGGATCTGGAATAGAGGTTTTTACAGAAGACATATTATATCCTGAAAAACGATCGATTTAATTCACTGATGACGCAGTATCCTAAATATGAAAAGGTCTTCACACCAGGACACTCAAAGGAGGGGGATTTGTCTCGCAGAACACCATCCCTCAATCTCCAGATCCATACAAGATCGGTACACCATCGTCAAAGGCAGAGGACGGGCGCATTGTCATTCGAAAGAGGCTAATCAGCCTCAATCAGAATGACAATGGGCCTGCCCTCAGTCTGTGGAGCTCAGGGAGGGGCTGCTGCAGGCTCTGGAGTTCACCAGAGAAGTGCGAGCAGCCCCTGGAAGCTGAATGAAAAAGTTATCGTTATTAAGTAGGACTATTCTTGCCGTCCCGGGATGATTTTTTTAAAGAAAAAAGTAGGGGAACAGACTGAAATAATTTTTAAAAGTAGGGGCATGCCGTGCCCTTCCGATCCTGCCCACTTCTACCACTGAATTGTATCTCCGCGCTCTCTTTGGAAACCGGCAGCACATGATAAAAATTGGCGGTAGTTCAAATGGAGGCTCTTGTGTGCCTCATTTGCTCGGAGCTAGCGTCTCCGGATTGGAAAAGATTCTGCCCACAAGCAATGGCAACAATTCACCTCGTTTATGGGTCAGGGGCAGTAGGCAGCGTCGGATTGGTACCGTGGACACTCGGGCAATGCCCGAGGGGCCGGTGTTGTGTGTAATATCTGGTATCCCCTTGGGATCAAGTATCCCCTGCTCTGCTGTCTTCGTAGAATTAATTCAGCCCAGGCAGGATCAGACAGAAGCAGTCGATCTCTGCTCAGGCTGAGTGCAGGAATACACTATATCATGGGATACCAGACTGAGCACACGCTATAAATTACCTGACGTGTCGTTTCTCTAATACTGGAGCCACAGCTGCACAAGAGACAGGAAGCAAATCTAAAGTAGTTCAAAGAACGAAATCTTAAATAAATGAAAAATAAATCCACAGTGAAATAATGGAATGGTTATTTTTCAACCACATCGCAACTAGTACAAAGAAGGAAAGGAATGCACGCACGAGTCGGAGTGAAAGAGTGTTCTTTTTTATTTTTTCAGCAAATCGCTATTAGTACAAACAAGGAAAGGTGAAATTAATGAAAATTAAATAAATGCATGCACGGAGTGGGAGTAAAATAATGGATTTTTTTTAAAGCAAATAGCAAGTAGTACAAAGAAGGAAACGTGAAATAAATGAAAATTAAACATATGCACGAAGTCGAAGTGAAAGAATGGAATTTTTATTTTCAAACAGATGGATTGACATTGTAAATTAAAACATGGGGAGAGAGAATAACAGCGAAGCAGAAGCGGCTCCTGGAGAGAATGCTGCCGGACTGTGTCGCAGGGCGGGGGAGGGGCAGGGTGAGGTGTAGTGAGAGAGCGCAAACTGACTTAAATGTATGAGTACATCACACTTACCTGTAGTAAGCACAAATCATGAGGAGAAATGCCATGAGTGCTAATAGTATCTGTAATTATATTCTGAATGTATAGCTAATGTAGAGATTTAAGTAGAAGTGGAACTAATACAGAAATGTGTGACATTATATGATTTTAGTAGATGTGATTATTTTTGAATCCATGTCGTGTAGCTGTTAAAATGTAAGATGGTATGTGGTTAAACGCAGAATGTGATAGGCCTTAGGGCCAGAGCTAAAAGGGAAGGTGTTTCTTTTCACGACACAGATTGTATTAATGTTTTGGTCATTGCATTAAATGGGCCATGATTTATAGAGATGTTTACTGAATAATAGAATAAGAATATTAACATGCTTTAATTAATGAAGAAGTTGAATGCTATAATCATGATGAGAAATATTGTAGGCCTGAAATGTTTTAACATCGATTTGCACGTACATGTCTGGGCTGAGAAATGTTGCAAGCCTTTTTTGGAAGTCTATGAGAGTTGGGTTCTTGGCTGCAGATATCTGTCTGCAAAGGAAAAGGGGGGATCCAATTATAAATGAATGAATAGAGGTCTGTTCAGTAGACGGCCCAGACATGGAGGAGGGTTCCGGAATGTTTAAGGGGTATCAGCGGGCCGGAGAAGAGTCTGAGAAGCAAGGTCAACTCTAACGTATGAGGCCCAATACAAAGCATCATGGAAAAAGCCAGAAGCTACACCACGTGAGGGGCGTCTCGCAAGGGGCGTCTCAAATGTTGTTGACTGTTTTGTATTAGGGACAGCACCCCTGGGTGGAGTTAGAGCAGATACCTGAGGACCCTTTAGAGAGCGGATGGGTAGGCAGAGAGGGGTCATGACTGGAGAACTATAGGTTTTCACCAAGAGACTTAGAGTGAGTGACTTCCCTTGGGGGTCATTCACTGCTGACACCTTTGTTAGGTTGGGACTTGGTTAAGTAGGGATACCATCTAGAGCAGGGTAGGGACAGCCTAACCTGTGCGTTTTCCTCCAACTTAAATGAAGGAGAGATATGCGTCAATGCTGATAGCTTTATTATTCTTAGAACTTGTGTTAGTAATTTCCGTTGCTCGTCTGAGGGCTTTCCGAGAGCACATGTATGTAATTGGACCTGTGTATCTCGTGAATCTCATTCTGAGATGCCTGTATTTGCAGCTTATCATATCCTTACAATAAACTTTTGAAAGCTAGAAGTTGTTTGTGATCTTTGGGAGCAGAGTCCTTTATTGGGTGAACTAGCTTGCAGAGAGGGGCACTTTCATCCTCCAAGACAGGCAACAAAGGTTCAGTCGACCAGATCGAGGTTTGGATCAATAGTGATGAGGTATCGATCAAAATCTCGCCCTTCCAGTTGGTAGCTATAGAGGATGGTTGCCTTCTTGAGGACGGTGACCTAGGCCAGGTTAGCTTACCCCAAGGCCCCTAGAGATCGATGATCAGAAGAACCGCCCGCCGAAGAAGATCCGGATGACGTGAGACAGAAAAAGCAGCAGTATCGGTCGAGAGTGAGTATAAAGGGTTATGCGTGTTAGATTGCGGTGTTTTGTATTGTATCTATGTTGCAATGTCTGGCGGAGTTGAATGTCTGTAGAGTGACTGTGGAACAGGTTGTGAGCGCGCGCAACCGGTGGAAATCTTAAGTTCAAGGAGAGCTTAAGTGGTTCGGGTGTATCGGACACCCAGAGTAATTGTCAACTAGTGTGAAGGGGGTCATGAGGTACCATTGATCACCCGAAAGACCGAGATAGGGGGACCGTAAGAGTGAGTGCGTGAGTAGCGGACGCTGGTCGGAAGTTACTGTGTGTGTAAGCAACCTATCAGAGAGACGATAGACATTTCGTCAGTTGTGTTGACAATTACATATAGACTGTGGACGTACAGTCGAGAGAAGTGACCGCTTGGTCGGAAGTAGTCATTTTTCGGTGTATGAATGGGACGCATGCATAACCGGGAGACGAGTTGAGAAAGGAGGGGTGCTGCTGCGAAGCGGAGAAAAGTGACGTCAGAAAGTGTCGCGACGTGATTGGCCGACCGAAGAAAGACCGCGCCGTGATAGGCCAGCTAGAAAAGACGTCAGAAAGGGTCGCGACGTGATTGGCCGATCGGAGAAAGACCGCGCTGCGATAGGCCAAGCTAGCAAAGCCGCGACAGGATTGGTGGATTGTCATCAGGAAGTAAACAGAGTAGCGAGGCTGGATATTGTGCGCATAATTATGAAGTGTTTTAAATGGCTGAGAGCGGTGTTTAAAAAAGAGAAGCGGGGATCGTATGAAGGGGAAGAAGCCCCGCCGGAGGGTACGCCGGCTCGTTATATGGCAGTGAATGTTGGGCTGCATACGATCCTTTGGATATCAGAGTGGAGTAAGATTACTGAAGGAAATGAGGAACTGACGTTCCCGAAGTACGGGACGTTCAGATTAGAGGTGTTACATCGATTAAAATCAGTCATGACCTCAATGAGACCCTTGCCTAGACCGACCCAGTTTGAAGCTCTTGAAGCATGGATTAGGGCAGCGCATGAAAAGAATATGAACAGACGACAAGAAAGGGTGAAACGATCGGTAAGGGCAGTGCAGGATGCCAGGTGGGATGCGGATGCTAAAAGATGGAGAGTGCATAACATGGAAGTAAATAAACTGTACCCAGTGTTAGAGGTGCCCGTAAATAAAAGCCCCCTAGAAGAAGATGATGAGAGCGAAACAGAGGACAGCCTGATAAACAGATTACTGACAGACAGGCCACCCCCGTATAATAGAGCAGGGGGAGAGGTCGAGCATACAGAAGGAGAAAAGGGGGGCAATGCAGGAGAGCATAGACCGCTTCCCAGTTCAGAGTGGGATCCTGAGGCAAAGAAAGAGCTGTCCCAGCCTAGTCAGGTGCAACAGGTAGTCGGGAGGTTTGTGGTACAAAGAGCGCCGGAAACGGAAAGCGCCACATCCTACGCATTACCAGATGCACTACAGGTACCTGTTACCATAGGTCCTATAATATCGATATATGACCAAGAGAGAGCAAGAGGGGAAGAACGGGTACGGAAGGACAGAGAAAGAGCAGAGAAGGCAAGAAGGAACGATACGATCAATTCCCCAAGTCAGATGCCGATACCGAGAGAGTGGAGCACCCCGATGCACACAGCAGGGGACCCAGGAGGAGATCCTGGGGGCCCTAGATGGCCAGTGGATCTGAGGGGATCTGGACGAAAATCCTTTCAAGAGCTAAATGAGTACATGAAGCAGTGGGATGAGGCAGTGAAGGCTCAAAAGAGCATCATAGCTGCGGAAGCTGAAAGGGAAAGTCAGGACAGCCGAGCTCGGACTCACTGCGGGGCCGGGGAGAGCAGCCCGGAGTGGGATTGTAGAGAGAGAGATAGTAGGGGAGTCACCCATTGGGCCCGGAGAGGAGATAGAACAGACCTGGAAAACGGGGGCCCCGGGAGTGGAGGGGTGGCGCGCCCAATACTCAGTGAAGGGGAGAGGAGAGCGCAAGAGTACAGAAACAGCTTTAAGTGTCCACACTGTGTGCCCGGCACCAGAGAACTGAATGGGAGTTGTGAGAGGTCGCACCATAGTCCCTGTGATGACGGAAATGAGCGCAGCCCAGGGAATATGGGGAACCAGGAAGGATCGTATCGGATACTGAGCGATACTAGGCAAAGGGAGAGTAGCGACCAGAGGGAAAATAACAGAGAGGTGTGCGGTGAGAGGAGAGAAGAAGAAGAGAGTGGGCAGAGCAAGAGTAGGGGTAACAGGCCCGTGTTCCATCACCTTCCAAGATCGGATGGCCGAGCATGGGACCTGGAGAGATGGGAGCAAGGGAGGGCACCCATCAACTCTCCCGAGCCCAAACGTAGAGCTCGAAGTTGGGATGGTAGGGAGACCAGTGAGCCCCCTTCGAAAGACATATTGCGAGCTGAGATAAAAGCCAAGAGACTCGATGTCGCCAGTTTAAGGTCAGACCTGGATGACATGATAGATGGTACCCTGCCTTTAGAAAGAATGGAAATGTATGAACAGGATGAAATACTGTATATGGCAAAGGACATTACTCGAAAAGCGAGAGCAGTCCATGAGAAGTTAGTCGAACTAGCAGGCAAATATATGGTGGACTTGTCAAGAACCAAAGCATTACAGGGTAACCACAGGCTACATTATACAGATCGAGACCTAGATGAGAGGAGAACGATTGGGCTGAAAACGCACATAAGGGAACTGATCGCTGGAATAAGGACATGGAGGGCACTAGATAAGTGGGAAGAGAGGTGGTCCAAGAAAGGGACCGGCAGGAGAAGCACGCTTGGTATGACACCAGGAGGACAGCAGGGAATAGAAGCTTACCCTTTGCGTGAAGTCGCAAATGGGAACTATGTACATGTCCCTTGGAGTAGGGGAGATTTAGCTGCTTTTACCACCTCCTTCCCCAAATTGCGGGAAAACCCAGTGGAGTGGTACAAGCAAGTGGAGAGATTTGTAAAAATCTCAAAGGTCCTATGGATAGATCTGAACACGCTGTTTGACATTGTAGTACCAGGAGATCTGTGGACAGCATGCAAGGTTAGCGCTGAGTGGCCCACAACGGAGCCAGAGAGAGATGCTAAGACTAATGGGCCGTCCGAGATTGTGATGGCAAAATTCGAGAGAGTGATGACTTGGCTGAAAGAGAAAGTGCCAATGCAAGACATAGATTGGGTCAGAATAGACCGAACAAGACAGGAACCCAAAGAGACAGTCCACGAATATTACGAGAGATTGCTGAAGGCGTTTAAACAGTATAGCGGCTTGGATGTAATGGATCCAAAAGACATAGGGCAATTTGTGTCCAAGTTCGTCCTGGGACTGAGACCGGATATTAGTTTAATGATTCAGCAACACTCGATTTGTTGGCAAAGTAAACCCCTAGACGAAATACTGAGATATGCCAGGTACTGCTGTGATGAGATAGACTCCAAGGCTAAGAAACTAAAAGAAAAGTTGATGGTGGTACAGATGCAGGCAGCAGGAAAGGGGGGACAGCAGCAACAGCAGCAAGGGACAGGTACAGGAGGAAAGAAGCAGTACAGTCAGAACAAGGGCAATGAGGAGAGTTCCACCTTTAGACCCAGAATAGATATAGCTGCCTTGAAGAAAACGACTAGGTGCCACCAGTGTAACGAGGTGGGGCATTGGAAACGCGAGTGCCCCTACAATGTAGAGATAGGAGAGCAAGAGATAGAGGAGGAAGAGGTCCAGAGCGCGCCTACAAGAGGGGTGACGCCATACCAAGGAAAGGTGCTCAAAGGGGGGGGGGCTCCTCCCCGAGCCCAGTTCCCGCAACCTCCTCGAGTAGGGACTATGGGTAAGACCTATAGACAAATGCCCCTGTTTGTAGAAGGGGAAGAGTGCTATTATGTGGACCCATTAACCGGACAGAGAGTGGAAAGAGAAGACTGCACCCTCGGGGCAGCATTGGAGGTGGACCAGAGGGGACCCTATGTGGAAGCAGAAGTAGCAGGGTGCCCTACGACATTTCTGGTGGACACAGGAGCCACTAGATCCACGATCAGATCAGCTGCAGTTCCAGACCTGCCCATGTCTGGAGAGACCATACAGGTGGTGGGGGTCGCAAACAGGAGAATAACCAGCCAATTGACAGAACCGGTACAGGTGAAAATAGGGAAGTACAGCGATGAGCACCAGTTTGTGGTTTGCGATTCAAGTCCTGTGTGTCTGCTAGGAAGAGACCTGTTGTGTAAATTGAATTGTACTATATATTGCACACCTCAGGGAGTGGAGGTATTGACCAATGATGATGATGCAGACTTCAAAGTTGCAAACTCAAGAATATGCGTGGAGCTGTATCCTACTTTAACAGTAGATGAGCTCCCCTGGGACTTGAGAGAGACAGTGGCACCAGAAGTATGGGATTTCACTGGGGAAGAGATAGGATTGGTAAAAGGGGTGGACCCAGTGAAAATTGTAGTGAAACCGCATGCTGAGTTCCCAAGAACACCCCAATATAAATTGACTCCAGAAACGATTGCAGGCATAAAACCCGTGATCGAGTCCATGATTAAACAGGGAATACTGAAAGAAATCGTGGGTAGTCCATGCAACTCCCCGATTATGGGTCTGCAGAAACCAAATGGGAAATTTCGGATAGTACAGGACCTTCGAAAGATTAATAACATAGTCGTTTCGTGTTGTCCAGTGGTACCGAATCCATCAGTGATACTGTTTCAGATTCCATTCCAAGCTGAGTGGTTCACTGTGATCGATCTTTGTCAGGCTTTCTTTTCGATCCCTCTGGACGAAGAAAGCCATTTTCTTTTCGCATTTAAGCTGGAAAATCGCGTCCTAACATGGTGTCGTATCCCTCAGGGGTATACAGAGAGCCCATCGATCTTTAACCAGCTTTTGAAGAAAAATCTTGAAAGTCTAGTACTGCCCCAGAAGTCAGTTCTGGTCCAGTACATAGACGACCTCCTCGTGGCGTCAGAAACAGAAGAAGCTTGCAGGGAGGACTCCATTGCTTTGTTAAATCACCTAGCTGCCAATGGGCACAAGGTGTCCCCGGGAAAATTGCAGTACTGCCTGACAGAAGTGCAGTACTTGGGACACAGAATAGAGAAAGGCAAACGAAAGGTGTCACCAGACAGGATAGAGGCGATCATGAAAATGAATGCGCCTAAGACACAGAGAGAGGTCAGGATGTTCTTAGGGATGGTGGGTTATTGCCGACAGTGGATCGTGAACTTTTCACTGAAAGCAAAGCCCTTGCAAAAACTGACGCACAAGGAGGTGAGCGATCCGGTACCATGGGACAAAGACTGTTTGATGGCATTCCTACAGCTGCGAGAGGACCTGTGTCGTGCTCCGGCATTGGGAATGCCTGATTACAATAAACCATTTTTTCTTTACTGTTGTGAGAGAGAAGGTTGCGCGTTGTCTGTGTTAGTCCAAATCCATGGGAATGCCCGTAGACCAGTTGCTTATTTCTCGGCTACTTTAGACCCAGTAGCCGCAGCGTTGCCCGGATGTCTCAAATCCGTTGCTGCAACGGGTGTCAGCATTGAGAGATGTGAAAATATCGTCATGGGGCACCCGTTAGAGGTGTGCGTGCCCCATTCTGTTGAACTGTTGATGACCAGGACCAAAACACAGCATCTGACCAACAGCAGGCTCACGCGATATGAGCAAGTTATTCTTGCTGCAGAGAATGTGACCCTCAAGAGATGCTCTGTTTTGAACCCTGCTACCTTGATGCCACTCCCAAATGATATCGAGGATGATGATGAATGTACAGACCATGACTGCCTCGATGTGACTGAACTATGCACCAAACCCAGACCCGACATCGTAGATGAGCCACTGACCGACCCAGACGAAATTTTCTTTGTCGATGGCTCATGTGTAAGAGACGAAGTTGGGCAGTTGAGAGCAGCTTATGCTGTTTGTACAATTACTGGAGTTGTGGAAGCTGGGTGCCTGGAAGGAGTACACTCCGCTCAGGTAGCCGAGATTATTGCCTTGACACGTGCTTGTTTGGCAAGCAATCAAATTCGAGTCACCATATACACCGACAGCCAATATGGTTATGGGGTAGTTCATGATTACGGGCAGTTATGGTCTCAAAGAGGCTTCATGACCTCTTCAGGCTCTCCCATTCGCAATGGAGAGTTTGTGCGCCTGTTGTTAGAGGCGTTGCAATGCCCAGCAGGTATCGCAGTTGTAAAGTGCACCGCACATACCAGAAATGAGGACTTCGTTTCGAAAGGCAATAGATATGCTGATGAAGTTGCGCGGTATTGCGCGGAACAAGGGTACTCTTTCACAGAGGTGGAAGTGGGTGGAATAAATGTAAGGTCTGAATTAGCCATGATACTGGAAACTGTTGATACTTGGGATGAACTGTCAAACATGCAAGAAAATGCTCCTGATATTGAAAAAGAAACATGGGAAAAGGCAGGATGTGTAATGGGTGAGTCCCATTTTTGGGTCTCAGCAGACGGCAGAGCAGTGTTGCCCAATGAGATGGTGAGTCCAATGGCTAGACTCATACATGGTCCTGTACACTTAGGGAGAGATGCTATGCTGAGAGTGTTTAGACAGACTTGGTACAATCCTAAGTTTAGAATAGCAGCAGAAGCAGTGTGCCAGCGTTGTGTGACCTGTCAGCAGCTGAACGTAGGAAAAAGAACACCAGTTGCACTGAGCCACATAGGAAGGTCTGGAGGTCCATTCAATAGAATGCAGATAGATTTCATTGAAATGCCAAGGTGCAACCGCCTCCGCTATGTCCTGGTGGTTGTTTGTGTGTTCTCCAGATGGGTTGAGGCATACCCTACACGTAGGTGCGACACCCTCACAGTGGCCAAGTTACTGCTTAGGGAACTCATTCCGCGCTTCGGGGTGCCGGCCTTTTTGGAATCAGATAGGGGAACACATTTTAACAGCGAGCTTGTGAAAATGATTTGTGCAGCTCTGAATATCGATCAGAAGTTGCATTGCAGTTACCGACCAGAAGCCTCAGGAATTGTGGAGCAGATCAATGGCACGATCAAGGCCAGAATAGCCAAAGTTTGTTCCTCAACGACCCTGAGTTGGCCTGACGCCCTGCCATTGGTTCTCATGAGCCTTCGTAGTACCCAGACAGAAGAACGGGGTTATCACCACATGAGGTGTTAATGGGGAGAGCAATGAGGCTGCCATCTGTCCCAACTACTGCACTGTTAAATATCACAGATGATATGATCCTGGACTATTGTAAGGGGCTGTCTGACGCCATTCGTTCTGTGTCCCTTCAGGTGCAGGCTGCCGAGGTTCCATCGTGCCAGGGCCCATGCCATGACCTGTACCCTGGGGACTGGGTCCTGGTGAAAAAACATGTGAGAAGAAGCTGCTTGGATATTCGTTGGCGTGGGCCCTTCCAGATCATCCTGATCACGAACACAGCTGTGAAGGTGGGAGGCCTGCCCAATTGGATCCACGCGTCACATACGCGAAGGGTTCCAGCACCTCGGGAAGAAACAGCTCCTCTCTCGGATAGACGTCCAGAAGAGGACCGAGAAGCCATAGAGGGGGCTAGCCAAGCTGTAGAGGTGCCAGCGGAAGCAGGGAACGAGTCTGACCAAGCTGAGGACGGTCAGTACAACAGCGAAACGGAAGACGCTACAGAAGGGGAAAGTAGCTGGGAGTACGAGTCAGACACTGACAGGTCTGACAGAGAGCGAGAACAGACAAGAAGGAGAAGGAGTAGAAGGGCACGTGGAGAAGCTAATTGGCCGCAAAGAAGGAGCTCTAGCCTGAGGTCAACTCCAGAGGTAACCCTTCCTCCGATATCAGAAGACTCAGACCCAGAAGAAGGTGCTCAGGGCGCTGAAGCACCCGACCGAAGAAGGTCAAGAAGAGTGCGTGTGCCTAACAGAAGATACTCCACACCTGAGTGGACATATCTGGCGACAAATGTCTGTGAAACCGGAGACGGGGAGGATCCGAGCGGTGGTGGTGTCCAGTTCTGAGCCCATTGTCACCGTGGAAATACGACTGTTGGTACCCGGAGTCGAACAAGAAGGGTCACTAACATTCATGCTCCCCAGACCTCCCCGCCTCAGCAAGTTAAAACACATGTTCCTTTCAGAATTGCAATTCCCCGACTTTGGTACAACGATAACAGCACATGAAGAGCACAATCTTCGTTTGGAAATACTGAACTATGCTATTGAAGCTACAGGCACAAACCTGATAGTAGACTGTTAAAGGACTTTGTAAATAAAACAAGCAGAAAAAGAAGATTACCTAGCGCCCAGGAAGCAGAGAATTTTAGGGAACTTCCCTTGAGTTGATGGAGAAGGGCTAGGGTTGTCTTTATTGAACTGTTAAAGGACTTTTGCGAAGAAGGTTGTCAGCTTCCAGTTGTGTGGATTCTAAAGACAAAAGGATTAAAAGAGACTGTAAAGGAACGAGAGGAAAAGAACTTTTTGCTAAGATAAGAGAGAGCCATATTGTCTGACGAAATGGAGGCCGGCACCCAGAACCGCAGAGCTAAATGTATAATAGGTACACTAATAGTAGGAGTGATAATATTAATAGCTTTAGTGGTAACAATTTCTTATGTAAAGGGACATGAGGAAGAGGCAAAGGTAACTGATGTGAATTCTGTAGAAACGCTTACACCTACTGTTGCTGGTGAGAAAAGGGAAAACACTCAAGAGAAAGCGTTATTAGCTGCAGAAGCCCGCAGGTTACACGTAGATGAGTCCCAAGGAGACTTTAGGTCAAATGCTTATGCTAAACTCTTATATGAATACGTGGATGCCATGGAGGTTAAGGATTGTTACGTCTGCATGCAGTTGCCGGCGTCTGTAGATGAAGGCATTAGATACCATCACCTCCCGCTGACATATGGCATTACATGTAGCTTATTGCTTAGTATATTTTATGAGAGAGATAGTTTCGAATACTATTTCTCCAATTATGATTCAGTGTTGCCAGAAGTCCCAAATTATAAGCAGATGAACAAATGGGACTACTGGAAGAGTGAAGACAGATTGGCCAAGTTCTTCATTCCTTGGATTACCTTAGATACTTCACATGCCCGTAGAAATAACCTGACATGCAAGGTGTCAGAAGTCGAGAAGAAGTTCATAGGGCAGGTGGATGATCGTTACAGGAGACAAAAGATTTTGAAAAAATCAGGACAATGGAAAACAGATTGGACCGAGGAAGAGAAGGCACACAAGAGAAAGGGTAGTAGTGGTCCAATAGCTTTAGATAAGACGCAGAGAGGAAAGCTATGTCTTCACCGAGCCAAAACGTATTATGAAAATGTATACGTGGGAGAAGTCGACTGTGAACATGCTTTCAATATAGAGTACTATACTAAAGATTTCCTGAAGGGAATGCAAGTGATTCCAAATGTGTATTTTGTATGTGGGAGAAATGCCTACGTGAGACTACCTGACAACTGGTATGGATCATGTTACTTAGCAATTGTCTTCCCCAAAATATATCATGCACAAGACTTAGTGATCATTGAGGGCAAGACATCATCGAGGGGAAGGAGAGATATAGGAGATGCAGAAATGGTTGGAGATGTCTTTGGAGCTATGTTCCCTCTTTTGGGAGTAATCCTTAATGATGTTAAAATTAGACGACTGGCAACAGTTGTCGACAGGTTGTCTGCCAGCACTGCTCAGTCCTTAATGCTGGTAGAAGGAGAGATGCAATCGATAAGGGCTATGGTTCTTCAGAACCGTCTTGCGTTAGATGTCCTACTAGCAAAAGAGGGCGGAGTCTGTAAGGCTTTGAAGGTCCAGGAATGTTGTACTTACATTCCAGACAATTCGAAGCCCCTTGAGAAAGTTATTAGGAACATAACTAATATTCACAAGGAGATCGAAGACTTGAGTAGAGAAAATGTCTGGGAAAAGGTGGGCCACGGAATGAGTGAAGTTGGAGGGTGGATTTCCACCTTAGGCAAAAGCTTTGTGTGGTATATACTAAAACCTATCATCATAATATTGATCTGTGGGATTATATTGTGGGGATTGGTGAGGGTATTCAAATGGTACAGAGCAAGAAGGTCAGAAAGGGCCCAAAGAGAACAGCTGCAGAGATTGGCTGCCATACAAGATAATCAGTACAGGAGCCTGAGGGCTCTGGAAGCGCAGAGACAAATCATGCCAGCAATAACTGCAGTCTAAATGTTAGTGATGACCCCGAGAGGTCATCAAAGGGGGGAACTGAGAGAGCGCAAACTGACTTAAATGTATGAGTACATCACACTTACCTGTAGTAAGCACAAATCATGAGGAGAAATGCCATGAGTGCTAATAGTATCTGTAATTATATTCTGAATGTATAGCTAATGTAGAGATTTAAGTAGAAGTGGAACTAATACAGAAATGTGTGACATTATATGATTTTAGTAGATGTGATTATTTTTGAATCCATGTCGTGTAGCTGTTAAAATGTAAGATGGTATGTGGTTAAACGCAGAATGTGATAGGCCTTAGGGCCAGAGCTAAAAGGGAAGGTGTTTCTTTTCACGACACAGATTGTATTAATGTTTTGGTCATTGCATTAAATGGGCCATGATTTATAGAGATGTTTACTGAATAATAGAATAAGAATATTAACATGCTTTAATTAATGAAGAAGTTGAATGCTATAATCATGATGAGAAATATTGTAGGCCTGAAATGTTTTAACATCGATTTGCACGTACATGTCTGGGCTGAGAAATGTTGCAAGCCTTTTTTGGAAGTCTATGAGAGTTGGGTTCTTGGCTGCAGATATCTGTCTGCAAAGGAAAAGGGGGGATCCAATTATAAATGAATGAATAGAGGTCTGTTCAGTAGACGGCCCAGACATGGAGGAGGGTTCCGGAATGTTTAAGGGGTATCAGCGGGCCGGAGAAGAGTCTGAGAAGCAAGGTCAACTCTAACGTATGAGGCCCAATACAAAGCATCATGGAAAAAGCCAGAAGCTACACCACGTGAGGGGCGTCTCGCAAGGGGCGTCTCAAATGTTGTTGACTGTTTTGTATTAGGGACAGCACCCCTGGGTGGAGTTAGAGCAGATACCTGAGGACCCTTTAGAGAGCGGATGGGTAGGCAGAGAGGGGTCATGACTGGAGAACTATAGGTTTTCACCAAGAGACTTAGAGTGAGTGACTTCCCTTGGGGGTCATTCACTGCTGACACCTTTGTTAGGTTGGGACTTGGTTAAGTAGGGATACCATCTAGAGCAGGGTAGGGACAGCCTAACCTGTGCGTTTTCCTCCAACTTAAATGAAGGAGAGATATGCGTCAATGCTGATAGCTTTATTATTCTTAGAACTTGTGTTAGTAATTTCCGTTGCTCGTCTGAGGGCTTTCCGAGAGCACATGTATGTAATTGGACCTGTGTATCTCGTGAATCTCATTCTGAGATGCCTGTATTTGCAGCTTATCATATCCTTACAATAAACTTTTGAAAGCTAGAAGTTGTTTGTGATCTTTGGGAGCAGAGTCCTTTATTGGGTGAACTAGCTTGCAGAGAGGGGCACTTTCATCCTCCAAGACAGGCAACAAAGGTTCAGTCGACCAGATCGAGGTTTGGATCAATAGTGATGAGGTATCGATCAAAATCTCGCCCTTCCAGTAGTAAACCTCGAATTATGGCAGACAATGGAGGTAAGTATACAAATAAATAAATAAAACAAATTTCATTGCGTGCGCTGCATCGCATTGGTCGATGCAGCTCGTGCAATGAAATGTGTTTTATTTATTTGTATACTTCCCTCCATTCGGCCATAATCCGGAGTTTACTACCCCCCCACTGTGTCCCTCCCCCGCCCTGCATCTCCGCTCAGCAGCATTCCCTCCAGGAGCCTCTACTGCAGAGAAGGGAATATAGCTTGCAAGGTTTTAGATTGCTATGTGTGACATTCATATAATTTCAGTGTAATTATGTGTGGTATTTCAACAACTATGAGTTAAACTTTCTGGCAAGCAAAGTCAATGAATAAAGATGATGGAAGCATATAAATATCAGAAATTACACCCATTTCACCAAAGAGAAACTCTAAGAAGATCTTAAAATTACTGCAAAGGGCGTGTGGCCAAGATGGCGACCTAGACAGACGTGTTTCTGTGAGGCTCCTCGCTCCGGGCTCCTTCCTCCGGCCAAACTGCACCTGAAGTGTCCCCCAGTACCGCACTTTTGGGCCGGTATAAGCGAGGAGGTGGGGAGCTTTATCGGGGAGAAGTTTCTGGGATGCTCCACACCAAAACAACCGCTGCTGCACCCTAAGTCTAAAATAGCATAATGGCGCCTGGTGCGGGAAGGTAGTGACTCCAGCTGCCAGCAGCAAGCCGGAGGCCGCAGAGACCAGCACTGCCATCCTGCAAGCCCAGGAGCGGGCCACGACAGATGCCGTTGGATCAGCAGTGCCCTCTACACTGACGTCACAGGGGGTCTGGAGAACCCCCGCTGCAGTCCCAGGTCGGCATCTCCAAAATCGAGGCTGGGGCTTCAGGGCCTAGCACCACGTGGAGGGAGGCCATCCTGCAGGGATCAGACGAGGGCGCCCCCCACGCTGAGGGGCTTATATTGTGCAGGACGCAGGGTGCGGAGCCGGAGCAGGGGTCGACCACTCCGTGTACCTCATCGAGGGCGGCACTGCCATGAACAAGTGCCTGCATCATTGAAATGGTGCAGAAGCAGGGAGGCGGGTCTGAGGCCCGGCTCTGACGGAGGACATCTGCCATGCCAGCGAAGGCCAGCCGACCCCCCCAAACCTGACAGACTTTATTGGTCCTCTATCTGACCAAGGGGGCGCCCCAAGCAACCACGGAGCTCGGCTTAAACTTGGGTGTACCAGGCCAGCGCCGCGGAAATTGAGGCCGGGGATGTGGGCCTAGCCCTACAAGGGAGGAAGGGCGGCCTCTAACTGGGTCGCTGCCCAGAAGCGCCCACAGGCCACGAGCACTGCACAGCACTGGACAGAAGGTGAGCAGCGAAGGGGGAGCGCCAGCAACGAACTCATCGCCAGGGTGCTGTCACACGGACCCGGGGCCCACTAAGTGTACTGGCACCAGGAGTGGGGAGGCGGGCTTGTAACCAGGCCCCAACGTGAGCGACCAGTTGTGTCATCGGGGGGCCCGCTGACCCGGAGTTTGAACAACACCCATCAATCCATTGCCCGCGCACTGCAATCTATGGAATGCACACCACTGCTGTAACACTGTTGGCCTCGCCATAGCGGTGCGCGGGGAGGCACGATCGGGAAATCCCGCCAGGCACCCGGGACTAAGCGAACAATTGAATCAGGGGACGCAGACCACCAGCGGAGGCCCATCGAAGCCCCCAGGGGCACCCACATCCAAACACCGAGGCCCTTGTCGCGGGCTTTCTGGGGTGGATGGTCAGTCATGGCCACAATGCGCAAGAAAGGAGACCGCACCCTCACAGACATGATTCTCAAGGGACCCAACAGAGGAGACAAAGGCCCTCCTTTCCCTTCCCCCTCCAAACAACAGACGGACAACGCAGAGGGAGACACATCAATCACCTGGGCGTTTCTAGAAACGCTTTTCAACTCTCTCCAAGAGGAATTCCATACACTCAAACAGGAGGTGGTAGGGGAGGTGAGAGAGATACGACGCGACGTGGACGGCTTGGGGGAGCGCGTGGCCGCAATAGAGGACAATGACTACACCAGGAGTGAGGAACTGGAACACCTTCAACAAGAACTTATTTGTCTCATAGAGCAACAGGTGGACCTCCAGGCACATGCAGAAGACCTTGAAAACAGATCGCGACAAAAAAACATACGAGTCCGGGGGTCCCACCGTTCGCAGAGGGAGCAGATGTCAAACACTACCTACAAGGTCTCTTCAGGGACAACCTCGGCACAGGCCCGTAACTTGACATTCGGATTGATAGGGCGCACAGAGTGGTTCCACCACGACAAGCTTCTGCCCCCCGCCAGACATCCTCGCCTTTCTTCTTATTTTCCCCCTAAAAGAGAAGACCCTCAAGGAAGCTAGGTCGAAACAACCTATACAATACCAAGGTCACCCGGTGGCATTATTCCAGGACCTCTCTGCCAATCCACTCCAGAAGAGAAAAGTGTTTAACGAAGTCCCGTCCTTCTTAAAAGATAAGGGGGTAACATATTCTTGGGGCCACCCATTTAGACTGATCTTCAGGTGGAATGGAACACTGCATCAAATGAGGTCCCTGTGAGAAACTTGCGACCTGCTGGGCCTTGCCCACACGGAGCCTGAAGTCTCTCCACCCCGGTCCCAACAACCTCGCAATGGCGGGTGGCAAAGAGTGCGCTGACGAAGACCCACAACAACGCTAGCCTGAAACCCGATCAAACAACCCTGTCGCAAGAAAGAGCGGCGGCAGTGACTGCGTTATCCAGAGATACCTCGCCTACTGCCTAAATTGTTTTTCGAGGGGGACACATCTGCTGCCACCAATAGCTAGCTGGGGGTGGGGGGCGGGGGCCAAACAGCGTTGAGCCTGCACGCTCCCACAGGTAACCTCACCACATGCCTGCGAAGGGCGGAAGCAGGCATTGGACTCTGACTGAATGGAGGAGGCATTTAGTTGGGGTTAGGGAGGGGGGATGGGGGTTCGTTTTGTTGGGGGGGGAAAGGAGGACGGGCTCGGCGGGATGGGGGGGACAGGGATGGCTACCGGTGAGTTGCACAAAGGGGGGATTTTTGAGAGCCGTCGAAAGGGGGCAGCCTCCCCCCTGGAACACGCATTTCCCACGTTGGGGGTACTCATGTCAGACACCACCCTGAGGGTAATTACCCTAAATGTAAAAGGGCTTAATAACCCTTTCAAGCGTCGGGCCGTGTTATCGTATTTGGAGAACTCAAGTGCTTCGATTTGCCTGTTACATGAAACACACCTTCTCTCCAAAGTCTGGCCCAGAATGTGCTCCAGAGTCTTCGCACATCAATACTACACTTCCACCACTGAGAAGACATCGGGGGTAGCTATACTTTTCGCTAGACCCTTTAGGGACCAGGTGGGGGACAAGGTTGCTGAAATGAAGGGCAGGCTCCTTGCTTACAATGTTCGGGTGGGGGGCAAGTCCCTGGTCATAGGATCCATATATGTCCCCAATTCCGGACTAGAATCCTTTCTTCAAGGGGCCCTGTCTGACACTCTTGATCATCCAACAAGATTCACCCTAGTAGGTGGGGACCTCAACCTGGTGATGGACCAAGGGATGATAGATCAGGTCACCGGCACGGTTCCACAGGGGCAATTTCCTCAGAGGGAAGGAAGTGGTTGGTCAACAGAGGTCTAGTAGGCATCTGGCGGGATGCATATCCTCACTCCACTCACTACACGTTTTACTCCCATGTGCACCGCACTTATACTAGGTTGGATCATTTTGGGGGTCCTCAAATCTTGCCGCAGCAGTAACAGAGGTGGACATTGTCCCTGCCTCACTCTCCAATCACGACGCCGCCATACTCACGATGACCGTCCCCCGCACCAAATCACAAAGAGGCTGCTGGCACCTGCGAAAGGCCCTTCTACAATGGAAAGGGGTCACCCAACAATTGCACAAAGGCATCACTGAATACCTTACACTTAATGACAAGCTGGACGTCCCTCTTACGGTGGTATGGGGAGCACTCAAGGCAGTTATACGGGGAGACCTCATTGCTATATCGTTAGCAGAGGTCAAAGACCGGAAAGAAAAAAGGGAGGGCTTTCGGCACAGGTGTCCGAACTAGAGAGGGTAACAGCCATACAGGGGCCCCCAGGATTTGGCGACAGTTAAAGACGGCACAGGAGCAACTCACCGGGCTGGACTTAGACCGCATGGAGTACGCAGCCCTCCAGCTGCGACACACTATGTGGGAGGTGATAAAACGGGACGACTGTTAGCGCTCAGGATCAGGCTCTACAAGATGACGACAAAATAGCGGAGGCCTTTTGGGCCTTCTACGCCTCGTTCTACAGTGACGATCTCTCTCTGGACAAAAGGGGGAAAGACTATCTTAGTGGGGCGGCGGTTACTACACTTAACGTGGCAGGCACCGCTTCATTAGATGCACCTATCCGGACGGATGAAGTGATCAGTGCAATAGAGCACCTAAAACCTCTGAAAGCGCCAGGGCCAGATGGCTTCTCGGCTGATTTTTATAAGACATTTTGCCCTCTATTGGTGCCGATCCTGACTAGACTATTTAACTCTTTTCAAGGGCCAGGTTCGATCCCCCCGGACATGCTCGCTGCAGATATCATAGTATTGCCAAAACTGGGCAAGGACGCTACCCAATGTGCCGCCTACAGACCCATATCTTTGCTCAACCTTGATCAAACTTTTTACAGGGATTTAGGCTGCGAGACTGGGCCCGTGTTTACCAGGTATCATAGAGCCAGATCAATCAGGCTTTATTACCAATAGGCAGTGTAGCGATAATGCGATATCCCCCCCCCTTTTGTACCGCAGTGTAGCGATAATACCAAACGCCTCCTAGACTTAATAGACAAAGCCCACTACAATCACTTCGACGCCACCCTACTCTCGGTTGACGCTGAGAAAGCGTTTGACCGGGTGGACTGGAGGTTTCTCGACTAGACACTGGTGCGCTTCGGAATAGGAGACTGTTTCAGGGCTTGGGTCGCCAGCTGCTATGATACACCCCGGGCGGAGATCCGCGTCAACTGCATCAGGTCACATTCCTTTGACATCAAGCGCGACACCAGGCAGGGAAGCCCGCTATCACCTCTTCTCTTTGTGCTTTACATAGAACCCCTTGCGCAGGGAATTAGAGAACCTTGATATAGCAGGCATCACCTTCTGGGGTGAACCACATACCATCAGCCGATGATATACTAGCTGCATTGGACAACCCCAAACAATCCGTGCCAGCCTTCCTGAAGGAAATGGAGGCCTTTGGGAGAGTATCCAGTTTCAAAATGAACACCGGGAAGTCCATGCTCCTTCCGCTAGGCCGCAACGCGCGTAAGCTCGACGGTGAGCCTCTGACATTTGTGGGACTGTCATCTCGCACCGAGAGCCCTTACCTGGGAATTACCCTGACACCAAGCACCATGCAGACTGTCGATAGAAACTACTCAGATCTTTTCTCCCAAATACAGAGAGACCCGAGGAGATGGCAGCAACAGCCACTATCACTTTTGGGTCGAGTTACAGCAGTCAAAATGTCCCTCCTCCCCAAGGTCCTGTATTTATTCCAGACCATTCCAGTGACTCCCCCGCTTGGAATGCTAAAGAAATTACAAGATGCACTACATCATTTTATTTGGGGCAGGAAACGCCTACGGATGCGCAGAGAGCTAGCCTACCGTGCTCTGCTAGAGGGAGGACTAGAGATCCCTAATTTGCAGAGGTACTTCCAGGCTACACAGTTGTGATATTTTCTAGAGTGGGACTGCCCCGAGTCGGAGAAGAGATGGCTCTTCCAAGACAGGGCGATGGCGCAAATGTCACTAAGGAAGATCCCCTTTTTGAGACGCTCCGATAGGCCGACTTATATCAACAGATCCCCCATCACCCTCACGATACTGCGAGTGTGGGACACCGTGGAGGTCAACAGGGGGCTCACCACTTTCCCTTCACCCATCACGCTGCTATTTGACAACCCTGCCTTCGCTCCAGGGCTGGAGGTACGGGCGTTTGGGCAATGGAGAGACTGAATGCAGGTCGGCGGGACACCTGTTCGACTTAGACGCCTTTATTCAGCTTGATGACCTAAAGGAGATGTATAATCTAACAGCTCCACATCTATACCAATATTTCCAGATTAGGCACTGGCTAACACAGCCAGAAATCTGCCCAATGGTTGGCAGACGTTTCACGACCTACGAGAAATGGCTATTTACTAAAAAAACGAACCGGCAAGCAATCACACACCTCTATAAGATGCTCGGCCCACCGCCGCACACGCACTCCTATGCCGGCCAGAGAAGATGGGAGGCCGAATTAGGGAGAAGCCTTGCCGATAAAGACTGGCAGGCCATACACTAAAAGGGCCCATCACACAGCTAGGAACACTGCCAGTGGGGAAACAGCAGTTAAGGTCACAACCTATTGGTACTTGACATCAGCCCGCCTCGACAAAGGTAACCCAGACTGCAGCATTATAATAGCTAAGGGTACCCCCAATATTAATTTCTTTTAGGTCTAGAGGGGGGGGGAGAGAACTAAAAAATACATGAAATAGAAACCTCTGGACTGACCTATCTAATTTCAACAAGTTGGTATAATTCAAACTATTTTCTTAACAGGACACAGCAAAACTATATCAATATATGCAACAAACAGTATATAGGCTTTGTTTATCATGTATTTCTTTTAGTTTATAGTTAATTTCAAAAAGCCATTTTTTTGGTATTTTTTTTAAAAGATTTTTTTTAACACAAATCAAAATACATGAATATAATCATTCCTATATTTTAGAAAAAAAGGGATAATTTTACAATCAATACACAATACAAAATTTCAATTAGTGCCCCTACCTAAACATTCTAATATAAAAAATGAAGCTAAAAAATATCTGCTTTATTCATTCATCCAAAGCAATCTCACCAATCATACTGTTCATACATGCTGTTTCTTACATACAACACACAAAAGATCATAAAACATCAGACAATCAACTGAATTTACAACAGCCCCCACAGGGGATATTATTTAGATGTTATACATAAATATCAAACCCAAAAAGATTTTTTTATAATTTGTTATCCTTCTTTTGGGGATCCTCCTCAGTTGGATTTTCCGTTGTCTGTAAGTGGCCAACGTACGTTTCGGTGCAAACATAAAACTATGCCACCTACATCAGGGCCAATAAATATACTGTTCTCAAAGGTAGGGGTCTCTTCAGTCTATTTATCTCGAAGTAACTATAATGTTACAGGTTACATTAAAAGGTTCGTAGATATTATTGTCACCTGTTAGTATTTAGGTGTCCAAGCCAGATAAATATTTTCAACTGCTATACTCCAAATTGCAGTGTTTAGTTCCATGTAACAGGTACCTTTATCTTCAGAGTATCAGGCACATCTATTTTCTTCTTCTCTATATTTTTAATTTAAAGGAATTCTTGTAGGTTTGACCTGTCGCTCGAGGTAGAAGAAACTCTTGCTAGATATCAATGAGGTGTTTATAATTTTTCACAAGTCAATTCCAAAAATCAGTCAAAACCTCATGCAGAAGAGGATTGCCTCCACTGACGGCATCTTCGGACCAGCTGGCTGGAGTCTAGATAGGTCAGTCCAGAGGTTCTATTTCATCAACCCAGACCGCAGCCCCACTTGCTGGAGGGGGTGTGATGAAATAGGGACTCTGACCCACCTACTATGGGACTGCAAGGAAGTGACGGACTACTAGACGGCAGTACTTAACGATATAGACACACAATTCAACACAGAGATTCCCCGCTTCCCAGTCTTCACACTCCTGGGGCTCCCAAACGCATTCACATTCCCACTAAAGTCGATCACAGGGAAGCAAATGGGGCTAGCAATGGGGGCTGCTGGGCAGCATATCCGGGCTGGCTACGCAAACTTTGGCATATATGGGGCATGGAGCGGATTCAGGCCACCCTTACTTAATCCACAGCATTATTCACTACCATTTGGCAGCCCTTTATCTCCATCTTAGCGACAGAATTCAATGAGATCACGTGTCCAAAATACCTCCGACTACTGCGGCTCACAGACACATCTTCCCAAGCTGACACTACCAAATAACTAAAATTGAGTTGGCAATCTGACTTGGCGCCCTCACAGGGCGGAACTGCGGCTCACCGGATGGGGAGGGAAGGGGGATGGTGGGGGAGTTAGGGGTTTAGGAGGGTTGGGGGTGTTTGTTGTTATTTCAAGGAGCGGTTGGGTATGCAATCAAGGATGCTCGCCCCACACGTGCTTTCATGGACACACTATATCCCATTGCCTTACGGGCCTGACCACCTTCTATTCTAGGGGTGGGCAAGAATCATACATGCAGGGGGCATGTGATTGTTGTAATGCATACTACCTGATGCTTGTGAAACTCAATAAAACAAAGGTATTACAGCAAAGCACCAGATATGGAAGAGTACTAACCTAGAACTCGTGAACCGCCCCAGAAAGACAAGGGCATTGGCAAGGCTCAGGAGAGTGAGGCACACCCTTTACAGTCAGCCAGGAAGCTGTTTATTTCAAAGACAGTACAGTTTAATGAATTCGAATAAAAATGATAACTGAGGAGTTTGGCTGAGTGCTATCAGCCCCAGTTAGTACGCCACTACCTGCCCCACCCCGCAGCCCCAGCTCACACCAGCAGGCTGCAGCTGTCACAGAGCTATTAAAAACACCTGGCTCGTAATTGACAAAGCTGCTGGTCATGCTGAAAGTTGGACCAGCATCATTACCCGCTGCCCCTCATTACAACAACCAGGTATCAAGTTGTCGATGCTAGGGGCCAGACTCACTTCGCTAGGCAGGCGCCAACAGACTGAGACCCTGGGGAGGCCGCATCCATCCTAGTGACTGCTTCCTAGGGCTCACCTTCCAGCTTGTTTATGTGTAGGCCACACTCGCCTGCGGCAGCCTAGTGTGCAGGGGGTGTACCCGGGCAATCCTTTGTGGAAGGGAAGTATGGAAGCGGGGACGCTGGGTGGAGGGAGGGGGTGGGTGTATGGGTTTCTCTGGTGTTTTTGGAGGGTGAGGGGGAAAGATTCCAGTTGCAGGCAGGTGTCTCATGCAGGGTCCCTTACTTCCTGTGGTGCTGCAGATCACTGCCGTTTATCTGCTGTGAAGCGCCGGCGGGGCATGATGCTATTTGTGGGGTTGGGTGCTAAGTGCAGATCCGTTCATCCCTGTGGGTCCCATTACCTGCTGAGTGCATGAGTAAAATCCCTAACTTGTTCTTCTGGCCTGGCCTCTCCCTCCTGGGTGCTGCTGTCTTCAGAGTCGGCTGCAGCCGTGCTCCTCCAGAACTCCAGTTGACGACTCCTTGCCTGCTGCACCACGGCATGCATTCTGACATGAGGCTGCCTGGCTGCAATTAAGTGCTGTCTGTAAAAGACCACCAATCCCGCGGCTGTCTAGACTGGGACGGGACCGGCCATGGGTCAAAAGCCTGTCACATTAGTCAATGACTGCCACGTAGCCCCCTTGCACCACGCCGGTCCGCCAATGTATAAAGAGAGTAAGTCTCTTGATAGAAGCTGTTGGCCATCATTTTAACACTGACTGTGAGGTGCCATCAAGTGACGAGTCTCACAGTGAGTCACACGGTTAACCTGAATGGATTGCCGGAATTGAGGGGAAGTCTATAAACTTTGTTACATTGTAGCCTCCGCTCTCACCTGCCTAAGCCAGCCTAGTCACGAGCTGAGCCAGCCGCCCAAAGCCAGCACAAGCAGCGCGGACTACGCGCTGCAACCTAGATTTCGGTTTCTAACAGTGAACTAATAGCAATCTGGCTTGATACTGATGCGCTACAAATGCATGACTTTCCATTTCAGTGCGGCGATGGGGACCACCACTCTGTAATGTGTTAGTATAACGTCTGATGCATGATACTTGTTAGAGCTGAGGCAAACAATGGCAGAGATTTAAAAACCTAAAAGGGTAAAACATTTCCATATATGGGAGAAATATTAAAGTGTGAGGGATAGAAAAAAGGTAATGAGATAAAGCAGGAGAGGAAAATTGAGAAATAAAAAAATTCAGATTATATACAATGAACAATTTAAAAAACTGTTTTCCAAACATATAACTGACACTGTAAGTACAACAACAGTGACAGTCCGTCCCTTGCCATGTCCTGGCATTTGAACAGGCAGTACTGAAATTGAAACAATCGACTCCTAGAACTTCAAAGGCTATAGGAACTTGAAGAAAGGTGAAGGAAGGCACTCATGGACCTGAAAGAGAATACTACAATTGTCATCAAACTAGCTGACAAAGGCGTGCAATCATTATCATGGATAAAAACATGGATCACAAAGAATGTATTAGATTGCTATCAGATGAAAACAGCTATGAAATCCACTGGTTTGACCCCACTCGAGTGCTTAATTTGTGGTGGTGCTTTCCTGTGCTCAGCACCGGCACTTATTTCACAGGGCCGGGACTATTCATTTTTTCACCAGTAAGTCCTGCCCGAAGCCGGCCTCAAGACCCAGTGAGCCACGAGAACCGGATCATTGCTGGTATGTGAGCAGGCTTCTGTGTGACTGGATTCAGGCTCACGCAGCAGCCTGCTGGCATCCTCCGCCAAGAGCCACGCGAGTCGTACCTACGTCATAACCTCATCATCTTCACCTTCCTGAATGCCCCCTCCCAGTACTAGACTCGCTCCTGCCCTGCCGGCTCCCCTTGCTCGTCACCGCTGAGTGCTGTTTCCACTACCTGTGACTTCCTGTCCCATGCTTCCGCCACCCTAACTCGGGGCTTCTGAGACTGACAGACTCAGCACTGCTACGAGAGCGGTGAGTGTAGACCCAGTTGCCCCACAATCTCCTACACATTAGGTAAATGGTTGGGTTCAGTGGTTCAACTGACAGGCCGGACAGTGACCCTCATGGGGGCTTAGTCTTGGCTACTCAATGACCGATTACATCATGGCATCGCGAGGTGGAGCTAAGCTGAAGAGGCACAACTTTTCTTATCTGCATAGCTCATGTATCTTCCCAGGTGCAGACACAGAAAGAAAATCGTCTCTTCTTTCTATGAAGTCGTCTTTGACTCTCAACCATGTAAATCGAGAAAAGTAAACACACTTTTTCTCTACTTCTGCGGTGTACTGTAATGAAGCAAGCAGTGGCGCCGGCATCCAGTAGCAGGGAGGCAGCTCTGCTTTTATTTCGGCAGCACCTGAAGAGAAATAAGGGATGCACATGAAAGAAAAAAAATCTGTGCTCTCCCCACCACCACACCATTTGTGGCCAAGGAGATAGTGCCCACACTCCCAGCGCTCACTCCACTTTGCGCACCATAACACTTACATACCAAGGAAACTCATGAGACAGATTTGTGGGAAAGCAGTGGTGCAGGTTTATTTTGCACAACAAGTAGCAATAAGGTGGGTCATCTTACGGGCGATCCAATGCAGCAGCCCCTCGCTGACCCGCATGCCTAATGAGCCATTCTTGCACGGCGAGTCGATGCTCTGACTGTGCAGTCCATTATCACTTCCTTTCGCTCAACTCCCGCCCCCCCTGTCAGGGCGGAGCGATGAGGCACACCCCCGGTCGGTTCAGGCCCCCCGACCGCCCGAAGGACTAACGGGGCGCCGACGCTGTTTCCTGGAACCCCCTCGGCTCCAGGTTCTTGGCTCAGGCACCCCTACTGTGCCAGGCAGAGGTATTGGCTGTATCCTTCTGCCGCAGAGGTACCCCTACTGTCCATCTGCTTCCAGATCGCCCTGTACTCCGCCACAGCTCTGGAGGAGGCCCCCGTCGATGACAGAGCCCCCCACACACTTAGCTACTTTCGGCCGCTGATTAGTGCACCTCTATCCTCCACCACACCTTTTGGAGATTTATTAGGACGGTTCTTAGGACTCGCCCTTAGTTACATAGGCCGCACCTCGATGGCGTTTGCTTAGATCCGTTCTTAGGCCACGCCCTTGGTTACATAAGCCGCACCTCTAATGAGGACTGCGTAGACACGCCCTTAGTTATACAAGCCGCACCTCTACTGGGGATTGCGTAGATACCGTTCTTAAGCCAGGTCTCACTCTCACAGGACTATTTGCCTCAACATTGATCTTCCACCCTGGGACCTCATTAACCCATAATTCACTGCTCGGGGCGCCCTGCCCTCTGACTAGTGTACTTGGCCCTCCACCTCTTGTGAATCCTACCGTTTTTTCATTGGGCTGTTTACCTGTCAATATCTACAAGAGGGGCCGCACATCCTTACTTAGCCCTGCCTCTCTGGTGCATTCTGCCTGTTATTTGCAATATTCTATGGGTGCTAATGGAAGACCGGTGATATTGGTCCCAGGAACCAAAGGGATGGGTATGGCAGGTATAACGTTAATGCCTGCAGTGAAAAGCCCTCATGTATTATGCAGAAGGCTTATCCGTAATTGTTGTAGCTTTTTACTTGCAGCTATAAAACTAGAATCCTTCTAACGCCCCACCGTGGACTGTGAAGGATATGGGACTCATGTACCTTCTGACCCTCGCTGTCCCAAGGAACACTCTGTATACCGCTGCCATTACCCACTTATGCAGCCCACATGGAATCCTCTCTAATATAGCGCTGTGGACTCAGAAGGATATGGGACTAGTGTACCTGTAACCCTCGCTGTCTCATGTGATGCGTATGCATACTGTTTCCTTCACCGCTCCACAATGCATTGTCCCTGTATAACCGCATGTTACCCAACCAACCGTGCTCTGCCATCCTGCATAGGGATGCGTGGTGCTGTTAAGCATAGTAGTGCTATTTAAATTGTTATTTGGGTAAGTACCGGGACAGATAAGGACGACTGGCATTCTTACGGTGCCTGCACTTATCTAAATTGTTATTTGGGTAAGTACCGGGACAGGCAAAGACAACTGGCGGAGCCACCATCGCCTATCCTACCATTGTTCTAGGCCTGAGTGTCTAGCCCATATTGCAGTATTACACCACCAATTGTACCTTGACTCTCTTGTAACCTGCACACTTATCACTTGTTCCTTCTGTAATGCACTGTTTGCTACTTCATGTATTTTGTTTGCCTCACCATTTCACCTGACCTCATGTAACAAAGCGTCTGCTTTTGTACAATGTTACCTGTCGTTACTTGTACTTATTGTGAAGAGCTCACGCCTTCGGTTAACGTCCGTGCTATATAAAACGCATAATAAAATAGATGAACCAAGTTGACCATGCATTGCGTAATCGATTTTTATAGTGGGGGCCAGGAACGGGGCTATGCCGCCTGCTAGAGCACTCATGTTCAACTCTTTACATCATCTCGAATATATGTTGTTAAAACAAATTCCTTCTCTGTAAGGGGCTGCTGGTAGCTGGACAGCCAGGCGGTGGCGACAGTGACTGTATGGTTGTACACCCCGAAGCCTGCCGGGCATGTACGCTTCCTTGATGGAAACAAGTTCAGGGGCTGTTTCCACTGGCGCCCTTAAACAACATTTTTAATATGGCCCAATTCCAACTTTGTCTGAGCCTGTCTGTGCACTGCTAGTACAGCCAGATATATTAACTATTCCCCTGTTACGAAACGTATACAGTCACCATGCGCTTCATGTCGCTCCCCGCACACTCTGCCATGTGTGTACCACCCGGGCACGCCCTCCAAATGGATGCCTTCTCACGTAAACATTAACTCGCTCCAACATAACGATGGGACCGTTAAATTAAATTACAGCAGATGTGTGACGTAGTCAGTAACTGTTCTGCTAGTTTGAAGGCACATAAGCTAGCCAGAATTGTCATGTACACTTCGCTTGTTACAATTCATTACCTTAATTCCAGCTCCGTTCGGCGCCAGAATGTTTAAGGGCGTAGGCCACCACAGCCATCACATTGCAGAAAATCAAATAGTCAAGCCTTAGCAATTGTGTTACTGACATTAGTATGAATCATACCCACTTAAGTTTAAGCTGCCATTAAAACATGAATACACTTTCGCGTCATAATAGTTACCTGGTGGATGTTGTGATGCTTTCAGTGGCATTGGGCCCGGACTAAAATACGGGCAAAATATACTTTGAGGATAGAGCGTTATCTCAGAATGTTGGCACGTTTTGTTGCATGGTATTGCATTAATATGTCAAGCATCCGAACTGGACAGTCCAGAAAGTGATGTGGTTTTCTGCATAAGACTGCAGTGCCTTTTGGTATTACATGTATTAGTTAGACACATTAGCAGTTATGCCTGCAGAATTAATCGCCCTTTAAAATTATTTTTCCACGAGTCCTAAACCCTAACTGTCCGTTGTCTTAAATCTCTGTTATGGCTGCGATCACCCACCAGATCTAGTAAGTTTTATAACTAGAATTTACTTCATATATTTGAACTTCACAGCAGATATATTTATTGGAAGGGAAGTGCAAAGGCGCTGTGATGATTAACATTTCATATCTCACTCTCCACGAGTCTCGAGTCTCGTTTGTCTCGCTAATTGTCCCTCACCCACAGGATGGAAAAAGATCTTAACTCTGACCTGGACCTCTCTTCGCTGCCTTTATTGTAACTTCAAGTGACTGTGTTGAAAACAACCTCTTGCAATTTCAGTCGTTTCATTTTGCACCTACGCAAATCACGTCAGTCCCACTAAACATGTTTTGGTGGTCTGCCTATATTAGCTGGAGGCTTCAATACGAAATTAACCGCATCCAGCTCCTTGCTTTCATGAGCAGGATGGGTATTTATTACGCGCTTTAATCAAAGGGCTTATGCTATTCTTCAAAGGGCTTCCCTACCTATTTAACAGCATCCTACTCATTCACTTCCTGGGCAGGGTGGAGCATTGTTGTTAACCGGCTCGGCTTTAGCTTTATAATAATAAGTGCCTGCCATCCGTGTGTGGCCCATGGACCCACCAATAGTTCCCTTTTCGTCTCAATGGCTGGTAACAATGTGTGTTTTACTGCGAGGTGTGTTAAACGTCAGTCCTGTGGTGCTTGGAGTCTATATGCCCCAAATATGGACCAGGAGCCATTCTACCTCTAGGTGAATACTGTGCTGGCGAACTGGACCGATCACCCATGGGTCCTAGGGGGAGGCTATAATGCAGTTTTAGATGCGGTATGGATCGTTCACATCCCCATCCAGATACGGCTCATACCAAATGACTGTCAGCTTCACTGAATAACTGGGCACAGGGATGGTGTCTAATAGAGATGTGGCATATTCACAATGAGGGGATGTGGGAGTATTCTTATTCTATATATTTTGCATTGCATCGCTTATAACACAAACTACACGCTCCGCCTATGTGGTTAAACTAACTCTGCTCAGAATAGTTGTGTCCCTTACCCAGTCCCTGCATGGAGGCTGAAACCATTACACTTCGAAGACGGAGTGTTCAAAGACACACTGGCCACCACATCACACATTCCTCCATAGAAAACACGGGCACAGCAGTGAAAACCGCAACAGAATGTGAAACATTTAAGGTGGCAATCCGTGGCTCAGCTATCCACGCTGTCACTGGATCCCGCCATCAGACGAACAGAGAACTATGCCAAGTTGAGGATCTGTTAGGTTCGCTGGAGGCACTGTTGGCTTCAGATCTGGCTGTGAAGCCGGCACTACAAGATGCCCATATTAAATATGCAAAATTATCGGAGCAGCTGCGGGTTATTGACTACCATTCACATATACAGAGAATACATGTAGGAGCGGACCGTCCTGGTGCACTGCTGGCACGAATCATTAGGGATGCTCCTCCACCTACACCAATAGTAAAAATAATAACACACAATATACGGGTTAACTTCCAGGCAGGAATAATGACACTCTCTATCGCCACTACCAGGCCCTGTGCAGGGCCCCTCACCGGGCGGACCCCCTTCAGTTGCACTCCTTCCTAAGCAAAGTGCACCTACCCTGAGTTACTGACAGGTAACCGACCATTATCACTGTTGTACACAGAATATAAAATCCTTAGTAACATTTTTGCAACTCGGCTGAAACCACTCTTGACGGGCCTCTTGACGGCCTAATACATATCGACAAATGCGTCTTGACTGCCTAATGCATATCAACAAATGCGGATTCATGCCCACACGCAACACTTCTCTCAATAGCCGCCTCTTGACGGCCTAATACATATCGACAAAAGCGCATTTATACCCACACGCACACTTCTCTCAATAGACGCCAGCTCTGCTCTATAACTTCTTGCGCTGGGAAACTATCGACTTCTGGGTGCCTGTCACTGGATATCACTCGACACACTGAGCTGGGAGTACATGTTAGCCACACAGCAGAAATTCGGTATCCCCTCGGAATACATTCAATGGGTGCAGACACTATATTATCTCCCAACCGCTACAGTGACTCACAGCACTAAACACCGCCGGATTGTCGATATCTGCAATATTGCCCCATCCGTTTCTTTCCCCATGGTAATTAGCACGATCTGAGTGCAAAATTGCAAAAAGTTCAAACTATTTATAGCACTCTAAAAATATTTGCAGAACAAAAGTAGGAAGTCTGCAGAGTAGAATATAAACTAAACGGACATCTGCAGACTATAATATTCTCTAAACGGAAAATATACACAGACACGTGCCATCAAACTGTGAAACTAAGAAATCCTGTGCCTTTGCACAATGGACTACCTAATCCAGCTAACAAGCGCGGAATCACTGGAAGCACAGATACTCCGCCGCCGACAACAAACAACCGACGCACTGTCTACATTTCAGCACAATGCCTGCTTGTTTTGCAGTTATCGTGGAGAAGAAAGACTGCCTGTGTAGAATAACCTTGCCATGTAATTCAACACATCTAATAGGTCTGCTGATACCTGTTTAATAGATGTTCATTCTTTTACACCCCTGAAGAAAGGGCACCAGTGAAACTAAGCATACATGAGTGCCAAAATTGGAATAAACAAAGTAAACCTAAAAAAAAAAAAAAAAAAAAATCAAAAATAGTAAGGAAATTTTCACTACATTAGAACTTAAAATAAGAAGTAAAGAATGTAACGCTCAAAGAGATGTAACAGACGAATTGCGCAAGCCACTCATTGCTAAAGGTTTTGAACTGGCAGAAATAAAAACACAGAAAACTTTCAGTATAATAATAATAATCCACATTTGTATAGCGCACAATCACCCGTAAGGGTCTCTAGGCGCTGGGGGCCGTCGGGAAGATTAAGCGAGCTATTGCCCAGAGTCACATGGTGCTGGACTAACCTGCCGCCGGAGCCAGGGATCGAACCCTGATCCCCAGATTCCAGCGTCAGTCGCCCTGGCCGCGGCGCCACACCTCTCCCTCATATACATAGTATAAATCAACACTGCATTTTCTTTTAATTAAATGAAACTAAAATACAAAATGTGTACGGATTCTCAACACAACTGCAATGCACGATCTAAAACGCTTACAGTACAGTTTCAGATAGAGCTCTGAAAGCCTATAAACCTATTTTTTGTTGCTCATTTGTATTCTATATCAAGTGAGGTGCAGAAAGGATCCGCAGCTCTTTAGGAGACTGTTGACATTCAGGATGCACATGCTGTATTTAAGAATTCAAGAGTTGGATTCATAGACATTGGTATAACCTATATATTCGTTACCAATGTTTATCTTACAGTTTAAGAATAAAGCATTGGCTGCATTAAAAAACCAGAGAACTTGTACTCACAAACCAAAAGGCAGTTAAATCTGAGTGAAGGGAAGGAGGTTGTTCTCCTAAGCAAAAAAGGAAGAACTATTAATGACATAGATATTATTTAGGTTTCAGTTCCAGGAAAGTTAGAGTTCCACGAATGTCCCAGTGTGTCTTAGGCATAGAGATATTTTGGAGGAGTATCATTTGTTATAGTAAACATGAGACGATTCAATGCACATATAAGATATTAAACAGATTAATCTTGTTTTTGGATATCCACAATGAATCAGCAGAGTGTAGACAAAAGGAAACAACATGCATTGTAACTCATATACGATGTCCCCGTGATGTTTTAACATCGTGACATGCCGTGATTCCTTTACTTCAAAACAAAGGTACTCTGACCGGAAACTAATTCAAATTTTCGGGACGGAGGGCAGCATAGAACTGGCGATGCCCGCCTTGTACCATGGCCCCCGTAGAGCCGCGCTCAGCACCTTACCACCACCACCCGAGCTCCAGCCGAACACCCAACGACTTGCCCCCTCATAAAAAGGGGGGCCGTAACCCATCAGCGCAACCTTACTGCCCCCGGAAGGGCGAAACGGCCCGACGCACTCACAAAGCCCCAGTGCACTGTTGGGGCGCTGAAACACACAGCACAAAGAATCATAGGTCACCACCGGGCCAAAAGGCAAACGAAACCGACAATCCGTGGCAGAGCGACATCACAAATATACACTCTGCAGTCGGAAGGATAGCCCAGCGAAACAAGCTCATGCTGTTGAGACTTCTAGCCAAGGGCTGTTCCAAGGCTAGACCGCACACTGCCATCCCAGTCGTCCCCCCTTCTGTAGAGAAATGTCGTCCCACAGAAACCCCTGTGCCCATACATCGGGACGAAGTCGTGCCGGCCAATGCTCCCCAAGTGCGCCGCGCTAGGTAGAAATTCAATACCGCTGCAGAGGACTCGTGCGCCTGGCCCAATCCCTCCGACAATAAACACTCCCGACCAAAGGCAGTCCGTCGGCAAAAAGAGAAACCGATTTCCATCACGGAACAAGAAGTGAAAATGCAAGCGTTTCTTTTCCCAACTAGCGAGGCCAGCATGAAGTCACGACCGCACTCCAGGCCAATCGGAAACACAAACCTGAGGATGTACACCTCGCACAAGAAACCCCAAGCGCTCCAAGAGCCTCGGAACGCGGCTGCGGGTGCAAATGCTCTGAACGCCAGTGTCCACCACCTGGGCGTCCAGCCTGCTTCCCACGGCAATCTCCATCGTAATCCAAAGGCACAAGCGCTCTCCAACCGAGGCCATCCAACCTGATGTAAACTACAATGTGGACACTTACACGTTGATAAATTGCCCGGAAAAGACTGCCCCACGTCATCGTCCAGAGGTGCGAGCACCCAGATACGCTATTCTCCTGCGGCTCCAAACTTCTACCTCTGAGCAGCTCTCCAACACCGCCGGAACCGACCCTGCCCGGCACGCTCTCCCTCGGCCCCCCCAGGCCACACAAACGGCTGCTCGGCACCGGCACGCCCTCCCTCGGCCCCCCAGGCCACACAAACGGCCGCTCGGCACCGGGGACATCACACTTCCCTCCTCCCGCTCCAGAACCTCCGCAAGCGGACCCCGCAAACAGCACTCACCGCGAACCCGTCGAGGCAACGAACCCGATGCGAGACACGCTAGACATGCAGGCGCAGGACGAACAGCGCAGAGCAGCCAGGAACGCGACGGCAGGAAAGGCCGAGCCTCACTGCCGTGCTAATTTTAAACCACTTGGGGCCGCCCCTCCCACCAGTTGACCCGCGCCCATTGGACACGCATGAAAGGGGGCGGCCAGGAGATTACTTGCACCGTTTTACTCGCGCGGAATGTGGGACTAAGATGCTGTCTCGCTTAGCTCCCCTTCGCGTCGCGCGGCCAGCGGCAGAGATACCAATGACCTTATTGCCTGTACAACTAAGTAGAAAATAAACACAGTTAAATTACCTTTCTCTCCCTATGGGCCAATGTCTGCGGTTCAGGCATGTAATTGCGGTGGCGTGTAATAAACAGCCGTTATTGTATGGTAAAACAAAAATAATTAGGAGGTTAGGAACAGTATGAAAGTAACTGTCCGTTGACCAAATGCTTACTTTTGCAGCAAGTCTTTCAAGTTGTAAGCTGTTTTGGAATAAACACCAGAGTTCAGAGTTGTTTTTCTTGATAATAAGAGATGCTAAATTATAACGGAAACAGTGGAAGTGTTGGCTACTAAAACACAGGCATCAGATGGGACATCAGTATGTGACCTGGAAGGCGTGACAGATATTGTTTAAAAAAAAATAATTATGCACGTCACGCAAAAATGTCAGCATTATGGGCACATCCTCTCTGCTGCCGCAATGACCAGAGTCAGTACAGGCGATTGCCATGATCCAAGGTGGTAGTAAATGTCTCATACACTGAACACACAAGCAGATTCAACTATTGGAAAACGAGTCTTGGGAAATGTGTGACATCTTGCCAGTCTACTGCATCATCAAAGCTTTTGGTATGATGTACGGCCCCTCAAAGTAGAGAAAACCGGCAAAGCTCAAGAACATTTTTCTTTGTAATCCTTGCCTTTGTTATTTTTTTCATATAGATTGTTTTGACTGATTGTTAAAAATAACTGTCCCTGGAGAATTCACTCTGTAAATACAATTATTTCAGGGTATATTAAAAAGGCTTCAGTCTGTTTTTAGAAAAAATAACTGTGAGTGATATTTAGGTGCGTTCATGCAGTTTTAGAGTAGGTACTGTAGATTCATTATTTCTGATTAAACGTTTTGAAAGCTATTTTAGGATGCACCATTTTTAAATATAACTTTGTGTGCGCAAGAGTTCTTGCAAGTCAGCCTATGCCTGCGTGTGCATGCTTGTAAGTCAATCTTTGTCTGTGTGTGCGGTGAGTGTGAGTATGAGGCATCTGACTGTACCACGACTTTCTGCAGCACTGGCAACTGCAGTTTCTAAGCAAATATTTTAGCCCCGGCACTTAATGTTTTACAAATTAAGCTCTCCCTTCTCCAAGACTTGTGAACAGAATCAGAACCTTGGTGGATGAGGGCCTGATGAATGATTGGATAACCAAACATGAGGCTGTGTTTCTGGTGGGTGATAATCGCTGCCCCCCCCGATTCTATACTCTCCCCAAAATCCACAAAAAATAGAATGCCCCTACCAGGAAGTCCTATAGTGTCGGGAATAGTGTCAGATCTTGAACCTCTTTCACAATTCTGTGATTGTATTTTTAGACCTATCGTACAGTCAACTACATCTTACCTAAGACACTAAAGATATCCTGTGCCTATTTAGAGACCTCGAGATCAACCTAGCTGAAGATCTTTTCATTACCATGGACATCTAGGCATTATACACCAGCATACCTCAGAGATGGACATTGAGCGTGGTGGAACACATTCTCCTGGAAAGAGACTGGGAATTCATGACACCCAAACATTTCATCATGGAGTGCGCAGAATTGGCTCTAATGGAAAACGTCTTCGAATATGAAGACACAATATACAATCAGATCAGAGGTACTTCCATGGGAAGCACGTTTGCTCCGAGCATGGCGTGCCTCTATGTACACCAATTCGAAGTGGACCACATATTCCATTAAGACAACCCATTTGCAGCACAATTGAAAGTATGGAGACGATATAACCAGCAACCAAGATGAAGCAGAGGACTTTGTGACATGGATCAATACTAGAGATGAGCCTCTGAAATTCGCACATGCAATTAGCAAGGAGGAAGCAATTTTTCTGGGACCTAGCTATAAGCATGACAGCGGAAAGGATCCAGACTAAAGTTCACAACAAGAGCACAGACAAAAACAGCTTGCTGCTTTTTGAGAGCTTCCACCTCAGATCACTGTGACAATTACTCCGGATACGGAGGTATTGCTCTAGTTTGGAAACCTATGAGGAATAGGACGAGACTCTGGAGAAGAAGTTGATTGAACGACACTATCCTAGAAAGATGATCCAAAGGGGAAGAAGAACAAGAAAAGAAGATGAATGAAAGAGTAGTATGTGTCACCACATACACCCCAATATTTAATAAAGTACAAAACATTGTACATAAACATTGGCATATCCTTAATGGGGCAAAAAAACAGTGCCCCACCAACTATTTGCTTTCAGGCGTAACAGGAGAATCCCTGATGAACTTGTTCACACTAAGGCCCCACCTCCAAGGACCTGAGCTAAACCACACTATGGGGCAACCAATGACCAGTTAGACACTACCCATGCGCAGGATGGGTGGCATGCCCATTTACCAGCACAAACAAAATGGTGGATATAAAAACAAACCATCCATGGATATTAAGAACCTTTAGCGAGAATGTTATTTATTTACTCACATGCCCCTGCAATCTTATGTATGTGGGCATGACAACCAGAAAAATCAAAGTCTGCATCAACGAACACAGGAGCGCCATTAGATGCAAAAACAATGGATACAAAGTTGATAAGGCATTGCTTGGAACACAATCACAAGGACACACATCTGAAATGGGTGGTACTTGAGGTCATAAAAAGAACAGGCCCTGATATCCAGAGGATCCTCCACACGAGAGAACAATGGTGGGTCTAACCCCTACGTACATGGGACACACGACTGAATGATGAGATACCATGGCTCCAGATTGGAAATTAATACAACCTCAATGAGAATAATTGTGCTGTAGACCTTGGTGCACAGACAATATCCTACTTGTCTGCGTCCAGTGTGGGCATCACTATATTAAAGAAATAGCCACGCCCTTTCCATCCTTTATCCAAACCATTAATAGCACCTTTAAAAATAGTTAATAATCGTGAAAGAGCATAAACACTACAGGCCCTTTGACCTTTTCACCTCATTCTGCCTGTACTCCTCCACAACCACACTAAGCAATTACTATGAATCTTTTATTACATTACAGATTACCATGATGTGCGAAAGTTCACAATGCCTTGCGCACAAAATCCAACTCTCTGGCTTTCATAATTATTTGCTTAAATGTGTGAATCGATGGCATCCATGTACAGTCTATTTGGAGAGCACTTGCGAGTTTGAGCACAGATTGCACACCATCGCTTGACCCCTACAAAGTATTTCTGTTCTTTAGAATTTTTTAACCACCCTGCATTTGCGGTCTTGAGTGCAAAAGAGGGGCAGTACCATAAAGGCACACAGGAGCTGAACAGCCTGATGCAGAACGTAGACGGGCCACCCAGGCAGAATCAGGCAGCTTCCCCGTGACATCGGGGACCATTGATGTCGAGCTCAGTGACAATGGTGAATTGACAATGGCGAATTGAGTGTCATATATACATTGGTGAATCAAACTCATGTACACATTTTCATGAAAGAGCAGGTTAAAAATGGTCAGAACAATGAAGAAACCAATATCTCTGGTAGTTTGCACAGTTGCTTGTTAATATAGAACGTGTCACTGAGCACGTTTTTTCCACTATACTATATGGCACAACAATGTTGCATTGAATTGTTGACAGCCTTAACAAAATTGCATATCAATACTGCTTTATTGAACAATAAGTACATTTTTTGTTCGCAATGCAAATTTGTGTTTTTTTGTGTTTCAACTTTATTTGCTATACATTAATGTTCCAAGCTCAAATGAATGTTTCATGATCAAGCTCATAATTGTGAAGCAATTGTACTTTCCCGACAGAACCATTGTAGCTTTTCACACTTGTTATTTACAACGCTATAAATGGTAAACACTTGCAAACACAGTAAAAAGAACCAGGTTCTTATTTGATGGTAAGACCAACATGTACACCTATCAGGTAATCTGCTTTAGTCATCTGTCCTCTTCTAGTTGCAAAATCAAGCAGAGAAGAATTGTATTTTTGCTCACATGGCTATCGGGCAACGGTTCAGAAAACAGATGGTGAGTCAGAATAGTAACAGAAAGCACATTTGCGAAGAGGTGGGAAATCTGACAACAGACTGAGCTGAAAGCCACATTACTACTACTGCAGACAGATCCCAGCCATAGTGGAGGGCATGCTATGGAATTGGGCCTCAGTGGAAAAAAGGTCTCATCTTCCAGAGTCCGTTTCAAGAACAAGGCAAGAGCAGGCCGCCACCCTAATTCTAGAGGAGCAGAAGACCATCAGCATTATCGTAAAACTAGCAAAGAGTACAGGGGGTGTAGTGGAGCAAAATGTCACTTTGCCAAGTGTAGCAAAAATCCATGCACCAGCCCTGGTTAGCTTTCTTTGGTACCCACTGTTTCGGTTGGAGAATGTTTGAAAGCTTCAAAGCCCTTTAAGGAGAACTACTCAATACTTCTTATATGGTGGGCTACGGTTTCATAACAGAACACACATTTTCCAACAACTCCGCGCTATAGCTTGGATAAACAAGACATCAAGGCATTAATTGTTACAGCTCTGACATGACGTACAGGATCACTTCTCTACAAGCTGTTTATTCTAACAAGCAAGTGAGGCACAGAGTGTACTCTGTCTAAATCTCTTGAGTAACATTTCTATTTGTCTTTTGTGCTTCCAGTCACTGGTCTTCCAGGTGTAAACATAAGACTACATTGGCAGAACCACCCACGTGACTTACAATCGCCGTCTATGAAAAACACTTACACTTACCAGCATAGACTTTGACATGCTATTCACTTGTTGGCTAATTTAGCAGAGTATTTATCTGTCACAGCACTCGCTTCATAGTAATTTCCACTCAGCTTTATAGGAATACCAAATAATATGGATTACACATTGCTATAATATCTTTTATCACCTACTATTCAACGGTTACTTTTTATCCATTGACCAAAATGATTTGGCTTGGTCTATCAGTAGGTCTATCTACATTTGGTATTTTTAATGCACACTCACATTCAGTTCTTGTGGAGGATACCTGTACGCTGCTGTAATATTTTATTTAAAGAATAAACACGTACCTTGATAAGATTTGAAACAGTTTCATGTTGGCCTGTTGACTACAGTGTGACTGCCAAGTCACACCTTTTTTGTGTTTTCCAACATATTCTTCTACAAGGACACCAAATATTGTGGCTCATTTATTTCTTTTACTTGTATCCCCTCCATTTCAATGCTTACCTTTTAGTTATTAACAAACTGAAATGGCCTTTTACTTGATAGGAGATTACAGTATTTTTTAGCACTTTTGATACCATTCCACAAGTTTTCACTTCTGGTTCCATTAGGGATTAACAAATATAATGGCTCACACGGCCTATAATATTTGGTATCCCCTGTTTCTTGGGTTAAAACGTACCAGGATGAGACACAATCTTTAAGTGGTGTTGAAAACACAATGCTTTTCTGACACATCACACCCTTGCTTATAATTTCCACTGTCTATTTCACCAGGGATACTGAACATGCAGTGATGAAATATCTGCACTTTTAATTGCATAACAACAGCTTCCACATTCTGTCCCTTTGGGAGATACCAAATTTAAGGGGTAATAAGGGCTGTAATCTTTGCTATTCTGCATGTTATTAGAGATAAAGATAAAACCGATGTTTTTTCACAGAAGGGGTAGAAACCTGAGAGACATTTTGGTCCATAGTAGACCAAGAACCACAAGAGACAACGGCCATCCTAAATTAACAGCTGTGAATGGCCACCATCATTGTGGCTCATGCAGCTCATGCAAACTTACCAGCAAAAGCAGAACTAACAAGTTCTCTAATGGTACTACCTGGGAACAACGTGCTTTTACTAACTGCAACAGCAGAAATGTTGTCTACCTTATTACTTGCCCGTGTGCCAAGGAATATGTAGGAATGACATCAAGACCAGTCAAAATACGCATCGGCGAACATAAGAGCAACATACGTTGCAAAAAAAACACAACTAAAATGGCCAGCCATTATTTAACCATGGGTCACAACATTCAAGATCTTCGCTGGACAGTGATCGAATCCATCAGGTCTGAAAAAACCTCCTAGAGAAAGAACAACGTTGGGTGTTCCGTTTAGGGACACACATCACAGGGTTGAATGATGACATACCTTGGGCACAACTGAGCCAGTGACAGCCCTCATTCGATCTCTGCACTTTTTCATATTTTCATTCCTTGGGTCTGCAAGTGAGACTTGACTGCCTCCTTTTGAATATCCACGAACCCCATTGAATAACTGTCTGCATACTGCATGCAATTGAAGTGAACATGGTTATTACATCCGAATCCCCCCTTTTTGTTTATGATATCTGCATCCCACCCAATCCTCTACCCTTAAGCACAAGTGTACATCTGCATGCCACACAAACACACTGAATGCGGCATGTTGGTTGAGATCACTGGTTGCATGGCTTAATGGGTAAAAAACCAACCACCTCTAATAACATAGCACTTTCCCTGTCCATATGCAACCTCCTAGCCTCCCACATGGAGGATGAGCCTTCGCTACCAAGTAGAAAACTGCCCCGCGCATGCGCATACTGGGGGCGAGGTGGCCTCACGTATTCAATAGCGCGGCCTTATTTTTACTTCTATAGTCTCCCCTTTTTTTTTACTAAACCCCGTCTGCATAAGGAGGGACTCATCATAGCCCGATAAGAACCACGAGGAGAACCCGGATTTTCCAATATGGCCGATGCGCACTGCCCGCATTTAACAACACAGACCGGTCTAGTTTCTACTAGACTCGTGGTTTCTCCCCACCGACACGGGTGCAATTAATGGCCCAATTCAATCTAGTATAAAAATGCATCCCCCGCTCCACTAACTCACACCACGGAAGCCGCGGACGAGGGAGGATGCGAGGATTTCTCTACAAGTAGTGAGTACGGTATAGCCGCGTTAGGGAGTCCTGAACCTTGATTTTGAGAATTGCTCCCACCATCTGGAACTGAACTTTTGCATCCCCTTTTTCCCATACCTTTTTCCTACAGCAAGAGATGGAAGTTACATTTACCCCTTTTCCAGACCGGCTCATGGGGCATTGACTCCGACCTATTTCAGTATGTATTGAGCAGATTGTATAAATTACCAGGAGCATTTCTTTTGCAGCTCACCACTTTTTACACTGATCATCACGACATAGAGTGTGTGTCTTATGTTATGTGTGTGTTCCGTCATGTAGTGTCTTCCTTCCCACCTTTTTTTTAACAGGTCAGAGCACTATAGTATGTCTTAAAATTAGAGACTCGCCCATTTCGAAAAGTCAACATATGTCACCATGCTCTTCCTTCCACAGGTGACATATAAACGTGCATTGTGAAGCGCGCTGAAAGTAATTACGTGCTCTCATTTCATCTTGCAGGCTCACGATTCAGAAATACTGATAGGGCTGTAACTATAATTATATCCCATACCACATAGGTATTAGACTTTTATTTTCCACTTGTATATACACTTAGCACATATAGATGGCAACCGTAGTGAGTGACAGAGGGATCTGACCCCGTCCTGACGAAGTGGCAGGCAGCCTCGAAACATGTTGACATCACCAGGAGAACTAGCTCATTGTTAGCTTTGGTTTTTCCGCCGCACTAATTTTAACGATACCAGCCTATGATCAATAAAGAATTTTTGTTTTCATAAGGCCAGGTATTTTATTAACCTCACTTTTTCCATTCACTCCTGACCCTACTAACACTCACTCAAATACACCTCACATAGCACTTACAATATCTAAGTGCTCCAGCGTAGTCGCTAGTCGTAGCACGCCCCGTCCCGCAGCGGGCCGGGAAGACCCCGATGATGAAGCATGACACCAAGGGCCCTTTTGGTGTGTGAGGGGTATTTTAACAAATACTGTGTATGCCTGCCATACCTTGGCTCACAGGAAACCTCTTAGAGGTGGATCTTGATGTTTATATATACCATTGACTGGAGGAGGGTGTATCCACCTGAGTGCCTTCCAGCACTACCTCTTCACTCCCTAATTTGATTTTTTGTTTACTCTTAGGACAAAATTTGACATGTCCTTAAGTTGGCAGGGTGAACAGAGTGTGTTCTGCCATATCGCAGCATTTTTTGTGTATCCAGAGTGGACAACAAATATTACAGCTCATGTTTTTCTATAATATGTTATCTCCTACTTTTCAAGGTTTACCTTTTAGCAATTGACAAGCTGTAATTGCTTTTTATTTGAGAGCATATTACAGTACATTTTAGTACTTTTTAATGCATTTCACAAGCTTTCACATCAAGTTCCTTTTGGGGAAACCAAATGTAATCACCCATACAGACAATAATAGTTAGTATCCCGTAGGTTATTAGGGATAAAAAATGCCAGGCTGTAATTGGACATGGTCTAATTTTTGGCTTGGTGAGCACTGTATTTCTCTGCAAAACTGGCACCCTTCCTTTAGTCTTCTAACATACTTAGTATGGGGATACCAAATATTATAGCTCATTCATTGATGAAATATCTCGTATCTCCTTCTTTTCATGGGTCACCCTTTAGCCATTGACCACTTAAAGTTGCCTTTTATTTGATTGCAGACTACAGTACCATTTCATATTTTTTACATCATTCCGTAAGATTTTACATCTGGTTCCTTTAGGGGATACCAAATATAATGACCTTTACCATCTATAATATTTGATATCTCCTGTGTTTCTGGGATTGGAACTTACCAGTATTCAATTTGACATGGTCTTATGTTGAATGTGTGTGCACAGTATTTCTATGTCAAATAGCACCCTTCCTTTTGCTTTCTAAAATTCATTACATTGGGGATACCTAATATTATGGATCACGGATTGCTGTAATATCGCGTATCCCCTACGTTTCATTGGTTACCCTTTAGCCATTGACCAATTGAAGTTGTCTTTTATTTGCTAACAGACTGCAGTATCTTTTCACATTTGTTACATCATTCCTCGAGATTGTTCGTCAGGTTCTCTATGGGGATATCATATATAATGGCCTATACTGACTATAATATTTGGTATCCCCTGTGTTTCTTGGATTCAAACGTACCAATATTCAATTTGAGATGGTCTTATGTTGGATGGATGAGCCCAGTATTTCTATGACAAACAGCACCCTTCCGTTTGCTTTCCAGCATCCTTTGCTATGGGGATACCAAATATAATGGCTCACACATTGCTACAATATCTTGTCTTCCCTACATTTCATGGGTTACCCATTAGCCATAGACCACTTGACGTTGCCATTTATTTGATAGCAGACTGCATTATCTTTTCAGATTTTTTACATCATTCCATAAGATTTTACATCCGGTTCCCTTAGGTGATACCAAATATAATTGCATTTACTGTCTATAATATTTGGTATCCCCAGGGTTTCTGGGGTTAGAACTTCCCAGTATTCAATTTGACATGGTCTTATGTTGGATGAATGAGCCCAGTATTTCTATGGCAAAGAGCACCCTTCCTTTTGCTTTCCAACATCGTTTACAAAGGGGATACCAAATATTATGCCTCATGCATTCCTGGAATATCTCGTATCCCCTATGTTTCATGGGTTACCCCTTAGTCATTGACCACATGAGGTTGTCTTTTCTATGATAGCAGACTATAGTATCTTTTCACATTTGTTTTACATCATTCCACAAGATTTTACAAGCGGTTCCCTTTGGGGATACCATATATAATGGCCTATACCAGCTATAATATCTGGTATCCCCTATGTTTCTTTGGTTAGAACTTGCCAGGATTTGATTTGGCATGCTCTTATGTTAGATGGATGAGCACAGTATTTCTATGCCAAATCGTACCCTTCCTTTTGCTTGCCAACATCGTTTACAATAGGGACACCAAACATTATGGCTCACACATTGCCGCAATATCTCGTATCCCCAACTTTTCAGGGGTTACCCATTAACCATTGGACACTTGAAGTTGCCTTTTATTTGAAAGCAGACTACATCATCTTTTCAGATTTTTGACATCTTTCCACAAGACTTTACATCCGGTTCGCTTACAGGAGACCAAATATAATGGCCTATACCAGCTATTATATCTGGTATCCCCTGTTTTACTAGGGTTAGAACTTACCAGTATTCAATTTGACATAGTCTTATGTTGGATGAAAGAGCCCAGTATTTCTATGGCAAAGAGCACCCTTCCTTTTGCTTTCCAACATGATTTACAAAGGAGATACCAAGTATTATGGCTCACGCATTGTCGTAATATCTTGTATCCCATACGTTTCATTGGTTACCCTTTAGCCATTGACCACTTAAAGTTGTCTTTTCCATGAAACGAAATAACAGTGTATTTTTACATTTTTTATGTTATTCCACAAGACTGTACATCAGTTTCTCTATGGGGATACCATATATAATGGCCTATACCGGCTATTCTATTTGGTATCCCCTGTGTTTCTATGGTTAGAACTTACCAGTATTCAATTTGACATGGTCTTATGTGCTATGGGTGAGCACAGTATTTCTATGCCAAATAGCACCTTTCATTTTGCTTTCCAACATCTTTTACAATGGGGATACCAAATATTATGGCTCACGCATTGCTATAATTTCTTGCATTCCCTGCGTTTCATTTGTTACCCATTAGCCACTGACCGCTTGAAGTTGCCTTTTATATGATAGCAGACTACAGTACATGTTCTACATTTTTACATCATTCCACAAGATTGTACATCTGGTTCTCTTAGGGGATACCATATATAATGGCCTTTCACCGTCTATAATATTTGGTATCACCAATGCTTCTTTTTTAAAAATGTAAAAAAAATTCTATTCAATACAGCACCATAGTAAACATATGTTTGTCACTCAATGATTAGTTTCCCATTCATAATATAATACAAATTCATGAAAACCAGATGGGGAGAGGAGCTCCAAACTAACAAAAAATCCCATACATTTTAAAGACTAGAGAGCACAAATTCATCTTTGTTTCAAATGAAAATCATAGTTCATATCAGATATCCTGTCTACATAAAATAAAAAACAATGATCAGTCACCTAACTAAATTAAATAAGTATCTTCTATCATTCACAACCTCCTTCCATCTATTACTAGGCACCCAGATGCATCTGCCAAACTTTGTCCCTCACTTTCCCTTTCTCTCATAAATCCCTTTCTCTAAGTTATATATAGCTAACAATTTGGTGAAAGGTTGGGGCTGATTGATCCAGCCAGAGAGAGGCGATGCAAATGTGTAGAGCAGCCATGGCAAGAAACAGAAAGTAGTAAAATGAGTTTTGCCTTCCCCTAGTTTGGATCTCCAGGAGCATTAGAGCGGGATCAAGAGAAGCCTCTACGTTCAATGTTTGATCCATACATTTTTCAATCGCACTTATCAGATTTAGCAGTCGAGGGCAGGTCAAGAACATCTGAAATAAATCAACATCTGGGCTATCGCAGCTGTGGTATCTAGTTCCTTCTTGTCCCCCCCACTGTGCTATCCTAGCTGGCGTATGATACAATGAGAAAATTGTTTTAAAATGTTGAGGTTGAAGCCCCGCTGAGCACAAACAAATCAAAAAAAGTATCCTGGTCTATGCCAAGCTTATCAGCCCACTTCTTCCCATGCTTATCCAGATCCTCCTGCTTGAGTAATTGCAATTCTCCTGTGCTTCTTGTGTTAGAACTTACCAGAATTTGATTTGGTATGGTCTTTTGTTAGACGGGTGAGCGCAGTATATCTATGCCAAATAGCACCCTTCCTTTTTCTTTCCAATGTCGTTTTCAATGGGGATACCAAATATGGCTCACGCATTGCTGCAATATCTCTTATCCCTTACGTTTAATGGGTTACCCTTTAGCCATTGACCACTTGAAGTTGCCTTTTATTTGTTAGCAGACTACAGTATGTTTTCAGATTTTTTACATCATTCCACAAGATTTTACATCTGGTTCCCTTTGGGGATACTATATATAACGGCCTATACCACCTAAATTATCTGGTATGCCCTGTGTTTCTTGGGTTAGAACTTGCCAGGATTCGATTTGGCATGGTCTCATGTTAGATGGGTGAGGACAGGATTTCTATGCCAAATAGTACCCTTCCTTTTGCTTTCCAACATTTTTCACAATAGGGATACCAAATATTAAGGCTCGCGCATTGCTGCAATACCTCGTATTCCCTACTTTTCATGTGTTACCCATTACCCATTGGAGACTTGAAGTTGCCTTTTATTGGAAAGCAGACTACAGCATCATTTCAGATTTTTTACATATTTTCACAAGATTTTACATCCGGTTCGCTTAGGGGATACTAAATATTATGGTCTATACCGGCTATTATATCTGGTATTCCCTGTGTTTCTGGGGTTTGAACTTACCAGTATTCAATTTGACATGGTCTTAAGTTGGATGGATAAGCCCAGTATTTCTATGGCAAATAGCACCCTTCCTTTTGCTTTCCAACATTGTTTACAAAAGGGATTCCAAACATTATTGCTCAGGCATTGTTGTAATATCTTGTATTCCCTGAGTTTCATTTGTTACCCATTAGCCATTGACCACTTGAAGTTGCCTTTTATATGATAGCAGACTACAGTATATTTTCATATTTTATACATCACTCCGCAAGATTGTACGTACGGTTCTTTTAGGGAATACCATATATAATGGCCTATACAGTCTATAATATTTGTTATCCCATGAGTTTCTTATGTTAGAACTTAACATCAGGATTCAATTGGTATGGTCTTATGTTAGACAGGTGAGCACAGTATATCTATGCCAAAAAGCACCCTTCCTTTTGCTTTCCAATGTCGTTTTCAATGGGGATACCAAATATTATGGCTCACGCATTGCTGCAATATCTCGTATCCCCCACGTTTAATGGGTTACCCTTTAGCCATTGACCACTTGAAATTGTCTTTTATGTGACAGCAGACTACAGTATCTTTTCAGAATTTTTACATCATTCCTCAACATTTTACGACTGGTTACCTTAGGGGATACCAAATATATTGGCTTATACCAGGTATTCTACCTAGTATCCCCTGTGTTCCAAGCGTTAGAAATTACCAATATTCAAATTGACGTGATCTTATATTGGATGGATGAGCCCAGTATTTCTATGGGAAATAGCACCCTTCCTTTCGCTTTCCAATGTCATTTTCAATGGGGATACCAAATATTATGTCTCACGCATTGCTGCAATGTGTTGTATCCCCTACGTTTCATAGGTTACCCTTTAGCCATTGACCACTTGAAGTTGTCTTTTCTTTGATAGCCGATGATAGTATCTTTTCAAATTTTTTCATCATTCCAGAAGATTTTACTGCCGGTTCCCTTTGGAGATACCATATATACCGGCCTATAGCAGCTATAATATCTGGTATACCCTGTGTTTCTTGGGTTAGAACTTGTCAGGATTCGATTTGGCATGTTAGATGGGTGAGCACAGTATTTTTATGCCAAATAGTACCATTCCTTTATCTTTCCAACATTGTTTACAATGGGGATACCAAATATTATGGCTCACTCATTTCTGCAATACCTCTTATCCCCTACTTTTCATACGTTACCCATTAACCATTGGAGACTTGAAGTTGCCTTTTATTTGAAAGCAGACTACAGCATCTTTTCCGATTTTTTTACATCTTTCCACAAGATTTTACATCCGGTTTGCTTAGGAAATACCAAATATTATGGCCTATGCTGGCTATTAAATCTGGTATCCCCTGTGTTTCTGGGGTTTGAACTTACCAATATTCAATTTGACATGGTCTTATGTTGGATGCATGAGCCCAGTATTTCTATGGCAAAGAGCACCCTTCCTTTTGCTTTCCAACCTGGTTTACAAAGGGGATACTAAATATTATGGCTCACGCACTGCTGTAATATCTCATATGCCCTACGTTTCATTGGTTACCCTTTAGCCATTGACCACTTAAAGTTGTCTTTTTTTTATAAGAGACTACACTATCTTTTCACATTTTTTACATTATTCGACAAGACTGTACGGCAGGTTCTCCATGAGGATACCATATGTAATGGCCTATACTGTCTATAATATTTAGTTTCCCCTGTGTTACTGGGGTTAGAATTTACCAGTATTCAATTTGACATGGGCTTATGTGCTATAGGTGAGCACTGTATTTCTATGCAAAATAGCATCATTCCTTTTGCTTTCCAACATCTTTTACACTGGGGATACAGAATATTATGGCTCAGGCATTGCTGTAATATCTTGTATCCCCTGCGTTTCATTTGTTACCCATTAGCCATTGACCTCTTGAAGTTGCTTTTTATATGATAGCAGACTACAGTATATTTTCACATTTTATACATCATTCCGCAAGATTGTACGTCTGGTTCTTTTAGGTGATACCATATATAATGGCCTATACCATCTACAAATTTTTTTCTTGTGTTAGAACTTACCGGAATTTGATTTGGTTTGGTCTTACGTTAGACATGTGAGCACAGTATATCTATGCCAAAAACCACCCTTCCTTTTGCTTTCCAATGTCGTTTTCAATGCGGATGCCAAATATCATGGCTCACACATTGCTGCAATATCTCGTGTCCCCTACGTTTAATGGGTTACCCTTTAGCCATTGACCACTTGAAGTTGCATTTTATGTGATACCAGACTACAGTTTCTTTTCTGATTTTTTTACATCATTCCACAAGATTTTACGACTGGTTACCTTAGGGGATACCAAGTATATTGGCGTATATTGGCTATTATATCTGGTGTCCCCTGTGTTTCTAGTGTTAGAAATTGCCAGTATTCAAATTGACATGATGTTATGTTGGATGGATGAGCCCAGTATTTCTATGGGAAATGGCACCCTTCCTTTTGCTTTCCAATGTAATTTTCAATGGGATACTAAATATTATGGCTCACCCATTGCTACAATATGTCATATGCCCTTCGTTTCATGGGATACCCTTTAGCCATTGACCACTTGAAGTTGTCTTTTCTTTGATAGCAAACTATAGTATCTTTTCTAAAAAAAATTTAAGTAATTCCACAAGATTTTACATCTGGTTCCCTCTGGGGATACCATATATAACGGTCTATACCAGCTATAATATCTGGTATCCCCTGTGTTTCTTGGGTTAGAACTTGCCAGGATTCGATTTGGCATGGTCTTATGGTAGATGGGTGAGCACAGTATTTCTATGGCAAAGAGCACCCTTCCTTTTGCTTTCCAAAACTGCTTACAAAGGGGATACCAAATATTACGGCTCACGAACACCTGTAATATCACGTATCCCCTACATTTCATTGGTTTCCCTTTAGTCATTGACCACTTAAAGTTGTCTTTTATTTGATAAGAGCACCCTTCCTTTTGCCTTCCAACATTGTTTATAACAGGGATACCAAATATTATGGCTCACGCACTGCTGTCATATCTCGTATCCCCTATGTTTCATTGGTTACTCTTTAGCCATTGACCACTTAAAGTTGCCTTTTCTTTGATAAGCAACTACAGTATCTTTTCACATTTTTTACGTTATTCCACAAGATTGTACGTCAGGTTCTCTATGGGGATACCATATATAATGGCCTATACCGGCTATAATATTTGGTATCCCTTGTGTTTCTGGGGTTAGAATTTACCAGTATTCAGTTTGACATGGTCTTATGTGCAATGGGTGAGCACGGTATTTCTATGCCAAATAGCACCTTCCTTTTGCTTTCCAACATCGTTTACTATGGGGATACCAAATATTATGGCTCTCGCATTGCTGAAATATGTGGTATCCCCTACGTTTCATGGGTTCCCCTTCAGCCATTGACCATTTGTAGTTGTTTTTTATTAGATAGAAGACTACAGTATCTTTTTACATTTTTTACATTATTCCACAAGATTGTAAGTCTGGTTCTCTTAGGGGATACCATATATAATGACTATACAGGCTATAATATTTGGTATGCCCTGTGTTTCTTCTATTGAACTTACCAGGATTCGATTTGGCATGGTCTTGTCTTAGATGGGTGAGCACAGTATCCCTATGCCAAATAAGACCCTTCCTTTTGCTTTCCCACATCGTTTACTATGGGGATACTAACTTTTATGGCTCACACATTGCTGTAATATCTCTTATCCCTAACGTTGCATGAGTTGCGCTTTAGCCATTGACCACTTGAAGTTGTCTTTTACTTGATAGCAAACTACAGTATCTTTTCAGATTCTTTACATCACTCCACAAGATTTTACATCCAGTTCCCTTAGGGGTTACTAAACATTATGACTCACCCATTGCTGTGATATCTTGTATCCCCTATGTTTCATGGGTTACCCTTTAGCCATTGACCACTTGAAGTTGCCTTTTGTTTGATAGCAGACTACAGTAACATTTCACATTTTTTACATCATTCCACCAGATTTTCCATCTGGTTCCCTAAGGGATACCAAATATAATGGCCTATACCGGCTATAATATTTGGTATCCCTTGTGTTTCTGGGGTTAGAATTTACCAGTATTCAGTTTGACATGGTCTTATGTGCAATGGGTGAGCACAGTATTTCTATGCCAAATAGCACCTTCCTTTTGCTTTCCAACATCGTTTACTATGGGAATACCAAATATTATGGCTCACGCATTGCTGTGATATCGTGTATCCCCTTCGTTTTAATGGTTAGCCTTTAGCCATTGACCACTTGAAGTTGTCTTTCATTTGATAGCAGATTACAATATCTTTTTACATCATTCCACAAGATTGTACGTACGGTTTCCTTAGGGGATACCATATATAATGGTCTATACCGGCTATAATATTTGGTATCCCCTGTGTTTCTTGGGTTAGAACTTACCAGTATTCCATTTAACATAGTTTTATGTTGGATGGATGAGCACAGTATTCCCATGGCAAATAGTGCGCTTCCCTTTGCTTTCCATCAACTCTTACAATGGGGATACCAAATATTATGGCTCACGCATTGCTGTAATATCTTGTATCCCCTACGTTTCATGGGTTACCCTGTACCCATTGACCACTTGTAGTTGCGTTTTACTTGATAGCAGACTACAGTAACGTTTCACATTTTTTACATCAATCTTCAAGATTTTACATCAAGGGGCATATGTATGAAAATCCGTTTTTGCGATTCTCAAATAGCGATTTTCTGAGAATCGCTATTTGAGAATTGCAAAACGGAATGTATTAAAAAATTCTCACTTTTTATGCGATTTCTTAGTATTCCTTAATTGAGATTAGCAAATTGCGAAACCGCAATTAAGGAATACCTTTCCATTCATTCCTATGGGCCAGGAGGCCCATAGGTATGAATGGGAAGTTATTCTCAATTTGCAATTCGCAATTTGAGAATCGCAAATTGAGAATAATTTCAAGGGTGGAAGGGTGTCATAAGGACACACTGATGCACCCCTGAAATGAACATGTGTGCGCATATGGCGCACATACATGCCCTAAGGGCATGTATGTGCGCCACATGGCACCTTGAAAAATGCCAAAAAGTGTATTTTTTAAAGAAATCGCTAATTACCACCAACCTGAAGTTGGTGGTAATTTGCGATTTCTTAAGGAGAAATCGCACACCCCGGGTGCTTGTTGCATAGCATTTAAGGAATCGCAATATGCGATTCCTTAAATGCTTACGCAAAATTAATGAAAGCGTAACTTTTGCGATATCTCAATATTATGATGCGATTTTGCTCATACATCGCATTTTGCTAATTTTTTGTCGCAAATGCTGCTTTTTTGCGATTTGCAGCTTTTGCGACTAAAAATTAGTTTCATACATATGCCCCCTAGTTCCCATTGGGGATACCATATATAATGGCCTCTACGGGCTATAATATCTGGTATCCCCTGGGTTTCTGGGGTTAGCACTTACCAGTATTCAATTTGACATGCTCTTATGTTGGATGGATGAGCACAGTATTTCTATGGCAAATAGTACCCTTCTTTTTGCTGTCAACATCGTTTGCAGAGAGATACCAAATAATATGGCTCACACATTGCTGTAATGTATTGTATCCCCTACGTTTCATGGGTTAACTTTTATCCGTTGACCACTTGAAGTTGCCTTTTGTTTGATAGCAGACTACAGTAAACTTTCAAATTTTTTACATCATTCCACCAGATTTTACATTGGGTTCCCTTAAGGGATACCAAATATAATGGCCTATTCCGGCTATAATATGTGGTATCCCCGGTGTTTCTTGGGGATAATATCTCGTATCCCCTATGTTATATGGGTCTTTTATTTGATAACAGACTACCGTATCTTTTCACATTTGTTTACATCATTCCACAAGATTGTACGTCCAGTTCCCTTAGGGGATAGCATATATAATGGCCTATACCTAATCTCCTACATGGAACTCCCTCCCCATCCACCTTCGACTGACCCAGGACCATCTCGCCTTCAGAAGACAACTCAAGACCTGGCTGTTCGAACAGTAGCGGACCCCTTCCCCCAAGCGCCTTGAGACCCTCCCGGGTGAGTAGCGCGCTATACAAGTGTTATGATTGATTGATTGATTGATTGATTATACCACCTATAATGTTTGGTATCCCCTTTTTTCCTGGGTTAGAACTTCCCAGGATTCAATTTAACATGGTCTTATGTTGGATGGGTGAGCACAGTGTTTCAATGCTGAATATAACCCTTCCTTTTGCTTTCCATCCACGTTTACTATGGGGATACCAAATATTATGGCTCGCGCATTGCTGTAATATCTCCTATCCCCTACGTTTCATGGATTACCCTTTAGCCATTGACCACTTGAAGTTGCCTTTTACTTGATTGCAGGCTACAGTAACCTTTCACATTTTGTCATCATTCCACAAGAATGTACGTCTGGTTCCCTTAGGGGATACCATATATAATAGCCTATATCAGCTATAATATTTGGTATCCCCTGTGTTTCATGGGTTAGAACTTACCAGGATTCAGTTTGACATAGTCTTATGTTGGATGGGTGAGCACAGTACTTGTATGCCAAATAGCCATCTTCCTTTTGCTTTCCAATTTCGTTTACTTTAGGGATACCAAATATTATGGTTCAGGCATTGCTGTAATATCTTGTATCCCCTAACGTTACATGGGTTACCCTTTAGCCATTGGCCACTTTAAGTTATCTTTTATTTGACAGCAGACAACAGTATCTTTTCACATTTTTTACATCATTCCACAAGATTGTACGTCTGGTTCCCTAAGAGGATACCATATATAATTGCCTATACCGCCTATATTTGGTATCCGCTTTTTTTCTGGGGTTAGAATATACCGGGATTCAATTTGACATGGTCTTAAGTTGGATGGGTGAGCACAGTGTTTCTATGCTGAATATAACCCTTCCTTTTGCTTTCCATCATCGTTTACAATGGAAATACCAAATATTATGGCTCACGCATTGCTGTAATATCTCGTATCCCCTTCGTTTCATGTGTTACCCTTTCACCATTGACCACTTGAAGTTGCCTTTTCCTTGATAGCAGACTACAGTAACCTTTCAAATATTTCCATCATTCCACAAGATTGTATGTCTGGTTCCCTTAGGGGATACCATATATATTGGTCTATACCGTCTATAATATTTGGTTTTCCCTGTGTTTCTTGGGTTAGAACTTACCAGGACTCAATTTGACATAGTCTTATGTTGGATGGGTGAGCACAGTATTTGTATGCCTAATAGCGGTCTTCCATTTCCTTTTCAATTTCGTTTACTATGGCGATACTAAATATTATGACTCATGCGTTTCTGTAATATCTTGTATCCCCTACGTTACATGAGTTATCCTTTACCTATTGGCCACTTGAAGTTGTAATTTATTTGGTAGCAGACTACAGTATTTTTTCACATTTTTTACATCATCCCTCAAGATTGTACGTCTGGTTCCCTTTGGGGATACCACATACAATTACCTATGCCACCTATAGTATTTGGTATCGCCTTTGTTTCTTGGGTTAGAACTTACCGGGATTTAATTTGACGTGGTCTTATGTTGGATTGGTGAGCACAGTGTTTCTATGCTGAATATAACCCATGCTTTTGGTTTCTATAATCGTTTACTATGTGTGATACCAAATATTATGGCTCAAGCATTGCTGTAATATATCGTATCCCCTACGTTTCATGGGTTACTCTTTAGCCATTGACCACTTGAAGTTGCCTTTTACTTGATAGCAGACTACAGGAAACTTTCACATTTTTTCATCATTCCACAAGATTGTAATTCCGGTTACCTTAGGGGATACCATATATAATGGCTTATACCGGCTATAATGTTTGGTATCGCTTGTGTGTCTTGGGTTAGAACTTACCAGGATTCAATTTGACATAGTCTTAAAATGGATGGGTGAGCACAGTACTTCTGTGCCATATAGCGGCCTTCCTTTTGCTTTAAAATATCGTTTACTTTGGGGTTACCAAATATTATGGCTCACGCATTGCTGTAATATCTCGTATCCCCTATGTTACATGGGTTACCCTTTAGCCATTGGCCACTTGAAGTTGCCATTTATTATATAGCAGACTACACTATCTTTTCACATTTGTTACATCATTCCACAAGATTTTACATCCGGTTGCCTTAGGCGATACCGCTGCCGCCTAAAATATTTGGTAAATTTATTTTGACATGGTCTAATGTTGGATGGGTGAGCACAATATTGTTCTGCTAACTGACACCCTTCCTTGAGTTTTCCAACACTTTTCACTATGGGAATACCATATATCATGGCTCACGCATTGCTGTAATATCTTTTGTCCCCTACTTTACAAGGGTTACCGTTTAGCCATTGAATTACTGGAGCAACCTTTCATTTGAAACCAGATTGCAGTTTCTTTTCGCAGTTTGGATTGCATTCCACAATCTTTCATATCTGGTTCCTCTGGGGGTTATCAAATATATCAAATATAGTGGCCTTACGGACTATACTTTGTGGTGTCCCCTAGGTTTCTAATGTTACAAGTTACCAGTATTCAATTGGACATGGTCTGTAGTTGGCTTTATGAGCACAGTATTTTTCTGACAGCGAGCACCCTTCCTCAAGTTTTCCAACATCTCTTACTGAGGGGATACCAAGTATAATGGTTTACACAAGGCTGTTTTATCACGCATCCCCATCTTTTCATGGGTTATCCTTTAGCTATTGACGGACAAGTTACTTATCTTTGGTAACACTTGGGGCCAAATGTAGGACGGCAAAAACTGGTCGGTAACGGCCGATTTCGGCCGTTACCGACCGGTATTTGGATTTTCACATGTAGGGGGCTAAGATTACCGATTCGGTAAATTTACAGAATCGGTATTTACCGATTCTGTAAATTTACCGAATCGGTGATTTGAAATGTAGGTGGCACTGAAAACACTGCCACAGGGCCTTAGAAATTCGTGATTTACCATCAAATACTATGTTTGTTAGCTGCTGCCGCGTCTCTCCAAGTCCACCAACTCTTTATTGTCTGCAAGATAAGTAGTTAGACCGATGTTTTTGCAATCGTTACAGGTAGCACTTTGCGGGGGAGAATCGCAACTCTGCATTTCCGTGGCTGGCTCCTCTAAGTAGGGGATGGGGTCACCACGCAGCTGTGGACAACTCTACCCGCCCAGTCTTGATGGAGTTCATCAGACTCCAAGCTGTGGAGATGTGTTTCCTGTTTAAGGGCAATGCCAGCTTTCTGCATTTGCAGATAAGAGAGGACTTTTTCCATGAGAGGATGCGTAGCGGCTGTGGGTTAGGAACATTGGTTGGTGCCATTAGTACTCTAGGATGTTTGCGAGCCGTCTGGGCACCCATGGAAATGAAAGGATAGGCTAAAAAGGGGGTGAGGCACACAGACGTTCAGTGCAAGGAGAAGGTGGGAAGAGAGATAGGGGGTAGGAAAGGAAAGCGGGTTTGGCATGGGACAGAATGATGAGGAAAAAAGAAAGAAGAACAGAAAGGGAAAGGGGGAAGGGGTTGAAGGATGGAGGGGTAGGGGCGACATTGATGCTAGGCAGGAGTGGTGTGGCCACCTAGGCAGTGGTGCCACCAACAGCTGCTCAAGGATACCAGGTACTTCAGGGGTTGTCAGGGGGTTCGTCAATGAGAGGGGTCGGGAAGATGGCAGATCAAAGCCGAGGTTAGAGGAGGGGGTTATGGATGGGTGGTGGGTAGGTTGTTGCAATACTTTTGTCAGAGAGCGTGGGTCTGTTAACTTCGGGTCTAGGCTTGTGGTACGATTGGGTCGGGGTGGGGAAGCGTTCAGGTGGCAGTGACTGCCCTGCTGCCTGTGCCAAGGAGGCGCGAGTGATGGGAGGCTTAGAGTGCGGGTTATCTCTTCATGGAGACAGCGCAGTGGATGGTGATCCAAATCAGAGCCTGTCGTGCCGACGGCAAAGAAGAAGGGGATGAGTGAGGGCAGAGGGAGCCTTAAAGCTTTAATGTCTTAGGGGAGAGGAGTAGGCTTAACGGCTAGGGTGGTCAACCTCGAATCTGGGGGACTGGGTTCGAGTCTCAGCAATGACGCTGAACATCCTGTGATTCTGGGAAAATCACTTCATCTCCCCGTGCCTAACAGAAATTAATGTGTCCTCATGTAACGTAACAGGTGGTATGTAAACCGCTCTAATACCAGATACCTTCGGGTCAAGTTTGCGCTATATAAAACTCTACATAAAAAAAAATACCTGAGATGGACCAATTGTTTGAATAGTGTTGGGGAGGAGTGGGTGTCGCGACCATACCCTGAAGTCCCAGACAAGGTCAAGCGTTTTGGAGGAGAGAGAGGGTGCCACCCATGACCTGCTAGCCCCAAGGGGCATCCTGTGTTAGCAAGGAGCGAGGTGGGGTTTGTTGTTTGGGGCTGGGGAGAAAGGAGTTGGGGAGAAGGGTGCAATGTCCCTGGGATAGATCCTACAGAGTGGGATGCACAGCATGTGATCTAGCCCTGAGCCATTCCCTAAGGCCCTACCCTGCACGAGCTGCCCCTCAATATACAATATACAGCATAAAGTGTGGGGAACTAGCATAGGGAGTGGGAGGGGTAGGGTATTCGGATTCTTGTGAACTGCAACGTGTAGCATGCAAATTCAATGACAGATGCAATGTATGCGCATAACGATTAAACAGTTAAACAGTAATAAACTAATACATGAGAATGAGTTACAGAACAGTCTTGGAATAAGTAAGCTGATACTCAGCCTTCTGGTTCTTGTGTCCACTTCTGGCGTTCTGTAGTCAGAATTGTCAGTCTGCCCCAGGAGCCAGAACTTTGCCTTCAGATCGCCATCCCCCCATTGGATGTGGGCTTCAGAGGGGATCGGGATTTGTCTCTGCTGTCACCGCCTGGCTGGCCTGGGTCCAGTCTCCCTTGGAGCAAGCAGCCCTATCAGAATCCCTCTTCCTGTTATGAGAGCCTCCTGAGCTTCTTCAGGGTCCCCTGGAAGGGGCTGGAGATGCGAGGACCAATGGGCTGAGAGTGTCTCCAGGAGCCGAGGAGTGGGCTTCCATGTCCTGAGGGCTGGAGCCTTCCAGGAAGTGACAAAGGATGTCTGGATTGAAAAATTCCTTTGTGACTCCATCTCTTGTGATACAAAAGCGTGCTGGCTCAAAGAGGCCATATTTGATGTCCATTTGCCAATGGATGGGTCTCAGAGAGAGGAAGGCTTTGCGTCGGTCCTTTTTTTCTTGGAAAAATCCACAGCAATTTGGATCTCATGCCCTTCAAATATGTACTGTCCATGAGAGCGGGCTGCGATGATAAGTTGGCATGCATGTTTGTGATGTAGGAAGCAGGCTATGAGAGGCTGTGGTTGGGTGGATGCTCTACGCTGAGTGGGACCAATACAGTGAGCCCTTTGCATCTCTAGGGGGATAGAAGGTCAGGCCTGTGAGTTTTGGGAGCATGTCCCTCAGGAAGCATTTGGCATCTGGACCCTACATGTTTTCTGGGAACCCAAAGAAGTGGACGTTGTCTCTCCGACGTCTGTTTTCCAAGCCGATGACCTTGGTATGGAGATAAATGATCCCCTGGTCTCTCTCTGGTATCATGTTAATGTGCTCTTCAATTGATGAAACACACTCTGCCAGATCCTCCACTCAAGTATGGAACCCTGCTACATCCGACCGTATTGATTTAATCTCAGTGGCCAGTGTGGAGATCGTGCTTTCCATGCCCTCCAGTCTGCTTCCCACGGCCAAAGTAGGATGCGCTCCATGATGGTGTCCAGAGCGGCAGCCATGCCAGGAGAGGGGGGTCGGGTTCCGAGAGGTCAATGTTCTGGGTGCTCAATGAAGAGGAGTTGTCACACCGGCTTCCCAGTTGACTTGCCAAAAGGCATCCCCCATTGACCTCGGGGGCCTGAAGTGTGCAGGCGTCTGGAGATACAGAGACTGTCTTCCCAATCCTGGCAACAGTTAGAGGGCGGGCACAAAGCGAAGCCGAGCGTGTAGTAGATACGAGGTCCTCTCTTGATGTGTCAGTGAGTTATGGACCAAGGGTGCTGAGCAGGAGGGGCACTGGAATAATCCTAGGATGATCGGGTCTCCCCCGCACTTCAGGCCCCGATAGTACTCATCCGAGGCTAGGTATGGTACCAGGGAGTAGCACAGGCCATTGGGTTAAGTCAGGACACGTAGAGGTGGATGGGGCTCCTGTCGAGGGTCTCGTAGGCACAGCCAGGTGAGAGTGGCTGTGGCCATGCTGAGATAAGTTCTGTGCCCCCACAGTGTAAAAGGGGGTAAACGGGGCATGGTTGTAGTGCTCCTCTGACCCTCCCCTTCTGATACAGCATGGTGGTGCCGCCACCACCAGATGAGGCATCATGGGTCAGCACTCCAGATGAGGATAAGTGTGCCTTGGTGAAAAGTAGGAGGACAGCGCTGCACACTTGAGGCCTGGTAATTACCATCTCCAGGAGTGTCCGTTAACAAGGGGTCGGGTTATCTGCAGGTTGGGCCATGTAATGTGGCTCCCAGCTCACTCCCTGGGGCGCTACCTAGGCATGGTAGGTGGATTCAGCCAGCTTATGAGTTTGCTGGCCAACAATGTGGGAGGGGTAGAGGATGGAGATAAGGACAGAGGCCCTCGTTTGGATCCCTGTAGTTAATTGCTGCTGGGGAGGGGCACTCACAACTGCGTCACCTTCCCCACATCTGCTCCAAGTAGAGGATGTGACTCCTTGGCCATCCCTCCGAGGATGCCTCCTGCGTTCGTCTAAGTTAGGCCACAGCTGCATGCTCCTGTGCCCTGCCCTGAGTCACCCAGGCACCACGGTCACCAGCACCGTGCCAGCAGCCTCTGTCTTGTTGGAGGGATGTTTCCTCTTCCGTGGAGGATTGTGCTGGGAAGGGTGTAGCCGGTGGTCCCCAAGGCACAGCTCTACAGAAGTCAAGTCAGGAGGGGGGATTGGGAGGCCAGGGCATTGATCCCCACCTAAGGATGCTGGCAGCAGTAGGCCCCCAATTTCCCAGGGCGTTTGGAGAGATGCAGGGCCTGACCTAGAGCTGCGGTCATCAACTTCGGTGTAGGTTACAATCTCAGGCCATACTCTGGAGATGCTTTTCACATAATCCCCTTGCTCGGCATGGACGATGTTTGGGTCTGCTGGCAGGTGGTCACATCAGTAGCTCATTTGTGGCACCCCTGCGACATAAGAGATGTCGCCACCGCTGTTCGTGGTCTGTCCAATCTCGGAGCTCTGAGACGAAGCAGCCATCGCATTTGTGGTCTGACCACACCCTTGGCCAAGAGAGTCTTAACTTCCTTGCGAAGTAGGGCGAGGTGATCCTCCGTCAGCCAATCGTATACTTGAGGCATGGATGGAGGGTTAGTCTCGAAGGGAAGGGAGTAAACCCTTCAAACTATTAGCAACACCCATCTGTCCAGCGTGATGTCCAGCCAGTGGTGGAGATGATGGTGTACTCTGCCACCAACTGGCTGCAAATGATTGTGGGGGATTGGACTAGGAATGTTTTGCGGTGGATGAGAGGTTTGTGGCATGGCTCAAATTCTGGCCTTCCCACTGGGGTTGGGTGAACCGTGTCCACTGCCCGGCAGAGGCTCCTGAGCTTGCGGGCCCTCTGGCTGGAATAGGGTTGGTGCGGTTGGGAGCCTCTTTTGTAGCCACAAAAGGAGTGAAAAGAAGATGCCGGCCAGGAAGTTGTTATGAGGGCCAAGAAATTGGCCGTGGCCCACGAGTCCTTGAAGCACTCAAGAGCAGCATCTCCCTAGTCTCCAAAGAGACAAGAGCTATTGAAGACATGTCCATGAGATTAGCTTGGACATCCCCCAAAAAGCCAGAAGTTCTCGGGCTGGCGTGAGGATAGATGGCCACTGTTGTGGAAATCGCTCTGCTCAGCAAGTCTGTTGTGTCCAAGCAACATATGATGGTGAAGTTTGGTGCGTCTCTCCCATTGGAAATAGCTTGAGAGAGTAGAGCTTGGTCCTCCTCCGAGGTCCTAGGCAGCACTTGTGCAACCGTGTCCCAAATAAAATGGGAATAATTGCCCAGAAAGCAGGAAAATATTTTCTTTCCAAAATTCTCCAGTCTCTTGAATTCCCTGTCCCGGGGTGTGGAAGGGAACCTGCCACAGGAAGTGGAAGCTTGGACCCACAAGCTTTGTGAGGTGGGGTGGGTGGGGAGGAAAAGATTGCCCGCCACCATGACAGGGCGATAGTGGCAGGCAATCATCCTATTCACAGGATCCTCTGTGTTAGGTTTGGAGCAGGTGCCCAGAAGGATGGCCATTAAGACCTCATTTAGCGGCAGCAAGGGTTCTGAGCTGGAGACCCCAGGCTGCAGGATCTCTGTCAAGAAGTTAGTTTTGGCTGCCACTGTAGGAGTTGCAGATCCAGGACCTCTGCAGCCCCATGCACCACCATAGCAAATTATGCCCCCTCCTCCATAGCCAGGGTTGGAGGAGACAGCATGACAGAGTCTAGGTAGGTATCTGTACCACTGGCATTACCCAGTTCCTCATACCATTGCATCTCTTGTGGTTGATGGATTTCTAAGGGATCCTGCTCAACCTCCTAATCTTCTTCATCAATCCCTAACACTTCAAGAATTGGGAAGGTTGAATGGCATGGCACAATACAGCTCTGTCAGTTCCGGTCTCGGTGTCGGAGGACGCCAGACTGGCTCCGTGTTGTCGGGCGGAATGGGGAGGTGCTGCCAGTGGGTGCTGGTGACACCGAGGACCTCAGCGCTGTCGCTATGGAGGTGTGACCAGCACTGGTCTGGGAATGGGTCCAATCGGAGGCCGTGGCACCGAAGCCGCAGGCGCGGAAACCATGGGACTCCATTATCTGAGCCTGCAGGGCCAAAAGGTGCGCCAGCATGGTCAGATCACCCGAATATGGCACACATGGTGTCATAAAACTCTTCAAGCTAGGCAGTGGTGGCTCTGGGACTCTGAAAGGCAGGGAATCATGGAGTCAACTCAGGCATTCACTCTGCGGAGTGGGGCCTTGAATGCCAAGGTTCCTCTGCTGTGTCGTGAGATGGGCGGGGTGACATCGAAGCACACTTTAACTTCTTGTGTTTCTTGTGGTGCCTCTTACCTGACTTCGAAGAAGAGGACTTCAATTCAGAGCGGTGCTCGGACCGGGTTCGAGACCGACTAGGTGACTTCTGCGGTGCCGGGCACCGGGCAGTGAGCAGCTTTAAGGGCTGCTCCCTCAAAGCCTTTGGTGCCATAGCTTGGCAGTTGGAACACGACTTCGGGTCATAGTCTTGCTCCAGGCCCCAGAGACACACTAAGTGGGGGTCCGTGACCAACATGGTGCAGGTGACAGGTACCACACGGCTTGAACCCCGAAGTCTTCTTACTTGACATGATTACCTACACACTAAAAGAAGTCAACAATACGTTGAAAAAAGTTGGTCATTAAGTGGTAGCTCTCTGCACGGACCGGTGCTGGCTGGTGCGGAAAGAAAAGAACTGACATCAGTCCGCCGGACTGGTGGTTATATTGGTGATGTGAACGTCACAACAACGATGAACATGACGCCAGTGATGTCACGTTTAGTCGACCAAAACCACCTACCAGCGCACTGGGGCACTGCTAAGAAAAATCTTCTGGATCCAGCCTGACGCCTGGAAGTTCAATCGTAAGGAATCTGCGACTAGATGTCTCTATCAGATCAACTAAAATTGCTTTGTATTGGATAGCCAATTACAGAATCTTACTGCATTTTTTATTTTATTCCATATACATTCACATCTGGTTCCTTTGTGGGATGGCAACTACAATTGCCCACACGGGCTATAATATTTAGTATCCCCTATGTTTCTCAGGTTTGAACTTACCAGGATTCAATTTGGCATACTCTTATGTTGGCTTGATGAGCACAGTATTTTTCTGCCAATTGGAACCTTCCTTGAGTAAGCAGTAACGTTTTTTATTGCACAATTAATTAAAATCATTGCAATGTACACACACTGGGTTGACCATTACGTATTAAGGGTGGAGAGATACACAGAACAGTTAAAAAACAGAGAAATTATAAATTGATAAAAGAGACGTACAGTAGTGCCACCAGGAGATGAAAAAAACTCAGGCTGGGTCAGAAATCAGATTAGGGGAATTAATGTCTAGAATAAAGTTAACAAAACGGGCCGCCAACTGCGGCGAGTCTCCCCTCATGCAAGTGTCTGGCAGGTCCTGATGTTAAGAAGAAGCCAAATAGGACGCAACCAGAAGTTTCTTTGGACTCGGAGTTTGTGGCAAATGCACAAAATGTGAATAAGGTTTTCCTCCTCCTGCTTGCAAAAGCGGCATTGAGACGATGCCTCTTTCCTGTACCCCTGGCCAAACTTGTATGCCATCAACGGGATTAACCGTGTTATGGTGAAATTGAGTTTCACCCAATCGCGCACTGTTCAATTGGCGCCCTGGCGCTTTCTATGGTTAATTCCTTTAATCCTGCTTGAACCACACTTGTTTTTGTTTACTTAAATTTTCTTTTTATTTCTTTTGTATGCATTTTTTGCTAATTAATCATCATTTCATTATTCAACATTCAAATGTCTGTTTTAGTCACAAACATGACTATCATTTGTGCCTACCACTCCAACAAATGAATTAGAAACAGAAGGCGCATTCTTTAGGTTCATGAGAACATTAAAATTAAAACATTACTTTGGCAATGTGGTTGAACCTGCAGATGTTCAAACAGAATCAACAGACAAGCTATTCAGACCAAAAAGTGTATTCCAAGCCCCAACGTCGCACAAAATGCTGGACACCTTTGAGATCATGGTGAAGAAGGATCTAAAGACGCTCGATTACAAGAGGAAAAAATACAGCAATTTGACAAAAAATGAACAGCATATAATCACTAATCTGGCCAACGATGAGAGAGTAACAATACAAACAGCTGATAAGGGGGGAGCACTAGTGCTTATGGACACCTGGTATTATGAGCACAAAGTACATGAACACGTTTCTAACCAAGACACATATCTTCAGTTACCATCGGATCCAACAACCACACTACAAAAAATGCTGGAAGGAATACTACAGACAGCTAAACAAAACGGCATAGTGGAAGATAAAACAGAGGCATTCTTAACAGTCAAAAATCCAAAAAGACCACATATATACATGATCCCAAAGATACACAAACACCCCACCAATCCACCGTTCAGACCGATAGTGTCAGGGTGCGGATCTATTTTTGATCCCATAGGACAATATATCGATCACCACTTGCAAAAATTTGTTCAGCAGTGGGGTTCTTACATCAGAGACACAACTGATTTTTTGAACAAATTATCCTGGATAAATGAAGGCTATCAAAACCATTGGATACTGTGCACCATTGACGTGGTGGCACTTTATACATCAATCCCCCATGCAGCAGGTCTGGAAGCAGTGGAATGGGCACTACTCAGATTGGATGACATACCGACAGAGAAAAAAATTGTCTTGTTACAGTTACTGAAATTTTGTCTCCACAATAGCTACTTTACATGGAAGGACACATTTTTTGCCCAACTGACTGGTACATCCATGGGCTTTGCTGGGGCCCCAGCGTATGCGAATACCTTTATGGCTCAATTTGAGTCACAAAATCTGATGAGCCGGCATGAATGGTCACATGTCAAGTTTTACTGTCGTTTCATAGATGACATTTTTTTAATTTGGGACGACACTCAGGACAAACTAGAACAACTAATAACAGCGCTCAATCAGGTGGAGACAAGAATACAATTCACACATAAAATTAGTAATGAAACGATTGACTTCCTAGACGTCAGAGTCACCAAGAATACAGATGGATTTGAAACAGAATTGTATACGAAACCCACAGATCGAAACAGTGCCCTCAGCTACAAGAGTTTCCATCCGAGGAGTTTAATAAAAAACCTACCATTATCTCAGTTCATCCGCATAAAACGCATATGTTCCAACACTCAAACATGCGTTGAGACTTTGAACAGACAAATGAAGAAATATGAGGAGAGAGGATATCCCAACAACTTACTACTAGAACACGTTGAAAAGGTAACTGCAATGGACAGAATGAAACTACTACAAACACGATCCAAACCACAACATGAGAGAATGGTATTTGTAACAAAATACACGACCCAATCACACAAAATCAAGAGCATCATTAACAAAAGGTGGGAGTTATTAACTCAGGAACCTGATTTTCATGGATTATTTAAAGAGTTGCCATTACATGCCTACACCAGAGGGCTAAACCTGAAGGAGAAACTGAAATTAAAACATCAACCAGACAGAGGTCCAGCTGAAAAAGGAACGATACGGTGTCACAATTGTATCAATTGTAATAATGTAATCATTGGTGATATTTGTACTCACCCAACGAGTGGTAAACAGATACGTTTAAGACACACAAGTGACTGTAACACTCAAAATGTTGTGTACGGTATTAAGTGCCCTTGCGGAAGAATGTACATCGGCAAGACCGAGCGCAAGATAAAAGTGCGAATATCAGAACACAAAAGTCGAATCCGAAACAACTCTTTAACATCGCCACTGGTATTACATTGGATACAAGAGAAACATAGCATCTCACAATTGAGATTTCAAATTTTGGAACAAGTTCCACTGAAACAGGGAGTAAACAATCACCAGAAATTATTGCAACGTGAAATATTCTGGATCAAATATTTACAGACCATGATGCCAACGGGTCTCAATGACAAGTATGATTTAGCGTGTTTTTTATAAAGGCAATCAGGATTTACAAATCATGGCAGGTTGCATAGCTTTACATATATAAGACCAAGTTTTGAGCTAATCAACTACAGAAAATAGAATGATGTAGAGCAACAATTGTGTACCCAGAAATATGAACCATGATTTCAATGTTGCAGCATAATAGGTGTGCACTGAGAAAAATGAGTAATGTTTACATTGATATGACACCCAAAATAACCAATATGTGGAGAGATTTCCGGCATACGGAATATATGATACCAAGTTTACCTAACATTAACCTCAATTTGTGTAAACAACATAGTAATTATCAACCAAAGACTACACTATTAAAACTGTTTCAGCAAATATTTGATAATATTCACTAGTTGGATAGAGGACAATGCAACAGCCAACTGTAAATACGAAAGGCTTGCAGTCTTACGCAATACATCGGAGATTTTAGGAACACATTAGCACTTAGGTGCTCGATAAACATAAAATTCAGATATTAACAGGCGAGTACTAGAACAGCTAACAGGGATCATATTAAGTTAAGATTTACAGGATTAGAACATGGCTATGACGGTTGGCAGGCAGAGCAGCAAGTGCTTTGAGTATAGTGTTAAGATGGCGCCGACAGGCAACTAATGAAATCGAGGGCTGTTGAGCAAGTCCGTTGTTAATTGCTATCATCGCGAAGTTGTTTGGGGAAGTAGCGGAGCAGACGTTAAAAACAGACCGGGAGACATAGACAACGCAGCGGCTAGCCAGAACCTTTGATAAACGAGATAAAGAATTGATACAGGTATGTAGACAGCGCACTTTATGAGCAGCGTATAGGACTGTAGACGGCTAGAGCGGGTCAGTGACATTGTTGACTTTTGTTTTTTTTAGATTAAAAAGGCACAGAGCAAGATAAGGTAAAAATACGGAGAGCTGCCGCGATCCGTTTTCTTTCTTTGAGTGATTTCGTTGTGGTGACTAAGGAACAGTTTTGGTTTGTGTATTTCAGAGACATAAGGCATTTCCCATTGAGGTAGGTTAACAATTTAAAAGGTTGGAACATGGTAGTAGAGCATAATACACAGGAACCTAGATCATTATTGTTGTGTATTCATTTATTTTTCAGAGCTATACTTGACAGCACACTGGAGGTATGTTGGGTACATATTGGAGTATTAAAATAATCACAAGTGTACCAGGATCAGTTATATAAGGGTCTGCATTTGTATTTGTGTTTTTATACAGCAAAGTAGTGGCAATAACTAAGAACAGAATCACATCAGGCATAAAACTACAACGATCAGGTAGGCAAACTTCAACTCCACAGATTATGAGAACCCTCCGTCAAACAGAAACACTTACACTATGTTTTTTACTTTTTTTCATAGAGACTGCCCCTGATGAAGGCACACATGAGTGCCGAAATGCATTGGGCTCATTTGAGAAATGTTGATTAATATATTGTAACATATGTGCCAAAAAATGTTTATGAATATGATGTGTTAATGTACTGTGAATTTCATGTTTGTGACTAAAACAGACATTTGAATGTTGAATAATGAAATGATGATTAATTAGCAAAAAATGCATACAAAAGAAATAAAAAGAAAATTTAAGTAAACAAAAACAAGTGTGGTTCAAGCAGGATTAAAGGAATTAACCATAGAAAGCGCCAGGGCGCCAATTGAACAGTGCGCGATTGGGTGAAACTCAATTTCACCATAACACGTTTAGGCACCAGGACTGACAACCCTTCACAATCGCGGCACCAGTGTACAAGAGTGCTAAAGCAGATAAACACGGAGTGCTCCTACAACCCTTCAAAAATTCTTATCAACGGGATTAAACCAAAACGAAATCGCATTAATTGAAGTTTTATGTGAGCTTTCATTGGAGCTGCCAGATATGGCAGAAGAGTTTTTTGGTTGTATAGTTTAGAAACCCAGGGGCCATGAGAGAGCTGAGCGACCCGTTGCTCATCGTGGTCGCTTGATAGAATTTTTGCTTGTTTGGTTAGAAGATTTGTTTTCGCCGCAATGGGCAACGAGGAACACCATATGTCCTTTGCTTTGAGGGATTCTAGACATGATGTCAGATATTTGTTCCACAGTGTTTTGTGGTTGCTGAGGACTAACCATAGAACGCTCTTTAAGGAGTGAGGTCTAGCGTGCTTTGTTTTTAAACAATAGTTAATGTAGTGTGCACTTATTATCCATCTCTGGGAAGACAGTCCAAATTCTTTCCAAATTTGGGCATGGGCAGTTGAATTTGGCAGCCGAAAAACCCTACGATAACAAGACGATTGTGCTCTGTCCAACCAATTATTCATTTTGTCCTTAAATATTATTGCACCAAAGGAAATAGTGGGGAGTAATTTTGCGGTAATTAATTTTATTAATGGTACTAGATTTTGAGAGTGCAGAGCACTTTTCGTTCTTAAAAAGGCCCCTTCCAGACTACGGGTCACGGCCTGCATTTCGGGTTGTATGCACAGAGGGTCTCCCTTTGTGGTCGATCCACACCCCCAGGTACTTATAGGTAGTGACAGTTTCGAGTCTTTTCTAAGTATGGGCGAAATGTGCTAATTCGTGTTCCGAGAATTCGCGCAAAATCGAATTCGCAATCCGCAAAATCCGCGAATTCGTGCGAATTTGCGGATTTTTGTTTTTTTGCATGTTTGCGGGGTTTTTTGCGTGTTCGCTGGTTTTTTTGCGTGTTCACGGGCCGCTTGCATGGCGAAGTTACCCATGCGGTCGTGTATGGGCACAGAACCCTCTGGTTCACCACTGCCACCCTCTGGTTCATCACTGCCACCCTCTGGTTCACCACTGCCACCCTCTGGTTCACCCCTGCCACCCTCTGGTTCACCACTACCACCCTCTGGTTCAGCACTGCCACTCTCTGGTTCACCAGTGCCACCCTCTGGTTCAGCACTGTCACCCTCTGGCACACCACTGCCACCCTCTGGTTCACCACTGCCACCCTCTGGTTCATCACTGCCACCCTCTGGTTCACCACTGCCACCCTCTGGTTCACCCCTGTCACCCTCTGGTTCACCACTGCCACCCTCTGGTTCAGCACTGCCACTCTCTGGTTCACCAGTGCCACACTCTGGTTCAGCACTGTCACCCTCTGGCACACCACTGCCACCCTCTGGTTCACCACTGCCCACCTCTGGTTCATCACAGCACCTCTGGTTCACCCCTGCCACCCTCTGGTTAACCACTGTCACCCTCTGGTTCAGCACTGCCACCCTCTGGTTCACCGCTGCCACCCTCTGGTTCACCCCTGCCACCCTCTGGTTCACCACTGCCACCCTCTGGTTCATCACAGCACCCTCTGGTTCGCCCCTGCCATCCTCTGGTTCGCCCCTGCCATCCTCTGGTTCAGCACTGTCACCCTCTGGTTCACCACTGCCACCCTCTTGTTCACGACTGCCACCCTCTGGTTCATCACAGCACCTCTGGTTCACCACTGCCACCCTCTGGTTAACCACTGTCACCCTCTGGTTCACCACTGTCACCCTCTGGTTCAGCACTGCCACCCTCTGGTTCACCACTGCCACTCTCTGGTTCACCCATGCCACCCTCTGGTTCACCACTGCCACCCTCTGGTTCACCCCTGCCACCATCTGGTTCATCACTGCCACCCTCTGGTTCACCCCTGCCACGCTCTGGTTCACCCCTGCCACCCTCTGGTTCAGCACTGCCACCCTCTGGTTCCCCCCTGCCACCCTCTGGTTCACCCCTGCCACCCTCTGGTTTATCACTGTCATCCTCTGGTTCATCACTACCACCCTCTGGTTCACCACTGCCACCCTCTACCGAGACCTTTTGTGATGCAGCGGCAAGGTGCTGGGTATTAACACCGTGACGCATCTGAGAGTTACGTCACGTTGTAAAGCCCTGCGCCATCAGGAGGCGTTCTGGCGCAGGGGAGGGCGTTCCTGCGCAGGAACGCCTCCTAAAAGTGGCTGAGTGAAATCTACAAGATTTCACTCAGTCACTTTTAGGCCAATGCTGCGTCAAAACCCTGCGCCTGCTTGAAGCAGGCGCAAGGCTAGATGCAGCATTGGGGAGATAGGGCCCCCCAGAGCATTGCTGGAGCTGCATCGCAAGCGCGACGCAGCTCCAGCAATGCGCTGCTTTTACGGCACAGATGCGTGACGCATCTGTGGTGTTTTTGCCACATGGTGCGCCGAATTGTAAATGCGGCGCACCATGGGTGGCGGAGTTGCGGCGCACAATAACTGGCGCATCCCTGGGGATGCCCCAGTTATTGTAGATCTGCCCCTATAGATTTAGCCAACGAGGGAGCACTTACTGATTAGACAGTAGAAAGTACTCCAGTTGAGTAAAGGTATTGCACAAAAGGTGGCATCTTCGTGGACAAAGATTCATTCTGCCCCCTGTTAGACTTGTTTTTTGTGCCCTTCTGCACTCTGTTAGACTCGTTTTTCCCTTGTTTTTCTGCCCTTCTGTCCTCTGTTAAACTGGTTTTTTGTGCCCTTCTGCCCTCTGTTAGACTCCTTTTCCCCTTGTTTTTCTGCCCTTCTGCCCTTTGTTAGACTGCTTTTTGTGCCTTTCTGCCCTCTGCATCACCACATCATCACTCAGCGCTACCCCAGCATCACTCAGCACCACCGCATTATTACTCAGCACCACCACATTATCACTCAGCACCACCACAGCACCACTCAGCACCACCACAGCATCACTCAGCGCCACTCCAGCATCACTCAGCGCCACCACATTATCACTCAGCACCACCACAGCACCACTGTGCATGTTTGCGGGGTTTTTTGCGTGTTCGCTGGTTTTTTTGCGTGTTCACGGGCCGCTTGCATGGCGAAGTTACCCATGCGGTCGTGTATGGGCACAGAACCCTCTGGTTCACCACTGCCACCCTCTGGTTCATCACTGCCACCCTCTGGTTCACCACTGCCACCCTCTGGTTCACCCCTGCCACCCTCTGGTTCACCACTACCACCCTCTGGTTCAGCACTGCCACTCTCTGGTTCACCAGTGCCACCCTCTGGTTCAGCACTGTCACCCTCTGGCACACCACTGCCACCCTCTGGTTCACCACTGCCACCCTCTGGTTCATCACTGCCACCCTCTGGTTCACCACTGCCACCCTCTGGTTCACCCCTGTCACCCTCTGGTTCACCACTGCCACCCTCTGGTTCAGCACTGCCACTCTCTGGTTCACCAGTGCCACCCTCTGGTTCAGCACTGTCACCCTCTGGCACACCACTGCCACCCTCTGGTTCACCACTGCCCACCTCTGGTTCATCACAGCACCTCTGGTTCACCCCTGCCACCCTCTGGTTAACCACTGTCACCCTCTGGTTCAGCACTGCCACCCTCTGGTTCACCGCTGCCACCCTCTGGTTCACCCCTGCCACCCTCTGGTTCACCACTGCCACCCTCTGGTTCATCACAGCACCCTCTGGTTCGCCCCTGCCATCCTCTGGTTCGCCCCTGCCATCCTCTGGTTCAGCACTGTCACCCTCTGGTTCACCACTGCCACCCTCTTGTTCACGACTGCCACCCTCTGGTTCATCACAGCACCTCTGGTTCACCACTGCCACCCTCTGGTTAACCACTGTCACCCTCTGGTTCACCACTGTCACCCTCTGGTTCAGCACTGCCACCCTCTGGTTCACCACTGCCACTCTCTGGTTCACCCATGCCACCCTCTGGTTCACCACTGCCACCCTCTGGTTCACCCCTGCCACCATCTGGTTCATCACTGCCACCCTCTGGTTCACCCCTGCCACGCTCTGGTTCACCCCTGCCACCCTCTGGTTCAGCACTGCCACCCTCTGGTTCCCCCCTGCCACCCTCTGGTTCACCCCTGCCACCCTCTGGTTTATCACTGTCATCCTCTGGTTCATCACTACCACCCTCTGGTTCACCACTGCCACCCTCTACCGAGACCTTTTGTGATGCAGCGGCAAGGTGCTGGGTATTAACACCGTGACGCATCTGAGAGTTACGTCACGTTGTAAAGCCCTGCGCCATCAGGAGGCGTTCTGGCGCAGGGGAGGGCGTTCCTGCGCAGGAACGCCTCCTAAAAGTGGCTGAGTGAAATCTACAAGATTTCACTCAGTCACTTTTAGGCCAATGCTGCGTCAAAACCCTGCGCCTGCTTGAAGCAGGCGCAAGGCTAGATGCAGCATTGGGGAGATAGGGCCCCCCAGAGCATTGCTGGAGCTGCATCGCAAGCGCGACGCAGCTCCAGCAATGCGCTGCTTTTACGGCACAGATGCGTGACGCATCTGTGGTGTTTTTGCCACATGGTGCGCCGAATTGTAAATGCGGCGCACCATGGGTGGCGGAGCTGCGGCGCACAATAACTGGCGCATCCCTGGGGATGCCCCAGTTATTGTAGATCTGCCCCTATAGATTTAGCCAACGAGGGAGCACTTACTGATTAGACAGTAGAAAGTACTCCAGTTGAGTAAAGGTATTGCACAAAAGGTGGCATCTTCGTGGACAAAGATTCATTCTGCCCCCTGTTAGACTTGTTTTTTGTGCCCTTCTGCACTCTGTTAGACTCGTTTTTCCCTTGTTTTTCTGCCCTTCTGTCCTCTGTTAAACTGGTTTTTTGTGCCCTTCTGCCCTCTGTTAGACTCCTTTTCCCCTTGTTTTTCTGCCCTTCTGCCCTTTGTTAGACTGCTTTTTGTGCCTTTCTGCCCTCTGCATCACCACATCATCACTCAGTGCTACCCCAGCATCACTCAGCACCACCGCATTATTACTCAGCACCACCACATTATCACTCAGCACCACCACAGCACCACTCAGCACCACCACAGCATCACTCAGCGCCACTCCAGCATCACTCAGCGCCACCACATTATCACTCAGCACCACCACAGCACCACTCAGCACCACCACAGCATCACTCAGCACCACCACAGAATCACTCAGCACCACCACAGCATCACTCAGCACCACCCCAACATCACTCAGCACCATCCCAGTATCCCTGAGCACCACCACAGCACCACTCAGCATCATCTGAGCAAACTTGGATGCTTGATTCCGGTCTGGGAAAGACATGGCTTGGTAGTTCGGACTGGACTGTTCCCATGAGGCACAGGGTCAGAGCTGATTTGCATATAGCCAGTGTCTAACCCAGGGTGGTGTGGAGTGCAAAAAAACGATGGATTTAGGCCCAGATCCTTGTACTGGGGTGAATGTATGACATTGTTCTACATTCTGTCCATCAACTGTGTTTTGTGCAATTTTCACCCCGAGTGTGCTGGGAATGCTCAGACGTGAGTCCCAGGCTCTCCACACCACTGGAGTCAAGCTATCCAGGCTGATGAAGGCTGATAGCCAGAAACCAGTCCTTGGATGCTTGATTCCGGTCTGGGAAAGACATGGCTTGGTAGTTCGGACTGGACTGTTCCCATGAGGCACAGGGTCAAAGCTGATTTGCATATAGCCAGTGTCTAACCCAGGGTGGTGTGGAGTGCAAAAAAACGATGGATTTAGACCCAGATCCTTGTACTGGGGTGAATGTATGACATTGTTCTACATTCTGTCCATTAACTGTGTTTTTTGCAGTTAAAAGAATGCAGCATATGCCTGCCCGTCCACGTCTAAGAGAGCTATCATCCAATAGTTATCGGGATTAGAGCGCGGTCCTTTCTTATGAAAGGGGACAAGGAGCGATCCTTGCCAAGACGCCAGGATGGGGCCACCCAGTATTCCGACCTCAAAGAGGGGTGTCAGTATCTGGGCCCATTTTCCAGCAGAGGTTTTAAATACTTGGGTCGGGATTCCGAGCGCATTTTCTTTATTATTCTGGTTATGTCAACCTTAGTGTATTGACAAGGGTGATGGTTTCTTCCTGGTTAACTGGTTGATCGAGAAAGGCCGGGCTGTTGGTGATCTGGCCATATGGAGCTCTGTTAAGCATTTTGACGTAGGATTCCCAATCCGCTGGAGAGATGTTGGTTGCGGTAGGTGGTTTGGTGGTTTTACTGGCCTTATTAACCCAATTCCAGAATTTCCTTTGATCTTTAGATTTTATAATCTCAAAGGCTGTTACCCAGTGCTGGTCTTCTTCCAATTTCTTTAGGGTAAAGTGTTCCTTCCGATAAGCTTTCCGAGCAGCCATGATATCCTCCTTCAAGAGTTTGTGGTCGTTTTCATTAGGAGCAGTTTTTCTTTGTAACTTGTTTAGTTTACTCTTGGCAGTTCTTGTATGTTGTTGTTGCACTGACAAAGTTGTCATAGTCGAAATGTCCCTAGATCGGTTGTTTGGCAATTTTGAAGCGAAAAGGTCTCTAAAGTTGGTCAATATAGCTTCCCAAGCGGGAGCGGTCACCTGGATGCAAGCAGCAGGGGAACCTCTGAGCATAAGCTTGTCCACCTCCATATCGATTACATCTTGGTTTCTTTCTGACCATCGGAGTTTCCTCACACTCTGCAGGCCTGAAGCAGTCCCTATTGGATTTATGTTAGGACGATGTAGTGGCCCGAGGGCAATGCTGCATGTTAAAATGGCATGATCGCTGTCTGAGGACGGTGTTACCAAGAATTGGGACACCAGATGGAAGGCCATTAGCGATATCCATATGTAGTGTAGAGTGGGCATTCGAGAGGAGGATATGTGTGAGTAAGCGGCCGGTTGATCTGTAGCCATCCTTCCATTGAGGATGCGCAGGCCGAGATGGTTCAGTTTTGTTGCCAGTTTTATTCCATTGGTGTCCTTTCGCTGGTACTGGGATTTTATCTCCGGAATTGCCCACATTGCGTTAAAAGTTGTTATTTGGGAGGATTGGGTAGGGTCAATTTCCGTTAGGTTTGCATTGAAGTCACCCATTATCAGCCACAGGTCAGTTGGATAGAGAACTTCGAGGTTGTTCATTATTGGTAGTAACTTGCTCAAGGTGGACTCATACCTCATTTTTGATGGATGTAAATAGACGCAGCCAAGGATAATTTTTTGCTTTGATTCCCTCTTTGCCTGGCTCTCAATCTCCAAGCTGATAAAAACATGGTCGCCATCCCCGCTATAGAGCATTTTAATCTTAATAGTCAAGGAGTTCTTCATGGCAATCAGCACACCCCCGGATGCATGGCCGCCCACCTTGGAAGGAGTGGCAGTGGATTCTATTACAGTAAAGTCTTCCCAGATGGTATTTTCCAAGGCCCAAGTTTCTTGTAGGGCAAAGATTTCATGGGACTTCAGCGGACCTGAGATTAATCGCTCTGTTTTCTCCTGTGATAGGCCCCGAATATTCCAAGAACATATGTTTAAATGATTGACTGTCTCGTGGTCGGGTTTGTGGCCATACACAGGTATCGGTACACTACCCTAACACCTGAGAGAGCCGAGACCAGTCTTTCGATTTATGGGATTTTAATATGCATTTTCGTGGACCACCTGCTGTGGAGGCGATTACTTGCAGTGGATTCTCAGTCCATGAAACTGTTTTTGGCTCTTGCCGGAAGCCCCGCAGCATCGAGGATGACTGGGATGTATACTTTACTTGTTTTTGGTCCAGTCTGGTATTGGCAGACATAGCTTTGTCAGAGAGGTTTTTTAAAAAGGACAGGTAGTTGGTGTTAATATAAGAGCGAGCCTGGATGCCCCATTCATTCAATTGTTTTTTGTTCTTCATTAGCGTGGCCCCAAGTTCTGGATTAAAGAAGGTTACCAGTGTGGACTCATTTCTTTGTCCTGAGACAGGGTCTATAAGCACACTGTCTCAATATCCGTTGAGTTCACACTTTCTAGACCCGGCAAGTGCTGGCAAAGTCTCAGGATATTACCTCTATTTAAGATATCCCATTGTCCCTGGGATTCATACTCCGGATAGAGCAGTATTTTTCTATGCTGTTGTTGACCAGGACAAGGGTCTTGAGGCAGTGAAACCGGGTTGCTGCTAAGAGCATAAGGGACAATGCCCGGGGGCTCTGTGTTGGTTGTGCGCTTGATTTCATCATTAAAGGGCAGGGTATTCTTAGTGGCTCGCTGCACATTGGGGGTTCTAGGGGGCAAGGCATTTTACTGAGCTATCTGCGTTTGCAATTACCTCGAGCTGGTTTTTTTCCACTCCCAGACAAGGCGATGGGGAGACGCCCGCCACTATTCCTTCTTTTGGACTTTGGTCCTTGATAGCGGGTTTATGTACTGCGGCAATTGTAAGCAGGGAACTATTGTCAAAGGGTTTTGTTAGGCCATCATTTTGCTTTGGGCAATTACCGGGAGACTTGTGATCTACTAGTGGCTATGAACAATTCGGTGGGGTTTCCGAATTTTCCGTTTTTTCATTTTGAGAGGCTGCTATTTTTTCTGCCTTATTGATCAGCTCAATTGGGGACTTGCCCACTTTTGTTCCGAGCCATTGTGTTAATGCCTTGCCCTTTTTTTTTGCTTTGTTTAGTTTCTTCAATTTCTTCTTGTTTTTTCTGGATAGGCAGGTGCTTGCTTTTTGGTCATTGACGGCCTTGATAGCAGGCATATGGTGATTTGATAGGATAAGGGGGTGTGCTTCAGTATTGGAGTGCGTAATTATTTTTGTGGCATTCGGTGTTTGTGAACATAGATTGCCAGCGGAGACCGGAGGCTCAAAGAGGAGCTGTTCAGAAGGAGTGTTTAGTGTCAATTTAGACGGAGAATGGTCCAGTTTTAAACTGGTATAGTTGTTAATAAGACGAGATGAGCTGTTGGGGCGTAGTTCTGGTCGCCTTTGAGTTTCCAAAATTCGAAGGTGAGTGGGGGGGTGTTGAGATTCAGTGGTCTAGCTTGGGTCTTCACCCTCAGGTCTTCTATTAGCGTAGACATTATTTCTGGTAGAATTTCAAGTTTATTCAATAAAGGCTCACAGATACAAGTTTTTTGGCCTTGATTTGGGTGTACGGTTACGTTTAGAGTTGGTTCCATGCTCGGATTCGCTTCGGGCGCATGATTTTGATTCATGCTTGTTTGAGCTCTGCGTATAAGCTAATTTAGTTGATCCAGTTTTAAATCGATTCCAATTATGGAGCCGGCCACCAATTGTAGAATGGATATCTGGGTATCAAGTTTATCGGCGTGCATGTGGGTCATAGAGCTCAAGGCTTTATTGGTGACTGACAGAGTGCCTCAATTTTTAGCATTCAAGGATTGGGTTGGGGTTGGGCGGTTCCGAGCCCAAGGTCTTTTGGAAGTGGGTTGTTTGCAATGGTGGGGTTGTGAGCCGAAGATGAATTGGTGGACGTATTGATTTGTTCATTTAGAAAGTTATTGTTTTGACTTAAGATAGGACTGTAGTCTTTAGTGTTTTGACATAAGATAGGACTGTAGTCTTTAGTGCCAGCGTTATAACTGCTGCCGGTTGCTGGTAGCCCTTTTGATGGGCTTACTTTGATTGCCGCCGCAAGCAGATCACTGTTTCTGGCGCAGGCGAAGTCTAGTACCGCACTGAGAAGCGGAGTGGACATCTGTGACGGAAGATCAAAACTGTGGGTTTGAGAGGAGTCATTCAGTGGGCTCTTCAGCAAATTTGTCGCGTCGTCGCATACTAGGCCAGATTTCAATGGCGAGAGCCTTACTGCTTTAGTTGGGGGGTGATCCGTTGAGACCCGGATTATAGAGTCATCTTTGCCACATGTCGGATTCTCACCGTTATAATTGCAGTTTCCATACTCCCGCTTAAAGGTTGGAGGCTCGTTCTTAGATGCTAAATGGAGATTGAGCTCTCAGTAGACGGCGGAGCAAGTAGGATTGGCGCTACCAAGGAGCATTGAGATCCAAGCGATTTATTTATGCTTAGCCGAATTGGATACAGCTCTGGTGGTGGCAATAGAGGTGGCACATCCTGGGTAGGGTGCCTTGATGATGATTTTCCCGGTACACTGGCAGCAGCTGAGGTCTTGCGTTGAATGATTATTTCAGGGTAAAGGGACATCGAATCGGGATAAACTGGCGACGCCAGTGGTTGTTGAGGAGGCACTCCATGAATACCATGATGAGAATGTGGGGCAGTTTGGTTTAGTTTGCTGATCCGGAGGAAATGTTCTCTGATATCAGCAGTGCTGTTGTTTTTAGTTCTCAGTGAGTGCTGCAAGCGTGCTGATTGCGGATGGTTAAGTAACATTTTATCGCCCTTTAAGCGTCCTGGTGGGGTCTTTGGAGGTCTCGCGGCCACCTCTTCTGCTTGCTCAGAGTGCAGTTGTGGGAGAGATTGGGGGCCCCTTCCAATCTTTTGTGAATAGAGCAGTTTAGACTTCTGACGCTTGGCGGACTTATGAGAACGGTTAGTATTTAATGGTTGAGAGCTACTCCTAGTGTGCATTGTGGTGAAATAACAAGTAAACGAAGTGTCGGGAATACCAGTGTCACTTCAAATTTTAAAAATAATTACAAAAAGGATTGAAAAATGAAATGATAGTTGATAATTGAGGTATAATAGACAACCTCAGTTTTTCAAAATCTTGAAAGTCTCTGGTGAGCTGCATTTAAAAAGGTGCTTTTTTGACACTTAGGTCACGTCAAAAGAGGCTTTGAGGGGCTTTTATAGAAGCCTTTCCGGTAAGGTGGACCGCAATAGGCAGTCATAGGCAGCAATAGTAAGTAGCGAAGCAAAATTAATGAATGGCGAGCGGGGCACACAGGTACGGGCCTCCGGCAGGGATAGACCTAGTCGCCCCTGCCAGGCTCTCTGCCCCCCGGCTCTTACTTAGCAGCTGCCTCTAACAGCAGCCGCGCTCGCGTATGCCCAACCAGGCTCTCACCTCATGTGGTTTATGGATGATGGATGACTGGGTGCTCAAGGCCTCTGGTGCAGCTTTCAGCTTTCAGGACTTTCAGGACTCTTGGAGAACGCCAGTCGCCAGTTGCCGAGGTGGCTGGGGCAGAGTTAAAGAGCAGGGTTGAGATGCAGCGTTTGCAGCGTTGTGCTGCAGAAGCGATCAAACGCCGCAGAGCTGGCAGACGGATCCCTCAAGCCTCGTGCCTCGTATCTCAGCCCAGCCCTTGCCTCGGCCCTCGCGTCCTTGCCCCCGTAGATGTCAACAGGTCCGGACGGCGCAGGACGGGGAGGAGGCGGGGTCACCGCAGTCACCGCAGTGTCAAGGCGGGTGGCGGGCTGCGGGAAACTGTGGGGCTTGAGGAGAGTTTGCTTGTTTGTTTGTTTGTTGATCCCGGAGCCCGTGGTGCGATGCTACGGTGGGGGTTAGTCACGGCTTGGTCGTAGGTTGATGGGATGGGGAGCCGGACCAGGGTGGGCCGGGGCGAGAGTGCTAACGGAATATCGCTCATCGGCTCCACCGTTCTCCAGCGTTCTCCAGCGCTCACACACTTCTTGATTCGCTCCTCCTTTGAGTTTTCCACCACCTTTTACTATGGGGATATCACTTATTATGGCTCATGCGTTGCTATAATATCTTGTATCCCCTACCATTCAACGGCTACCTTTTGACCATTGACCAATTGGAGTTGCCTTTTATTTGATACCAGTTTGCAGTCTCTTTTCCCATTTTGTATTTCATTCCACTAGCTTTCACATTCGGTTCTTATGGGGGATACCAAATATAATGGCCCATATGGGTTATAACATTTGGTATCCCCTATGTTTCTCCGGTTTGAATTTATCAGGATTCAATTTGACATAGTCTTATGTTTACGGGGAGAACAGAGTATTTGTATGCCAAATAGCACTATTTCTTTTGTTTTACAACATCTTTTCCTACGGATACCAAATATTCCGCCTCACACATTCCTATAATATCTCAGGGAGCGACCCTAGACCCTGCCACCAGGTAGGTCGCCCACCCTCAGCCGCCACACGGTCCTCCTGTGCTGCCGTCCCGCTGCCGCCACCGCTGTACCCAGGATCGCTGCCTGAACCCATCCTGTGCTGCCCTCCTCGGTTCTCCTGAGTTCATCTACTTGCCTCTTGCTACTGCATTGTTGTCACTACTGTTGCCTTTTACTGTTTTTGCCTTTTACGTTTTTTGCTCGTGTTTCCAACCCTCGTGACCTCTGTGCCCTCTCCCCCCCTGCCCCCAGTTTTTCTCTCTGATCCAACCCCTCCCGTTCCCCCCCTCACGCTTCCCCCTGCTGCATCCTCTGCGGCCCGCCCCCCTGGTGCCCCATTCGCTGCCCGCTCCCGCCTCCCAGCTGCTCCTCCCTCACTCAGCCCCTCATATGGAAGCCGCGAGGAGGTGAAGGGAGCGACCCTTGACCCTGCCACCAGGTAGGTCGCCCCCCTCAGCCGCCACAAGGTCCTCCTGTGCCACTGTCCCACTGCTGCCACCGCTGTACCCAGGATCGCTGCCTGAGCCCGTCCTGTGCTTCCCTCCTCAGTTCTCCTGAGTTAATCTACTTGCCTCTTGCTACTGCATTGTTGTCACTACTGTTCCCTTTTACTGTTTTTGCCTTTTACGGTTTTTGCTCGTGTTTCCAACCCTCATGCCCTCTGTGCCCTTTCCCCCTCCTACCCCCTATTTTTCTCTGTGATCCACCCCCTCCAAATCCCCCCTCGCGCTTCCCACCACTGCCTCCCCTGCGGCCCGCCCCCCGGGTGCCCCATTCGCCGCCCCGCTCCCGCCTCCCAGCTGCTTCTCCCTCCCTCAGCCCCTCATATGGAGGCCACGCAGGGGCCACGCAGAGGCCACGCGTAGCGGCTGCTCACAGCGGGCACGCTTCTGGCGCGCCGCTGCCGCGCCAAAGACAATCCCATCTGCGCCCATCCGCACCTGGAATGCGTCCAGCGCCAGAACCCCTTGCCCCCGCCGAAACCAAGAAACCCGAAGGAAGGACGACCCCACCACCCTCCACGCACTCAACACCGGCCGACCAGCCGCCTGCTACCAAGCCACTCCAAAGCGCACCCATGAGCCCTTCTCCTGCCAAACCTGCAAATTCACCTGCGTCCGAACCTACGTCCCACCACCCAGACCAGGCAACAACAACAACCAACTCAAGTGCATCCTGCTCAACTCCCGCTCCGTCCACAAGCACGCAGTCAAACTCTGGGACCTCCTCGATACAACAGCACCAGACATCGCCTTCCTCACAGAAACCTGGATGAACGCCTCCTCAGCCCCCGACATCGCCATAGCCATCCCGTACGGCTACATGATCACCCGAAAGGACCACGTCAACCAAACCGGAGGAGGAATCGCCATCATATACAGGAACACCATCGACGTCATGACCAACTTCGAAGATGGCCTCACCACCGCCAAACACCTACACTTCCAGATCCACACCAACCGCAAGACCACCCTCAGGGGAACCCTTGTCTACAGACCCCCAGGCCCACGCACACAATTCAGTGAAGCCATCGCCGACTTCATCAGCCCACATGCCCTCGCCTCATCAGACTGCATCCTCCTAGGGGACCTGAACTTCCACCTGGAGAACAACAATGACAACAACACCACCACCCTGCTCGCCAACTTCGCCAACCTCTGACTCAAGCAACTGGTGAACACCCCCACCCACTACGCTGGCCACACGCTCGACCCCATCTTCTCTGCCAGCAGCCACGTTGCCTTCAGCCACTTCACTGGACTACTCTGGACCGACCACAGCTGCATCCACTTTACCGTCAAGAAGACTACATCCCGGGGGGCGTGGCTTGGAGGGCGAAGATGGCGGTCGCAGCTTAGAGGAGCTCCCGCCGGCCCAGTCATAATCTGTTCTTTTATCCTGGCCCCCGAGCCCGCTAACTGCCTTACCGGTGTGGAGAGTGTTCCTGGTGGTGTCCGGATCTCTCCGGTGTGCCGACCCACTCCCTCTGCCGTCCCAGTGACCCGAGATTGTCAGCAGCGAGGTGCGGCCTGGAATTCACGGGCGAAGCCGGGACCTCGATTTTCGGGGTCGGACGCCGACGGCCGGTGGTCGGGCCGGTCAGGCGATTCCCCACTCGGAGACAGCAGCGCCGGAGCTTGTGGACGCCGCTGTGGGGCCCTGTGGAGCGGCCCCATACCTTGAGGCGACTCTGAGACGGCGGGGAGGCGCAGCGGCCTATACGGACCCCGAGCAGCCGGGGCCTGGAGTTTCGCGACCCCGGGCCGGCCCGGGCCCGGATGACGGTGGGTTGCCGAGGCTCCCCCTGGTGTTGGTGGGGCGGTTGCAGCGCCCGAAGACCGCTGGACACATACAGGAGGAGCACGAAGGGGTAGATTACAGCTGGGGCCCGGCTGCCCGGTGGCCTAGACTTTGCTCATGAAGTAAGCCCTGAGGCGCGCTCCCCCTGGCCTGGCCCGGGGCCGCTTGGAACCTGCGGCGCGTCGGAGGGAGTCCCTGCTGGATCCTGCTTCGGGCACTTGGGGCATCAGAGTGCGACTGCGGCCTACCTGGCCCTGGGGACGCCGAGGCCTGGACTTTGGTGACCCCCCGCCGGGCAGTATCCTCACTGGCTCCTGGACGAGGGTGCAAGCGCTGTGCAGCCGGGGCGCTGGAGGGTCGAGCGCCACGTCCGATTTGGAGGGCTGGGACTGATTTCGCAGTGCTGGATGGAGCGGTGGATTGACGCTGTGTAGTGCCATCCAGTGGAACCTACATACGCGCCTGCTGCCCTGGTGGGGACCGGGAGTGGTCCGCAGATGGCCCGCGACAAACTGTGAGTGCCCACCCCCTCACCCTCCCTGGAGGGCCTGCTTCTATGGCGCAGTGAGGAGAATCGTGGCCCGGGGGTGATCTGTACTATTCAGTTTGGGGGCCCCGGTGCCTGTCCTACATCTGCTGATCTGAGACCCGAGTGGGGTGTGGGGGAGCCAGGAAGACCGACGCGGCTGGGCGTCCTGGTGAACTGAGACTACACTGTACGCGCCCTGGCTCATAGGTCCTGGTGGAGGTCCGGACCTAGCACTTGGAGGCCCTGCACAAGTAAGGAGACTGACTTATTTAGCACGTCTGGTGGGGACGATTGTTTTCTACTGGGCCTTACCGCCCGGAACTTGGCTGCGGCACACGTTATCTGGGGGGGCTCGCTGGAGACGGCGTCCAGGCTTCGACAGTGTCTTCTTGGCCCCCAGGTGGACTCTGCTGCTAGATTGCTGTTTGGGAAGGCCACACCGCAGGTGCAGGGCGGACCTTTCAATTATCACTCACCATGACGAGAGGTGGGGGCGGCACTGGTTCCTCCAAACAAGGAACGATTGATAAATTCACTGGACCCAGTGGGGGATCCGGGGCCTCTGGGGGCAGCCAGTGCACGGGTCCTGATAATGCAGCCTTGATGGCCGCCATAACACAATCCAGGGACATGCTTGATGCCAAAATAGGTGCGGTTGGAGCTGATGTCATGCTGCTGCGCCAGGACCTCCGCAACGCTGTTGCTCGCATCACAGAAACGGAAACTCGGATTACAGGGGTGGAAGATGATGTAGTGGCCCTGAAAAAGAAGGTGGAAGACATGGCCAAGATCCAAAAGGGGCTGGCACTACGCGTCGAGGATGCGGAAGGGCGTGCGCGACGAAATAATCTGCGATTCGTGGGCTTTCCAGAGGATTGTGAGAAGGGGTCCATGGATGCGTTCCTGACGCACTGGCTGGAGAGTTGGCTTCCCCCGGACGTCCTGTTGCGTTGCTTTGTAGTGGAGCGCGCCCATAGGGCCCTGATGCAGAAACCGCCGGTGGGAGAGCGGCCACGTCCGGTCATCGCTAAAATCCTCAACTTCCACGACAGAGACACTATACTTCGTGAAGCGAGGGCCAAGGAAGATCTGTTGTTCGAGGGTCACAGAATTATGATTTTCCCGGATTATACTAGACTGGTACAGCAGCAACGTCGATCCTTCCAAGATGCGAAGGCCAAATTGCGGGGTCTGAAAATCCAATATTCACTGTTGTACCCGGCTCGTCTCCGAGTTGTCTTCCAATCCAAGACCCACTATTTTGACACCCCGGAGGCAGTGTTTAGCTGGACTGATGAGACGGTCAGGATCCGACCGAATGCCCAGCCGGGCTTGAACCCTGGAGCATCGCGTGGGTCGTCGCAGGAGAGGGGCGAATCTTCCAACAAGGGTAAAAGACACAGGAAGTCTCGTTCACGGCGACGCTCCTGATCCGGGGGCGGCCCGTTGGATGGTGCACAGTCTGACACTACGTAATCCGAGTCTGGGACCTGAGGGCCGTGAAGCCCCTTTCTTGCTTCCCAAGCGACACTTCGTCACAGGTCTATGCTAGTGGCCCTGAGTGGTTGCCTCACTGATCAATTACCTGGCGCCTGGTGTGGAGAGATCTGGGACATGGCTTGGCACGGGAGGGGCGTTATGAGTGTTGTTGGGCTATCCCGCGCCGTTTCAGTGGTAGGTCACATGTGGTTCAATAGGGCTCGGGGTACTGACCCATGGGCGGCCTAGTCCTCTCACGTTCGAGGGGGGGCCCTAAGGGGAGGTACTGTTAGTTGGGGAGAGTAGTGGGATCCATTGGTATGGGTGGCTTTAGGCGCTCTGTTTTGGGCCTGGAGCTCCCCATGCCGCGACAGATACTTCAAAGTTCCGTGAGGTATAGGGGTGGGGGTGGGGGGAAGGGCGGAGGTTGGGTAGTTGGGGGGGTTGTGTTGGTGGGCAGGGAAGGGGGGGGATGGGGTGGTGGGATAGGGATGCACGTGATTTTTGCTGCCAAGATGTCTGTAGTACAGGGAGCTTGGACTGGGTCCTGGGACCTTCAGAGACTTTCCTCTCGAGACTATGGGTGATTCCCCGGAGACGGCGCCTACTAGTGGCTCCATGCGAATCCTCAGTTGGAATGTCAGGGGAATGCAGGACAAAATTAAGAGAGGGGCAGTGCTGCGCTGGGGTAAGAGGGATTCAGCTGATGTTATGATGTTGCAGGAGACGCATATGTTGGGAACGAAGGTTCTGAGCTTACAACGGTTTGGATATACACAGGTATTCCATGCAGGTTTTGCCAGGGGGTCGAGGGGAGTAGCCGTCCTTATTCATAGACGACTGTCTTATACTCACGAACGCCATTGGCTCGACCCCCAGGGTCGTTATGTGTTTGTTAAGGGCATGATTGGTGTGGAACCTGTGGTGTTTGGTAGTGTATATGCTCCCCCACCTCTGCAATGGGCCCTGGCGGAGCGCCTGTTTGAATTGTGGGCTGAGATTCCGGACTGCTTGGCTGTGATAGGTGGCGACTGGAATGATGTGATGGATGTGGGTCTGGACAGACAGAGAATGCAAGGGGCCGCAGTGGCAACCTCCCCTACACGTCTGAGGGCGATGGTGGATGGGTTGGGCTGGGTGGACGCTTGGAGACATTTGCATGTCAGGACGCGTGAATACACGTATGTGTCAGCAGTACATGGCTCCTTCTCCCGGCTAGACTGTGTGTTTGTGCCAGGGGCCTTCCTCGATAGGGTGAAGCAGGCCGAGATACAACCTCGAGGGCTGTCGGACCACTCCCCAGTCATGGTGCGGATCGAGCTGCGTAAGTCACGCCGGCCGTTTCGGTGGCGGATGTCTTCGTGGCATCTCCAACAGCCAGATTATACGACATGCCTGCGCGGAGCGATAGCTCAATACTGGCAGGAAAATTTGACTGAGGGTGTGGATAGTGTGATGGTCTGGGAGGCCATGAAGCCAGTGCTGAGAGGCGTGGACATCGCCTGGTGTGCTGCCGCCCGTCGAAAGCGCCGGGAGGTCACAGTGGCAGCTGCAGCTAAGGTGAGAGCATTGGAGGATCGGTGTAGGGAAGACAATGGCGATGTAGCGTTAAGACTGCTCTTGCAGGCACAGCAATCCTATGCCTCGGTCCTCCTAGACGAGGCTCGACAAGCCTGGCTAGCCACGAGGAGCAGGGTCTACCAGTGGGGCGACAAGTCCTGCACCATGCTCCACCGGTTGTGTCAACAAACTCTACCGGGTCTCACGGACGGGGAGGGGATTGCCATGACAGATCCTGCTGCCCTTGCGGCGAGTTTTGCTGCCTACTATGCGGTACAATACGCCCCACGGGACAGTCTCCCGCCGGAGGCAATCGACAAATTCATAGCTGACCTTCCCCTTTGGGCGATATCAGATGAGGCCAGGACGGCTCTGGACCTTCCCCTGACTGCGGAGGAACTGGGCGATGCACTGGGACAACTCAACGCTGGTAAGGCGCCCGGACCGAGTGGCTTCCCCAGTGAATTCTACAAGAAATTTCACTTGCAGCTAGGACCGCACTATCGACGGGCTTTGGAAGCAGCGCGGGAGTGTGGTAGCTTGCCGGTGGACTGGCGTCAGGCTGAAATTGTGGTGTTCCAGAAACCGGGCAGGCCTCCCGATAGGCACGAGTCGTATCGCCCAATATCTCTAATCAATTTTGAAGCCAAATTGTTGGCTAAAGCGTTGGCGAATCATCTCCTCCCGTATATAGTGGATTTGGTCCACCCAGATCAGGCGGGCTTTATGCCAGGCAGAGCGACAAGGCACAATATCAGACGTGCGCAGGTGGCGGTGGATGCGATGGGGGCGACAGAAGAGTGGGCGGCGCTCCTGCTCGCGGACATCGACAGAGCGTTTGACTCTGTCAGCTGGACTTACCTTTTTGCTTTATTGCCGCGCCTCAATCTGGGTTCGGTTTTTGTTTCATACGTCAAACTGCTATACACGGACATCACCGCCTCGGTACGTGTTTCAGGAGCCATATCGGAGAGGTTTCCGGTTGCTAGGGGGACCCGGCAGGGGTGCCCCCTGTCCCCGTATCTCTTTGCGTTGGTCATGGAGCCACTAGCTGCATGGGTGCGCATTGATGCGCAGCTTCGTGGCTTTGTATGGGGGGCGGGATTCTCAGACAGGATCGCGCTCTATGCGGATGACGTCCTTTTCTTTTTAACAGACTTTGATCGTTCGGGCCCTCGAATTTTGGAGATACTGCGCATTTTTGGTGACGTCTCGGGACTCTACCTCAACCCGCGAAAGTCGACTCTCTGGGTGCTAGGGGGACGGTCCGAGGCGTCTTCTTGGGCGTCGGATCTACAAGTAGCGATTGGTGGACTGAAATATCTGGGAGTCTTCCTGTCGGAGTCGGCTGCCATTGCATGGGAGCGTAACATACAGCCGGTATGGGACAAGGTTCAATCAGACGTCAAAACATGGTCGCGCATGCCTCTTAATATCTATGGCAGGTCTGCAATTTTCAAGATGGTAGCCCTTCCTAGACTACTATACCAACTGCAAAACCATCCACACAGGGTGGACCCGCAGTGGTTCCGTCGTGTGAATTCATTGCTGGGCCGTTTTTTATGGGCTGGGGGTGCTTCCAGAGTGGCACTGCGGACTTGTTTTTTATCCACATACTGTGGGGGTCTCGCAACGTCAGACATCTTGTCCTACTACCAAGCCTCCCATTTGTTGGTTTTAAACGAGTGGTGGTACGGTGGACATAGCGATCCGGCATAGGCCCCGGAACATTTTCTGATGGGGGATGCCACGCTTCATACCCTCTTGTATTCGGCCGGGCAGCGGAAGAAACTACCGCGGGCTACTCAAGTGGTCTTCCTGATTTGGAGACAAGCACTGCGTCGCATGGGCTGGTGGGGACGGCTGACGGCCGAAACTCCACTTTGGAATAACGGACGGCTCCCTGCGCTGGCCTCGCTGCAAGGGTTTGGTGGCTGGGACTCCATAGGGATCTCGTCCCTTGGCCATGTCCTTACCGGAACCACCCTCAAATCCTTCCAGGCACTCAGCACTGAATTTGACATGCCTAAGACCCAATTTTTCAAATATCTACAGTTTCGACATGCTCTTGCGCCGAGTCTGGTAGGGCTGGACCGACTTCCGGAGTTTAGCCCCGTGGAAGCTAAGCTTTTCATGGGAGACCTGGGGGATAAAAAAGTCTCCAAAATTTACCAGACGCTGGTCACTCACTGCTCCTCTTCCCTTATGTCGTTGAAGGCCTCCTGGGAGGTGGATGTCGGTCCGTTAGATGAGGATGACTGGCGGGAGGCACTGGAGTCCCCCCGAGGTGCGGCAATTGCAGTGAGATTACGGTTCATACAATATAAGTACCTGCATCGGGCCTATTACACCAGAGAGAGACTGTGGAAGGCGGGCCTTATTGCTTCCCCAGACTGCCTGCGCTGCGGGACTGAGAGAGGCACATTGGTGCATACTGTATGGTCGTGTGTGGGCCTGGTTCGGTTCTGGAATGGAGTGTGGGACTGCTTATCGGAGGTGCTGGGGTGGGATCTTCCCCGTACACCCAGATTGGGTCTTCTTCATATCCTGGATCAAGTGGGTGGTAACATCTATAAGCGTCATCTCCTTCTGCTGGGCCTCGTCGTGGCCAAAAGGGATCTGGCGAGAGCCTGGAAGAGTGATCGTGCTCCCCCGCTTGGCGCCTGGAGGGCGGGCTTAGACTTCCTCATGGGGTTGGAATTGCCAGTGTTTGAGGCCAGGGGCTGCCCTCGGAAACATTATAAGATCTGGAAGCGGTGGGCAGACTACAGGGACCTGCCCTTGGAACCTCCCGTTGACATGGATGATGGACTGTCTACTGATAGAGACCTCGGGGCCTAGGTGGCTCCATGACTCCTGTTTTTGCTTTAATGTATATAATGCAGCTGATTGTGATCACGTGCATCGGGTTAGGGCGGGATAAGGGGTGGGTAGTGGGGAATATTAAGGTTGTTGGGGGGGACAGAGGGGTGGGTGGGGCCAGTTAAACGTTTAAGCTATGCATATACTCTATTGTATGTAGACCACTGACGTGTTCTCCTGATTTTGGAGGACTGTACATATGATCTGCTTAAACTCCTAATAAACACGGTTGTGAAAAAAATAAGACTACATCCCACCACCGCCCGCAACAGATCCCCCGTAGATGCTGGAGCAAAGTCACCGCAGACCAGCTAACCACATCACTGAGCCAGAACCCACCCATCACCACCATTGACAGGAACGACGCAGCCCGCACCCTCACATAGTGGATCAACAACTGCGCCCACACCCTTGCACCACTGAAGAACCCTCCAGGCAAGCCCGACAACAAGAAAACAACATGGTTCACCGACGACCTCAAAGAATCAACGAAATCCTGCCGAACCCTCGAGAAAACCTGGCGCCGCGAACAGACAACAGAAAACATGACAGCCCTCAAGAACGCCACCCGCAAACACCACCAGCTGATCTGCACTACCAAAAAGACATAGTTCAAAGAACGGCTGGACAACAACACACACAACAGCAAGGAATTCTTCAGCATCGTAAAAGAGCTCTCCAATCCCAACAGCAGCAACATCACACCATCGCAAGACCTCTGCAACTCCCTCACCACGTTCTTTCACCGCAAGATCGCCGATATCCACAACAGCTTCGGCACCCAGACTCCACCCCCAGCCACCGAACCAACGCCCCCTACAACCACCCTCAGCACTTGGACTCCCATCAGCACCGAAGACACCGCCCATGCTATGAACACCATCCACTCTGGCTCTCTTTCCGACCCATGCCCTCTCCACATTTTCAACAAAGCCGACACCATCATCGCTTCACACCTACGGAACGTCATAAACAAATCCCTTGCGTCTGCCACCTTCCCAGAGAGCTGTAAGCACGCAGAGATTAACGCCCTACTGAAGAAACCCACAGCGGACCCTAAAGACCTCAAAAACTTCCGCTCTATCTCTCTTCTTCCATACCCGGCGGAAGTTATCGAGAAGATCGTCAATAAAAAGCTGAGCGCATTCCTCGAGGCCAATGGATCCCTCGACCCATCCCAGTCCGGATTTTGAGCCAACCACAGCACTGAGAACGCCCTCATCACAGCCACCGATGACATCAGGACCCTACTCGACACCGGGGAAACCAACGCCCTCATCCTCCTAGACCTCTCAGCTGCCTTTGATACAGCCTGCCACCGCACCCTAATAACCCGCCTCCACAACGCCAGGATCCAAGGTAAAGCCCTGGACTGGATCACCTCGTTCCTCTCCGACAGAACCCAGAGAGTCCGCCTCCCTCCCTTCTGCTCCGCGGCCACCGAGATCATCTGCGGCGTACCCCAAGGCTCGTTGCTCAGCCCAACCCTCTTCAATATCTACATGAGCCCCCTCGCCACCATCGCACGCAAACACAACCTCAACATCATCTCATACGCCGACGACACCCAGCCGATATTCTCCCTCACCTAAGACCCAGCCACCGCCAAGCTCAACCTCCAAGAAGGAATGAAAAACGTCGCTGAATGGATGAAACTCAGCAGTCTTAAACTGAACACAGACAAGACGGAGGTCCTCATCCTTGGACCATCCCCATCCGCCTGGGCCGACTCCTGGTGGCCCACAGAACTAGGCACCTCACCGACACCCACTGACCACACACGTAACCTGGGATTCATCCTGGACTCCTCTCTCACGATGACCAAGCAAGTCAACGCCATCTCATCTTCATGTTTCAACACCCTGTGCATGCTTCGTAAGATCTTCCGGTGGATCCCTACCGAAACTAGAAAGACGGTCACCCAGTCCCTTGTCACCAGCCGACTATACTACAGGAACGCCCTATACGCAGGAACCACAGTCAAACTTCAAAAAAGACGCCAACGCATACAGACCGCATCCGCACGACTCATCCTCGACATCCCCCGCCACAGCCACATATCAGCCCACCTGAGAGACCTGCACTGGCTCCCTGTCAACAAAAGGATCACGTTCAGGCTCCTCACCTACGCACACAAAGTGCTCCACGACATGGGACCTGAATACCTCAACAACTGCCTCACATTCTACACTCCAACACGCAAACTCCGCTCCGCCAGCCTCGCCCTCGCCACCGTCCCACGGATCCACAGAACCACCACCGGAGGAAGATCATTCTCCTACCTGGCGGCCAAGACGTGGAACTCCCTCCCCGCCCACCTATGACTGACCCAGGATCACCTCACATTCAGGAAACACCTGAAGACCTGGCTCTTCAAGCAGTAGTGGCACTTCCCCCCGCCTCACCCCCCAGCGCCTTGAGACCCTCACGGGTGAGTAGCGCGCTCTACAAGTGTATTGATTGACATTTCATGGGTTACCCTTTGGCCATTGATCAACTAAATTTGCCTTTTATTTGATAGCAGTTTATAGTATTTTTTCGAATTTTTGATAACATTCCACAAGCTTTCACATTCGGTTCCTTTGAGGAGGCCTGGCGGACACCACATGCAGCACCAGCCCTGCACTGCAGTCACCTGCAGCCTGAACCTGGTGGAGAATTGGGGGTAATGGCGCCCTGTCTAGAAAACATGCTGGATCATCCACTTGGGGTTGATACCAATGTGGGCATGATGGTGAAGCCCAAATCTGCTAAGACCTCGACCCCAGGCAGTGGGGATGCAGCGGGCCCTTCCGCCCCTTCTGATAATGGAGTTGACACTCTCTGTCACTCTCCACAGTCACTCTGTCCAGTTTAAAAAGATATTGTATCCAATATCGATGCAGTCTTCTTGGATGTGAACCTGCTCTTTACGGATCACAGGAAACAGGTGAACTGTGTGGACAATGCTGAATCCACATTAAACACAATGTGACCTACAATTTCAGGAATTCCAAAACCAACTTAAGCACATGAGGGGCAGATGTGACCTCTCTACATCAGAGTACGCAGAGGGCTGTTCAAGGCTTAATAATGTCCACTTCTGGGCTTTCTTGAGTGTTTGGAGAGCCTGAGTATGGAAATCTTTCTCGAACAGTAGTTAATAACCACAGTTCCGAGAGTTAATATAACCCAATATTACTCTGTAGAGATTGCACATTGTCTACCTGGGACGCCTCCGCCAAAGGGGGCCAACTGAGTCCTGTAATTCAGGAACTTTTTAATTATAGGGACAGAGACTTGATTCTGCAGTTGTTTTGGATGAAAGGTCCCTGGAACTTGGAGAGCAGCAGCATCACTGCTTACCTAGATTTTACTGTAGAGGTGCAGCATCTTCGCTACTCACATAGCGTGGTCAAGCAACGCCTCCAGGAGCCAGGGTTGTATTGGTAAGTCGGACACCGGAGCAATGGCTAAGGGGCCGGTATTTTAGTTCCAGCTGTGCGCTGGTTTCTTGGGCAGCCTGGGGGCTGATTTGGGCAGTATCCGTGCTGTTCAGATGCCTTCAGCGGCCCAGATGATGCCTGAGTGGACGTTCTGGAGGCAGATGTGCCTCTATTACCTCCCTTTTAGCAACGGGGCTGAGGTGTCACTCCCTTTCTCTCGCTCGGCTGTCCCATTCATGTATGCAGATTGAGTGGGGGTAAGGGGCCTGAGCTGAAGTTGCATCACTTGTATTCAGGTGTGGTTCACCAGTGTAAACTAATCTGTGCCTTTTTTTAATCTAAGTGAATTTATCAAAACATGCCTCTGTCAGAAACCTCCTGCCTTCTTTTCATAAAACTTCCCAGAAGAAGTGTTTTGTGGAAGGGCTATCCACAAATGTGGGCCACATTTGTTTTAGCATTCCCGGGCCTATTTTTAATCCCAAGGGAGCTAGGTCTACAGTATTGTCTTCTCTATCCTTCTAAACTTTAACGTGATGGATGAGGAGTGAATCAATTTTTCTTTTCTCCTGGAGATGCATATACCTGATTACATGCCAAGGGAATTCCAAAGCCCACATGAGATGACTGGAACACTGGTAAATAGCTGACAACGCAACTGAGGCATAGCAGGAGTGGGGGTCCGAGAGCCGCCCCTTCATGGTACAGGCAGGGGAAGTGGTGCTGCAATATTGTCAGAACTCATTTGAGGTGTTGTGATCTTACAATGCCTTTGACAGTCGGATACTAATGGCTCGATGGCCGCTGCTAGTGAGGACTCCCGGAGGTCGGAGTTGAAGCCATGGCTGGCAGACGATCCGCTATGAGTGTGTGGTAAGTTGTGTGGACTGCTCACCAGTGGCTATTGAAGACACTTTGGGGCCTCATGAGAGAGGGTTGGACGTCCAGATCATTGGAAAGGACCTTTGTGTCTGTGACCACTGACCTCTCCAAACAAGACATGCATTTTATTTCGCATTTCTCTTTGGCTGGTGTTCATTCATTGGATGGTTATAGCTGGGCATGAGACGGAGGTTATAATTATTGTGTTTTCTTTTTTGACACACAGATGAAGTTTCCTACATATAATTATGTGGCATGGTCTTGTACTGCACTGGTTTCTTGAACGCTGATGGGGCATGTGGGGAACTTGCACACTGGAGTTGTGGGGAATGTAAATTGTGAAACGTGAGGCATCACTACTTATCACCATACCCTATGTGTTCACCTACAGGGCCACACTACCCAACACTATAACTTGCAGACGTTGAACATTAAGGGTATGGCCACTCCCACACAGAGACACTGAGTTTATACATACCTTAATCGCAACTGCACACACATTACTTTTTTGCAAAAGATGCATTTGAGACAGGAAGAGTTAAAAAAAAAAGTACCTTCAAAATGGAGGGGACAGTTGTGTGGAATTACAACATTGGCAAATTCACGTGGGTCATGATATCAATTGCCAGGTGGTCCCATTTGTGAGAGACATGCACAGAGTTGACACTGAGTGTAGGTACGTGGTGGTGGAAGGACATAAGGATGATGCCCCGCTCATGCTGGTGGTTGTTTATGTCCCAACACTAATCACTCTGATTTATTTAGGCCTCCTCATCCCAGCTCTTTTTCAGGACCCACACAATCGCATGATATTGGGCAATGACTTAAATTGTGTTCCGGATAATGGCTGGGAATGCTCTACCTCTCCGCTGAACGGCGCTATGTGTGTCAGGGTGCACAATACTTTCAGGACTGAATGGTTAACTAAAGCGTGTTCAATATGTGGTGCTTGCACCATCTAGACACCAGTGACTTCATGTTTTATTGCCTGATCCATGACCTCCACACCATGCTTGATCTTTTTCTCTGCAATGAACTAATAGGTACACAGATAACTATGATGGAGTACTTGGCACTATCCACTGCTGATGGCATTACGGACCTGGATGTTGCACACTGAGGCACCACAAAACCCCCCTTCAGGGTGGCCCTGTCAACTCATATTACCCAATATTTTGTATTTAACACAAACATCACCCCCTCCAGAACTCTGGAGTGGGATGCCCACAAGGCGGTCATCAGAGGGCAAAGCATTGCTTCTATATGGTGAGGGGTCCGTAAAGCCCTGCACAGGGTTCTTCTGAACATGGAGTGGGAGTTAAGACTACTTGAGACTGAAGTGTCACGTGGGCTGATGGGACAGAAATCCCAAAGGATCTAGAGGCAGGTTTGGGAAAACATGACTAAAGGCACTGCTTTGACATACTCCATGTGGAGGGGGATCGCTCGGGCAGGTTATTGGTGTGGGCTTTCAGTTGGGGGGCCAAAGCACATTAAGGCCTGCCCAGGCCCTGCTCGCTCCCCCACCATGGCTATAGCCCTATCTGGGCCCCTCTGCTGTGGGCCATGCTCTGACAAATGGTACCAAATCCAGTCCTGGGCCCTTGGAAGTGAGTTTCTGTGCTGCAATCAAGAAATCAACGTATCGACTCCAAAGTGTCATTTTGGAACCTGTGCATCCCTGGAAAACTGTTGCATCGCCACTGCCTGCACAGAAGCCGCGAACACCGCTCACCGAGTTTATGACGCAGCAACCTCTACTTTCAACAAAGACCTGATTTTATCACAGCACCTCTGAAGAATCATGCTGCATGAGTCTGGGACACCGCATCACTGACATCCATTGTGCACCGACCCGACTCCGACGCATTTCCTGCCCTTTGTGGCTTTTGACTGATGTATCGCCGTCAGCCGAGCGGTTTAACTATGACACCATGAAAATTGACTCACCTTGCTCTTGACATTGACACATAACCAACGCTGCATCGCCTTCAGAAACTATAGCATCGCTCCCATAACCGACTCATCACCTCCTTTGCCAAACGCATCGTCCTCAAGCACCAACGCCTCAAAGATCATGCATCGCCTCCAGGAATCGACACATCACCTGCACCCATGACGCATCCTCTCTGTTGCGCACCACATCGTCCCCAAGCATTGATGCATTCAAGGATTGTCAGCGGGTCTGCATGACTCCTCTCTCTGGTCTGCGCTTCATCGCGTTCAGACAAAACGTTTGGATTTGCCCTGGTCAAACGTGACCAGATAGCCCCAGCTGGAGTTGTTGACTTCTAAGCACTGCATTTTGAGTTCAACTTGAAAAATGTATATCTTAACTCGTGAATCTTGAATTTTTGTTGTTTTGGTCTTGTTTTACTCAGTTAAATATTCACTATTTATTTAAACTGGTGTGGAGTACTTTTGTGGTGTATTCGCTGTGTTACTGTGTGTCATTATGTGCACAAATACTTTACACATTGTCTCTTTAGTTTAGCCTGACTGCTCTGTGCCAAGCTACCAGAGGGTGAGCTCAGGTAAACTTTTAGTGTGTACTACACTTACTCAAACTGGATTTGTGGTTCCTGCTTGTACAGGGTGCATACCACTGCCAACCAGAAACCCGATTTCTAACAGTGAGGAAGAAGCATGTTGTCTTCGAGCTGTACTGAGAATATATTTTAGTGTAAGAATATGAACAGGTCATCGCCCTGTTTCTTCAGAAGCAGTAAGAGAATGTATAAAATACTGAGTTACAGCACTGTAAGAAATATGATTATTTTTTTCCCTAGCATTTTATATAGTGCAAACTTGACCTGAAGGTTTCAGGTATCAGAGCGCTTTACATGAGTGCCTGTTGTGTTACACAAGGACACATTCAGTTTTGTTAGGCTTGGGGAGATTAAGTGATTTGCCCAGAATCACAGGATGTAGAGCATCCCTGCCGAGACTCGAACCCAGATTCCCAGTGTCGAGGTCGACCGCTCTAGCTGTAAGGCCACATCCACTCTTATTGGTGGAGGGGATGAAATACTATTCAAGCACAACCACAATCCTTGTCACTGTGAACCACAAAAGTCACCGAATTAAGCTGTGCTTAGCCTTGTGGTAGTGTGGCAAGCCAGGCTTAACTTATGGTCACTGTGTAAAGTATCTATGCAGCAAACAGTATTAAAGTGAAAACATAACACAAGAAAAAACTCATTCACAATTTTGAAAAAGAAGATACATTTTAATAAATAAAATAACACCAATACAAATCAAATCCTCTCAGTATAACCAATTTTTTTTACGTTTTCAGTGAAATCTAACACCTAAAAGACCAAAATGCCAACCACGCGTAACTGATTGCGTAAGACCGGGATAAGGTCAAAAGTTACGTTTGGCTATGATGGAGCACAAGTCAGATACACAAGTTGGATTGGGCCTGGTCTTGGCTTATTTGACGAAGGATCGAGATGTGAGTGTATTGGACCGCTTCCTTATACACAGAACGAGCACCTCGTTGGCTACAGCATTACTTCCCCTGGCAGCAGATCTGCCTGAATTCACGCCCCTCACCAAAATAATTACAACACATGACAATGCACACCTGGTCTCTAGATTGTACCATCTTGCGCAGACACTCCGACTGACAGTGGGCGGGTGGGCGAGGACAGCCTGGGAGGGAGATTTGCCACACCCTTTGACAGACAAAATGTGCACCTATTGTTGCGAACAGTCCCAATTTGTATCGAATAATTATAAACATAAACTTCTGCATTTTAAGTATTTACATAGAATGTATGTAACTCCCATGTTGGTTGCCAAGATGAATCGCGCTAAGCCAGACAATTGCCAGAGGTGTGCGATGGATCATGCTTATTTTATTGATTTGGTGTGGAATTGCCCCGCTGTCTTGGCTTTCTGGGAGTCGGTTGGTTTAATAGTTTAGACCAACCTTACTCCCTCACCTTTACCTGTGCTGCTGGGATATGCTCAGTTAACAACAACAAGGGGCCCCAAATTAATCAGCAGGGACCTCGGGGAACATACTTTGTACATGCAACAATGGTCCCATGCATACAAGAGATATGTAAAGAATAAATATAGACAGAGTCAATCTATATTGCGAGTGACATGTCCAGCCGGACAGTGGTCTTCAAAGTTTACTCAATATACAGGTCATTAAAACACAAGAAGTACCTTCCACAATTCAACCAGTGTGGTAGACAAGCCTGTGCCCAGCACTAACAGAACGGGTACAGAAGGTGAATATAGAGAGCGAAGAAGGGCTTTTTAAGGCAAAAGGACGTTTTCTGTCATAAATACAGTTGTACAGAATTTGTAAACATAGCACCATTACATCACATAGTAATCACGTTTAGTATTAGGTGCTAAGTGGGTCGACGGCGTTTCGGAGCCCCTAGTAAATCACGGGGACCATCATCAGGACATTTCAATGAAAAGCCTTAACAATAATTAGCCTCTAAATGCATAGAAAGGGAGAGAAGGAAATATATACATTTAGATACACAGACTGAAAAAGGTTTATAAAAGCAGGTTACTTGTAGTGACAAGTGAGGCACTAGACTCCAGGACAGGTGGAATTCAGAACAAGTGCAGTAACAAGGATGCGCGAACGAGCATGCTGAAATCAATTGCCCAGTTTCTAAACCGCCAGTATACATGCACAATCGGTAACAGTTGTGACTTACGGCACTAAAATCCCGGTCGGGTGGATACATAATAAGTGCAAAAGCCAGGTGGCACGGACGGGCATGCTAATGAGAAGTGCCCAGTTTCTCGAGTCGCCAAATTATAATTGCATATCCGGTAAGCGTTGTTGGTAAACCGTAGGCGAAAAATTCCGGGTGTTGGTCGTGACACATGCACGGAAGTGGGTTCAGCAAGGGCCCGTGGTGCGTGATGGTATAAACTGGTCGGGTCTACACTAAGCGTGAGATCAATAAGTGAGCAGATAGGGGCTGGGTGCAATACACAATTAGGGAGCCTACGAACAACTGGGAGCAGTGTCGATGGCGAGTGCCGGAAGGATCCAGCTTACCGATAAAGCCCAATCGGAACCGGCAGTATGGAAGGTTGGGATATGACCGCTCTAAACGGGAAAAAAACACATTTAGGGGCGTGCGTGTGGAGGAATAATGGAATTATACAGAACTAGAGAGCGAGGGCTCTGGTTCTTACCACAATCGAGCGCACAAGTCCGCGGAGCGTTATGGTATCCGTCGGAGCCAGGGGAAACCTACAAGGAAATCCAAAGCATCAGGGAGTTTGCTAGATGCATTTTAGGGAAGGTCAGGAGATGTGACAAGTACAAGGGTTGTAAGCTTACCGGGTGAGTCGGTCAGCGGGTGTGCTCCCTGGCGTGCTCGTGGTGGAAAGCGAGTGCTGAATATACAGAGTGCTAATTGGACAGAGAACATGTGACGATCAAGGGCATAGAAATAGAAGGTGGACAATGCCCAGCGGCCATCTTGGGAGAGTGGTTGTTGTCGAAGTGAAGTGCCAAGGTGGAGTGCATGTGGCAATTTAAAAGACACATAATACCATACAATACACCAGAGAATTACAGTGAGCAACAGAACTGATTCAGAGCCCAAACTAAATTAAAGCAGTCCATTCATCCTGCAGATTTAGTCCCGAATTAAGACTATCAGTCTTCAAAATCCATTTGAGCTCTTCTCGGTTCAATAAGCGAGTTAGGTCACCACCCCTGGTTGGAACGATGACCTGAGTAATCACAGTCCAGCGAATGTCATTTTCCGTGTGTCCCTTGTCCAGAAAATGTTCAACCAGTGGAGCATTAGGTGTTTTACAGCGGACACGGCTCCGATGTTGGGAAATCCTCAGCTTGATTTTTTGCTTTGTTTGGCCCACATATATCAAGTTGCAAGGACAAAAAATGGCATAAATGATGTTGCAACTGTTGCAATTGGTGAACGTTTTCAAAAAATTTCTTACATCTTTATATACAAATTCCTTACCATCTAATGAATAGTCGCATACAACACAGGTACCACATTTAGAATGGCCACGGAGGGGTGGTAGTTGCCAATGGTCATGGCTTGTGGTATTTCTTACTGATGGCAATGCAGCCCTTACTAGCTGATCTTTAAGATTTTTATTTTTCTTAAATGCAAAGAGAGGAGTATCCCAATTCAGTGGGCCTGAGTTCAGTATGTGCCAGTTCTTTTTTATGCACTGCTTGACACGATTTGAGATGGGTGAGTAGGTGGTTACACATACCAATTTGTCAGAAGGTTGTTTTGGTTTTGGCTCGAGGAGTGTTTCACGGGGGCAGTACCAGGCTCGTTTCATGGAGTTTTTGATTAGACGCCTCGGATAGCCTCTCGCTCTAAGTTTCTCAAAAAGAGTACTGGCCTCACAGAAGTAATCCTCCTTTTTAAAGCAATTTCTCCTAAGTCTGAGGAATTGTGAATATGGCAAGCTATCCCTCAGGGCCCTGGGGTGACAGCTGTCATAGCTCAGCAGGGTATTTGTTTCCGTGGGTTTACGGAACAGTGAAGTATATAAAGTACCATCTTGATGTTGGACATTTAGGGCTAGAAACGAAATATTCTGCCTATTGTGGGATAGGGTAAATGTAAGGCCGTTGCAATTATTGTTAAGCCAATGCAGGAGTCCATGGAGCTCATCTATTGAACCACCCCAGATGAGAAAAATATCGTCTATGTATCGCTTCCAGGTATGCAACCCCTGGTGGAATGGGTTGCTGGGGGACAAGATGGTATTGGTCTCTAGCCAGTCCATATAGAGGATCGCCAGAGTTGGGGCAAAAATAGCGCCCATAGACGTGCCCCGCACCTGCTGATAGTATTGCGAGTCATACATGAAATAGTTCTGGGTGAGGCAAATCTCTAGAAGTTGTACAATGAACAGGGTAGGGAACCTGTGGGGGCTGGGCTGGGTGTTAAGTATGCTTTCCATAACAAACAAGGAGTCTCTCTGGGGTATGTTAGTATAGAGAGACTCCACGTCAAGTGTACATAGAGTCTCATTATCTGGATCGTACGGATGGTTTTCGATTAGATTAATCATATGCATGCTGTCTCTAATGTAGCATTGAGTTACTGGCACAAAGTCCTTAAGGAAATAATTGACGTAGTGGCCCAGTGGTTCCAACACTGACCCACAACCGGACACTATCGGTCTACCTGGTGGGTTTTCGAGTCTTTTGTGGATTTTGGGCAATGTATAGATGACCGGGATTCTGGGGTTGGTGATATTAAGGAAGTTATATTCGTGTTTGCTAATGATGCCTTTGGACAAGGCCTCGGTTGTAAGGAGCCTGATCAGAGACTGTGTCTCTTTAGTGGGGTTACAAGGAAGTCTGCAATAATGATCTGTGTTCGAGACTTGATGTTGCAACTCCTCTTTATAATTGCAAACGTCCTGTAGTACAATTCCACCCACCTTATCGGCTGGCTTGATAATCAGCTCATTATTGTTTTTCTGTTTTTCAGGGTGGTGATGGCAGTTTTCTCTTCGAGCGAAATATTAAATGGTATGAAGAGATGTGTTTTTTCAAGGGCCACGATTTCTTTAAGAATAACCTTCTCAAAGGTAACAATCTCCCTAGGGATCATGTTGGAGGTGGGCGCAAAGGTGGAAGGAGGTCTGAAGGGTGTAACAACAGTTTTCGGCTCCGAGGGATTGAGCTCGAAGTAGGAGTGTAGTCTCAATTTACGAAAAAAGGCCATTAACTCGGACTGAAGGTCCAAGAAATTGGGGTAGGTAGCCGGGACAAAGGATAATCCTCTCCGTAGAAGGGATGATTCATGAGTTGAGAGAGTATGCCCTGAAATAGTGAAGATTGGAATGAGGTCAGAGGCAGAGTTAAGGCTTACCATTGGTAGAATTTGTGTCTGGTCTGGCGTTCTCCCGGAGGATTGTGCCATCTCTGCTGTTGTTTTACCCTTCCTCTCTTTTGAGGTTCGGAGTTGCCTCTGGCTAAAAAATGGGTTTGATTACGTGCCTGACCGCTAGCACCCTCCCCAGGATCAGAGCTATCAGATGATTCTGCTGAGGAGTTGGTGAAGCCCACCACTGTGTTTCTTCTATTGAAACGGCCCCAAGGTCTGGGGGTGTGTTGGTGAGGGTTGAAATTGCGGTTTGCGTAGAAATCTTTCTGTAGATAGGGGTAGGTGCGTTCAAGTGAGAAGAATTTAATATCTTTCTTCACTTTATTCGATTTTTTATTTTGCTCAATCCGGTGGAATTCCACCACCGTTTTATCAATTTTCTCTAGCAAGGACTTTGCGTCAGTAATCGTTTTGTCTTCAGCGATCTGTTTCTCAAGATCTTTAATAATATCATCCAATTTTTTGATTCCTCAACTGCAGTTTCTATCCCAAGCACTAGCCAGTGCCTGGAACAAGTAGTGCCAATACTGCTAAACCCAGTAATGTATTTGGGATTGTCGGTAAACACCCCGGGGATATTTCTCACTTGCAAACCCAGGGGAATGGTATTGGATTTCAAATATTGGGTCAACATAAGCGTCATTAGTTCTAAACGAGCATGCTTTTTCTTTTGTTTTTCTAGATCCTCCGAGAGACTGGTGTTACCAGTTACAGTAGGTTCGGCTTGAACATCAAATGAGGCAGCTGTGTACACTTTGGTTTCCTTCACCGTTTGTCTTCTTGTAATGTCTGATTCAGCCCCTCTTTACTCCATTGAATATATCAACAAAATCTGTGCAGGCCCCTCCTTATTTGATATTCAAGACAAACCTACTGTAACTGGTAACACCAGTCTCTCGGAGGATCTAGAAAAACAAAGGAAAAAGCATGCTCGTTTAGAACTAATGACGCTTATGTTGACCCAATATTTGAAATCCAATACCATTCCCCTGGGTTTGCAAGTGAGAAATATCCCCGGGGTGTTTACCGACAATCCCAAATACATTACTGGGTTTAGCAGTATTGGCACTACTTGTTCCAGGCACTGGCTAGTGCTTGGGATAGAAACTGCGGTTGAGGAACTCAAAAAATTGGATGATATTATTAAAGATCTTGAGAAACAGATCGCTGAAGACAAAACGATTACTGACGCAAAGTCCTTGCTAGAGAAAATTGATAAAACGGTGGTGGAATTCCACCGGATTGAGCAAAATAAAAAATCGAATAAAGTGAAGAAAGATATTAAATTCTTCTCACTTGAACGCACCTACCCCTATCTACAGAAAGATTTCTACGCAAACCGCAATTTCAACCCTTACCAACAAACCCCCAGACCTTGGGGCCGTTTCAATAGAAGAAACACAGTGGTGGGCTTCACCGACTCCTCAGCAGAATCATCTGATCCTGGGGAGGGTGCTAGCAGTCAGGCACGTAATCAAACCCATTTTTTAGCCAGAGGCAACTCCGAACCTCAAAAGAGAGGAAGGATAAAACAACAGCAGAGATGGCACAATCCTCCAGGAGAACGCCAGACCAGACACAAATTCTACCAATGGTAAGCCTTAACTCTGCCTCTGACCTCATTCCAATCTTCAATATTTCAGGGCATACTCTCTCAACTCATGAATCATCCCTTCTACGGAGAGGATTATCCTTTGTCCCGGCTACCTACCCCAATTTCTTGGACCTTCAGTCCGAGTTAATGGCCTTTTTTCGGAAATTGAGACTACGCTCCTACGTCGAGCTCAATCCCTCAGAGCCGAAAACTGTTGTTACACCCTTCAGACCTCCTTCCACCTTTGCGCCCACCTCCAACATGATCCCTAGGGAGATTGTTACCTTTGAGAAGGTTATTCTTAAAGAAATCGCGGCCCTTGAAAAAACACATCTCTTCATACCATTTAATATTTCGCTCGAAGAGAAAACTGCCATCACCACCCTGAAAAACAATAATGAGCTGATTATCAAGCCAGCCGATAAGGGGGGTGGAATTGTACTACAGGACGTTTGCAATTATAAAGAGGAGTTGCAACGTCAAGTCTCGAACACAGATCATTATTGCAGACTTCCTTGTAACCCCACTAAATAGATACAGTCTCTGATCAGGCTCCTTACAACCGAGGCCTTGTCCAATGGCATCATTAGCAAACACGAATATAACTTCCTTAATATCACCAACCCCAGAATCCCGGTCATCTATACATTGCCCAAAATCCACAAAAGACTCGAAAACCCACCAGGTAGACCGATAGTGTCCGGTTGTGGGTCAGTGTTGGAACCACTGGGCCACTACATCAATTATTTCCTTAAGGACTTTGTGCCAGTAACTCAATGCTACATTAGAGACAGCGTGCATATGATTAATCTAATCGAAAACCATCCGTACGATCCAGATAATGAGACTCTATGTACACTTGATGTGGAGTCTCTCTATACTAACATACCCCAGAGAGACTCCTTGTTTGTTATGGAAAGCATACTTAACACCCGGCCCAGCCCCCACAGGGTCCCTACCCTGTTCATTGTACAACTTCTAGAGATTTGCCTCACCCAGAACTTTTTCATGTATGACTTGCAATACTATCAGCAGGTGCGGGGCACGTCAATGGGCGCTATTTTTGCCCCAACTCTGGCGATCCTCTATATGGACTGGCTAGAGACCAATACCATCTTGTCCCCCAGCAACCCATTCCACCAGGGGTTGCATACCTGGAAGCGATACATAGACGATATTTTTCTCATCTGGGGTGGTTCAATAGATGAGCTCCATGGACTCCTGCATTGGCTTAACAATAATTGCAACAGCCTTACATTTACCCTATCCCACAATAGGCAGAATATTTCGTTTCTAGACCTAAATGTCCAACATCAAGATGGTACTTTATATACTTCACTGTTCTGTAAACCCACGGAAAGAAATACCCTGCTGAGCTATAACAGCTGTCAGCCTAGGGCCCTGAGGGATAGCTTGCCATATTCACAATTCCTCAGACTTAGGAGAAATTGCTTCAAAAAGGAGGATTACTTCTGCGAGGCCAATACTCTTTTTGAGAAACTTAGAGCGAGAGGCTATCCGAGGCGTCTAATCAAAAACTCCATGAAACGAGCCTGGTACTGCCCCCGTGAAACACTCCTCGAGCCAAAACCAAAACAACCTTCTGACAAATTGGTATGTGTAACCACCTACTCACCCATCTCAAATCGTGTCAAGCAGTGCATAAAAAAGAACTGGCACATACTGAACTCAGGCCCACTGAATTGGGATACTCCTCTCTTTGCATTTAAGAAAAATAAAAATCTTAAAGATCAGCTAGTAAGGGCTGCATTGCCATCAGTAAGAAATACCACACTCCATGACCATTGGCAACTACCACCCCTCCGTGGCCATTCTAAATGTGGTACCTGTGTTGTATGCGACTATTCATTAGATGGTAAGGAATTTGTATATAAAGATGTAAGAAATGTTTTGAAAACGTTCACCAATTGCAACAGTTGCAACATCATTTATGCCATTTTTTGTCCTTGCAACTTGATATATGTGGGCCAAACAAAGCAAAAAATCAAGCTGAGGATTTCCCAACATCGGAGCCGTGTCCACTGTAAAACACCTAATGCTCCACTGGTTGAACATTTTCTGGACAAGGAACACACATGGAAAATGACATTCGCTGGACTGTGATTACTCAGGTCATCGTTCCACCCAGGGGTGGTGACCTAACTCGCTTATTGAACCGAGAAGAGCTCAAATGGATTTTGAAGACTGATAGTCTGAATTCGGGACTAAATCTGCAGGATGAATGGACTGCTTTAATTTAGTTTGGGCTCTGAATCAGTTCTGTTGCTCACTGTAATTCTCTGGTGTATTGTATGGTATTATGTGTCTTTTAAATTGCCACATGCACTCCACCTTGGCACTTCACTTCGACAACAACCACTCTCCCAAGATGGCCGCTGGGCATTGTCCACCTTCTATTTCTATGCCCTTGATCGTCAGATGTTCTCTGTCCAATTAGCACTCTGTATATTCAGCACTCGCTTTCCACCACGAGCACGCCAGGGAGCACACCCGCCGACCGACTCACCCGGTAAGCTTACAACCCTTGTACTTGTCACATCTCCTGACCTTCCCTAAAATGCATCTAGCAAACTCCCTGATGCTTTGGATTTCCTTGTAGGTTTCCCCTGGCTCCGACGGATACCATAACGCTCCGCGGACTTGTGCGCTCGATTGTGGTAAGAACCAGAGTCCTCGCTCTCTAGTTCTGTATAATTCCATTATTCCTCCACACGCACGCCCCTAAATGTGTTTTTTTCCCGTTTAGAGCGGTCATATCCCAACCTTCCATACTGCCGGTTCCGATTGGGCTTTATCGGTAAGCTGGATCCTTCCGGCACTCGCCATCGACTCTGCTCCCAGTTGTTCGTAGGCTCCCTAATTGTGTATTGCACCCAGCCCCTATCTGCTCACTTATTGATCTCACGCTTAGTGTACACCCGACCAGTTTATACCACCACGCACCACGGGCCCTTGCTGAACCCACTTCCGTGCATGTGTCACGACCAACACCCGGAATTTTTCGCCTACGGTTTACCAACAACGCTTACCGGATATGCAATTATAATTTGGCGACTCGAGAAACTGGGCACTTCTCATTAGCATGCCCGTCTGTGCCACCTCGCTTTTGCACTTATTATGTATCCACCCGACCGGGATTTTAGTGCCGTAAGTCACAACTGTTACCGATTGTGCATGTATACTGGCGGTTTAGAAACTGGGCAATTGATTTCAGCATGCTCGTTCGCGCATCCTTGTTACTGCACTTGTTCTGAATTCCACCTGTCCTGGAGTCTAGTGCCTCACTTGTCACTACAAGTAACCTGCTTTTATAAACCTTTTTCAGTCTGTGTATCTAAATGTATATATTTCCTTCTCTCCCTTTCTAGGCATTTAGAGGCTAATTATTGTTAAGGCTTTTCATTGAAATGTCCTGATGATGGTCCCCGTGATTTACTAGGGGCTCCGAAACGCCGTCGACCCACTTAGCACCTAATACTAAACGTGATTACTATGTGATGTAATGGTGCTATGTTTACAAATTCTGTACAACTGTATTTATGACAGAAAACGTCCTTTTGCCTTAAAAAGCCCTTCTTCACTCTCTATATTCACCTTCTGTACCCGTTCTGTTAGTGCTGGGCACAGGCTTGTCTACCACACTGGTTGAATTGTGGAAGGTACTTCTTGTGTTTTAATGACCTGTATATTGAGTAAACTTTGAAGACCACTGTCCGGCTGGACATGTCACTCGCAATATAGATTGACTCTGTCTATATTTATTCTTTACATATCTCTTGTATGCATGGGACCATTGTTGCATGCTGGGATATGCTCTTCATCTGTGGGTTTGCATAAGGCCTTTCACTGCAATTGCGCTCCTGTTGGCTAAGCGACAGGTCTCTTTGGATTGGGGTGGAATTTGCCCGCCATTAGTGAAGGCCTGGATAATGGATTTGAAGTACTGTGACACTACCAGCGATTGTCTACTCATCCTTGCTTCCTCCTACCTCCAGGCCAAAAAATACCTGGTAACCGCTTCGCTCTTACTTCCTGCTCCATTCCGAACTAACTGTTTGATGTATCCTTCCACTATCAAGCAATTGCTATGATGGCTGGCCAATTGTGATGTCATGTATTCTACAATCCACTGTTATACGTACCTGCACTGTGAAGTTTATTGGTTATTTTGCTCTCTTTGTTATTATTTCTTTGCTTCTTTTTTGTTTATATTCTATATTTGTCTGTGTAAAATGCAATGCTCATCTATATGTCGATTTGCAAATCAGTATTTTGCTCATTATTGCTATTATTCTTTTGCTTTAAAAACCTCAATAAAAACTGTAAGAAAAAAAAAGGTTATCAGTGGTAGAGGCTATCGGCATAATGGAGTTTGAACAGAACAAGAGATGGTAGCCAGGACCATGTGTGGAAATCCCAGGTGGGAAAAAATCAATCGCAGCGTTTTTATATTAAAGCACGATCTTGCTAGTTTGTCCACTTGGGTATTCATTGATAGCTTGAAGTCCATGGTAATTCTGAGGTTTGTTACTTCCTTAGATACTTGATAGTTTGGTAGCAAACTTATCAGCACATTAAACCCACACTGGTACCAGTGTGGGATTTAATGAAAAATGCACACAGAGAACATCTTAGAGATGCCTCCTGAAAATCAACCAGCCCATGTGTGGTTCCTGAATGGCTACCCACCATTTTCCACCACCAGACAAGTTTCTTGACCCCTGGGTAGAGAGCCTCCACTCTCTGGTACTGAAACAAAGGCCATCCTGGGCAGAGGTGTCATGCCTCCTCTTCCAGGATGAGCTGGATCGACAAAAGGGGAAGCTTCAAAGACTGCCACCTTTGGACACTGTCCCTGCCTTTTGCTGCCCCCAGCAACTGTCTCCCACCAGTTCTGGCCTCGCTTTAGGCAGGCAAAGAGGCAGTAAATCCAAGTAAGGAAGAGAGAAGAGCCCACCTATGCCAACCCCACCCCTCAGGTGGGGGAGCTGAGGTGAAGCACACATCGCAGTCCCCTCCATCTTGAAGATGTTGAGACTCAGCCAAGTAGGACGAGGCTCATACCCCCTCCCAGTGGAGGGTGGCATGATAAGGGCTGTACCTGCCCAAGGACGGGACCTATTGGTCCAGACCTTCACATTACTTTCATGCCCTTAAATCTCATATTTAGGGGCAACCCTGAACCTTGCCTCCTCAGATTTGAGGAAGAAAGAAGAAGGACCGAAGAGCCATGCTGACCCAGGAAAGAGAAGAGGACACCAACTGCCTTGGGCCCAGCCCTAGCAGCCTGTCCCGTCTATGACCTGCGAACAGCAAGAACCCTGGCTAGTTCAGCAGCCAGTAACCCCCACATGCCAGAAGACCTGCCCTGCAACCTTCCGACAGACTCTGTCTCACATGAGCACCAGATTGACTCAACCAAAGACTCACCTCCAGAACCTAGATTCCATTGCACCACTATGCACCGGACGCCCATGACCCGAGTTTGAGTGACCCCAAGGAGGGCTCCCCAGTGATCCTCACCTGGAATCTGGCAATCCTCAACCTCCCACAAGATTCTAGATGATGCCTGAAGGATCTCCCAGCCTCGATGAGAGCTGGGAAGAAAAGCCGACGCCAAAAGACACCCCTGCACCCAAACCCCCATGGCCTTGGGTGGCCCAACCAATTGTGTCCAGGTCCCCTTCAAACGGTTTCCATGCCTGAGCCTGCAGCATCTTTCAGAAACCGAAGTTCTCCATTGGAAAGCACAGGGTTCCTAATGTCCATTTAGCACCCTGCACCCGGCCGCCCAAGTAACGCTGGTGGTACAGCCGTGTTGGACATTGGCTCCTGCAGTACTGATCTTAACCCCAAGAGCTTGTCTCCCACAACCGAATGGCCTGCTTGTCAGCAACCCCTAACCAAAGGCCCCCTTAGGCCCATTGACTAACATTGGGCCCCTGCACTCTACACCCGGCCGCTCCAGTGCCATTGGTGGTGCAAATTGAGTGTACATCTAGACCTTGGTCCTAACCCCCAAAACTCACCCTTGAAGGTCGTGTACTTAGCTCCAAAACCACTAACACTTTTCCCACATAGGAACCCATGTAATAAAGAGATATTTGACCTAAAAAATATCTACGTGTTGAACTGTGTTGTATGAAGAAAAGGAATTCCTGCAAAGTATAAAAAATCATACTTGCCTTTATGTAGGGATCTTAAGGTGTACTCACTGTAATTCTGAAGTAACTAAAATGTAATCTGAAAGTACTAACTGTATGATACAAACTGCATTTAAATGTGATACAAACCTGTAACACCTGCAATTTCTAGTCCAACAGCATTTCCTTGAACCGTGTTGCATTTTAAGGTATCATTTTACTCACCTGTGCCAAGTCATGCTTGTTTCCAAAATAAAACATAAGCATATTGTTTTTATACTTACCTCATTGGTCTGGAATCTCTCTCTGAGTGTGTGTATTAGTCCTTGATTAAGTGAATACAATAAATGCTTAACAAACTCTCTGGATAAGCCTAACTGCTCACCCACACTATCACAAAGATAGCCTCTGCTATACCTCTGGGGACTACCTGGACTCTGTGCATACTATACCTTACTTTGGTATAGTATATACAGAGCCAACTTCTTACACTATTCCTAGAAAGAATCCCGTTTGGAAATCTGAAAGTATGGCTTTATCTTCAATGAACTGGGACATCTGGGCAAATGCTGATGTTTCTATCAGTTTGTCCTGTGGATGTCAGGGTTCAGCGGGTTCAGGTTTATATTTGGGCGTATGAATGACTTTTTTAGTTCTTCTGGAAATTTTCCTATAGTGAAGGAATTGGTGATGATTTTTCTTACTGGTGTGGCAGCAGAGGTTGTTAGCAGAATACTCTTGAAGGTTTGTGGTGGACAGGGGTCAGAAGCGCTGCTGGCAGGCCTACTTGCTTTGACCAGGTTGATTAATTAATCGTGTGACATTTGTTGGAAGAAATGGTGAGGCTGGGTTAGAGTATTCTTGGGTTGTTTGTTTTAGAAAAAGGTCGGTGCTTTATTTGTTTTAAATATGAGTCCAATGGTTCTGCTGTGGCCTTATAATGATTCAACAGTTTGTTTGTGAAATCTTGAGGAACAGGATGAGCTCCTCCTAGGCAATTTGGTTTACGAAATAATTCAGTGAGACTTTTATAGAATTCTTTATTTACACATTTAGCGTTTTGAATTCAGTCTGAATAGTAACTTTTCTTAGATTTTGTGATAGCTGACTTGTATGATCTGTTAAGTATCTGTTGGCACAGTTTGTCTTGATTGATGTTTGTTTTGAGCCAGGCATATTGCAGCTTTCTAATGTGTTATTTTATCTCTGTATTTCTCCAAGGTGCCTGTTTTCTTTTGTTCTGTTGTTTAGATTTTAGTGTTATTAGGATATCAAAAGCTGCCTGTAGCACTCATATCGTTTTGTACCTTAATTTGTTGTGTCTAGATCTGTACTGGATGTTAGCTGTTTTTCTAAGTGTTCCAAATTGAGTTTGTTCCACGGTTGGTAGGTGGATGCACGTAAAGGGGTTTTAGGTGAGTTGCTTTGCATTGTTTTATGTTGGAAAGCAAGCAAATGGGGGTCTGACGTTGTGAGTCAAAAGTAACATTTAAGATGTGTCCCGTAATGTGTGTGGGTTTGTGGAAGATCTGATGCAGGTTCAGTGCGTCTAGGCCAATGAGGATAATTTTTGGATGGGGGCATATTGAGTTTGTCAAACCAAATGCTGAGGTCACCCAGAATGCATAGGTTGGAATATAGTGTTATCATGTTTGAAACGGTGCCTAGAAGTGTATCAGAGAATGTTGCATTGCTAGGTTGTGGTCTGTAAGGAAGCTGGAAGCACCAGAAGAGGAGTAGAGAGGAGTTGGCCTAACGGCTAGGGCGCTCGACCTCGGACCTGGGGACCTGGGTTCGAGTCTCGGTAACGACGCCAAAATCTCCTGTAATTCTGGGCAAATCACTTAATCTACCCGTGCCTAAAATGAATGTGTGTCCGTCCTCATGTAACATAACTGATGCTATGTAGAGCGCTCTGATACCTGATTCGGTTCGGGTCTAGTTTGCGCTATATAAAACTCTGCAAAAAATAAAAAAGAAGGAAGATAGTGTAGGGTTGCATCTGGTGAAGAGGGCCTCAAAACCTTGTATTGAGATGATTTTTACTGATATTTAATGTTTGCTTGAACACAACAGTAAGGCCACCTCCTTTTTTGCCTATACGATTTTGCGTGATAGTTTGCTAGCCTAGAGGAAAAGCTTCATGCAAGACTGGATCAACCATGATCCAGTTATGAAGTGTATGTCAGGTTTTGTGTCAGTGAGAAGGTGGTAGATGTGATGTTTGGGAGAGAACGATCAAGCATTCATTAGTAGACAGTTTAGAGAATGTGCTTTGGTGATAGTGTGACTTTGTTTTGTGGAAGAGTGAGCAGTATTTTGTGGGCTTGTATCTAGTGTGTCCTAAGTGTTGGTTTTAGATGTATGAGGATAGCTATGGTATAGCTGTTCTGTATCGTGTTTCTTGTCCAGCAGGCTTTGATGGGTCAGTGTGTGTAGGTGGTGGAGAAGGTGGTTGAAAGTGAGTTGGTGAGCTGTGTTGTTGTTGTAGTGTAACCTTGTAGACATTGAGATGTGAGGTTGTGAGGAGTGGCATGTTGCTTATTTTATTTGCGTCTGCATATGGTGGAACATGTATAAGTTAGGAGTGGTGATGCAGCATGTGGGTCATGTATTAAGGTTATAAATTGTTCAATGGATGAGATGCGTTTAAAAGAGAGTTGCTGTGTTGCCGTATATGTGTTAGGTGCTGGGCAAGAGTGAAAGCTTGTCATTGAAGTTTGTTCATGGTGTGTATCATTTGTGTAATCTGGAAGATGGGAGTGGGTGTATGTCTGTAGTTTGTGACTGAAAGTATTATGTGGTTGTGAGAAGCTGGCTTAGTATATGGTGCACACTTATGTAAGTGGGCACCCTTCACCAATCCAGATAACCCTTATGGTGATTTTAGTGGTCTTAGACAACCTTAGAAAGCTCTCCAAGTTGTAGTTGTGGAGAGCAGCCTTCAGGCTTAGTCCAGAAGAAGTGTAAAGCAGCTAGTTTTACCAGAGCATAATCTTATTGGTATAGATTAAGGGGAAAAGAACCACACAGTGTATTTAAAAAAATATGTATTTATTATAAGACATTCACTAACACATATAGTTATCTCCTAGCCGGAGGTATACACAATGCACACAATACTTTGCAATAGAAATAGATAAGTAGCACGAATACACAGTGGTCACCAGGGTGAGACCAAACCATATACTAAAATAGTGGTATGCGGATCATGACTCAAGTCAAGACTATACCCAGAAGACGTAGAAGTGATGGGGACCCAAGGAACCACCCAAGGTAAGTAATCATGAACCTCATTGTGGCCGTGTGCAGAGTGGGAACACGACCGCGGGCTCAATACATGTCAATGGGTAAGTAGTGGTTGCAATTTTGAAGAAGTAGGACCCTTCCGTGTCGACGCTGGAGAAACCCTGTGGAAGACAGGAGGTTGGAGAGCCACCCCACCCGTGTATACCCAAGGAACCAGGTTACATACACCAGGGAAGCCGGGTGCATAGTTGTGAATTGGCGTCGGAAACTGCCATCAAACTCAGTGGAGGACTTCAGGAAGATGCCGCTGCAGGAGAAAGCGAAAGTGTCCGGTGGAACCCAAAGGTGGATTCAGGATGAGAAGTACCTGCAAGCAGAGAGGACAGAGTCTATGCCACCTGGAAGCAACCAGGAGGCCCGGAAGACGAATGCCCACCGAAGTTGAGTTCTGCAGGAAAGCTGACAATGACCTTGGAGCTGCGGCTGTGCTGACAAGGAAATACAGTGGAAGGCCAGGAGCCGTGCATGAGCTGTCCCATGTCAGATGTCAACATTTGAGGGGTCGGTGTCCTTCTGGAGCACCAACCACCCTAGGCAACTGCCAGCAATGTGGAGGGCAAAGAAGGTGCAGTGTCAGGAACACCAAGGTCCAATTGACTCACCACAAGCAGGGGAGTCAGAGCAGGCCCCAAGCAATCAGGGGAGCCCACTGAAGTCATAGAAGACCCTTAAGATGCCCCACAGGCTGTAGGAACTGGAGTTGCAAGAGAACCTCGAGCAGCTCACCATAGATTCAGGCCCAGAGTGAAGTGAGATGATGAGGATGAAGATCTTGGTCACAGGAGATGCTTGAAGTAGAAGGATACTTTGAGCCCGAAGATCTTGATGGAAGGAAGCCAACAAGCCTTTGCAGCAGCATGTCGATGCAGTGCACAGGGATTCAGTTCCTGCTGCTACGACGAGGGATACTGGCCTCAAACTTGGTGATAGGACAGGGCAGGCCTCAATGGATGTGAAGAAATGTCACCTGTGTTGCTGAACCTTTCAGAGTTAGTGGGAGCCCAGGATCAGCAGAGCGGTCAGCATAGTTGCAGTGCCTGCAGATGCAGGAAGTGACTCCTTCACTTCTAGGGAGATTCCTTTAAGTGTCTTGGATTCCCCCAGGCCTTGGAAGGTTCCAGTATGGAGCACAGCCATGGACGTTGCAGCAGACAGGCAGGGCGACGTGATCAGGAGCAGCAGGTGTCTTCCCAGGTGCAGCCTTGATACCCAGAGCAAAGTTCAGCAAAGTTCTGATTGCCCAGACGTGCGAAGAAGAAGTGGTGTCTTGAAATGAATCTTGTTCCATGACTAATCTATAGACACACCCACAGGTAAGCCTTTAAGTACCCTAAGGAAAGGGTTGGGATGATTTAGGGGAGGTGTCGGTCAGTGAGGAGGATACCCCCATGTCCTTTATCCAGTTCCACGTCAGAGCGGGAGCCAATGGCTTCCTGAGCTGGTTTGAACTGGACCATGCAAGGAGGGCACCAAGGGTACCCTGCAAGCAGACGGAGGGGCACTGGCAAGTGCTCCCACCCTGCCCCAATACACTAAACACTGTCTGGGAGGTGGTTACACCTCCCTGTGACAGGATACCTATTATTCTGCCTTCCCCTGCTTGAGCTTGGCTCAGCAGCAGGAGGGCAGAATCGTGTCTCTCATCAGCACCAGCCATGTTGTGCTGTCCAGGTCTTGAAGTCTTGTATCGGGAGAACTGAGAGCCTCCCAGAAGAGCTTTACAGTGCATGGAAGCATACCTCCCACACATGAGTCCAACATGTTTGATACCAAACATGACAGGGTTCGTTACAGCCAGTTTAGAGATGATCATCGCATAATGACGCCTGACCACTCTACGTATCGTAATGGCTGATGCACTTATAACCCTGGAGAATAGACTCTGAAGGTTGTATGGGTGTCCTGCTCTTGCAGGTGCACCCTCACACTTAGAACCGAGCACCATGCCTTCAGGATTGAAAGGCCTAATTTAGTGGTGACTTATAGGATTTAAGTGCAGTGTCCTTAGATATAGGGAAACCTTTATCTTTCGTAAGTGGTGCTAGCACCAGCTTACACAGGTTGGAATGGCATAATACATGCTTCAGCCAGTGGGGGACCCCTGGTGTACCTATGACCTGGGTACTTCAGTACCATATACTAGGGACTTATAAGTGTTCACAAGTATCCAATCTGGGAGGTACCTAACAGGTACTCACCATAACCAATTTCGAGGAGAGAGCACAGAGACTGGGATCCTGATTAGCAGGAGCCCAGTCAGACTAGTCTGACACAGCATAGGACTAGGCAGAAAGTGGGGGTTACCATGCAGAAGGATCCTACCTTTCTACAGAGATGTTGTGTGTGAGAGATGTTTTTGTGCTATTGTATGTTATGTTTTTAGGAGTACTGAAAGAAAGTGCTGATGTATTTGTTTTCTTAAAAGGATTTGTATGTAAAGTATTGTTGGTGAGTGGAAGTTAACAGATAAAGGTGGTGATGATGTGTTTGTGTGTAAGAGGGGGTGAACTAGAGTTGTGTGTTAGATTTGATTGCTGAAAGAGGTAATATGTTTGGTGCAGTGGAGTGTTAGTGTTGTGTGGTTGTGTTAATGGAGGAGAAAGAAGAGTAGGGTATTGGTGGCTGAAAAGATGGAAGGCTGAGTATAGATTTGTTAGTGACAAACAGGGGTCTGTTAGGAGTACTTAGAGCAGAGAGTGTGTGTCTGAATGGGATATAGTTAAGTCTGGTGTGGAACTGGGTTCTGTTACTGATGAGTGGATTAGTCACTGGTATAAGATAGATTTGTGTATTGTTTGTAAGTGATGGTGCAAAAGTGTAGCTGGGATAGAAGGGTGTATTGTTGTGGTTTCTGGGGTTTTGTAGTGGGTGCTGAGATATTGAACTTTGTCTAGGGTTGCTTTGTAGTAAATGAGTAGAGGACATGTGCTTTGAGTGTGTCAACCGTGTTGTGGATGGGGTAAGGTGGGTGCTGGTGTATGTAAATTTGGCCACCATTTCTGGCCCTAGGCCCCACCAGTCTCGGACAGGCTCCAACAAGCAACTTTGAGTTCTGCATGTTGGGTTTTTGTCATGTTGGCTTTGTTTGGTTTAAATGAAGATTTATTTTTCTAAAGTGGTGTGGTGTCCATTTGTAGTGTTTTCACTATGTTACTTTGTGTGTTATGAACAAATACTTTACCCATTGCCTCTGAAATAGGCATGACTACACGTGCCAAGCTGCAATGGGTGTGGTCAGGGGTTTTCTTGGGTGTGTAACTCCCTTAACCTAACTAGAAGGAGGGGTCCCAATTTGGACAGGATGCATACCACTGCCAACAAGATACCCCCATTTCTAACAGTCTCAAAAAACACACATTGCCAAAGAAGGTCCTGACACTAAACGAAAATAGTTTCTGTGCTGATATGCCCCTTGTTAAAGAGCAGATTGTGATCATTTATAATGAAGCCAGTCGATAGATGGCTAGAGTGAGAGAGGGGTAGAATTTTAATGAAAACAAAAGATCTCAGTTAACGCGAGACCTAATTAGGGGCTCAAATCTTAAAGAAAATCACAAACGTGCACCCATGGTATGTCTTTACATTAGTAGAGATTTACATATTTCATGAATTCACAAGAATTTATATGAATAGACCAGAAAATCGTACTCCTAGAAAATATTTGTGAACTATATTTTAGCACATGCATTATCCATGTGTATGTTTGCTCATGCAAAAATCTGTTGAGCTTTGACAAGTTCACTTTCTCTCCAACCACTTTTTCCCAACCCTGAAAGAAGTTTTGCTCCTTTCCCTCGTCAAGAGTAAATTTTCAACCTTTCTCGGTATGGGAAAAGTCTAGTGAAGAACTGGTGAAAAATCCTTAAACAATGAAAGTTAGTAGCTTTGCACAGACTCAAAAGGGCATTCCAACCCTGTAACTGCTAACTGCTACCTCCAGCCCCAGTATGTAGATCTGCAAAAACGCGGGAAAATTAGTAAATTGTTAGCATGCAAGCCCTACTATGGTATTAGCACTGGTATAATAAGAGAGGCCATTATCAGAACTCCTATGGAATGAGATTGCTGCCATAATTTGTGGCTGCACTACATGGCACCAAAGGGACAAGTAGACGTTTTTACAGGACAAGTAGATTTATGAAGCAACCTGTCCCATCACCAAGTAGATATATTTCTACTGCTTTAAAACCCTATCTTTGCAACCTAACATTATCTAATCTCCCCCAGCCTCTCTCACCAACCATTCACCTGAAACTACATAGCCGCTCTTAATGATGACACCGAACTGGTATCCACAAATTAATAAAAAATACACAGAACAATTTCAATTATAGTGGAAGACATAAAACATCAATTTCTTTAGGGAAGCCAAAAAATGTTGAAGTCATAAGAGTCATAAGAGACATTAACAGCTTGAAACTTAATTTGTGCTAAAAGATCAATATATGATTAAGAAACTTATTAAAAAGCTAAAAATTAGACCGCAGAACATTTCATTGGAGGGGTGGGGGGTTTAAACATTAATTGCAAAAGCTCAGAGGAAGATTGCAAAAACAATTTCAGAAATGAAGGTTTTAGCATTTTATGGTGGTGCAATCGCACATGACCAATCGCCATAACACACATTTAACCATTGGATTAACCACTAACCTTGGGTTCCAGAGTAGGGTATGACTCACAGTAAAGTGCTTTAATGCCCCCATCAGGATGCGCTTTCTGAAAAGTTTCACCCGCCGTGAGGGAAATGGCTTGGCTGGTCATCTCAACGCCGTGAGGGGAATGGCTCAGCACAGAATGCAATGGCCTACATTTCCCAGCAATCCCTGGCCGGCACAAGGAAGGAGCGTCATCCGTGTGCCTGCTGAACCCAGAAAAGCGCCGCTGCACTCCCGCAGCACAGGACGCACGCGGGCAGCGCCCGGGTGAAGCCCAGGCCAAGTTTGGGCCCGTCATTGCCAGGAAGAGGCAGGGCAGGGCCATCCCCCTACTTTTAAGGGCTCAGGTCTTCGTCCTCCACAAGAGATGTCAGAAAGGTATTGTGAGACTCTTCTTTAACCGCCCTTGCATTTGCAGTTGACACTTCCCCTTGCGAAGGCAATTGGAAACAGCATGCTTCGCGGCCAAGTTGATTGGGTATAATATAATATTAATAACCACCTTTTATTCCAGCGTGGGCTGATTGGACCCTATTGGACTTGTTATATACCTAAAATCGGGACATTATACGCACTTTATTGACAGTAATCTGCTTATATGCCTATTTCTGCTGCCAAACACATTAATAAGCACGTTGCACTTTTGTTCTTTGAGGCCAGATCTTGCTAGCACTTTGTACTTTATGGTCCGTGTTTACATGCCCTTTTGCTGTCAAACCTATTAGCACCTCACACTTTTGTCCTTTGGGACCAGATCTTGCTAGCCTCAGCACTTTGTACTTCATGGTCCGTGTTTACATGCCCTTTTGCTGCCAAACCAATTAGCACGTTGCACTTTTGTCCCTAGGGCCAAGGTCTCATTTGGTTTCTGACCAACTCTGAAATCCAGTTGATTGGTTATTTGTCGACCCGACCCTTGGGACTGTGTTTATCCGGTTTCTTTTTTGTATTATTTGTATGATTGTTTCTTCTCTTGCTTTGGATATGGGGAAGCTTGGTTGTGTTACCCAAAAAAAAACTTCGGTGTTATTACCGGCCCCACTCCCTCAAACCTCAATTGATAGGATGCTTCAGAGAGCAATTGGGGTAGTCTCGAATGAAATCGAGCTCACTTACAGGCAACTATCCTAGTCAAGTCAAGTCAAGTCAAATGATTTGTATAGCGCACTACATACCCAGAGGGTTTCAAGGCGCTTAGGAAGGGGAGGAGGATTATTTGTCAAATATCCACGTTTTAAGCTGCTTTCTGAACGCTAGGTGGTTCTGGGTGAGGCGAAGGTAAGCGGGGAGTGAGTTCCATGTTTTAGCAGCCAGGTATGAAAAGGATCTGCCTCCCATGGTGGTCTTGTTGATGCGAGGTACAGTGGCGAAGGCTTGGCTGGAAGAACGTAGTTGGCGGGAGGGGGTGTAGAAGGACAATCGAGAGTTGAGGCAATCTGGTCCGATGTCGTAGAGTGATTTGTGTGCGTGGGTAAGCAGTCGGAAAGTGATCCTCTTATTGACGGGTAGCCAGTGGAGGTCTTTAAGGTGACCAGAGATGTGTTCGTTACGTGGGATGTCTAATATGAGCCTGGCTGAGGCGTTTTGGATTCGTTGGAGTTTCTTCTGGAGTTTAGCGGTGGTGCCTGCGTAGAGGGTGTTTCCGTAGTCCAGTCGGCTCGTGACCAGAGCGTGGGTGACTGTTTTCCTTGTTTCGGAGGGGATCCAGCGGAATGTTTTTCTGAGTATGCGAAGAATGTTGAAGTAGGAAGAGGATACGGCGCTGACTTGTCTGTTCATTGAGAGTGAAGAATCCAGGATGACGCCAAGGTTCCGTGCGTGGTCTGTCGGGATGGGTGCTTTTCCGAGGGCTTCCGGCCACCAGGAGTCGTCCCAGGCAGAGGGGGATGTACCTAAGATGAGGACTTCTGTTTTGTCTGAGTTCAGTTTCAGACGGCTTTGTTTCATCCATTCGGCGACTTTTTTCATTCCTTCGTGTAGGTTAGTTTTGGCGGTGCAGGGGTCTTTGGTGAGAGAAAGGATCAGTTGAGTGTCATCCGCGTAAGAGATGATGTTGAGGTTGTGTTGGCGGGCGATGGCCGCGAGGGGGCTCATGTATACGTTGAAGAGGGTGGGACTGAGTGAGGATCCTTGAGGTATGCCGCAGATGACTTCAGAGGCCTCGGACTTGAACGGAGGAAGGCGGACTCTTTGGGTTCTTCCGGTGAGGAACGAGGTGATCCATTCAAGTGCTTTTCCTTGTATTCCGATGTTATTGAGGCGTTGTAGAAGGGTGCTGTGGCAGACTGTGTCGAATGCTGCGGAAAGGTCGAGGAGGATGAGGGCGACTGTGTCTCCATTGTCCAGTAGAGTTCGAATGTCATCTGTTGCTGCGATGAGGGCGGTCTCAGTGCTGTGTTTTGCTCGGAAGCCAGATTGTGAGGGGTCGAGGGATTTGTTGGCTTCGAGGAAGGCGGCGAGCTGGTTGTTGACGGCTTTCTCGATGACTTTTGCCGGGAATGGGAGAAGCGAGATGGGGCGGTAATTTTTGAGTTCGGTGGGGTCCGCTGTTGGTTTTTTCAGAAGGGCGGTGAGTTCAGCGTGTTTCCAGTCTTCTGGGAAGGTAGCGGAGTTGAAGGAGCAGTTGATGACGTTTCGGAGGTGAGGTGCTATGACGGAGTCTGCTTTGTTGAAGATGTGGTGAGGGCATGGGTCTGTGGGGGATCCAGAGTGGATGGAATTCATCAGGCGGATGGTGTCTTCAGTGGAGATTGGGTTCCAGGCGTTAAGGGTGTTTACGGGGGGAAGATGGTCAGCAGCTGGTAGGGTGGGTTGGTTTCCGGGTTGGTTGTCAAAGCTGTTGTGGATGTCTGCAATCTTGTTGTGGAAAAAAGAGGCTAGGGAGTCGCAGAGGGTTTGAGAGGGGGTGATGTCGTTGGAGTTGGCCGAGGGGTTGGAAAATTCCTTGACGATGTTGAAAAGTTCCTTGCTGTTGTGGGCGTTGTTGTCAAGTCGATCTTTGAATGCTGTTTTCTTGGCTTTACGGATCAGTTGGTGGTGAGTGCGGGTGGCGCTTTTGAAGGCGTCCTTGGTGCTGGTGGTTGGGTCTTTTTTCCAGGCTTTTTCAAGGGAGCGGCAGAGTTTCTTGGATTTCTTAAGATCATCGTTGAACCATGAGGCCTTCTTGCTGCCAGGTTTGCTTTGACGTTTTTTCAGTGGTGCTAAGGTGTCGGCGGTGTTGGATAACCATAGGGTGAGGTTGGCGGCGGCTTCGTTGGCGTTAGAGGAGAGGGCTGGGGAGTTTCGAAGGAGTGAAGCGGAGATTTGGTCCGTGGTGATTTTGTTCCAGTTTCTTTGCAGGGTAGGTTGGGAGTGGTTGATGGGTTTCGGCTTGTTGTAGGTGAAGTGGACGCAGCTGTGGTCGGTCCATAGGAGATCCGTAGTGTGGCTGAAGGAGACATGATTGCTGGAAGTGAAGATGGGGTCGAGTGTGTGACCTGCGATGTGGGTGGGGGAAGTGACTAGTTGTTTAAGTCCGAGGTTGGCGAGGTTGTCCACGAGGGTGGCGGTGTTGCGGTCGTTGGTCTTCTCAAGGTGAAAGTTGAGGTCTCCCAGAAGGATGTAGTCTTTGGAGGGGAGCGCGTGTGGAGTGATGAAGTCCGTGATGTCTTCACTGAATTTAGCGCGAGGTCCTGGTGGTCTGTAGAGGAGGGTGCCTCTGAGTGTGGTCTTGGGGTCGGTGTGGATCTGGAAGTGAAGGTGTTCGGAGTTGGCGAGGTTGGTGTCAGAGCTGGTTGAGATGCGGATAGATTTCTTATGGACGATAGCGATTCCTCCTCCTGTGTGGCTGGTACGGTCTTTGCGAGTGATCTTATAGTCTTCAGGGATGGCAATGGTGATGTCTGGAGCGGAGGAAGCATTCATCCATGTTTCCGTGAGGAAGGCGACGTCTGGAGAGAAGGTGTCTAGTAGGTTCCATAGGTCAATGGCGTGCCTGTGCACCGATCGGGTGTTGAGAAGGATGCATTGTAGGTGGTTGGGGTCGGGAATCTGTGGTGTAGTCGTAGCGGAGATGTTGTCGGTGCCGCTGAATTTGCAGGAGTAGCAGGAGAAAGGTCCATGGGTGTGTCCAGGAGCGGCTAGGACGCAGGTGGGGGCGCGACCGGGGTTAAGGGCTAGGAGGGTGGCGGCATCGTAGGTAATGCGGGGGGGCTGGGCAGCGCGAGGGGCAGGGGGTCTGGCGCTGGGCGCGGTCCAGGCGCGGACGGGCGTAGACGGGCTTACCTTTGGCGCACCTTCGGCGCGGATTGGGCGAGGTCGCTGCGCGTGGACGCTGCGCGCGGGAACTACTGTCATATATGGATAGTGGAGGGGGAGGGGCGAGGGTTGCTCAGCTGGGAGGCGGGGCGGGCTCCAGGGATCAACAACAACAACAAAATGGAGGCGGAGGGGGGAGCACAGCGTTAACCCCAGATATCTTTCCTCAGTCCCTAGGGCCACCTATCTCTGTACAATCTAGTCCGGGCTCTATCCTTGGCCCATTAAAATCCCTACCTGGACCAAGTGAGACTTTGTCATCACCCACACATCCCTCCCCAGTAAAACCGAAAACCCGCAAAGGTAGAACAAACACTACATTACCCAAAGCCACGAGGCGAAAAACAGACAATGGGACAGGATCAAATAAAAAGCCCTGTCCAGAAATTAGGCTCAGTGAGGGCGAATCAGTCAGACTGGGAAGAGTGGCAGAACCCCCCTCAAAAACCCTGACTGCCCTTCATGGGTGAGGAACTTGATTGTGGAACTAGAGGCGCAGATGAGAGCTATTTTTAAAGAAGAGTTAGCGCTCCACCTCGGGAACAGAGCTAGTGGTCAGATGCCTGCCCCGTGTATACCTGGTAACCCTCTGGTCAATATTTTGCCGGCTCCAGTGGAGAAGGAAGATTGCAGTACAGAGACGGACAAAGTATGGCAACTTCCACTGGCCAGAGGTGGTATTTTACCCATTCTATCATGCCCTGCCACTATGAGTGCTGTCGATATAGGGACTCCCAGGGCTGCCCAATAGGGCATCATTTACTCTCCTGGTGAGGAACCCGGTACACACCGGGCTCAAATAAGGAGGGACATTGCTAGCACCAGGGGTCCCAGCACGCAGAGTGCGAATTCCATCCTCATCAGATGATGGACAGGGAAGTGCCCAACACAGCAGACAACTTGCACAGAGGCCCGGTCCCCCCGGCTCTCCCAATAATCGATTTACCCACCAGCCTCACTCCCTTATGTTACAGTTTTAACTGGTGTACCTGAAATAAAAACTGGGCCGGAAGAAAAACAGCCGGAATTGAGAAACAAGTGCCTTTTCTGGCTCACCATTCACGGACAGTTTCCCTATGAGAGGGCGGGTGAGATATTACTAGTTTGTGAAGTGGGTTGGGTTGGCAAGAACCCTAAGTCAATCAAAGGAGACTGTACAGTTATTAACTTTAGTAATCCCCGTACAGTCTGAATTTGGGCTGACCAGTCCCCCAGCGTTTGTGCACCGTCCACAGGGATCCAATTACACACCTTGGCCTTTTCTTTATCTTGTAACTATCCATCACCATGGACCCCTTGCACTAGAGCTCCAACACACTGGTTAAAACCCCATCCTACATTTGGTCAATCCTCCAGAATACAGTATAACGTTTCAGTAGCAAACAGGTTTGGGGCCCTTGAAGAGGTAGATTGACTTTTGACCCTATCTGATCCCACTTCTACCCAGAGGCTAGGGGGGACCAATAGAGAACGTAATCCGAAAATCACTGGGTTGTAGTCCCTAAACATTGCTGGTGAGACACAAGTTGCTTTAGGCGAACCCCATCCTAAATCTCACCTGGGACTCCAAGGCTCGGTAGGTGCTACCCTAGAGGTATTAAATCTTAAGCTTCCGGAACTTCATAGTCCACCAACCAAAAGGCACTTCTCTGGTACCAACCTATCTTTAGACAATAACAGGAGGAGAATTAGGTGGGAAACCCTGAAGCAGTCACCAGGCAAGACTACTGCCCTGTATTCCCTAATTATTCCACCCTTACTGGCAATGGAGAAGGCTGCACAGACCCCTACCTCTCGTGGTACTATCGCTCAACTTACGGCTATTCACACAGATCTGACCACTTGCCTGACCAACATCTTTAATCCCTTGATACACTCCAAAGTCAAGAGGATCTCTGATAAAAATCAGGAGGGCCTTATACAGTGATACTTTAAAGTTAGCCAAAACGGAATGGGAGTCTGACAGTCGGGATGCAATTAAACAGGCTCTCACTAATAGAGATATGAGGGCATTTTGGACCCTGGTTCGAACAGCTAATTACTCAGAGAGCTCACCCATTGAGCCGAACATTGCAGCAGACGCTTGGAAACTTCATTTCCAATAGTTGTATTCCACCCAGGACATTATAGAGCCCACAGGGAATCTTGCCAACCGTTGTGGGGAACCCCCTCAAAGACGATGTAGGGTTTACCCTGACTGAAGTGCTTAGTGCAATTGGGAAGCTTCCTCTTGGAAAGACCCCTGGATTAGATAAGATTCCCGGGGACCTATTTCGGGAGCAGTCCAATATCTGGGGCCCATATTTATGTGTAATACTTAATGCCATTATAAATGGCATGAAAATCCTGGATACTTGGTTAGAGGCAGAAATTTTCCGAGTATATAAGAAGGGATCTCCCCTCCTGCCCACCAACTACAGGCTAATAAGCCTGATTGACATAACCCAGGAGTTGTTTGCCAGGATTGTCCTGGAGCGCCTTCAGTCCTGGTTGGACGAGCGTGAGATTCTGAGTGCGTACCAGACAGGCTTACGTAAAAATATTTCTACCATCGACCAAATCTTTAGGCTCCAATAATTATATTGGAAGACGGTGACTATAGAGGGTGGGAGCCTCTATTTGATCTTCGTTGATCTTAAATCAGCCTTTGATTTGGTGCTCTGTGACAAACTTTGGGCAGTTCTAGAGCAACTGGGCATTCCCCCCTACTTGCTCTCTTTGATCAAGCAACTGCACACTGGAAATTTTACCCAGGTGAGATATGGGAAATATGGAGAATTGACTCTGCGTTTTCCAGTGAATAGGGGTGTAAGGCAGGGGTGTGTTCTGGCCCCCACTCTGTTCTGTCTTTTTATTAATGCCCTGGTGGAACTAAATGAGGTAGCCAACACCGATGCCCCAAAGCTCGCCTGTGGCAAGGTGCCAGCAATGATGTTTGCGGACGACACCTTGTTACTATCTAAATCACACATGGGCATTCAAAGGACCCTTGACAGCTTCTCTCTATTTTGGAAGAATAGGGGCCTAGAGATTAATACACTAAAATACAAGTACATGGTATTTAATCCTAGTCAAATATCTCGCCCTAACCCTACCCTAAATGGTATCCAGCTAGAGAGGGTAGCTGTCTTCGATTACCTGGGTGTTACGCTGACTGAAACCTTTGGGTGGGGCTCACAACAAGAAAAGGCAGGCCTAAGGTTAGCACAGATGGCAGGGGGAATAGCGAAACTATACATAAACTTAACATCTAGACAACCGGGCCCATTGACTGAGATATACGAAGTCCAAATCTGGAGTACTGTAATGTACGGGGCAGAACTTTGGGGACCCCTCCCTGTAGGTGGATGGTCAAAACCGATAATAAGTTTATGAGGCAGCTCTTGGGCCTACCGCAAAGAACCCCTCTCATCCCCCTACGTATGGACCTCGGGATAATACCCATAGATGAGGAGATCGGACTGCGACCCCTGACTTTTTGGCATAGGCTATGGACGACTCCCAAGCTAATAGCCTACCAGTCGGAACTCAAGGCGATCATGGGGCTCCCAGGGTTGGGAAAACTATCCTGGTTCACACTCATAAAAGATCTGTGCCGTAGACTAGGCCGGCTGAACCTATGGACCCACCCTGAGGAAGTGTCCCCGACAATATCACGGCTCGAACTAGTCAGTTTAGATGGGCTGAAATCCAAGGGAGCACAAAAAACCAGGCCGTTTAACCTCTGACTTCCTCTGACTTCCTCAATTTCAAAGACCACTATTTATTTGAACTCTTCCTTGGTGATGTACATTCGTTCATGGCAAGAAAAGTCTATGTTCAATTCAGACTGGGTTGCTTGCCGGTCCATGCACTTACAAAAAACTGGTCAAAAGCTTCCCCTGTTGGAGGTCCTGCCTGCAATAGCCATGAAGAGACTTCCATTCATGTTTTCTTCTTTTGTCCAGGATATGATGTACCTAGGAGGTACTGGCTTTTACCAATACGCAGGAACCTGGGATACAGACAGTCACGGGAGCCTTTAGAGTTTTGAGAATCAACACTCATCCCCCTATTGTTTTTGCTGTGTCCTGTTTCCTTAACTCTATGTGGCATAGGCTCCACAAGTTTTTTATCTCCCCTGCACATGATAAATGTTCCTTTGCCATTTCCTACTGTCTTGATCTTGCTAATATATGAAATCACTGTTTAATTTGCTTTTTTAAACTTTAATATATTTTTAACTGTTATGAAATGTGTTCAACTCACTGTACATGGCTATATCCTGTAATGTCCATGGATATTTTTATTGCCCAAATTTAGTGATGTATGTATTTTATATTTTTGTTTTTATGGTCTATAAGATCGAAATAAAGTTTGGAAATGGAAATGGAATAATAAGCGCTAGATAAATGCAGTTACAATACTTGTGTTTAATGAGACTATATATATCTTACAGATAATTTGTATTCCATCAAGTAAGTGACTGCCTTTCCATAAGCTAGCTCTGAAAGTTTGGTAAAGCTGTGGTGCAATCATTTATATATCAGGTTAATGCCCTCGTGCCAAGTGCTAAACCTGCAGCAATTTCTGGCTTATCAGCAAACAGCGCTTTGCATGCTTGCCCATGAAAGCCCACGTTTTTTAAGGAGAGAAGAAAAACTACAATTGCCAGAAGACATTGTGCTGCTGGCTCAAAAGCATGGACTAACTGAAAGTGTCACACATAACATAAGCCAACTTTGCAGCACTGCAGAAACAAGTCATCTCTGACAGGCAAGCAGACCTGGTGCAGAGTGCAATACATGACATCATTACTCCTGCCCAGACTGAGGGATAATATGCCAGAATCGTGTATAAAATACTAGTATGGGTGGTTAAGGGCAGGGTGTAGAATTCTTATCTCCCAACCTATGTTCTTCTAACATACATTGGTACTCAATAATAAGTAGCATTACATTTGGCTAAACACTCACAGACAATAAAAGTGCACTCAATACACATTCTTGCCTCCAAAAATTTACTAATACAAACACTCTGTATAAAAATAAAAACACGTAAAACATGTTTTGACTTTGTACCACTCCTATACCAAACATTTCCACAGATTGTTTAAGTCTTTCACTGACAGTAGCTCATTTAAGTTCAGAGGGCTCAGAAAACTGTTATAGTCTCGGTGCCAGCCTTTTTTAGGTCGAGCTTCGATCGACCTGTTATGTTTCTTTTGTGGGGTCTGGCAAACCCACTGATTGACATAGGTTACTGTCTGTGGTAATCAGAAATGCTGGCTTCTTATTGGTGCATTTCTGTAAAAGTCCCTCCTTTGTGTGTTCAGCTTCCTTTCCGGCAAGTTCACACAGAGAGCATTTTGGTCGGCCATCACACAGTACAGCGTGTGATGGCCTCTATTCCCTCCTCCCATCTGCATGTGATGGCCCCTCCTCCCTTTTCAGCAAAGGGGTAAAAGAAGGAATTGTGAGGGTGTGCGAGTGCTGCATACAGCTTTTTCTCCTGGGACACGTGCAACATTTGCGAGCGAGCCTTTCGCCTTCATCTCCGTAAGCAGCAGTCCACTCCCAACGAAAGGCGTGTCTCGCCAAACTCTATTTTTATCATATTTTATGCTTTTAATGAGCAGCGCGGCACAGGCTGCATGCTGCACTGCTTACTAAAAGCATAAAATGTTGGAAAAAAAGATTTTGGCAAGATGCGCTTTATAGACTGGGGCGAGGCGCGGCTTGCAGAATGCCCAACAGAGTTTTATGAACTGCGCTAAATAAAATAAAGGAGCGGCTCGCCCAACTGTTTTTTTTTTTTACAATATTTTATGTTTTTTGTAGGCAGTGCAGCATGCCGTCTGTGCCATGCTGCTTTTCCTTTCCACCTCTCTTTCTCTGTTTCTCCTTCTCCCTTCTTGCTGCTCTCTCCCTCACGCTGGAATGCTGTTGCATAGCTGGATTAAACCATGATCAGTTGACTAGGGGTGAGTGTTTGATTTGCTCAAACGCTCCGGCCATCATCCCCTTTTGTATCGCTTTGTTCGCCCTAAGTGTGGCAGGGTATGCTCAGACGTGAGTCCCTTGCTCACTTGGCCACTGGATTCAAGATAGCCTGGCTGATGAGGATTATGAATCTGAAACCGGTCCCAGGATGCTTGTTTCAGGCCCATGGAAGACATGGCTTGGCAGTTCGGGCTGGACTGTTCCCATGAGGCACAGGGTCAGACTGATTTGCATATAGCCATGTCTAAAATGGGGTGGCTGAGTGGGCTAAAGAATGGTGATGGATTAAACCCAGATCAGTTGACTGGGGGTGAGTGTTTGATTTGCTCAAACGCTCCGGCCATCATCCCCTTTTGTATCGCTTTGTTCGCCCTAAGTGTGGCAGGGTATGCTCAGACGTGAGTCCCTTGCTCACTTGGCCACTGGATTCAAGATAGCCTGGCTGATGAGGATTATGAATCTGAAACCGGTCCCAGGATGCTTGTTTCCGGTCCATGGAAGACATGGCTTGGCAGTTCGGGCTGGACTGTTCCCATGAGGCACAGGCTCAGACTGATTTGCATATAGCCATGTCTGAAATGGGGTGGCTGAGTGGGCTAAAGAATGGTGATGGATTAAACCCAGATCAGTTGACTGGGGGTGAGTGTTTGATTTGCTCAAACGCTCCGGCCATCATCCCCTTTTGTATCGCTTTGTTCGCCCTAAGTGTGGCAGGGTATGCTCAGACGTGAGTCCCTTGCTCACTTGGCCACTGGATTCAAGATAGCCTGGCTGATGAGGATTATGAATCTGAAACCGGTCCCAGGATGCTTGTTTCCGGTCCATGGAAGACATGGCTTGGCAGTTAGGGCTGGACTGATCTCATGAGGCACAGGGTCAGACTGATTTGCATATAGCCATGTCTGAAATGAGGTGGCTGAGTGGGCTAAAGAATGGTGATGGATTAAACCCAGATCAGTTGACTGGGGGTGAGTGTTTGATTTGCTCAAACGCTCCGGCCATCATCCCCTTTTGTGTCGCGTTGCATAGCTCGGACATGCCTGCAAGTTAGCCCCCAAACTGCACAGACAAGCCTGCAGCTCCTGCTGCTTCCATTTGTTGTGTAGTCTCTGACGCTTTACCTGGTTTGTTTAAAATCTACATCCACACAGTAACATAGACAGACGGACAGATACACACACAGACAGCCTCTCACACACACACATGCACACAGACACACATGCAGACACAAACATGCAGTAAATCAAACAGTGCCCACTGTAGCCATAGGGGAGCCGTGTGGCGGGGTGGCACTGCTGCCATGATGAGGACGGACAGTGGACACGCGTGAGGTGCTCTGCACCCATGGTGCCCTTGTAGGGCCATCTGGTACCACTGCAGAGCCCAGGCAGGAGTGTTAGGGGTTGTTTTTAAACACTACTGGCCCTGTGTTCAGCGGCCAGTCGGTGCCATGGCGCAAGTGCCTGGCATAATGCAGCCAGAGATAAACCACATTCTCCCCCTCCTGGACTGATCCCATATATTGCCCTTCGTTGCTGCTCCTTCACAACCTCTCCCAGTACCCCATTTAGAATTTGTTCTACGAAACAATTCTCACATGTTGGATGAGGAAACTACAGTTCCGGCTTACTGCACTTTGACGCTGTTTATCCATTGTTTCCTACTACCTAAAAACAAGGAAGAGCTTTTAATTAAACCAACCATGTGTATTACATGTGGCAAATCGTCATTTATGTTTTTACCTCTTCTCTTCCCCTAATATGTAGCCGTAAGTGCTCCCTTTATGCCTCGCCTTAGCTTTCTGCCACATACTGCTTTTCTTGATCACATGCTCAAACTGTGTGACCCTGGCCAAATCACCTATCATCTCTTTGTTCCCATTCTCTGACAACCATTGAACCCAGTGAGTGCTTAGATTAATCTCTATACCCATGTTAAGCGGCACAATATGGAACTGGACGGTTACAGTGGCAGTTTCTGCTCGCATCACACGCTACTGTTATTACTGTTGTAATAGTCAGCATATCTGACAAGTTTACATTGGTTGGCATCAGTATGTGAAAAAGGATTTAATCAATTTTTATTGCCTCTACATTGCTGATACAAAAGTCAGAACTGTTAAAAACATTTCCATTTCAATGCCACTAGATCTAACTAAAAAAAAAGGGAGACCTATTGCATTGCAAATGCTTGTTTTAAACATCTGCCTTCTGAAGCACAAGACCACACACACTGAAACTTAACATGATCTGCACATGAAGCTAACCCACAGGCGTTGGACTTTTCATCCGAGCTTCCTTTTAAGTGTTACTTCTCACACCTCTCGAATGGAAGATTAGTATAGTAATTTGAAGGAAGAAAATGTCCACAATATGGCGATTGCCTGTCCCCCTAACCTGATCCCCCTAACCTGATGATTTGTAAACCATACTTTTTAGAAACAGCTGAGTCCATAAACACTATTGAAAATAAAAAAGATCGTGAACTATTGTCCTACCAAATATGAACACGTAAACAAATATGTTAAGTAAATGATAATTTGACAAGTAACAATTTTTGTTAAGAAATGATGTTCAAACATTTGAGATCTACGTGTATTTTTGTCCTTTGTTTCACATTTAGTTAACATCTAGAGAGGCTGCCTGATCAATTAGTCAGAGGTCACGGCAGAATAAACAAAATAAAAAGTTTGGCTCGGTGCGCTGCTGCACCTGCCTGCTAGAGCCGAGGCTCGCCTCTCCTGAGGTGGCCAGGGCTGCTGGGGGCTCGTCCGAGCTGTCCAATCGGCAAGACCTCTGGAGGCTGCCGAACGCCAGGGGATACCACATATTACACAACACCAGTGTCTGAGTACCAGCCGTGGGCTGCTTTTTTGAGCAGTCTGGGGGGACGATTTGGGCAGTGTCGCTGTTGTTCGGATACAGCCAACAGCCCAGGTGCCTGTGTGCCTTTCTGGAGTCAGATGGGCACTCATTACCTCCCGTTTCGCAACAAGCGGAGGTGTCACTCCCTTTTTCTCGCTGGGCTGGCCCATTAATGTATGCATACTGAGCGGGGCAGGGGGCCTGAGCAGTAGTGGACTCACTTGTTTTGAGGTGTTTGCACCAGTGTAAACTAATCCTTGCATTTTATTTTTCATACCCCTCCTTTTTTAAATAAAATTTCACCAAAGCAGTGTTTTGAGGAAAGGCATTATGCAAATGTGGGCCACTTTTTTGGCGTGTCCGGGACAATTTTTAATCCCAATCTAACCCTGGCAGTAGGATGCCTTTCTGCTCTCCAATAGCGTTGTGCCAGCCGGTGTACCTTCCTGTGCATCAGTCCCTGTCAGTCCTGCCTTTATAAACAACAACACTTTCCAACCCGGGTCTTCTAGGCGCCCACTTGTAGGGAAATACAAAACTACATGTCCCAGAATGCAAAGTGACGATGGCTAAAAAGTCAGTACAGTAACACATGACTTGGAGCTACTGGGCAGTTTTGTAATGGGCAGAATCTCAGTGACTCTTAACAATTGGTTCTCGAGTTACTTGGGAACAAAGTTAGGGTTACTTTAATACCATGCAGGCAATTATATCAAATATCTTAAATGAATTGTAGAATTGGGGCTACCATAAAGATTACAATAAAATGTGTTCTGTTTTATTTAATTAAATAATAATTAAAACAATATAATTTAACATTAAAGAAAGGGTTATCAACATATTTAGATACAAAGGGCTACCGCATACAATGGGTGGAGGGGGAGAGGAGGGAGGCGGGCAGGCGCAAGTGCATACAATGATTATCAGGCATCAGGGCGGGCCAATAGCCTGAAGGGAGCGAGGTGGAGGCGGCCCTGAGCATTAAATGTCAGACCGTGTCCAGGCTGGCGCCCCATACTCTGTAGGAGGCGTCCAGGACGCTATTAAGTGTATATGTACATGGGAGGCTGCTCATTCAGTTAGGGTGGGGTCCGTGTGCTGGCGGAGGAGGCACGTGTTTGCCAAAGCCATGGCCAACGACTGGAGGGTGGGGGCGGCTACTTCAGATGCATCATCAGCATCGTGAAGGGGGCGAGGTGCACTGAGGAGTGGACGAACTGGGGGAGGAGCTCAGGGAGCTATCGCAAGCGAGCCCACACCATATCCCAATAGGACGGTTCACTGGGGAGCTCTCCAGCCAGTATATGTATCAGATCACACGCATCCTCCCAGCATAGGCTGTGAGGCAGGAGGCTGCTCGTGCAGTTTCTTCAGTTTTCTACCAATCATGCAGCATTTTGTGATAAAGGAATTTGAGTCGGGCTCTTGGAGAGCCCTGTGGTGGGAGCAGATTAGATCCACCCAGTAAGTCCTGGCATATTCTCTTCCCGTGGTGACCTGCCGCTTGGTGCGTGTTGTGGTCAGTGTAAGTTACGAGTAGGCTACCCCTGCGAGCACTCCGTTCAGACCTGAGACCAATCGCAAGGGATTCAAAGTGAAACGCTGCTGTGCGGGCCCATGCTGTGTTGGAGGTGGGAGGGTTGTGCTTAAGATGAAAGCAGGCGCTGTGACGCCCTTGCATATTAAACATTTTCGCTCAACAAAGTAAAGGACAGAAATGGACAAAGGTAAAAACAAAGCCTTAGCATTTCGTTGCTTCCCAGTGAAATGGATCCAAACACAGAAGTAGCCTGCGAGTGGTGGCGCCTGCCCGCCACTGCGAGCATGAGCATGTGCTTTCTATTATCGCGCCGTGTCTGGGCATGATAATTGAAACCACATGGCCTATTGGTGTCTATTACGCGCACCAAGTGCGTAATAGACACCAATAGGCCGTGGGCAGAGCAACGCACCCACCTTTGGCCAATTGTGTGCAGTCTTTTATAAAAAGCCGCACACAAATGCCAATGGGGTAGCACAAAAGGAGTCGCACACGTACGAGCGTGTGCGATTCCTAAGTCAGTGCTAAATCCCCGTTTTTCACCTACAAACTGTCTTGCAATACGCGAGCACTGCTGCGCAGTGCAACGCTAGGCGCAAGACCTAAAAAGGAGGCTATTCCTCTACTGCACCAGGAGGATCATCTGACCTAGGGAGCAGCAACATTCCTTACTGTGGAGGAGTACAGCGCCCTAGAAGGGGAGTAACAAGTGATATTATCCTTTAGGTACTCTGGGCCACAGTTGTGTAGAGCTTTAAAGGCAATGCAGAGCGCCGTAAACTCAATATGCTTTCGATTGGTAGCCAGTGCAGCTTAACTAAGACCTGTGTGGCTTACTGGTATCTAGGGATCCCAGCAGCCAACAAGGTGCTGCATTCTGCAGTATCTGGAGTTTAGTGAGGAGTCTTTGTTGCATGTTCAAGTACAGAGAATGCAAATAATTTATTTTTGATAGAACAAGGGTGGTAGTAGCAGTCTTCTGTAAATCGAGGGGAATACAAGGAAGCATTTTCCTCATAATCTTAAGAGTATGGAAGGATGCTGAGGTGATAGCATGGATTTGACCTTAAGAGGACAGTTCATCATCGAATAGAACTCCCAGGTTCCTTAATTCCTAACTGGGGTTAGCTGAGTACAGAGTGCTTGTGGCCTTTAGCAAGGGGACCATAAAGAAACATTATTTCCAGCACCTTCGTTTTTCCTGAATTTAACTTGACACAGTTGTAAATCATCCAATTACCTCTTTCTGTCCTGCAATTATGAAATCTGGTTGCAATATAGTTAGGATTACTGGACACTGCCACTACAATTTGTGTGCTGACAGCGTTCAATACTACAGAGAAAGCAAATGCTTTATTTAACTTGGCCAGATGTGTGAGGTATAAATTGAATAGTTAGAGCTCAGAGAGGACCTATGCGGTGCCCCACAAGGCAAGGAAAAAGGATTGGAAACAAATTTGTTCAAGGCAACAAATTGTTCCCTCTCAGAGAGATAGGACTTCATTAGAGTAAGAGGTGCTCCCCTGATTCCAATGTTATAATGTTATAGAGAGGGGCAGTCAACAGGTCATGAATGACCATGTCGAAGGACGCTCAGAGATCTAGTAAGTTGAGGGCTGCACTACTTCTCATGTCAAGGGTGGCTCTTAAGTCCTCTGAAGCTACAATCAGACCTGATTCAGTGATGTGTTCGCTCCTAAACTCAAACTGTGTGGAATTGAGTAGATGGTTTGTATTGATGGAGGAGGCCAGTTACTGATTCATAGTTTTTACACTATTTTGTCTAATAGTGTAAGTTGCAAATAGATGGATAGCTACTGGGATCCTGAGGTATGAGGTTAGATGTTTTTTATTAGTGGAGGGCCTTTCCAGGTAAATAAACTGAGCTAAACATTTCATTAAAGATCTATGCAAGGTGAGCACCTATAATCTCTGGAGCTCACTGTATAGTTTTCAGGGGGTGATGATCCAACGGGGAGCTCAACTAGATGGAATTGACAAGGTGTAGTACCTGCTCAGTGGTAAGGGTAAGCAGGGTAAAAGAGCAAAGAGTTTCTGAGCCCTTGTGGGGGAGAGAGTTGTCATGAGCCCTTGGTGCCAAATGATTATTTGTGGCAAAGTTATTGTAGACAGTTTCTACTTTCCCTTGGAACACACTTGCCACTGTGTTGCAAAAGGCCTAATTGCAGTTGGTGGTGCTCTTATTAGAGATTTTGATGAGTTTTTTGACTGTCATATAAAGCTCTTTTGTAGGGGTTTTCGTTGACTCCATCTTTTGTAAAAAACACAAATCTTTCTTTTTGGAGCAGATTATTATAATCCCTGATCATTTGTTTATAGTTATCTCTTTCTAGATTATCATAGTTCTTCCTCTATCTACATTACTGTTTGCAACAGAGTAGATTTAGGATCTTAGTTTGTCTGAGAACCATGATTCCGATGGAGTATTTCTTCGGTTTGCATGTGATTTTTCTTGGGCAAGCTGGTTTACCACTGCATCTATTCAATTGGACTAATCTGGTGTTGCTAAATCTAAGTCCTGATTACATTGAACTTTGTCCCGATGAGAGCTTGATTGAGTTGGGTCACTTCTATTTAATGCCAGGCTCCACCTCTGCTGTAATTTGGCAGCGATCGGGGTTAGCATTTAGCTGAAGCCAACTTGGATTCGGCAGCCATCTTGTCTGCCATTTGCTCACCATGTGCTCTGTCCTACCTTGCTGTCATTTGCTCTTGTATTCTGCTTAGAGACAGGACAGACTATATTTAGGCTCTGCTACTCTGCACATTTGTAGAGGAGACTGCGACTTTCCATACACCTGTCTGTAACCTGTAACTGTCAGGGTATTTCTATTGGAACCAGCAAACTGTTAGCTCCTCCCACTTGTTGACTGTGCATTTCTGTATGACCTTTTACGTATGTAAACCTTCTCTTCTGTACTTGTACCGCCTTCTTTTGAGCCCCGGTGTGGATAAAAGAGGAGCATGTTCCTTCTGTTCAGTGTGATACTTCATACACTACCGAAGGGAGTTGTGTGAATGTAGTTCCACCTCTTGAGGTTAATAAAGCGCTCTGTTTTATATTGCATTTTCTGTGCCCACTTCTTACCTATTGATCTGAGGACTTGTGCAGAGAATGGCGAACCCCTAGCACTGGTAGGCCTGGCTGAGGGCCACCATGACAAATTGGCGCCCAACCAGGGTGGCTCATCGGCGACTCGGATGCCCGAAGGAGTGATCGAAACGAAGGATTGGAATCGCGCTTCGGATGATCATTGCCCGAGGAGACCAGCGTCTTGGCAAACCACGGGGTTTTTCCTCTCCTTCTGATCTGACCATCCAGGTGGTGCCGGTCCATGACTGAGATCTCTTCTGTTGATTCGTCGTGCAGTGACCATTAGGTCGATTTAAGAACTATGCAGTTGGAATCTGGATACCAAGTGATTGGGAAGCGTTGTTGTGCTACAATACTTGCTGTTGGTTTTGTGCCTAGGATTGGTAAGGTCGTTTTTGCGGTGCTTGCTGTGGCTTTGGAATTGAATTGTATTGGCCAATTTTGGAATTGTAAGTAATCGATATATGAATTCCAATTTCTATAGGCAGGTAAGGAGGAGAATTTTCTCTGTTTGAATTGATTTGAACGGCGCACCGTACAAGAGTACTTTTAGTGCTACTTTGCATATAATACTGCATATTTTGCACTATTTTTGGCATGCCTGTTTCTGGCACACTTCGAAGGATGAGTTGCTTTTGTAGTGGTACCAAATTGAGACTCGACGAACCACAACCGGCTCATGCAGAAGGGACGCCTAATAGGGAAATGTATATTAAGTATGGTATTTCTTTTATAATGTACAGCACGTTATGGAATAAGTACACTTGTAAGGATCCTGAGTTGTGTTGGCCTTGCATAGATCATTTGATTTACGAAAGATTCAGTATGTGGAGCAATGTATGTTCAAGCGTAAGACTAGGCAAGATATGTTTGACTGTGTACGAATGTGGGAGAAAGAAGTGTGTGAGCGAATGAAGCGTGAGCAAACCTAACTTGAAAAATAACAACGGAAAAACATTCATGCAAAAGCATTAGAATCGAAAAAAAGGAAATGAAAGAAATAAAAGAGAGAGAGGATAGGGAGCGCCCTTTGTAGGTAACTGGCCAATAAACTGTTCGGCAACCCCTTTATCCTGTCCTTCATAGACCGCAAGATGATTTCTTGTTGTTAGATCATTATCCACCTCCGTATATTCCTCCTTCTGCTCCTTTGCATCATGAGGCAGATGAGGACTCATCTTCAGAGCAAGATAAAATACGGGAAACTCGTTCTATGTTGTCTGTTGAGCGTGTGTCTCAGCTTAGTCATGATGCTCGCAAAGCTGTCGGTAGTTGCCCCAGCTTCCGAATTTTTAGATGAGATGAAAGGCTGGCAGGAAAGAGAGCAAATATATTTTACTGAGGTATTTGCCGCAGAGGTTCTTGAGCGGTTTAGAAAGCATTCTGAGGAATTAGAGCCTTGTGGGAGAGCGGGCTTGATAAACAGGCGTGGAGGCTGAAGTATAGGTTTGAAAGATGGTTTATTGACAAAAGAGGGCACTGTAGATTATTGAGATGGGGTCTCTAGACGGTCTTCTTCTCCTTCAGATGATTCCTGTGAGCTGGAAGGGTTTGATGATAAAGGTGTTGCTCCGCTTCCTGGTTCTCCTTGACCGTGGTGGTCACCCCGGAGGCAGGCTCCGCCGTAACTCTCCTGAGTCACAGCCGCTCCCCAGCCACCTCCGGACACCACCAGTCCTCGCACCAGCTTTCTTTCCCGTCCTCGAGGTTTCCGGGCGTCCAGGTATTCAGCTTGTCGGGTCCCGCGTCTTCTACCAAGTTGGGTCCCGCGTCTTCTTTCAAGTCGGGTCCCGCGTCTTCTTTCAGCAAGCCGGGTCCCGCGTCTTCTTCCAGCAAGCTGGGACCCGCGTCTTCTTCCTCGATGAGTCCTCTCCAGCATCCTTCCTCACTTTCTTCAGGCCGTTTCTGCTCCCCTGTTATTGGTCCCGGGCTTCGTCTTCCGGGTAGCGAGGGCGGTACTTCCGGGGCATGTCTCTGACCGCGTCCCTGTGGAGACAGAGCAGAGGCATCTGGATGTCGTGGTTCTTCCAGGTCAGTAGGGGTTTCCCTCCACAAGGCACCTTCCTCATAAGCCTGTTGATGTAGCAAATGATTGTAAACAAATGTGTGATGGTCTTTTTGCCTTTTCTCAGGTGGCTGACTCAGACGTTTGGTTAAACTGCATACTGAAGCAGTCTGTTTGCGACAGGAGAAAAAGGCAGCAGAGGCAGCTGCACAAACATCCCAGACCGGCGTGACACAGGCTTCTGCTTCTGGACAGATAAGATTATGATAGTCCATACAAAGCCCATGCGAGAAGCCGCACCTTTGTATATTCTTCCCAGAGGCGAGGGAACAAATGATGATAAGAATTCTGCTGAAGCAAAAGGTTATTTCATTTATAATTGGGTTTATACTCCTTGGAATAGAGCAGATGTCATGGCTCTTAAAGCTGCATTGCCTGATCCACGGAAAAATCCAGCCGAGAGGAAGTTGAGGGTGCCATTAGTTATTGTACTATGACTTTGCCCGATATAGACATGTTTTTTGGATTGATATTACCCCCTGATATGTGGACGACTATTCGTAAAGTTGATGATTGTGCGACTTTTGGTGCGTTATAGAAGGATATTGAATTAGAGGATGCAGAAAGGCAACCCGCACAGAAGCCATGTCGACTAATTTTAGCTTTCCAAGCAGCTATATTAATTAAGTTAAAGATAGATTGGACTGTGCTAGCATCTTGCAAGCAAAAAGTAGATGAATCGGTTTCTGACTTCTTTACACGCTTTGAGGAGGCACTCCATGGTTTCAGTGGCCAGTCATTGACAGAAGGCACAGGCAGATATCTGTTTGTCGATAAATATGTCGCAGACCTGTTGCCAGGAATAGCTAGTCACCTAAAGGCTAGTGAGAGTTCATGGACTACCTCTTCTCCGGTTTCTCTTTTAACTATGGCTCAGTATTACGAACGACATGAATTAGAAACGAAGGGTAATGAGGATAAGAAGACTAAAGAGTTCAAAACGAAGGTTATGTCGGCTCAGGCTTATGGTCTGACTTCTAGAGGTAATGATAGAGGTGGACGTGGTTCTTATGGTTCGTCTTTTCCTTCTTACACTCGTTCAAATTTGACTGTTGACCAGTGGCGTACTGCAGGAAATTTGGACATTGGGTTTCTGATTGTCTGACATTGCGTGCTCAGCAGTATCCGCGTGGACGGGGACAAATGAGAAATCGTTCAGGATATTTAGGGCCTAGAGGAAGCACGGATGATCGTGCTAGGTTTGATGCTAATACACGTGGACAGAATGGGTATAATGCTTTTTATAGACGGAACCAGTATCAGATGTCCGATTAGTTGCCGTCTGACTTGAAAGATTCTGCTTATGCATAGGACTGCCTAGGATGGGGTAAGGAATCAGTTGAAGTTCCAGTAGATCAGCAGGGTCCCTATGTTACAGCACATGTTTTGGGTTCTACTGATCGGTTTCTGGTTGATACAGGAGCTACTCATAGCGCCTTGTCTAAACAATTGGTTCCCAGTGCTCCCCTGTCTGACTTAACCATTACATCGATAGGTTTCGATGGAACACCTTCCCTTAGCCCACTGTCACAACCACTTGCATTCCATGTTGACAAATTTATTGCTCCATGTCCATTTTTGCTTTCTCCGAACACACCGGACAATATTGTGGGTCTTGATATGCTCAAATATTTCAGAGCTACGATACCATGTTCTCCGGAAGGAGTACCTGTTATTATGAATGACAATTACCCCGTGTTTGAGAGATCCTGTCTTGTTCAAGAGGATATTGCATTGGCCTCACTCCCTAGTACTTTGTGGGCGACTTCAGACACCGATGTAGGGCAAATGGTTATTCCGCCAGTACATATGTGTCAAGGTGGGTGCTTCATTGCCACGCTTGCCTCAATACAGAATATCGCAAGAAGGCGAAGAAGCACTTATACGTATTGTCCATGATTTGATTGCAGTAGGGGTTGTGGAAGAAGTTGCCTATAACATTTGTAACAGTCCTATTCTCCCCATTTTTAAAAAAGACACGGACACAAGAATTTATAGATTTACTATTGATTTGCGAGAAGTCAACAAGATTGTCGTACCACAATACCCCATGGTTTCTGACATAACAACATTGCTTACCTTGGTTCCCCCAACAGCAACTACTTTTTCTGTGATCGACTTGAAGAATGCTTTCTTCTCGATTCCTATTCATCCTGATAGCCGATATTTGTTTGGCCTCACTTTAAATAATCGATCGTACAGGTTTTGTAGAATTCCTCAAGTGTACACTGAGAGTCATAGCATTTATAGTCAAGCATTGAAAAGACAGCTTGATTCTTTCACTTTGCCTGAAGGTGTGGCTCTCATACAATATGTCGATGATATCTTGTTGGCAGCCGATACGCCTGAACAGTGTGAGAAATGTACTCTGTCTTTACTTTCTTTCCTTGCTTTATATCACCATAAAGTGTCACAGAAGAAATTGCAATATTGTAGACCAAAGGTAACCTATTTAGGTCACCTTTGGTCTAAGGAGGGTCGTGCACTTACACCAGATCGTATTCAAGCAATTTTAGACACACCAGTACCTTCTACTCAGAAAGATGTCCGTACATTTATTGGTATGACTTCGTTTTGTAGGCAATGGATATTAGGATTTTCACACATTGTTAAACTGTGGTAAATAAAATATTACCCTGGCTGAATTTCTAGTCATTAACAATTAGCATGCATCAAGTGAGAGGCAGAGTCCGTGGTATCTGAGTTAAAATGGGCTTTATTCCAATAACTCGAGTCAAAGGGAGAATATGTTCCATCACCACAGAGGTTCAGGAAGAGTCTTCTAACATTTAATAACAAAACATCATATATATACTTTTTACTCCTTGTACATAGGGAGCTCGAGGCAGAGCAAGACAGAAAATGAGATAAGAACATGTGGGTGTGCATGAGGGTGTGTACTTTGATGAGTCATAGCGAGGTGATAGGTAGGTGTCATAGGTGGGTGGGTACTTAGAGGAGGAGTTGGCATGACCAGCTCGAACTGTGCCCTAATTGTGCAACTTTGAGCATGACGTGCAATTGACGTGTAACTGGGTGGAGGCTGACTTTCAACCTAGCAGAGAGATCTCTTATGTCAAGGCGACCAGCACATCTAGTACAACTGATATCTAGAGTTAGCAAGCAAAAGAAGCAAAGGTTGTTCGTCACTAAAAGACAGAGAGGGCATATTTATTCGTTGCATGAGCTTTCTATGGGTGCAAGCACTGTGATTTACTTAAATGGAGACAGAATGGCTAGGCCTATCTCCCTCGGACGGGTTCTGTGTACTTTTCCTCTGATAACTGTTATTCATAATACTGTCTTGGCCTCTTGCTGGGCTTCTCTCGGCTGAGCTAGAAGTATGCGAGGTCAGAGGGACGTAACTGCAGCTTCAGTGTGTCAGGAGTCATGTAAACATTAATTCAGAGACTGGTGGTTCAATCTGAACCACAAAAAGGGTTCAGTACGATATTCAATAGAGGTGTACAATGCAAAATGCAAATACATGGGCCTTATGCTAACTTAACGTTTGGGAGACTTGATGACTGGCATTTCTAATGCAGGACATGATTGCAGGGGCCTAGTGATTCAGGCCACTACGGGAAATATGCATGGGTGACATGCACATGACATGTAACATAGGGTATATGTAGTGGACATATTTGGTCATATTTGGTCAGGCAAAATATAATTTTCCTCATTCCCTCCTTGTTCCCTACATAACCCTTTAGGATACATCTATATTCATGAGACCGTATAGTTCATCATACAGAATCATTTGTTCATCTTTAACTCTTTGTTTACGTGGATGGGGAATACAGGCAGTAGCACACAGGCTGCAAATCGCCGGGCCGCACTGCAGACAGAGACAGCAACCAAATACCATAAGTAGGGCCATTCCTAGGAAGGACATAACTTTCCATCCCCATGCAGATATTACACCCCAGAACCAACTGGACCAAGTCCATGTGCCTGGATCTTGATGTATGGCATTAGCAATCTTGTGGAGCCTTGTTATTGCTTCGTATACAGATGGTGCATTATCTGGGATGAAAATGCAACAACTAGATCGGATCACTCTACAAGCTCCGCCCCTATCCGCCAAGATGACGTCTAGAACGAGGCGGTTTTGAAGAACGACAAGTCTAATAGCAGACTGTTCCTGGGTTAAGTTCGCCAGGGCAGATGCAGTTATATTTACAACTGTTTCAAGAGTCCTTGTTAACCTGCGTATCAGTTTACTGTTTTGGACGGGACCTATGAAGAAAAAGAATCCTCTGTTGAAATCTGTATATTGCTCCCATGCTGTTTCAGTCTGATCGATACCTGCAGAATCTGTCTCTCTCTTTTGTCTAACATGTTCTAGTCGTGAATCTCTATGATAATTTGAGGGGGCTAGAAAAACGGGTGGCAATAAGAATGCTATATAACAAGTCCCACCCCAGTCTAAGGGCAGATGTACGTAGGCTGTCTGACCACAAATGAAATAGGTATGGCGTGATGTTTTGAAAGAAGATAGTCCGTTATCATCAAACTCGACTACAGTGTTACACTTGCTGTGTCCCATATGTACTGAGCCTTTCTTACTAACACATAAATCACCTTTTGCTGGCAGGACTGATATAAACGGTGGTCCTGTATTTTGCTTGGGCTGAACGTTTAACATTATAAAATTAACAGATGCATTTCCCTGTTCGTACTCTTCATTCTCTAAATCTGTTCCTTTTCTTTGGGGGAATCCGTCTTTGTCTGGAAAGCATGCTTCATTCATTACTTTACTCAGGTTTCCATATATCCAGCCACCTGAATAAGCTATGTACCTTCTATCTATTGATGTCATTAGAGCAAACCATGCTCCACACGAACCATTGTGTGAGAACGGTAAAGGGTAGAAGGGCAAGACTCCCTTCGTTTCTTGATAAGGAGGCAGTTGGCCACATACCCAGCAATTAGTCGCATTGCTGGTCTGGTGAGAATGGTGTAACATTCGAATAAACGTATTGTTACGTAGTGCTAGTCGATATGACAGTTCATGGGGAGGCAGGTCACTAAATGTGTGCTCTGCGGTGCTGTTACTGGAAGAGTGTATATGTGAGGAAATGGGAAAGAAAACATGTAGCAATAAACTGACACCAATTATAACAATGCACAGAATAAAAAGAACGATTAAGGTAACTATACATCTACTGCGTAATCTCTTGCAGTATTCTTCCTTCTTATCTCTCTTCCTGCTATTGCTATTCTCATGTGTGATCTTATGCATGTAAGAATCGAGTCTAACCGATTCACCACCGGGTGGGCTTGATAATTAAACTACGTCTGACTTGCTAGTTCTTAACCTATACTCTTGCTGAGGGGTATTTTCTAGCAAATTTTCTAGCAAAAGTTTCAAAGTTCCAAAAGTTCCAAATAGTGATGAAGGTGAGTTCGGCCTTTACGTCCTTCCACCAACTTCGGCGTCTTTCAACGTGGCTCAAGGGGACTTGAACGATCAAAGATCCTGAGGAGTCCAAATTCTCCTGGTGCTATGGCATGTTCCTTGACCTGGGTGTCAGGTGTCAGGGAAGGCGGCAGCAACCTGTGAATGAAAAGAGAGTAGTGCAGACATCAAGGAAGCCAGGTAATCTGTCAGCATGTTACTGTCAACATCAGTTAGTTTTTCATTTTTAGGCATAGGCGTACGCCACATATATAGTTCATAAGGCGATAGGCCTGTTCTGGAATGAGCTACCATACGCATGTAAAAGAGGGCAACCGGCAAGGCAACCATCCAATCCACGCCTATTTCTGTACAGATCTTAGCAATTTTTTTGTCTTGAGGGTCTGATTATGTCTTTCTACAAGGCCTACTGCTTCTGGGTGTCTGACACAATGGAACTTCTTTCCTAACAGAAGTGACACTTGTTTCATTAATTCAGAGGAGAATGGCTGATCGTTATATGAATAGATCACATGAGGTAGATCACATGAGGTGATTCATAGCTGGGGAAGTACTGCGCACTAATTGTCTGGCTGTTGTAACAGCAGTATAATCTGGAACTGGATATGCTTCTGTCCATCTAGACAGTGCACAACTACTAAGACATATTTGTAACCTCTACATCTGTCCATTTTGGATATAATCCATCTGGAGAACCTCAAAAGGGTGGTCAGGAGGATGAAATCCGCCTAGTTCCACCGGAATGCCTTTACCTGGATTGAACTGACAACAGATCGTACATGTTCGTACTTTCTGCTTCACTGCTGTACATAGGTGCTTGTTAAACCAAATATTCTGTAAGCTGTCTATCATCATCTATCATCTTCTCTCCTACGTGTGTTGGACTATGTGCTGAGAAGAAAACAATGTACCTTTTCCCTTAGTCATCTAACCTTGGTTAGTCTGGACCCCTCCTTGTAAAGTCCATTTCTTTATCTCATCTGTTGTGGCACGTGTCTGTATGTCGAGTACATCTTGTGTGGGATCCCTGACTGTCATGCTTTATGTAGTAATGGTACCTCTGTCCTTGTCGTGTCTGGTGGTGTCTGTGCTGTCTGAGCCATTACCCTGGGTAATGGTGTCTGTAACTTTGGTATGAGCTTTATATTTCAGGATAGAATTGGCCATGGTAAATGTATGGCTTCTAACAGGGCCTGAATAAGCTGGCTATGCTGAATCATGGTCCCATGGGAGGTCAAGAAACCTCTCTCTTTCTCCTCAGAACCCCGAAATCATGAACAACGTCAAAAGCGTATTGTGAGTCAGTATAAATGTTTACTTTCAAGTGCTTGGCTCTTATGCAGGCTTGTGTCAGAGCAGTGAGCTCTGCTGCTTGTGCTGACAGGGTGTCTATATTCTGTGTCTCTATGACTTCTGTGGTCACGGCATACGCTGCTACTAATTCTCCTGTACTTGTTCTCATGCATGATCCATCTACATAGAGTGTCAGTTCTGGGTTTAGAAGTGCAATATCTGTCAGGTCTTGTCTTGGTTTATTCATTACTTCCACATAGTCATGTGGTGATGCATTTACTGTACTTGAGGGCAAAAGCGTTGCAGGATTCAGAATCTTACAACGTCTGATCTCTATGTGTGGTTGAAATAATGTCAGTTCATATCCTGTCAGTCTCGCTACAGTCAAATGTAAAAATAAATAAAAATAAAAAAACATAAAATGTTTACTGTGACATGGAGTCGCTTAAAACTGGCGCTTGACATAATGCTCTTTTTAATTCCTCAAATGCCAAGGTGTGTTCTTGTGTCCTAGGGAGAACAGTCAAAATGGCTGCCTCCTGTGTAGTTAACTGTATGAGTGGTTTGCTAGATATGCATACTGGGGAATCCATTGCCTACAGTAAGAAGTGAGGCCAATAAAGGCACGTACTTCCTTTTGTGTCCTGGGCTGTGAAAGGTTAGTAATGAGCTGTATGATTCTTGTGTCTACCTGGTGTACCCTCCTTGGAAAGCAAGTGTTGTACACCACTTGCTTTACACAGAAAGTGCAAGACTGTCAGAGATGCAATGTCACAGTCTGGTTCTGATCTTGCTGTAATTAGAATGTCGTATGTGTTGGTAGGCATGTAAACACTGTCCAACCGTTCCTTTAGTGTCTGACTGTAAATGCTAGGGCTCACTGTCATCAATCTAGCAAAAATAATTATATAAAAATAAATAAATAAATAAAAATGAATTCTCAATTCAAAAGCACTGCAGTTTACAAATAAAAAAAAATCCTACTCTAGATCTTGGGAACAGTATGACCATACTACCTACAATATGTACTCTAAATGTATTTGAATAAAACCAAAGTATTCTTGTCATAGACAGAAGGCTGGAGCCTCTGTGAGAAACAGCCCCTCCCTCTAGAATTATGTTCGCGCTCGGAGTTTTGAATCAATTCCAAGCCGGGCTACACTGAGATCTACAATTGAATGACTGCCAGATGCTGAACTCATTGCAAGAGCAAGACTCCTGCCAATTAAGCTGTTTACACTACTGGGGGAATAACTATCCATTTGCAAGCGTGACTTTATCTGAAGTCAATGAAGCTGGCTGCAAGGAAGAGCCTGACTCAGCTGGAGGACAGCCAAAAATTATCCGCGGAAAAGAATTGGAGGATGGCCAATAAGACAGGCACTGCTCGCTCCAAGAGGGAGTAGCCCTCCCTTTACATAAACATTTACTGGGTACCAGGCCATCTCGGTCTCGGACGGACTGTCTCAAGGTTAAACAACACATTCCTTGTACGTCATAACATATCTCTTCCCAGGCCAGAGCTTTTCTAACTTTAACTGAAGCAAACTTTAAAACGTGGTAAAAAGTAAATTAATAAAGACATATATTTTTCTGTAACTGAGTGACATGCTAGCATTTTAAAATGATTCTGTACTGCTACTAGCTGCAAGGGAAAAATAAACAGAACAAAACAATCATGGCATGGAAACACACCATATTTTACTTTTTTTGAAAATAACATGTCGAACTCCTTAATTCTGCATTGCATAACCTATATTTTCATAAGTAAGTGTGCAACCTTTTCTATTCTACCTATTAAAAGGGCCAGATTCATACTTTTTCAAAAGGCCATCTTTTCTAATTTTAGTGGGGACTGTTCTCTGCACATATCAATTGAAGCAGCCTGTCAAATTAAACTAATGTAGGGGACTCTTAGCAATGCATTAAGATGGTAGTGTATTATAGCTATCAAAAAGGGCCACGTCCATTAATTTACAAAGAGCCATTTTCCTAAGTGAGTGTGCTAACATTCACACGCTATTCTAAAGGGCAGCTTGCATTGGGAAAAATATTCTGTAGAAACATTCCTATTTAAAAAACACACTGTTCTATTACACTAATTAAAGCACATTCTAAGATGGGTCTGTTTCATATTTTCTTTCCAACCGCGAAAACATTAAAACACTCTTCGTGATGCAAACCCTTATCTCAATTCGACTGGTCTATTTACAACTATACCGACCTCTGAGCCAAACACCCTTAAGGCAAAACCCTTACAAATACACTTCTTTACTCTCCATGCAACATTTTACCATTCAATCTGCAAACTGAATACGCCCATTGGATAACATGGCAAAATCGCACCTCCACAAAAAACATGCTTTTTCCACCACTTCCACAGCTCAGATCCTTTTCAAATTTTGCATCACAGTAGTTCAAGCTATTCCCTAAATCCTCACCAAAAAGCAACCAAATCCCTCCACAGGAACGGGTACGAATTTCCGCTCAAAAACACGCCCCCCCCGCAAACACCCAAAAAAAACGCCAAAATTCCTCAACACCTTGTTAAAACAAATACTGCCTTCTCAATAAAAGATATTAACTCTTTGGCAGCCGAAGCACAATCATTCCCCAATGACTGCAGTACATGGGAAAGTCATGAACTCATCTCTCCACGGTATCACAGAACACATACGCACATCTTCAAAACATTTTCTCTAAGCACTTGAAAGAGATCCAGCTCTCTCCTGCCTAACGTAATGGCTAGGGACCTGATGATAACATGCTCTGCACAAGCCATAACTACATGGCGCTATTTACAAGCCATATTTAAAAGAAACTCAACAAGTCACAAAAATGACATGCTATTCACAAGGCATATTTACAAGGAGCTATACTTAAGAAAATTCAACAAACTATTCACAAGTCTTAAGCACAAAGCGCAATTCACAAATAAACCAACTAGTTACTCACACGGCACTTTCGCAGTCCAGAAGGGACTTGTCTAGATACAAGGAAATGAACTCTTCAGATGTTGTTGACTTATTTTACATACTCTAAAGGGTACAGGTGGTGGCGTTCTCTACCTACTGGGTCTTTCTGAGGTGGTCACTTGAACTAGTTCTTCTGACAGGACGGGATAAATACCAGTAATGACGGAATTTCTTTCTCTAACAGTCTGTTCTGTCTTGACCTGTTCCCCCTTATCCCGTAGTTCTTTTTTTTTTGGCTTTATTTTTTCTCTGCTTCATTTATTTCTCTCTACTTTATTGAATTCTTTCTCTGATCTCCTGTGTCACTCTTTGCGCCATAACTCAATGGCATCTTTCTGAGAGGGTCTTGACTTTCTTTTTCAAATGGCGTTTAGCCCATGCGTATTATACATAAAATGACCAGGTGTGTCTCTAGACCGTATTTTAACTGTCTATTCTAGTATACCCTTTCTGGTCCCTATCTGACGTAATCTTGAAAACAGAAACCAATACAATGGAAACACAATACACAAAAATAGACTGAAACATTCAACAATCATTCATACAAGAAACATTATAACATGAAACACTAAAACAGATACAACCTAAACTGATACAGAGAGTTAAACATGTACTTGAAAAACAGTTTGTGCACTGAAAATACAGTACAACCATACCGGTCCCAAAAAATTGAGACACGTCTTTACCGGGCCCACGTTTAACTTAACCGTGGACACGTCTTTACCGTTCTCATTTAAAATGAGCCCGTCTTGAAACTAGATGCAATCCCCATAGTGGTACTCACCGGGAAAGCAGAACTTGAAACTTGAAGGCCTCGGAAACTTGACTTGACTACGCTTGCGCCTTGGAACAGGTGGACCTCTGGAGACCTCGGACCTTGCTCTCTCACGGGCTGGGCCTCTGGTTGAGACGATCCGCTTTCCTCACCGCCTCACATGGATGCCTGGTCGCAGTCCGTCCTCCTCCGTGGGCCTGAGGGAGTGGCAGGAAGTCCTGCTGGTGCGCTTTGAAGTCCGTCACGGCTGTAGAAGGGGGCAAAGACTAGACCCACAACTCCGGCGAGTGGGGAAAGGGATATGTCACTGTAAGGGCGCCAAATCATGTGGTAAATAAAATATTACCCTGGCTGAATTTCTAGTCATTAACAATTAGCATGCATCAAGTGAGAGGCAGAGTCTGTGGTATCTGAGTTAAAATGGGCTTTATTCCAATAACTCGAGTCAAAGGGAGAATATGTTCCATCACCACAGAGGTTCAGGAAGAGTCTTCTAACATTTAATAACAAAACATCATATATATACTTTTTACTCCTTGTACATAGGGAGCTCGAGGCAGAGCAAGACAGAAAATGAGATAAGAACATGTGGGTGTGCATGAGGGTGTGTACTTTGATGAGTCATAGCGAGGTGATAGGTAGGTGTCATAGGTGGGTGGGTACTTAGAGGAGGAGTTGGCATGACCAGCTCGAACTGTGCCCTAATTGTGCAACTTTGAGCATGACGAGCATGACGTGCAATTGACGTGTAACTGGGTGGAGGCTGACTTTCAACCTAGCAGAGAGATCTCTTATGTCAAGGCGACCAGCACATCTAGTACAACTGATATCTAGAGTTAGCAAGCAAAAGAAGCAAAGGTTGTTCGTCACTAAAAGACAGAGAGGGCATATTTATTCATTGCATGAGCTTTCTATGGGTGCAAGCACTGTGATTTACTTAAATGGAGACAGAATGGCTAGGCCTATCTCCCTCGGACGGGTTCTGTGTACTTTTCCTCTGATAACTGTTATTCATAATACTGTCTTGGCCTCTTGCTGGGCTTCTCTCGGCTGAGCTAGAAGTATGCGAGGTCAGAGGGACGTAACTGCAGCTTCAGTGTGTCAGGAGTCATGTAAACATTAATTCAGAGACTGGTGGTTCAATCTGAACCACAAAAAGGGTTCAGTACGATATTCAATAGAGGTGTACAATGCAAAATGCAAATACATGGGCCTTATGCTAACTTAACGTTTGGGAGACTTGATGACTGGCATTTCTAATGCAGGACATGATTGCAGGGGCCTAGTGATTCAGGCCACTACGGGAAATATGCATGGGTGACATGCACATGACATGTAACATAGGGTATATGTAGTGGACATATTTGGTCATATTTGGTCAGGCAAAATATAATTTTCCTCATTCCCTCCTTGTTCCCTACATAACCCTTTAGGATACATCTATATTCATGAGACCGTATAGTTCATCATACAGAATCATTTGTTCATCTTTAACTCTTTGTTTACGTGGATGGGGAATACAGGCAGTAGCACACAGGCTGCAAATCGCCGGGCCGCACTGCAGACAGAGACAGCAACCAAATACCATAAGTAGGGCCATTCCTAGGAAGGACATAACTTTCCATCCCCAGAAGTCAGCCCGGGACCAGGGTTCAATTCCCGACGCGGCAGGGTCGTGGACCTTGGTCAGCCGACTCGATAATTCTCGCTTCGGTGCTTACTCTAATCAGGGGTTCCACTCGGCAACTCTGGGCATTAGCTTGCCTAATCTCCACAACGGCCCCACCAATTCCGGGGATGCCTGGCTCCACCTTGGGGACTCCCAGCAAGGGACCATCCCACAGGGAAAGCCAGGACGGGTTCCCCAGAGTTATACAGCGCCGGGACGCCCCGTTGCTGGGGCAGCTGTGCGCTTTACAAGTATACTACATTTACATTTACATTTACATTTACTTTACCCTGAAGAGGTGTGCGATTTTGAACCTAGCTACTTTGGTACCATACCCAGCGACTCAGACTCAGTCATAGGAGTCTCATGATTGTATATTCCTTACAGAGGAACAGGCAAAGGGTCTCGTCGACTTGCAAGATACGCCCCCTTTCAGATGTAGATGGGGAATTGTGGGTTGATGGGTCTTGTTTAAAGTTACCAGATGGCACGACATCAGCTGCATATGCAATTACGACACTTCAAACAGTAGTGGAGGCAGCTCGCATACCACAGAAGTTGGCTCAAGCAGCTGAGCTAATAGCCGTGACACGAGCGTGCGAACTTAGCACTGGCTTGTGTGTGAACATCTATACAGATAGCCCCTATGCTTTTGGAGTGGCCCATAATTTTGGCCTGCTTTGGAAGGAAAGAGGCTTTCTTATGTCACATGGCATACAGATAATGCACGGAGAACTAGTGCATAATTGCCTGACTGCACTGACATACCCAAAGAAGATAGCTATTGTGAAGTGTAGTGCAGACAAGAAAGTGACTGATAAGACAGAACAAGGAAGTGCTTTTGCAGATCGTGTAGCTCGTGAGACTGCAATGCAACTAAGCACTACATCTATGTACGTTGTGAAGTAACAAGCTGAGAGTTGGCATGATGCTAGACAAGAGGTGTTAGACAAAATAGAAATCTGTTTCCGTGAAAGAACTTGAGCAATGGTCCGAAGAGGAAATGCTAGACGATGAGGGCTGTTGGCGCAACAAAGAGATGAATAAGTGGGAATTGCCTGCTGCTTATTTACAGCCTATGGTTCAAATGGCACATGGGCCAGCACATGTTGGAGCTCTAGCGATTACAAAATTGCTCACGCAAGTTTGGGAGCATCCAGAGATTGCTGGTATGGCTAAAAGGATAGTACAGTCCTGTTTGATTTGTTGGCAGTACAATCCTGGAAAAGGGGCACGGACTCCTACAGGAGGGTTTGCTACACCAACTGCACCTTTTGAAGTTTTGCAAATGGATTATATCCACTTGAACGTTGCAATAACATAAAGTATGTCAGTGGTGGTATGTGCCTTCAGTAAATGGATAGAGGCGTACCCTACAAAGGATAATACAGCTTTGACTCTAGCTAAGGTACTTTTAAAGGAGTTCTTCCCTAGATTTGGTGTTTGTAAACTTTTGTGGAGTGACAGTGGACCTCATTTTATTGGGCAAGTTGTCAAGCATGTCCTGAAAGGATTAGAGATCAAACAGAAGTTCCATGCAGTCTTCCACCCACGGTCAGCAGGATTAGTAGAGAGGTATACTGCTACCTTGAAGTTGAAATTAGTGAAAATTCTGGCCTCCACGTCTATAAAGTGGCCTGATGCGCTTCCTTTGGCATTGTTGTCCATAAGATCGGTGCCACATTCACGATCTGGGCTTATGCTATATGAGGTGGTATTTGGGAGACCGATGAACATTTGAGGAGTTCCTAAGCCACGCCCCATACATGATGTGCCTTATGTTCTGATGAGCGACTACTTAGCGCAGTTAACTGATAGTTTGATCTCTATTCATCAACAGGTTCGAGAAGCACTTCCTGACAGATCTACAGGTGAAGCCCACAAACTCCGACCTGGTGACCACGTGATGATCATAGCTTTCTAGAGGTCAAGCAGTTTGGAGCCGAGGTGGCGAGGACCAGAGCAAGTGCTCCTAGCCACTAGGACAGTGGTTCGAGTGACTAACAGGAAGAATTGGGTCCACAGCACTCACTGCAAGCGAGTGTCGCCTACCTTGGTGGAACCTGCTGTGCTGACTGATCATCGAGAGATTCTGGAAACGGAAAAGGGCCACGCTAACTCACCTGATGAATCTGAAGGAGTCTTCCCAGACCACACGATTCCTGGAGTATCCCGGTACTAGTTGAGACCGAGAAAAGAATCTGCAGTTTTGAAAAAAACTGGTTGAGCAACCGCCCTGGGTTGGTGAAACAGAGTGCCGATGGGGCAAGGGGGGGAGGGATC